>NC_063238.1:33352415-33971506 GCF_020740725.1 Corvus hawaiiensis
GCACTGGCTAAGGACAGCATATAGTTTTTCCATGCGAAATATACTGACGTTCTCAGTTACCACGGCAATAGAATGCAACACTTGCTGAAGAAAAAAAATGGAAACCGGAGTTCAGAATAGCACAAGATAAACCATAAACAGAAAAGGTAGGACATGGCACAGGTGTATGGCCAGCTTCCAGTGTGAAACTTTTTAATTGCTGCCACATAAGTGACTGCACACTCTTGTATGTGTCCGTCAAGTTCTAAGCCTATTACCAAGCAAATAAACGAAAAAACCCAAAATCCTAAACAAAAAAAACCAGCCCAAACAAAACCAAGCACCTACAGTTTGGAGGTTCACCCAGCTTATTGTATGCAAGTGAGTTTCAAAGAGGCTCTGACACAAGCAGCAAGCTCCAGCGGAACCCATGTTAAGGAATCAAGTTTTCTAAAAGATGGATTTCATGACTGTAGCTCTGTCCTCACAGCTGAAACATCTGTAAGGCCTCTACTGTACCACTTCTCCAGTGGGCAGTACCTTCAGAGCACAGGCTGTTGGCACCCTGACTCTAGAGAAACCTATGTGGATCCTCTAAACAGGCAGACATGAACAACAGCTTCCTCACAAGGGGAAGTGGAGGAGCAGGCACCGATCTATCTCTGCTCCTTGGAGACCACTGACAGGACCTGAGGGAAGAGCATGAAGCTGTGTCAGGGAATTTAGGTTGGATACAGGGAAGCAGTTCTTCGCCCAGAAGGTGGTCAGGCAGCAGAACAGGCTCCCCAGGAAAGTGGCCACAGCACCAAGCTTGACAGAGCTCAAGAAACATTTAGACGATGCTCTCATGCACATGGCAGGATTGTTGGGGGGTGCCCTGTGCAGGGCCAGGAGTTGGACTCCATCCTTGTAGGTCCCTTCCAACTCAGGATATTCATCATTCTATGAACACAACCCCAAGAAATTTGCTTGCTTAGGAAGCCTGTCTTAAAAAGTTAATTTCTCTCTTCTCACTCAATTTCTTATCATGACAGGTAAACAGCAGCCCCCCTCTGGTTTGACCCACCTACAGGATCTCAACCAGGCAATTTCCTGAATTCTCCTCACTGCAACATCTCCTAAATAAGGCCAGGTCCTTCTACCCTCTCCAATTCATGCAAAGGAACTCCTTTTACCCCCCCCTGCAGCTAGTCACATTTTTGACCCTTTCTCCAGCTGTATCCTAGGATAGCAACTTCTCCCCTACAGGGGACTGGAAAAACCTTGTAACACTGTACCTATATGAATGCAATATTCCATCACTGGATTTTGAAAGCATTTGAGAAGAGCAGTATTTTATTCAGGATAAAGGATAAAATACTAAGGATAAAATACTAAAGGATAAAATACAGAGACCTTTAAGTCAGCCTGTTAACTTAAAGTTCAAAATAATCTCAAATAAACTCTTCCAGTTCCTAATAAATGAAAACATGCAAACAGCAAACCAAAACAACCCCCCAGTCCATCATAAAGACTGCCAAGACACTAATAACCAACAGCACTAGCAGTTTGTCAGTGGGCTGTTTTAAAATCTAACAAGTACTTTTACATTAGGAGAGAATGGAATCTCCTAAAATCTAGTTCACCAAAAGCAAGACCAGCTGTGGAAACAACAGTCCTAGTTCATGACAGGTTGAATTATTTCACAAGCTATATATCTCTCTCCTAAATTGTCTGAATTGGCATTGGTTAACAACTGACTTAATTTACAACTCTGTATGTAGCAAGAAAATGTCCTACTTTGGTATCAACAAAATTAAAATTTAAACTTACTTTGAGCTCACAGTAATCCACAAACACTCTCTGTGTGCCAATTTTCATGGCTTTCCCACCACATCCCAGCTGCTTCTCTTCCACCTGAGAAGATCTCGCACGAGTCATACGGTGTACCCACAAATCTGGAATGACATTTCTTAAGTCAGGATTTCTCTTTCTCTGGAATACAGTATGAGTGAAGTATCCCATACTTGGAAAAGAGAACTTCTCTGCAACAACAGAGACAACTGTTATCATTTTTCAGTGATAAATGCTTAACACTTTCACTGCCTTTCTGGAAAAAATCACTGCTCCATAAAAACTAGAAACTTCGACACAAAAGAACAACACTAGACAAAAAAAGCAGGGTAAAACCAGGAAAAAAAAAAAATCACATTGCCATTGTAGCATTGCACTGTAAAATTCCGAAGTAATTTAGGTTAGAAAACACATCTTACACTCTAACACTAGGACATAACTTTTCTATTCCACACATGACCCTGTATGCACACTGCTTGAAGTACAGCTTTTTAGCTTACGTTTCTTATTGCTGGAAAGATCTTCATGCAATAAAAGAAAGCCAATGATTACTTTTCAGTTAGGTACCATTTGAAAAACAAACTGCAGAATCAGAAACCCAGCAGCTGCAGAAATACATGAGTTTTGCTGGCATAACTTGAGGGGCAGCACCATTATACAAGAAACACTGTGCACTGATTTGAGAGACAGAGAACAGCAATCAAGAAGGCTAAAACCTGGTAAGTAGAGTATCCCTCCTTAGGAAGAAAAAGGGGGTAAATGACCTGTTTGATCTTTCACTTACCATTTGAACCTCCGTCTTCAGAAGTTCCAGCTTTTTGACAATCTGGCATCTCACTCTGCTCTCTAAGGTCTGAATGTTCTCTCTTTTTTCCAGGAGATTTACCCACAAGGAGAACTCTCTCTCTTTCATTTTCTGTCCCATTTTTCTGTCGTTCTTGAAGTACATTTTCATGTTCTTCAATAGGAGCATCCTGAGAGGCTGCAAATTCAGCGCAATCTGTGTTAGACTCTTCATTACTCTCTACTTCATTTTCATCTTCAGGAATTTTATTTTCTTTATTGAACTGAACATTCCTCTTCTTTGCTGCAATACTTGAAGACGCTCTATTCTTTCTGCGTTTTCTTTTTGACTTACCTACAAAGAGATACAAGCAAAAGTCATCCAAAACAAGAAGCATCCTCTTTTTACTTTACTGACAAGGAAAATGACCAAACGAACTCAAATACCACTGCCCATCTCCCTAGACATGCGTCTAGAGAAGAAGTTGCAATTTAATGGGGTCAGTTAGCTACTAGATTTAAAAAAATCCAGCTGCAGAATTTAATTCACAAAACTATCAGCTTCAAGAGGTTATGAACACAAAATTCTTACTTTAGATAGGAAGTATTACTGCAAAGTAAGATTATTAGGTGACTTAGTAAGTGATCTAAATATGTGAACAACAGAAATGCATTTGGAGATGAGCCCTCTAAATCTGTAAACTTCACAAGTTGTACACACCTTGGGAAGAGCTGAAGAGACACTTTTAAGGGAATATTTGTTGGAGAAAAACATCATCCATAGATATTTACACCTCAAGCTTTCTTACTCAGTTAACCTTGTTCAAAACAAACTTGGCATTTTGCCTCCCAGAAAACCCCACCATTCTTTGTATTCATGGATACCACACATGGCCTATGGTTCAAGACAGTGGCAAAATTCCCAGACATGCCAGCAAGACCAGGACATGTCACACCATGTCGGGTGTTTTAAGTGAAAAAGACCCACGACCCTTTTTTTTTCCCCCATGTCTCTTTCATGGTAAAACTGAAAAAATAGTGATCTTTCCTTTACATGTCTATAATTACTGCTCCCCTTTTTTCTAACCCTTTCCCCTTCAGTTGGAAATGACAGTAAGAGGTGGCATAGAGTTTAATGTTTGAGCACAGGGAAGGGGAAAACAGTGCTGCATATAACTGAAAACTAGGTAAGCATTCAGAAACTGCCATGTACAACTTTTCTGACTTTAAGAGGTAGCAATGTAGGAGCCATTAAATATCAGTTGGGCCACCAAGGGCAGTGTCTTACAATGTCAACCAGCCACTGTACTTGAACTTTACAACCACACTGAATGAATGAGCTCTGGATTTATCCCATGTTTTGCAGCATATCAAAAAATTTAATGCCTCTGGCATGAAGGACCAGGCATCACAGGAACCTCTACGTCACAAGAACAAAGACTTTAGCACCTTCTCCAAGAAAGTCTGAGTAAAACACAACTTGCCCTTAGAACAGGGGGTACTGGCATCTACAGGCCCTGCTGGCATCTTCAGGTTTTCGTTACACTTTGGGTCTGTTTTCGTACACCCAGGAACAGAGTCCTCCTTTGGCAATACACAGAAGTAAGAGGAAGCGCAGTCTGAACCTTGCAATAAAGAAGAGAGAGTGAAGAATTGTGTCTTGCATGGCTGGTAACAAATACTGAGACAAGTCTTTAAATCCTCAGTGTCAAAAAATGTACCTCTTTGCTTACGAGATTGTTTGATTTCTTGACAGCGTTGTTCAAAATCTTCATCCATTTCCTCCCTCACTATGGAATAGGCAGTATCTCTCAAAGCACAGGCTCTGTGCCTAAGGAGACGATCTGAAATTTCACAATCAGAATTGAGTACTTTCTACCAGCCAACGAGCTCCTTTATTTTGTTTACTTAGAATGTTTTTGCTCTTGTCATAGGTAGGTTCTGAAAGGTTCTCTCAGTCAATATTTTCAGCATGCCAACAGAAATGTTAATTATTAAAGCAAAAGCAGTAGTTTCCAGTCAACATGTCTATCACAATTTCATGCCCAAATAGTTTATTTGATGCTGCAACACTCACAACTTGGCCAGAAATACTCCCTGGGGATCTTTTAAGTTATCGAATCCCACATCTACTGTACACAGATGACATTTATCAACTTATGCATTTAAAATTTTTACAAATTAGGGATAAAACCACATCCTCACCTCCAGGATCTTTAACTGGGTTGTACTCTAAAGCATTGCTACAGATGAGATCAATATCTTGAAGAAAGTCTCTTGCAGTTGGGTACTGGTGCGTGTCAATCTTGGAGAGAACTGTGGAGAGGTCCATGGGTTGTTTAATAACAGCATTGTAATCAGGTACCTACAAAGGAAATATACGTGCTCAGAGATTCAACACAGCAGCTACCAAAAGTAATTATTTTCATAAAGCCAAATAAAGGACTTCTTAAAAATCCCAATATGACACATCCAAAGCTGCAGAAATTACCCAATTAAGTTTCTTGAAAACAGAAGATCAATTTCAGCTGGCTTTGAAGAGACTAGAAGAGGAGAAAACAAAGAAGCAGGGAGATCAGAAGAATGTGTGGGGCACAGAAGGGAACTAGCACCCAGAGTGCTACTTCCTAGAGTTTCATTTCCTTGCAGAAAATAACAGCAAAGAAACCTTTCTCAGTAAAGTCACCTGAGATTCTCTTTGTTGTTTGCAGCAAGAAAAAGGCTGCAGGAGTTGCACCTTTGAAGCACCTGTCCTAGGCACCTAAAATGAGACAACTGGACCCAGAGGTGCCAATTTCTTTTTTCAGATAATAGAAGGAGATTGATGACTAGTTTAAATGAGGACATCTATGTTTGTTTAGATTATTCACATCTAGAAACTAGAAGGAAAGGAAATAAGCCAGTGGAAATTTGGGGGAGCAGGACCTTACGGAAATGCAAAGCTGTCTCAAATCTCCAGCTGACTTGGAAGTATGTGCCCCAGCTTACATGTATTTAAGGAATTAAATGAGAAGCATATGGGAGGAGGAAAAAACCACACAGCCTTTATGGTTAATCTTATACCAAGGAAAGGCCCCTGAGAAGAGAATCTGAATATCTGACAAATTGCTGCTTCTACTCCTGTTCTTGCAGAAACTATTGACAGACAATTAAAGAGCTTTAGGCTTTATTAAAACAGCCCTAGAAGTACTGTTTATAATTACAGAAAAAAGGAGAGATCTCTGCTTTTTAGTGCTGTAATACACCTACATATGAAAGCCTTTTCATAAGCAAACTGTATTGGCATTTAATATAATTGGCACTTGGACTAGATGATCCCTGTTGGATGACCCTTCTAATGGACATAGTCTCAAGTTTTAAAGAGGTTTTAGGAGGAACACAGTGACTTCAGTGAACACTGAAATAATAGACATGTGAGTGCCCCAAAGAGTCAAAAAAAGTAAAAGCAAAACAAAAATTCACTTCCTGTTTCCTGGAAATTCATTATACTGTGATCCTAAAGACAAAGATAAACCTTCCTAGAAAGGACACACTAACACCGAGGAACATACACAGAGAAATTGTGAATACACACAGCTATAATGGTATAGCACATCAACACTAATTTACCTCCTCTGGGTCAACAGGCTTTGTGAATGCCCTGAAACGTCTGTCAATGACAAGTCTGTGAGTCACATCCCTTAAATAAATCCTCAGTTCACGCAATGTATCCTCTTCCTGCTCCTCCAGCTGTCTTATTTCTTCCTCTGTCAGCTGTCGGGGCTTAGGTGGTGGTGCTACAGGCAGAACTTCCAATGGCCGCCGAACTTAAATTAATGGGAAAATTTTAGTTAATTTAGTTAATTAATTCAAATACAAGCACACGAAAAATAATTGCTAGAAAATTACCCCCAAAGGAAACACTGTATTAGCTGTTAACTTACAGCTAACAAAGTTTCATATTTTGAATATCCCCACCTGAGTTGTTTTTTGATGCAGGAGGTTCAGCAGCTTGCTTCATAACTAAGTCCTCAAAAAAACTTCTTCTTTCAGCACAGGTAGGCCACTGGATTTTGAAAACTTCTTCATGATCCTTATTAAACAAAGCTTTTATCTAAAGCATGAGCAGAAAAGATATTTCAGATATAAGGCTACATACATGTTTTATATTATATTCCAAAACAGTGAGTACCTTTCTAAACTAAGCTGAATACTCACCTGGGTAAGACAAGCTATGCGAAGTCATCTTCTTGGCTTTAAAAGGCAAATTAAAACACCTGCTCTGAGGAATAATACCTTCTAGAGTTTAGGCTACATGAAAAAAACATGTGATAAACCACTGAGAAGGAGGTGACAGTCACCACCTCCAAGACTAGCTGTTTTGTATCTACCTGCCTTTCTGTTCTTTAGCTCGAATCTTTATGGCAGCTGTAGAGGTAACGGGCAAGGTTCAACATACAAATGTCAGCTTTTTGGTAAGGTGGCTTTGAAAATTTTGGTTTTGATAATTTAAATGAGTCTAAAGTTGCATTTTCCAGGTTGCACTCTGTTTTTCCATCTCTGTTACCAAAGGGTATGGAAGTAATTTCATTCCTCATTTTAGAAAGCATTTATTAACAGCATAAAAACTTGCTACCAAGACAAAATAATCGGAACAGCATATTCACATTTTTAACACCTTCCTTTAACACTCTCTGATGTTGTTTCTGAAATCCCAGTGCAGCCTGAGGGGAGGGGGGGTAGTTGTACCACCACAAATGTCTAGAAAGCTCAGCATGTAGTCTTACTGAATTTTGTTACAGAATACAACTAAAAACTGATTTCCAAGTTACTTAAATGGAAGTTGGACCTTATCTTTCTAATTTGTCAAGTTTTCACCTAGATGTAAAAAGAAACTGAAATATTAATGAAATTATTTAAATTTGAAGTTACATTCCATCAGTAACAGTGTGACCACTGTACTTTTTCAGTAAAAACATCTTTCACTTTTCAGTAAAGCAATCTTTTTCCTATCTACATCTCAAGCACTGTATATTCTTCACTGAGCACACACCTCAACATCTTGCAGACACCAAAATGATCACCTGAAGCAAATTTGTACATCTGTCTAATAAGCATCAGTGTGTGAGAAGGGTGAAAGAGTTGGGTTGAAGTCAATCTTTTTACTCAGAAAACGCTTTAGACAAAAGCTTTCAGCATTGTTTTGTCTAAGCAAATTTTAAGAGACTGGGCTTGGGTGCCTAAATAATAACAGTATGAATTCTGTTGGCAGAGTATTCCCATGCTTCAAGGAGTTATACAGTAACAAGCAAAAAAGGAAGAGTAAAGTATTGATAAATACCTCTTCTGGGAGATCTCCATGTTTCACATCAGTTGTTGCAAGGAGCAGAACTGGAGCAAACGTTGGAATGTTCTGCAGTAGTGTTGTAAAAACAGCTTTCACTGTAGGTCCAACAGTCTCCCACCACAAAGGGATTTGTGGGACATAAATGATACTTGGTGCTGTTCTTTGAGCTTCTCGCATCAACTGGTAAAATGAAACTCAGGTAAGAAAACTACATCCTGTAGAACAGGATACTAAACTATGTATCAGTCAAACTATCTTATGAAATAGGAGTACATGCAGCTAAAACATCAAGACAAACCAATAAGTGAACTGCTCCTTAAACAGTAAGGTAAAATTTTCACTTTGAGTCAAACACAGACATGGCTAGACAGACAGAAACAGACTTGAATCTCTGCCTGATTTCAAAACTACTTAGGTGTAAGAGAACTCCTTAAGAGCCCTCAGCCAATCTGGTGGTGTGCCCAAAAAAACAAGACTAACCCTTCATCAAGATGTATTAGCCTAGAGAAATTGCCACACAACTGCAACTACACCAGTTTCAGTTCAGAGCAGGCACATACCTAATACAGACTGGAGCACAGACTCAACAAACGAAGACCTATGTGAGAAGCCTGCTTATAATTCATAATTTCAAGCACATTTTATAAGAGGTGACCATTCTTTTGTCTGCCTGAAGAGCTAAATCACAACTTCTTACTACCAAAGGATCCATCACACCAGATGATATGCTTTGGAAGAGCACAAGCCACTGTTTACAGATGGCACCTCAATCACAGAAGACAACATGCATCTACTGCCAGAGGGAAGTGACAAATTTCTCCATGTGCCCTCTCAGATTAACAATATTCAGAGAGTTCCTGTCAGAAGGTGGGAAGCGCACATGGTATATCCAGGCAGTGCCTACACATGTAGTTACATGTCCACAGATGCAACCATCACATAACAAAAGGAAAACTGCTCCTCCTATGTGACAAATGAGCCATGCAATGTGTCTGTCCTGACTCCTACAGCTCTCAAATGCTGCTACTAAAGGTCAAAATATTTTAATACAGTGATGCCAAACAACAACATGTATTCCCGGCCTAAAACTAAAAAAGAAGAAACCAGCACTAATCTGCTTGTATTTAATTTTCCTAATGATGGAAAGCACACCAGTGTAAAAATCTAAGTGTTACATGAATTTTAATTCCTTTACTGCATGTACTGCGGCACTACAAACTGTATATGTAAAAAAAGAAACCCTTTCCACCCAAGCCTTGACTGTCCTACAAATACAATAAAAAATAGGGCTTCAGAAAGTGCATGATGCTGTCAAGCTGATGCAGAGCCATCTACTGAGAGCACAGAGCCTTAAGAAGCAATGAAAACTTCCTGTATCCCACAGAGACCAGCAGGATATTTTGCCACAGAGTGCTTTATTAGCAGCACCCCCCATCTTCCCAAGCTGCTAGCAACACCCTCACTGCTCCCTTTCAAATGGAAAACATGACTATGTTTAACATCCTTATACAGTATCATCCCATCTAGAAGAAAAGTGGATTTCCAGACAGAAGTAAACGTAACAGCATATTCCAACCAGGCCTTCTCCACTAACAATGAATTTTGCTTATTTCACTAGTTTATATACAGTTTATATTCAGTTCATGAGTCCTACCAGATTAAAGAGAAAAAAGATACCTGTGCACATGTTTCTTCTGGGGATGTGGTACTAACAAATAAAGCAGGCAGGTCTAGTGTATAAACGGGAAACTTCTCCAGGGCATGGATTACTGCAGGTGCCAGATGAAAAGCCTGCCCACACCCTGGATCTTCAACTAATAAGAACCGTGGCCTGAAAGATGTTGGCTGGCAACGAGGATTTCTACAACAGTAAGAAGAAAACAAGTTTAAAAACAAGTGATTAATAGGCACCCAGATGTTGAAGTTTTTTCCTATATGCTTTCTTTTTGTAAATATGCTCCATTTCCCACCAAATAATAAGCTCGTCTGTGATCAGGAAGACTACCAAAGCCTGTTTTCTCAAAAACTGGTACCATGTCTCCACTAAGAAATCCTGCCAGTCAGTCCCCAGCATGTCTGCCATTCCTTTAGCTGGGTTAAGTAAGAGCTCTTAAACCCTTCAGGGAAACTGTCCAGCCAAATACACACACAACCGGTCAGTAACCTGATATGGGGCAGAACAACAACTCTTTCTTTAAGCACAAACCAATCTGGGTCTCTTCACTCCATGCACACAACCATTTTCAGTGTGTCTTGACTTCAAGTAACTGAGATCTCTACACCTGCTGAGTTCAGCTAAAATTTGGCCATAGTGCCTGGAGATGGTGGTAAGGAAGAAGAAAACCAACGTTTCCAGGAAAAAAAAAATTAGAGTGGGCACTGAAACACATTAGCTGTATCTGAAGAAGCATACAATTGGACTGGTTAAATTACTTCTATGGTTTCATCTTTTGAATTGTCTATTCATTTCCTAATCATCTTGTTTTACAAGCATGAAACACACTTGAGAAGAGGTTTGTGGGTTTTTCTACCACAAGACTGTTGTACCTTTACTCGCTCAAGTCAAAGATCCTTGAGACCAAGCTCAGCAGGTCACATTTTCTGGACAGCATAGCAATAGAAAAGGAGAAGAATAACTGACACCCAACAGTGAAAACAATAATCTACTGCTTCAGCTCTTGGTTTACACAACTTCCACAATAAAACATCAAAAGATTAACAAACTCTGTAGGTTAAACATACAAAATGCAGACTTTGTTCAAGTTTTTCTCACAGTATTTTAACAAGCCATTTCTCAATTTTATTTCTGGTTTAACAATCTTGGAAGGCAGAAGGGCAAAAGATGGCTACACAAATCCTTAGGGTTTTTTTAAGCTAAAAGGGCAGACAGCCACATTTCTTGGGTCTTGAATCGTTCAAGGAATACCATGGATTAAATCGACATGTTCTAATAATCTGTGGATCACTTTGACTTAAGCAAATAGGGCTGGGCATGTCAGGGCAGTGTGTTTGGTTAGAACATTAGTACCCAGCTAGATCTTCACGCTTCTTGCAAACATTAATCAACCCAACTCTTGCTGGGGGCTGCAATAAAATAAAAGGCATTTACATCTTCCGTAAAAAGTGAGTTTTCCCAAGTGTGAGATCCTGAAGAAAATACTGTAGTAAAAAACCCCAAACTTATCTGCAAACAGATCATTCCTTCATCCCTCACAACAGAACAGTTTACAGACCTAGCCATCTTAAAAACGTAAACATAAAGGGGACAAATGAGACCTGTTTAAAGTGAGGAATTCTGCCTTTTCACGATCAGGCATTTTATGAGTTGGCTTCTCTTCAAAGATTGATGGTGATTCCTCTTCACTGTCAATCACATCATTTCCTAAAACAGGATTTAAGGATGAGAGCTTTGTTGACTTTCTTGAATAGTCCAAATCTCACTCTTGCATTAACACACCTTTGAAATCAGTGCAGGAAACCATTCTCCTGTATTTTGTTTGAAGGCACACACTGAATGCTATTTTCTGAAGAGTTCATTTTACCACAGATCTAAGGAGATTGCAGTCTCTACAAAGCTGTCCTATGTCCCATGATTTGCATCAGGTTTCTCTGTTGACAAAAACTTGGGAGGTTTCTTTTCCTTAGAATAAAGTTGATTAGGAACAACATCTGTAGTTCCAGACATCTGAAAAACCTAATGAGGCCACTGCTTTTTGGAACAGGTTCTCCCACCAGATGTGGGGAAATTAAGTGAATGCGATGGCCACAGACTTCCTTTTGTCCAGAACTAGTCAGTCAGAATATAAAGACCCACACAACTTCTAAATAAGGCTCCTCAAGATCACAAAAGGAGAAGATAATGGGAGCTGGACAACAGAGAGGGGGTGCAATTACCCACCTCCCAGCCCTAGTGCTTTCATTGCATTGATGAGTCTCTGTTTTATCAATGCAAACAATCCCAGCTCTACTGGGAGCAATACTGGGACAACAGCCTCCAGAGATTAGCATGGTAACTAACTATTCACAGGCCTCCATTAATCAAGAGAGAGTGTATCAATTTTTATTTGTTCTCACCAACTGACAAATTACACCTGATCAAGGCTGATACAGTCAGGACCATGAGCTCACTTATGCTATGGAAGCCAAGCCCTAACGTACAACTACTAAAACACTGCGTATAGCAAGTCATTTACGGCTCCCATCCAGCACTGTGCACATGCAGATTATAAACCTGAACTGTTATTATGGCTGAGAGGTTTGTGTGTGTTATTGCACATATCAGAAGCTTTTGCTTTGGCAGAATTTTAAACAACTGGATGTTATTGTTATACCTTGCTGTTGGTCCTTCTTCAGTGCAAGCTCTGCGTGGGGAAATACTCTCTGCAAGGCTTGTAAAATTCTTTCCAGAGTATTTTCTAACAGTGGTTTTAAAATAGGTGATAGCGCTCGTCCAGGTGAAGCCACAGCCCTCTGGGAAGCTGGAACAGTCTTCTGCATGGCCATGACAAAATCCTTTGCTGTTATTTTAATTGAAGCAATGTCCAACTGCAGTTTCTCACTCCTTTCATATATCTGAGGATAGCGGCGGCGCAAAGCGCAGAGAGCAGCTTCAGCACATAAGGCTTTAATATCAGCACCACAGTATCCTAATAAACAAAGCAAGAATCAAATGTTATGTCAGGCTCAGGCAACACTGAAGTCAAGGCCAAGATTTCTGAAGTGCAACAATGAAAGACTTTGCATGCAGCCAAAAATTAACAGAGTAAGGGACAATTTATAGAATTACTGCACTGCAGAGAAGTTTTGTTATGTGTCTCACAGCCTGATATCCTGCACTAAGGAAGCAGCCTCCTACTCAAAACTTTACTCCTGGGAAAGACGGCTTAAACCCATTCAGTGTTCTGAGAAAAAAAAGAAAACTGAAAGCAGCATCTATCTTGATTTGCTCTCAAGACATGCCAGATGCCTCACTGCCTCGCTCTACAGCAACGCACAAGAGCTCGAAAACTGCCTGGAACAAGTTCCAGTTCCCCGTGACTCAAGTCGTGTGCAGTAACCTACACTGTTTTCAAACTCACCAACACATTTCTCAGCCAGCTCTTCAAGAAACTTGTCCAATGGCTTCAGGGTCCAGTCTCGTGTGTGGATTTTGAAAATCTCTTTTCTCGCCTGAAAACAAAACACTTGCATTTTAGTTTGCCCTAAATTTTCTCTTAAAACCACCACTACATAAAACCCCCAAAACCCTCACACTAATACCAATACTTTTCTTATCTGCTAAACTCTGAAGTATTCTAAAGGTCATTTAACATGCTCTGTTTTTTCAAGCAGGAAATTTCCTAATTCTAAATTCATTATATTAAACTCTTACTGGAGACTGCAATAAAATAAAAGGCATTTACATCTTCCGTAAAAAGTGAGTTTTCCCAAGTGTGAGATCCTGAAGAAAATACTGTAGTAAAAACCCCCAAACTTATCTGCAAACAGATTTTTCGCAGAAAATTCTCTCAAATTCAGCAAAATTTCATAGTGACAGTCTCATTAGTTCATCATATTTGCTATTCTGCCAGCTCATGCAAGGAAAACAGTCCTAGCACTCCATTCCCTACTGCTAATGTTACTACCAAGCAGAACAATAATTATTACTCAGATTACTGTCATTCATCCAGAACATGTCAAATGTTGCCTATACCCATCTCTAATCTTAGCAGGACTTTCACTGAAGTATTTCATGGTATACAGACTAATTATGGCAGATTTCTAAAATTCTTCCACAGTGGGGTAGCGTGTATTAGACCTGTTTCATGGCACCTCCTCTCCTTGTCCTGGGAGCAGATAAAAACTGAAGAAAAATGTTTGTATTAAATGCACTCTTTAGTGCACTCTTACTAGCCTTCAATCCAGCACTTTACAAAAGGTGCTAAGAAAAAGAACTGCTTTCCAAGTTTTGCCCACTACCCCCACCCACAATATTTTTTTTATTGCCTATTGTCATTGAACAAGAAGCTTCCCTAGCCCTGCACCTGTGCAGTGACTTCAAATTTTTATCCCAGTCCCTATTACTAAGTACCAGAAAGAACATCAGTTCCTAACATACTTAATTGGTTCCAGCACCAGTCTGGATCAAAGTTTTTGTTACCAAAAAAGAATTCCTGTCTGCACATCATTTCTTTCAATTTCACAGTGCTATAGCAGTACTTCTTAACTAATTCATACAGTCATTTTTAAACATTTCGGTGAGTAGCAGCACTCCATTTTCTTTGCTGGTCACAGAGAAACCAAAACTAATTAGAGAACTAACTACCTATTAGTTAGGTGAAGGCAATCAGCTTAATGATACATATTCAGTGCCAGGTCTGCCCTCCACAGTACAGCACAGTCTCTCCAGACAGCCCTCTTTTGTCCAAGCAGTACAGTACTGAGGAGACTGTCACTGCTCCACAATCCTGCTGTGTTGCAGGGGTTTCTTACAAAGATGGACTCTGCCACACTAAGCACTGAGGTTGAGTTGAAGTTCTGACCTCTTTGTTTGGCAAGCTGAAGAGGAATTCTCGATCAAAGCGTCCTGGTCTTCGTAAAGCAGGATCTATAGAATCCAGCCTGTTGGTGGCTCCAATTACCACAACCTCTCCTCTGCTGTCTAAGCCATCCATAAGTGCCAGAAGTGTGGATACAACAGAGCTAAGAGAAGAATACAGTTTTCACTCAGCAGTTTAGTTAATTTTCTTCAGTTCCACATAATCACTAATGCTCACTCAAAAAGGACAAGCTCTTTGTAGATGCTGAAAGACCTGGCAGAGAAATTTTCCTACATTTTAGAGCTGCTTGTGAGAGTCTCCTTTCTCAGGCAAGCCAGCTGTAAACAGCGTAGAGGGTTTTGTAAACCAAGACTTTATCTCACAGGTGCAAACTTGTTATGCACAGTCTTGTTTTCCACACTGAAGAAAATCTTTTGAAATGGGCATCATAGCATTCAGCCAATCACTCTGGGAGGTGTATGGTAAAGCACCCAATAATGTTATACCACTTTTGTGAACAATGCTATATAAATGAGTCTGTAATTAATTAAATAATCCCATTTATCCTGGACTTCTGTGTAGTTTTTCTCGCTGTCCCTGTGGACAACAGCAACACATTGACAAAATGCTGACAAGAAAAAGACCAATCATTTTAAGACATGACAAAATAGATAAGGTATCACAGACCTTGTGCTGGTATCAAGTTTAGTGAATTGTTTTTAATTACTATTTAAAGATAACGTGAAATTAAGTAATACTGAATTACTAGTTTTCAGGATAAATGAATGTGTCACATCAAGTTAAATAGGTTGTGGTCTCTTTTTCACAAAGATCAAGCAGCTTCTAAGTTGACACAAAACATGCCCTACCTATGAACCTGGTCTTGTTTACTGGACCGTACAGGAGCAAGACCATCGATCTCATCAAAGAAAATAATTGAAGGTCGCATCTGGTAGGCCTACAGTGAAAATACAGGAATATTGACATCAGGAAAACAGCACTGTTTGGAGAAGAAATGCACAAACAACACTGTGATTGCAAAGTCCCTGGAAGTAGATTTTTCAGATGAGCATCAGGGATTCCTACTCATTGATCCACAGTAGTAAAGTGTCGTGAGTAACATTAGGCAGTAGCCTAGGTCAACCCACTGAGATAGGTGACAGGAAACAAGTCACACCACTGGTTTTTACAGCTATTTGGCAACCACCAAGAACAGAGCCAGGACTTAACTGTACTACAAGTTCTGGAAGCAACCTTTGTTATCAATTTAAAAATAACCATGGTTTCAGCCTGCATTTTTTTCCCTCTGACCGAAAGTCAGCACTTCTTGAAAACTTTTTTGTGGCTGTTTGGATTTTTCTTTCCTGAAGCAAGGAGTTGCGGGTGCATGTTGCTTTGCAAGGTTCTCTTGACTGCTTCACTAATTTTTCCTAATGCATCTCAAAACTTCAAGCCCCTAAAAATGTTACTGAAAAAGGAAACACTGACAATCCCACTTCAATGGAAGGAGTTGACAAAACATGAAAGAGAGTTGTTCTTGACCACAGGAAGTTAGTTACAACTCAGACAGAATGTAATGTACATTTCAACTGTACCTGATCAAATAACAAACGAAGCTGTCGTTCAGATTCCCCGACCCATTTACTGAGGCAGTCAGCACCTTTTCTCATAAAAAAGGCTACTCTCCTGTCACCTTGGCTACATTCATTAGCAAGTGCACGAGCAACCAATGTCTTTCCAGTCCCTGGTGGGCCATAGAATAGACAGCCTCTGCAATTTAAAAAAAAAAAAGAAAAAAAAATTCACATAAGAAAAATACCAGAGAAGTACCTGTTACCACCCTCATCCCTAAAGCATACAATTGTTTTCTCCTAAACAAAGCTCTCTTCATTGTTTGTAATACTTTTAAAGTTACAGAAACCAAAGAATCTGAAGTCCTATTTCAATATACCATGACTGAGTGCTGATGACCAAGAATATATAAATCTAACAATTAAATCTCTAATAACTTCATTTCATAATACAGAACTCATTCAGCTGTGTAAAAAGTGGACAGATGCATTTTTTAGCCCAAGCACAACAAGCACTGCAAGGTTCTAGTTACAAGTCAAATCAATTGTAAAACTGCTACTGGAACTCTTGAAAAAAAGAGTTGGTGGAACAGACAATTGGACTTCCACAAAACGAACTGCAGTTGACTACCACTTACAAACTGATCAAGTCCACTTGCATGTGGAACTCAAAACCAGTCCACCTCCCCCTTTTGAAAGGCAAGACACTTTTAAAACAGTCTTACCACACTGTAAATCTTTGAACCCACATGTACGCTGGATTCTATCAGTTTTTTTAAAAATTACTTTTTCCTAGTGCTAAAAAAAACCCCAAACAATCAACACTTAAAATTCTGAAGCGTGGAAACAACAATAGCGCAGTTGAATATTTTCCTGAAAATAGGTGAAGTAGAATTTACAGTTTTCAATGGCATCCCTTACCTTGGAGGTTGAATTTTGAACCTCTCAAAGACTTCTGGATAAAGCAATGGAAAAACCACCATCTCTTTTAAAGCTGAAATGTGGTCAGAAAGACCACCCACGCCATCAAATCGTACCTAAAGATGAAGACACCATAACGCATTTTAGATGTTAAAGCTGTAACCTTGATAGAGTTCTGTCTTGGGGTGACTTTGTGATGTGTATCCCATATCGCTGCCCTATGCCCAGAAATTAATTCTTGTGCCTTTAAACTTTATTTTTCCTGGACCTGGTGGGGGAGGGGTGGTTGTGCCTTCCCTCAGAGGATATATTTCTAAATTTGGCCAAACCGGAACAAATTCCATCAGAAATTAGATGTCAGCACAAAGGAAACACTCATGCCAATTTTCAAACTGCTTGAAACAAAACTGTAAGCCAAGGTAGTTGTAGACAGAGCATTACTGAAAGCTTTCAAAATTACTGAAAATGTTTCTCTGACACAATGAAGTAAAAATACTTACTGAACAATCTATTTGCACTGGATCAACATCAGCCAGACTCGCTCCAATTTTCATGCGGTCCTTGTGAACTCCCTTTAAATCACTTTTCCGAAAGTTGACAGGAAGAGACCTGATTTGAATTAAGGAGAAAAGGAAAGGTGCTTTCTAACTTACAGTGTGGATTTTTGATTTTCTAATAACAGCAAGTGAATGCAGATGACCTTACAAATGAGTATAAACTTCCTAAATTGTTAAATATTTGTTCCAGCTGTTTTATGTTTAGTGTCCATGAGTAAAGAAAGGAAAATGGTTACTCCAGATATTAAACTGAGTTAATTATTTTAACAGCTCTTAGCACTTACGAATATCCATGCCAGTCAACAGAGCATATATAGGAATACAAGCTTAGAACAAGTTATTCCTTATGTGCAGACCATGGATTGACAGTGATTCGTATGAGGAAGAAAACTGCCCCTCCCAATCCCCAAACACACTGATATCTTTCAGATACTTTTAACTTCTATATTAGAAAAGTTACAGCCCAACAGGATACTTATTTCAGTTGCTATTAAGATTATAAAGGCTCCCTATCACTGCCAGTCCTTCCCAAAGCCTCTGGAACCTGTGTGCCAGGAGACTAGTCAGAAAGACATCAGGCTGAAAACATATTTGTTAGACTGTTACTAAAACAGTTTTTCTAGAGCATTTGTTAAGAAACCAAATCTCTGTCACTTCCTCTATTTATAACATTCTCTGTTATGGTGGTTTTCTTTCTGAATCAGCTACCGTAAAGCACAGGAGCAGCAGAATTTTATATTAAGAAGTTTTATCAAAGTGTTGCTACCCCCCTTCTCACCTAGAAATCAAATTGCTTATTAAAATCAATTCTAAAAATCCAACTGTAGAGTCCAGTTACAGCTGTATAAACAGATACAATTGCCAGAATTTACAAACTGAACAAGATTAAGATGGTTACATCTTCCTGACTGTGAAGTGTTAAGTCCTCCCAAGTAAACTCTGTCCTCCCCTGTTCTCCAATTGCACTAACCTTCTTAAATTTCTGTTCTTCCTCTGCCTCTCAAAATCCTCTTCATCATCAGATGAGGAAGAGGAATCACTGCTGGGGACTGTGTGTCTCCGTCTGCAAACATTCAAACAAACAATTAAAACAATTAAAATAAACACTAAGTAATATCAAGATTTAAGTGAACACTATCTCAGTTTAGCTTGAGATCTAGTAAGTTTCCAGATAATTGTACTCCATGTGAATCTGATTTTAAAGTACATTATGTGATTTTCCTTGTGACCGCAAAACTTGATTTTTATTAGGAAGGTAAAATGTTTAACCAGTGTAAAAAGAAATATCTTAACCAAGCTACTTTTTGTCCACTCTTTCACACACAAATCAAGTTTCACTTAGCATTATGTATCCACTCTGTGAAACATCAACCTTTTAATTTCAAAATTTGGTTTCAAAACCACCTCCTTCCATAACTGCCTGCTTTCAAGGATGCTAAACAAAGTGCTCCTATCTAGCAAGGAATGGCATTCAACACTTCTAGGATCCTAAACCTATTTGTCATTGCTACTCCAATTTGTAATTTAGAATTTCATTTAGCATTTTTCTTGCTTTAAATATAGTTTCATACAGAAACTGATTCCAAAGAGAAACCCGAATCAGTATCTGAGTGATTAAAAAAAAATTTCATTAAAACTTCCATACAGGCTCTCTCTCTAAGTGAATTGTCTTTGGTTTTAAGAAAATAATTTGCATCCTTCAAGATACAACTGTCTGAGATTTTCAGAGGGAGAATTTGGCTTCAATTCCAGAACAAATTAATTCAGTTATACAGAGTTAGCTATAACCCTCATCACCACCACAAAAACTGCATTTTCTAATAAAATCTAATGGCCAGTAAAAAGGATGGGCTTCCCCCCAATATTTGCTTTCTTTATACTCTCAGACTACCACAGCAATAACCATACTGTTAATATCGAATTACAAGTCCAAAAACTCTTGAAAGCAGTATTCAGTCATGTGACTGACAGCACTACTGAGAAAGAACTATCACTAAACAAACTCATACCTGTTAGTTCCCTTGCATGAATCTCTCTGTCTGACGGGCGAAGACCTGTCAGCAAAATACATTTTACGTTGTCTTGGTTCTGTTGAAAGCAGAAAAGGTTAATGTTACAAACAAGTTTAAGAGAAAGCAGGATACTAAAAGAGGCAGACAATGGGATGTGTATCACCCATTTCTAAGTTCTGGGGAAGTTTCAAGGGTGGGGGGGAAGAGGTTTTTTTAAAAATCAGTGCACAATAAAAGCAAAAACATACACACCTGATTTTTAAGAACTGAAAACCACAAGAGTAAGATCATCAGGTCTGTTTAATTACTATTCTTTCAAGGATACGTAGGTAGTATTTTTATTGAAAAACAACAGTAAGGATGCCAAAAGGCAAAGAAATAGAATGTGCACAGTATATATGCATTTAACAAAATGGCAGGTAAGATATTTAAATAGATGTTGAGTGGGTGTATATAGTTTCATTCTAAAAAAAGCCCTGTAACACTCCCACTTCCATGCAAGAAATTAGTTCTTATGAGAAGTTGTGCCTGTAACCTACTTTGCAATGGAGCTTGATAACGCTCAACAGTTTTCCTCTGCCGAAAGGAGTAACGCTTTCGAGTGTCTTCACCATCGTCTTCTTTGGCTTCACTTTCTTCTGAGGAACCCCCTGTGTATCAACATTATGTTCCACTGTTTAAGTACTGTTGCAAATAATATGAAATTTTAAATGCACTACACTTACGTGTATCCCCACTTGTCCACAACCTTTTCTGTTGTAAGCGCTTTGGAAAAACGACAACCTCTTTTTTCCTCTGAAAACCTATTCTGAGCTCACTACAGTACAGCCCTAGAGTCTGTGACTGTGGCTTGTAATGTCAGTGGCAGCATAGATTCTTTTTATAGATGAAAAATACCCAGTAGTTCATCCCATCTCAATTATTTAAGACAAAGCTTTTGGCTAGAGCATAGTCAAGAAAATTCAAAACAGAATTATCCTACAACACTACCTTGATTATCAGCTATTTCTTCGTCAGTCCTTTCCATATCGAGGCTTTCCTTAAAGGAAAAAAAAGAAACATGAAAGACCAGTCACAAATAAGCAGAAAACCTGTGGGCATATTTGGTGCCTGTGGAGTATCATTACCAAGGCACTCCATATACACAGAAGATTTAATGATTGTACAGCAAGAGAGAACAGGAATATCATGCTAGAATCCAGGATTAGTAAGATTAATAACAAGGGTTTCCACTCTAAAACAGGAATGCAGATCCAAATAAAAAATCTATTGAAAGCAGGCTATGAAGATGTTTAAAAACCAAATTGACTGCCATTCAAAAGGACAGTGGATTAACTTAATTTAATAAAGCAGAACTAAAACAGAGGAAATATGATGGCTGTCTATCATTTTAACATGAGTTCCTCTCGGGGCAGGGAAATAGTTTCCCTATGTGAAATACCCTATTTATACAAAAACAGCAAAATAAATTAGTATCTACTTCTTCTGTGTCGTGGAACTCCTCCAGGTCTCCCATCCTCCGCCGTCTACGCATCTTCTCCATGTCATCCATTTTTTGCAAGACTGCTTCTGCAGTACTAAGATACAAAGTTGACACAAAAAACCAAAAATATGCAAATACAAAAAAAAGCCCATTTAGAACAGCAGACAATGACCAAACCATTTTAATACAGTGGGCACAACACAAGTCATTGACACTCAGCCAGATTTTTCAACACTACTTAAAAATTAGGTCAAACGTTTACTTTTTTATGGAGAGAATTAAGAACAAATGTTTGAGGATTTGCAAACATGCATTGTTTTCAGGTTTATTTACCCCTCTTGCTGAACAGAGTAAAAAAAACTCAACTACTTTAGTAGGAAAAGAGAATTCTGAAGATCATAGTAAGGTAACAAAGAAATTATGGCAGCTTTTCATAGTACTTATGTTGCTCTGCATGATAGCATTGAGTCACTTCGTTCACATCCTTCTTCAGACAACAGATTGCTTATTCTTCTCTACACTGCTATTAAAGTTTCATGTTGCTTTTTAGTGACTACTTATGCTAGACACAACACCTTACTGCTGTTACACTTTGCAAACCTTTCAGAAAACAAATTTCAGTCTGGGCTTCACAAGGGAATTAAGCCACAGGCAGAAACACTAGGATTGCTTCACTTTGCCAGTATCCAACTTTCCTTAGTATCTTAAGTTAAATCTAGTGAAAGTCACAACATAAACTGATTGTTTTGGTTCATAAGAAAACATTTAAACCTACCCAGCACATAGATACCAGACCAGGCTGCTCAAAGTCCCAATGTGACCTTGAACACTTCTGGGGACTGGGCATCCACAGCTACTCTGGTCAACATATTCCAGTGCCTCAGCACCCTCACAGTAAACAATTTCTTCCTAGCATCCAATCACTCAGATCTAGCACATATCTAGCAGCTCATAGGGAAGTCTCAGCCTGACCAGTGAATGCAAATAGCTCTTGCTGCTAGGAAAAACAATACCTTTTCCTGCTGTGAAAAGAAGGAGAAAGTCCCTAGCCATATTTTGCCATAGTACAAAGAGTTGCTAATAAGGCTCATTGTAGTAGCTTTGCAAGATGAGAAAAGCCTCCTTACTTTGTTATAAGTTTGTCAAACAAAACAGAGTCATTTGTAGTGGTGTAACGGCTTTGTCGAAGCCTGCAGCTGCGGCGAACCTCCAAATCCCCATTTTCTTCATGGGCTTGCTCAGCAGCTTTTGCATCAGCTCTGGTCTTCAGTGTTCTGGACACTAAAATGCAATAATACATAAAACTTCCTGTGATGGGAAATATGTCAGTCCCTTTAATTCACTCTTGCTCTAGCAAAATGTAAAACCTCCTGCCTTTAACTGATTTTTAAAATTTAAATACTGAATTGAAAGTTATTTTTGTGATCACAGCATTCAACTTAAAGTACTTACGCTTAAACTACATATTTGAAAGTCTGATTTGTATAGCAGCTTTTTCATAGACAGGAAAGCCAATCTGATGAAAACAAACACCCAGCTTTGGTTCCATGTAGGAGGCAAATTTATTCCAGTTACCTCTCCCTGGGAAAGTGAAAACAACAAATGCCTACCTCTAAGGTGTTTTCTCTCCATTCATGTAAAATTGTATCTAATATTTTTTTTCTAAAAATTGCTTATGTGCGAGGTCTCTTCTAAAGATGCACAGTTTTGGTACACTGTCTAAGCATGCATCATTTTCATTTTCTGCACCATGACACAAAAGCCCTAGAAGACAAGAAATGCCTCAAGATAAACTCCTAAGTATAAAGAACTCAAAAATGCTTGCTTCCTTTAAAAGACATCTGCCCAATATTTACCAGACAGCATCCTTTGCTATGGGTTCATTACTTGTACTATCATTAAAACTGTTAAGAGAGGTCAGTGAGAGAGTAACAGATGTATCACCACGTTAGTTTAAACACATCATCATCACCAATTATAAAACTAACTTTGAGTTCAGTAAATAATAGTTTACATTGCCCAAATAGATCTTGAGTTACTACACACAAAGTGCATTTTGGGTCCCTTCAAACATTCGGCCTGTAGCTGGCACAATGCTGCCTGGAGCTAAAGGATTTTCCCAGCTGCCCTAAAGTGGCCTTAAGGCACCAAGCCTGCTTGTGTACTCAGCATGGCAAGTCAGTTCCAAGGTGAAATGCTCAACTTCAGGGACACCTTCCCCACGCCAGTGTGCATCTCATGACTGAATTACGTTATAACTGACTTTTTTTACAATACTGCAATATCTCCTCCTACTTGCAAAACTGATGTATAGTTAACCTGTAAAGTTAACCAGTTCTGCAGAAAATGACTGACACAAAGAAACACGAGATAAGAAACAGATTCTCTAACACCTAAAAATTCAGGAATTCACACTGCATTCTTCCCAAGCCTGAAAGGAATTAATGGCATCTTCTCCTATCTGCACCTACCTCTTTTCATAGAACTCAGTGGAAATTCCTAACTTTGTTATATCTAGTCTCACAAATTCAGGTGATTTTGGCTGATGAGTTCAGAAGTTTTTGGGGCCAAGTTAAATGGACAAAGTGACCAAATGCAATCCTTCTCAGATATCCAGCTAAAAAGGAATCTTAAGGAATCATCACTACTTACCCTCTTTATAGTCTTTTTTTGGGCCTGATTTTGGCTTTGCCAACTGCCTACATTAAGAAAGAGAGGAGAAGAAAGGAGAGCAGAATTGTATTAGAAGTATTGTACAAAAGTACTGAATCACATTGAATTGCAGTTGCCCCTCAGCACTGGGGAACTTCAATCTGGCACTCAACGTCATGCAAAGAAAAGCCTGTGGACTCCAGGGAGAATCTGGATCCCGAGTCTGCTGTGTACCATATGCATGCAGTTCTCTACGGACAGATTATTTCCCAACTGGCTCATCTTGATGTCTCAAGAAGGCAGGTAATATCTCAGTAACCTAAGTGGAGGAGAGATCTCAAAGGACCCAGGAGCAGATACATGCCTTTTGTAGAATCAGAAGACTTTTACTAAGAAGAGTGATTCTAGTTCTAAGACACTGGCACTGACATTAACATACTCATACTCCCTTGTGGGTTTTTAGCTGTAGATTTATCATGACATGACTCACTGTGCATGCTTTCACTTTTCCTTTTCATTCATACTTAAATAGAGATTGAACACCTAAAATACAATACCTTGAAAAGTGTCGATTGACATTTTCACTTAGTATTTCCATGCTTTTGTCAAAGCTAGAGTCTGAACAGGGCGCCATGTTTTTTCTCATCGATCTTAAACAGTGTCCATTGAAACATTCAATGTTGCCAGAGGAAAATTTCTAGGAAAAGAAGGAAGAATGTATTTATCTGAACCACTTACATTACCTCATTTGATCAAGTTTAGTCTGTTACACTCCTGACTCAAGCGTGTCGCAACTAACGGCAGGTAAGCCTCGAACCACTTCTGCACCAAGAAGTAGCTCTGATGAAAAAAACCACACCAGATTTCAAAGAAAAAACCCAAAATCTTTGATTTCAAACTTGGTTCAGCGACCCCAGTAACCAAAATCTCACTTATAATATGCAATTGAATTGTTCCATCCCTTTGGGAAAGGCCAAATATTATACTATAAAAGGAGGGGTTTGGAGCAAAAAAACCCCAAAACAAGAACAACCAAAAAACTGAGCAAAACAATAGAGAGAGGAGAAAGCTCCACTACTTGCTTTGGATCAGCTGATGGACTGTGTCACTCCTTGTCCCTGAAGGGATGCCTTTAGGTGAGCTTTGTGCCTCCCAACTGTCTTGGAGCAGACCTGGGAGTATTTACTTAGATCTATCACTAATAGATCTCTGTCACTATTCCTTCTGTAGCAGCCCATATTAACACTCTGTAGTTGGTGCATTTACCACCAGCAATTCAGAATCTGCTTTCCTGTCGCTTCAATTACCCGCACTATTCGCAAATCTGGATCCTGCAAGTTCCTATTGAACTCGGCCAGGCTGATAGTGTCCAATGGGCTATAATCAGGACTTCGGCCCAGCTACACCCAGCTCCTCTGATCTCTGAGGACCAGCTGAAACCCAAGGGGGTTCATTTTCTGCCAGATTTATGTATCTTTAATACAACAGAAAAATTGCTAGTACTGGGATTAAAATCTTTTTAGGAGAGTTTTCCTCCTGTCTCTGTTCCATTTATAATGGCATTCAGAGGGATATAAAAAGATCTCCTTCAGGAGGATAGCATTTATCCACAGAAAACCAAAGGGAACTCAAGATAAAGAGTTCTTCATGGTCGTTCATCTTGCTCACATTGGTGTTTCTGCAAGGAAGATGCTACTGACTTTTACTATATGAGGAAAGCTGCGATGACCATGGGAAGGGGCTTGTTCCATTTACAAGCCAAGGTCTCGTGACAAGTATGCCAAACTAAATCTCACACTGAAAAGGGCAGAAAACAGACCAGATTATTCTATTTCTTCACACTAAATGCTACCAAGAGGTAATTCCACTCATTGATGGAGATGATGAGTGAAGAATGACGACAAGGATGTTGGGAGGTTATGCAGGGAAAAAAATTACAAGGGTCAAAGCCCAAACAGAATTTAATCTGACTAGTGCCGTAAAAGACAACACAAAACATTTTTACAAATACATCAGCAAGAAAAGGAAGACCAAAGAGAATCTCCATTCTTCACTTGATGTACAGGCAAACATATGACAACAGATAAGGAGAAGGCAGAGGTACTTTGCCTCAGTTTTTAACAGTAAGACCAGCAGCCCACAGACAGGGGCAGAGAGCAGAATGAAGCCCCCATAATCCAGGAGGAAACAATCAATGACCTGCTACACCACTTGGACACCCACAATCCTACAGGTCCCAATGGGATCCCACCCAAGGGTACAGAGGGAGCTGGCAGAGGAGCTTGCCAGGAGCTCCTGAAGTGAAGTGAAGCCAGGACCTTCACCTTTATAGAATCATTAAGGTTGGAAAAGACCTCCAAGATCGAGTCCAACCTCTGAACGATCATCCCCTTATGAACAAAACTCCAGCACTAAGTGCCACATCCAGTCATTTCTTGAACACTTCCAGGGGTGGTGACTCCACACTTCCCTGTCCAGCCTGTTCCAAGACTTAACCACCCTTTTTGTGAAAAATTTCTTCCTGATGTCCAACCTAAATCTTCCCTGGTGCAGCTGGAGGCTATGTCCTCTTGTCCTGTCACAGGTTACTTGGTTGATCCCCCATAACCTCCCTTCAGGTAGTTGTAAAGTGATAACGTCTTCCCCGAGTCTCCTTTTCTCCAGGCTGAACACCCCCAGCTCTCTCATCTGCTCCTCATATGATTTACTTTCTAGACCCTTCCCCAGCTCTGTTGTGTTTCTCAGGACACATTCCAACACCTCAATGTCCTTCTTGTCCTGAGAGGCCAGAACTGGACACAGGATTCAAGATGTGGCCTCACTATTGCTGAGCACAGCAGACAATCTCTGCCCTGGTCTTGCTGGCGACACTGTTTCTGATACAGTCAGGATGCCCAGACAAAAATGGAACTCTGGAGCACACTGCCCTCAAACATAGGTCACAAGAACAAACTTGTTCAGCTTGGAGAATTATACTAGGGTTATAGACCTGGAGATACATGGCTTCCAAAGGGATAGCAGCCACTTTGGATCTCACTGGGAAACTCACTCATGAAACTTTACCAGGACTGGAAACCTGGAAGAGAATAAACCCAGCAGATGCCGGATGTTTGCTGTACACTTCTTACTGTCTATGGATGAAATGAGCTGGATAACTAAAGATAAACCATATGCTGATATCAGGAAAAAAAGCAAAAGCTACCACCACCAAGTTCTTGCATATCAACAAGATAGGAAAGAGGC
Source organism: Corvus hawaiiensis (assembly GCF_020740725.1). Classification (NCBI taxonomy): domain Eukaryota; kingdom Metazoa; phylum Chordata; class Aves; order Passeriformes; family Corvidae; genus Corvus; species Corvus hawaiiensis. Next base: position 33,379,294 of record NC_063238.1, read on the forward strand.
ATCAGGACTTGAACACAGAGCCAGCACCAGTTCCCATCATCTCTGTCAGATGGGGCACTTCTACATTAACTCTACGGTTAAAACCTACAGCAGAACCCAGCATCCTTCACTTGAGGTAATGACTCCATTCTCAAAGCACGGGAAAGGTCTACAAAAAGGAAGAAAAAAAAAATAAAAACAAGCCCAAACCAAAGAATAACCTTATAAACCAGTTTCATAACAATGATTCTGCTTTGGTTTCAGGGATGAGTTTACATTTAGCTTCCTCATTCCTGTTTTCCACACTGAGAACACATGCCAGCAGTGTTATCTGCCTAATGCTGCACAGCCTTCCCTCCTGTGCAAAGGCTGAATGCAGCCCCTGAAAAACAGAGACTGCAAAAACAAAGCAGTGATATTTAAGCAGATTCCATGACTCTTTCTAAGGGGGGGGAAAAACCCACCAGTCGAAGGATTTTTTCCTTCTTAGTTCAGTAGTCTTGATATAATGGCAAAAAATATAAAATTAATCCATACAACTGAGACTCCTGACAGACTTCTGCTGGAAGGAAACTGTCTGTGAGGAGCATCACTCCAAGGCAGGACTCCCTTGAAGAGCAGACCACTTCCGAGTCGGATCTGGTCTACCTTTATTAGTCATAGAAATGCAGGACAGCCTGCAGAGAAGAGCCTGACTTGGAAATAGTAGAGAAAAGTTTTAGTTTTTGAAGGCTATGTTAAAAACAATGAAAAGCTAAATGATTCAGTTATTAAAGTCACAATGCTGAGATGCAGAGCACACAGGCCGCTTGATATCCTTTACCATCATGCAAGTTATCTGTCTCTTTTCTAGTAGGGTAGATCAAGATTATAGAAAGCTTAAGTAACATTTTCACCAGTTTAGGTTAAGCACTTTAATTAAGTACAAACGAGCCCTAATTTCTAAACAGAGTTTTGTTTTTAGAACATCCAAAGTACTATTTGGATACGCTTGACTAAGGAGCATTAACAGGCCCTCCGGGCCAACCAGAGTGCACTCATTGGTCCCATATATTTCGTGTCGCGCCGGTTTTGATGCATTTCTATCATCTAAACAGAGAGCGCTCTATAAGCATTACTGCAACTAAAGCAAAGAGGTCTCTAAGATCTTTTTAAGATAACTTTTTCAGATAAGGAACTGAACCAAAATAAACGGGGATGGGGAAGGACATACAACACACCAAACCATGAGGCGATGCAGGTTTATATTCCATGGGACGGGCTCTCGGCACGCTGCCACAGCCCCCGGACCAGCTCCGGGCCGCCTTTAGCTGCGGGGCGGCCGGGAACGGGGAGGGGCAGGCCGGGAATGGGGGGGGGCAGGCCGGCTGCCTCTTCACACACCTCCAACCGCAGCTGCTTACCCCAAACACTCGGTTCTCCCCTCTTTTTATCCTCCAAGGAACACCGCTCCCCAGCGCCTTCTCAGCTCCTCCCAGCAGCGGCTCCCCCCGCCACCTCTCCGGGCCCACAGCCCAGTGCTGCCCGCCAGGCCGTGCTCACCCCACCCCCACCCCGGCACTCACGGCCTCCTCGGCTCTCCTGGTCCCCCTGGATACCGCGGCCCTGGCGGACCCGGAGCGCGTCCATACGCGGTGGCTCCTGAGGGGGGGGGGCTCCAAGGAGATAAACTCGGAGCTGGAGTCCAGCAGGTCGAAGGGGGGCCGGCGACAGTGACTGCCGCGGGCGGCCATGCGGGGCGGACGGGCGGCGCTGCTCCGCAGGACCACCATGACGAGGGGGAACACGGACCCGCGCCCGCCCGGCCGCGCGCGCCGCCCGGATCCCTCCGCCACGCTCCCTCCCGTTCCGCTCTTTCCTGCGGCCGCTACTCTCGGCCCGCGCGGCGGAAGGACACGCGGCGCGCTGCGGCTCGCCAAGTCACACGCGTTTGGCGCCGAAAACTCGGAGCGCTGCGGTCTCCGGCGTGGGGCGGGGTTGGCTCGGCGGCTCCGCCTCGTCCCTCCCCTTTTGAGGGGTCCCCTGCTTCTCTGGCCGCCGCTTCGGCCGTACCTGCGAAGTGCCCGCGCCGAGGTGGGATGGCCCTGCTTTCCTCGGGGACGGCGTAGCGGCTGCCTCCGCCGGGCCCAGCTCTTCCTGCGCCGCCCTCACCGCCGCTCAGACCAGCCATGGCGCGGCCCGAGGCCGCCTATGAGGCGGCGGTGCCGCCCCGCCCCGCCTGCACCTACACCAGCTGCTACTGGTAAGGGGGACAGCGGTAAGGGCGGGCGGGTGCCCCCCGCCCCAGCGTAAGGCGCCGGGACAGCCGGAGCCACCGGCGGGAATGGCGCGGCTGCGGGCTGATCACACTGCTGGGCTCGTTTCTCGTGACGAGAAATGAAGTTGGAGAAAAACAAAATAAATAATCGGTTTTGTGTTTTGCAGCGAAGAAAATGTTTGGAAGCTTTGTGACTACATCAGGAGTCAGGATCGGTACCCTTTAGAAGAATTTTATGCTGTTTTCATATCCAATGATAGGAGGATGGTGAGTCAATGGGATGTGATCAGAGTCAGCTATGGAGAGGCTCGGGCCTTCAGACCGCAGCCCAGTGTAGGTGAGACATGATCCCAGCCATTTCAACCACAGCCCGGTGTTGGGGAGTGAGCCTTTAGCCCAGCCTGCAGATGAGATGCAGTCCAAACCCGTCTTGTAGCTCACCTTGGCTTAGAAGTGTGCCAACCACACCACATGAGATCTTTTAATTATCTACTGCATTCAGGGCAGTGGGAAGAGGCATGGTGTCCCTGTGCACTGTGGGAGTAATGCTGTCTGTAATCTGTCAATTTAAGAGAGTGGTTATGTTTATAAAATCACAGGACCTTTAATAACCATAAAGTTGGAGCAGACCTCTAAGACCATCAAGTCCAACTGTTAACCCAGCAGCACTGTGTTCACACCTAACCTTATCCCCAAGTCTTTTGGATGTTTCTGGGGATGGTGATTCCACCACTTCTCTGGACACCTTATTCTAATGTGGCCCAGAATAGTATCTCCAATTTCATGCTCCAGAGAGAGAAACTGGAAAAAAATTTGTTACTGCAGCACAGATGTAAGCCGAGGAAGTTGATAGGTTAGCAAAGAACTAACCAATTTACCTGAAATTACTCTGTATTAATCTGAAAGATTTTATTCACTTCAGGTTCACTTACAACTTTCAGATTCCACTCTGGAAGCAGAAATCTGGACATGGAGATGAGCCTGTTGTCTGGGTAAGGCATTCATTGCTCTCAGTAATTTTGAGTGTGTGCCTCTGTGGTTGATAGCTGCAGGATCACACATGGGCATGTAACAAACTGTTCCATCTGAACAAAATGGAACACTTTTTAGTCTGAGGGTGATGAAGCACTGGAGCAGGTTGCTCAGAGGGGTTGTGGAGTCTCCATCCTTGGAGATTTTTAAAAGCTCTCCAGACACAGTCCTGGGCAGCTGGCTGTAGGAGTCTCCTTGAGCAACAGGTTGGATCAGATGCCCTCTTGAAGTCCCTTCCAACTTCACACATTGTATAGTTTTGCATTAATATTTATAATTCTTTTACAACAGATTTATAAATAGCCTAAATCTGGTGCTCCTTTGCACCATCCATCATAAATTATTAGCAAGGCAGTCAGTAAAACCTACAGGTGACAAGTCTTAGTAAGAATGCATAGCACATTTGTGAAAATTATTATCTGGGTATCGAGGCTGACAGCTCTGTAGAATTGTAGGTAGATGACTTTATTTGTAAGAAGTAGATGGAGGAAAATATTTATGTAGGCCTGCCAGATGATAGAAAAATACAAACTGTATATGTATTCAGGTGTCAGCAGTTAAACTGACCCATAAACAGTGGCTTTGAAGTGTCATTTGATCAATTAGTGTAGTTCAGTAATTGCTGATGCAGAATTCCCTGGTATCATTATAGATTCCTTTCAGTTATCTGGCACAGAACAAACTACTTCTTTTGACAATTTCTGTTTCTGAAATTCTGCAAAGTAATCTGCACATTTCTGAAGTTTTCTGATTTCTGAATCATTCATTCTCTTCCAAAATATTGGTATCTTTACAGTACAAAAAAAAAAAGGTTTGGTTTTAAAAAAGATCCGAGTGTTACAGAGATGACCTGAAAAGGAATAGCAGACTCAGGAAAGGCCATGGCAGCATGTGGCTTTCTTATAAAAATTAATGGATTGAAAGGTCTTTTAACTTTGATGTTTCAGTGGATCATAGGTTGTGCAAAGCTTGTAAGTTAATTTTTCTTATACTCTGTAACAGGTTTTTCTAAATACTATTGAATACAGTTGTGTATGTGTATTGGTCTGGTGAAGTTAGTTTGCCCAAATCTTTTTCATTCAAATCTCTTCGTGGTTTTAATATTGAAAATGTCAAAAGACAGTGCTCAACCCTTTTTGTGAGTGGATTCAATGTAAATTTAAGTAGGTTGTTAAGGGCTACCTTCAGTTTAATTTTGGAAAACAGCAGTATACATACCTGACACTTAACATCAGTAACTGCAGCATCTGCAAACCTCCACCTGTGTTTCTTACAAGTTAAGGAATAAAACTGCACTGCATAACCCAAATGTCTTGATAAAATAGTTGCCTTGAAAAAGTGTGATAGAGTACCCACAGATATTTTTTCCCAGCTTCCAGAGCTGCTACAGGAAATTGTCTTACTCCTGTGGTCCTCCTGAGCTGTTCACTGGTTTTTCAGTGGTGTGCTGGTTTTTCAAGTGCTTCTGGCAGCTGAACACTCGACACTCAAATTCACAGACCGTGTTACTGCAACAGGTACAAAATCTCTTATTAGAAGAGATCACTAGGTAACTTTAATACTAATCTATCATTGTATCTTGTGAGTTTTTATTTATGAATGGGTCTAAGAAAAAAGTGCTTAACCAAACAACTTTTGTGGTTTGATGTGGAACGTGAAAGAAATTTTCTGTTTTCTTAGGAGTAGCATACACTTTAGTTTAGCTGCCTTGGCTTAAAGCAAAGGAAGCTGCAAAGAAATGGGGAGAATACCCAGGTTTCTGGAAGAGCAGATGGGCAAGATAGGCATTAGGAAATCTCTCTCCTGGTGCCAGAAATGTTACAGACTTAATATTCCAGGACAGAAAGCAGTCTTTAAAAAAAGGATCTGAACTTATGCTTTTAGGATTTTTTTTTCCCCACTCTCTTTGCCAGTGTCTCATTAATGGCTGTTTAACTAATAGCCATGACCTTTCTTCCCAGGACTACCATGTTATTCTACTTCATGTTTCCAGCGGGGAGCAGAACTTCATTTATGATCTTGACACAGTGTTGCCGTTTCCATGTCCTTTTGATGTGTACAGTGTGGAGGCCTTTAGGTCGGATGACAGCCTTCGTCCAGAGTTTCACAGGTGATAACAAAAACTATAAAGACTATGGATGTTATTTCATGAAATCAAAGTTCAAGTTCTTTGTGTGTGCATAGTAACAGAAGTTCTTTGCTATACTCCCATAAAACAAATGCACTGTGTTACTTGTCTAAAGCTCTTTACCTTAGTCATCAAAAGCTCTTTTCTTTCCTACTGTAGCTTCATGTTAATGACTTGGCCCAACATTGCTGGTTTGTGTATTTAATAATGTTAGTGCTCCTCGATGAGAGGAAAGTACTCTTGTTCTGAGTGATTAATTCAGTATTGTGTACGTGCATCTCTTAATACAATTTTGCATTTTTATTTAGAAACATCAGAATGATTCAAGCAGATTTGTACTTGAAAACATTTGCTTCAGACAGATCTCATATGAAGGATGTAAATGGAAAATGGCAGAAACCTCCTCCTCCATACCCTTGCATTGAAACTGCAGGTAAGCTCCCAGAACTACTTCTTCCTGCTTACAGTGCTGAATGAGATAGTCCAGGATGCACATGGGAAATAAATAACTTCTGTAGCATTTGTCCGGTCAGCTCACTACTTCATATGGGAAAAAATAGGGCTATGAAGCATTTGGTACTCTATTTTGAACACATAGTCTAACATACCCATTTACTGTTATCAAACTTTAATTACTAATCTTCATAAACTGAGCAGAGAGTGAGAGGTAAGTAATACTCTTCTCTCATTACAGCAGGAAACTGAAGCAAACAGGCCAACTAACTTGCTTAGGGGCCACAAAGTTTTTAACACACTGATTATAGCACACTAGCACACAGATCCCATTCTGGCAAAGTAGTGTTGGCAGGAGGTAGTTTTCAGGCTCTGCTCAGTGTGGTGGCTTTGCCTGCATGAAGTGTTTGAGGTTTCTCTACCAGGTGAATTGACTCCAGGATGTCTTAAGTCACTGACAAGTTGGCAAGTTTTTCCCTAAGCCTTAAGCCTCTTTTAAGCGATAGCCTGGCTAATCCTCTGGGCCAGGCAGAAAGAGAGGTAAAGACTTGCGATCTATTTTGTAGAGCTGCTTAAAACATTCTTACCATGCAGCACTTCAGCTTATTCTGATCATGTGTTCTGCAAGCCGACTAACATTTGCCATGTGTGTGTTTGTTTGTTCTCTCATTTTCTTCCAAGGAAAGCATGGTGAAGTTTTGCTTTGAAAGAGTTTGAAAGAGCTTTCATGTTACTTCTCTGAATGTTTGGTTTTGTTGATTTTTAATAATGCAGTACTGCTATGTGTTAATGTTAGAGAAGGCAGGGTCAAAGAAACACGTTTTGTCTTTAGGTCCAAGTGTATTGTGGTTTGAAGTTGCTGGGAAATGAATTCTCTGTCTTTGCTTTGGCTTCTAAGGAAGCTTGGTGTTTCACGTAAGAGTAGAAATGAATTATGAGAGTGAGCAGGAACACAGATGTATCTTTATGAGGCTTTATGTGTTTTCTAGACAATCCAGGTTATGAAGCACCTTGAATTCTAACTCTTAGTTATTATCTTCAGCAGACTTTTATGCAAAGATATTGTAGGGAGTGTAGAAGTCCTGAACTACAGTGGATGGTTCTCTGTTAGGTGGAGCCTCTTAGGTGCTGAGAACTTTTTTGCCTGTGGAAACCTTGTTGTTTTGATAGCTGAGAGCTAATGAAAGTGTGAGGAATATAGATGAGGTCAGACCAAGAAAGCAAAACAGTTCTATTCAAATCAAAAGAGTAAAAACCATTACTTGTAGGTAGTAAGTTACAGAATGACTCAAACAGTTGCAGATGTGTACATGTGTCTCTAGCTGGAGTAAATTACTCCATAGCTGCAAACCCTGTAACTCTCCCCTTACCTGTCTTGTTTGGCTGAGCTTTACCTCACTGGTGAGCAGCAGCCACAGGCCTCAGCCAGCCTCCAGATTGTCTCTGTGGTGCTGGTAGATAGTGAAAGGTATGTAGCTCTTACTTCCTCTTATGCTTTCATTCTTTGTTCTCTACTTTGCCATGTTGAATGAAATGTCCATAGGTCATCCAGTCCAACATCTACCCAAAACAGGGATTCCTCAGGGCTCTGTCTAGTCTGGTCTTGAATACCTCCAGGGATGGTGATTCCACCACCTTTCTGGACAGTGTTCCAATGTTTGACCACTATCATGGTAAACAAAAAATGAATAAAAAATCCTAGTATATGAACTGAATTTCCTGTGTTCCAACTTGCTTTTCTCACTTCTTGTCCTGTTGCCAGGCTCCTCCAAGAAGACTCTGGCTCCATTGTCCTACCTCTGATCAGGTAGATGTAGGCACCAGTAATGTCTCCTCTTCATCTTCTCTTTTTAAGACTGAACAGACCCAGTTCTCTCAGCCTCTCCTTGAATAAAATATTGTCCTGCACCAAACAACTTGATTTTCCTCTTCTGGGCTTACTCCAGTATGGCCATGTTTTGTTTTGGTTTTGGTTTTTTTTTTTTGTGCTGAGGAGCTCCAATGGACACAGTATTCCAGCTCTGTGCTGATGTGCTCTGGTCTCCCGGTCAGTTGCCTGAAAGAAATTTGTGACCTTGCACCCACTGAAGGTGAAAAGTCATTCACTAGGGAGCTTCAAGGTCTGAGTCAGAACAGGACTAGATTGTCTCAAATCTAGGACGTCTAGTTCGAGTTGTCTTTCATTTAGTACCAGTTCCTCCAGCTTTACTTTTTGTCTTCCCTCTGTATTCTCTTGAGATACTTAATAATGATGCGTGCCTCAACGTGCACAGTGCTGTGAGTCTGCGAGGAGTCTGGGTTTAACTGTAATGTCTCAGCACAGTTTTATCAGGCATAAAGCTGCCTTATTTTTAATTTGATGTAAAACTGGGTGGCAGACCTTTTGTTATCATAAAAGAGCCTGGGGTATTAATGTTCATGTCCATGCCAAATTCCATTGCAGATAACTGTTTTCTCCCTGCCGTTTCATGTAGATAGAACATTCTGCTTTCCATGTTGATTTGTGTTTGCATTAGATTAAATTACTTGCATATTTCATGTTAGAGGTGACTGCAATATAATGGCTGACAGAATTGACCCCATATTGCTTTAACACCAATTTATTTGTGAGGCACATTTCTGTCAGAGTCGGTTTGTTTTGGTTGGTTGGGTTTTTTTTGGTTTTTTTTTTCCTTTTGCTTTCATTTAGAGTAGCCAAATTCCTAAGCTTTTGAGAAGATGAAAGGTTTTTATATCCCTTCTGTTTCCTGTTTGTCTTCTTTGATGTTTGTTGCAGTTTGACCTGCCTGGATGCCAGGTGCCCACCAAAGCTGCTCAGTCACTCTCACCCTCAGCTGTACAGAGGAGAGAAAATATAATGAAAACTAATGAGATGAGATGAGATGAGATGAGATGAGATGAGATGAGATGAGATGAGATGAGATGAGATGAGATGAGATAAGGACGGGGAGAGATCACTCACTGATTACTGTCATGAGTGAAACAGACTCAACTTGGGGAAATTAGTTGAATTTATTACCAATCAAAATCAGAGCAGGATAAAGAGGAGCAAAACAAATGCTAAAAACACCTTTCCTCCTTACCAGTCTTAACTTTATTCTCAATTTTCTACCTCCTCCCTCCTCCCTCAATGGGGAATGGGGGTTGCAGTCATCACAGGTTGATTCTGCCGCTGCTGCCCAGGGAGAGGAGTCCTTCCCTTGCTCCAGTGTGCAGTTCCTCCCTTGCAGTACTTCATGAACTTCATCCCACGGGCTGCAGATCTTCATGAGCTGCTCCAGTGTGGGTCCCTTTCCACAGAGTGCAGTCCTTCAGGAACAGGCTGCTCCTGCATGGATTCCCCGCGGGGTCACAAGTCCTGCCACCAAACCTGCTCCAGCGTGAGTCGTCTCTCCATAGGTCTGCAGGTCCCTGCCAGTAGCCTGCTCCAGCATGGGCTTCCCATGGGGTCACAGCCTCCTTTCAGGCATCCACCTGCTCCAGCGTGAGGCTCCTCCATGGGCTGCAGGGGCACAGCTGCCTCACCGTGATCTTCACCACAGGCTGCAGGGGAGTATCTGTTCTGGTGCCTGGAGCACCTCCTGCCCCTCATTCTCACTGACCTTGGTGTCTGCAGAGTTGTTTCTCCCACTCTTCTCTGGATACAATTACTTCTGTGCAATAGCTTTTAAAAATTTCTTAAAGGAAGGGGCACTACGACAATCGCTGATGGGCTCAGCCTTTGCCAGAGGTGGGTCCATCCTGGAGCTGGCTGGCATTGTCTCTGTTGGACATGGGGAAAGCTTCTAGAGAAGCCATTCCTACAGCCCTCCCCTGCTACCAAACCCTTTTGGAATTGAATTGAGGAATCTCTATCTGTAACAAATTGAACATTTTTCTCCTACTAGTAACTCAATAAATCTTCAACTGCATTTGTCCTGTTCATGGGGTTGCAAAATAAATCATCAAAAATAAGTTTACATGGAGTCATAAATTCCAGTCTATGCTTAAAAAAACTGAAGGTGGAACAAGGTGATTTTTTGTAAAGCATTTTTCTAAAAGACAAACAACTCCAGTCCAATCAATAAAACCACAAAAACCCTCTCAGACTCCTCAGTATCTTCTCAGAACTCACATGCTAAGCATTAGCCTCTTGGAACTGGCTCTGCTCTAGCTGTATCCCAGAGTTAGGCCTTTGTGGTTTTTACTGACCTTGCTCTGGCCTCTGTTCTGCTCTGCTGCCATGGATGCCAGGAGAAGCTGGCCAGCCTAACTGGCTGCAGGGTCCTCAAACAGCTCTGCTGGACTAAACATACCTGAGCTGCAGCAGATTCCCGTGGTCCCACCTGTTTGCCAGTGACTTCCTGTTGAAAGAAAACAGGATGTTTTGTTCAAATAATAAAAACTAAGATAATGAGATTTGGTGAACAGATTCATTATTCTAGAGCTGGTGAGCCCAACCTGGGGTTTTCTTTTAAATCTTCTTTCCACAAATTAATGAGGTCTGATTCCTCTTAGTTTATGACTTGGGATGAGATCAGCCCTCCTTACTGCAAGCCTGTGTAAAATTCAGCTTGCACAGTGCATTTCAAAATTACTCAGAACAGATGGTCCTATGGCTTATGTACAAGTGTTAGCAGCAGCTCTAACACTGTAAAGCACTGGTTTGAATTTCAGTTCTCTCAAGGTGTTTGGTAGCACACTTGCTGGATTGATTTGTAAAGCTTTTTGTTCTTTTTATTATTATTAAAATCCCTCGTAGTCAATAATGATGGGGTTTTACTTGGGTTGGTGTTTTTAATTTTGAAGAGCATGAGTCGGACAGCTGAGAAATTGTGGAGACACCGTGTATCAAACAGATATGTAACAGGAAAGCTGCTAGACACAGGCCAGGCAGATGTCTGCAGTTGCTTTCTGTATCTCCTCTCTGATGCAGTGGCAGGATCCTAGTGGAAGTGAAAAGGAAGGCACTGATAGGGATACAAGTAGCTCCTATGCACTTCATGGGAACCTTCTGCTCCTCTCATGTGAATAAACCTCCAGTCTGTCAAGTTAGGTCCTTACTTCATAAGCTTTTGTGGAAGTAATGAATCAAGTCATATAGATACAATAAAGACACAAGTAAGAAGTGTTTAAATTCCCAGAGTGGCTTATTGAAATGACACTACTTTCTGTGAAAGATAATTAAAAGTGGTGAGCTGTGTTTTTACATTGAGATCAACCAGGATGGTTTGCACAGTCAGTTATATCTCAGCTGTGGAGACAGCAGCCCCCCAGCTGAGTGTGGGAAGAGTCCTTCTGACTTATCTCCCTGCTCAGACAGGGAGGAGGATCTAAAGAGAACTGTAAACACCTACACAAGTCTGTGAAGAGTCCAACTTTCTAAGTATTTTAGGTGCCCCCAAGGTTTTAGGCACCAGCAGAACTGATCCTGGAGGCTTTGTTCCAGACTTCCTTGCTTCTAGCAGCCCTTGGGCAGCTGTAATTAGGACAAGTTAGTCCAAGGTCTGTGAGCCAAGCCAAGGCTTGGCTTAAACACTGCTTTCTAGCTACTGTTGGCAGAAGCCACAAGTATCATGACTAACAATGCCTGAGATAGTGTGTGGCCTTTAACTTCATCCCTGCTCGGGGTAAAAGCGTCAGACTTAATTTAAACAAAAATAAAATTATGCAGGAATCCCAGAATGGGCCAGATAGGTCTCATTTGTGGGTGTGTGTAACAAAGTATGTTTGGTCAAAGAGGAAGATGAGCTCGAAGCATGCACAAATGCAAGCTAGTGTAACAGTCACAGCACTTGAGGAAAACTGCAAGTGTAATGTAAATCTTAAAAGAAAATTATTTTGCTGCTATTGGTCTTGTGAAATTGTTGTAGAATACCTTGCTTTTGTGGAGAGAGAATCTTGACTTGCCAGCTGTAGCATCCAGATGTATGTTTTGTAAATTCTGATGCTTGTCACTCTTCATCTGCTTCGGGAAGAGGACTTTGTGGTATTCTCATGCATTTTTGCCGAGCTGTTTCCTAAAGCTGTAAAGTCTAACACAACATGCACGGCCTTCAGATAGAGCCTTCAGATGAGGAAAGAGCAGCATAGAAAGGCTGTTATTACACGAATAAAACGGGAGAGGTCTCGCTAAGTTTTTCCGCACGGATCAGAACTCCTGTGCTGCTCCAGTGCCATCTACCGACAGTTTCTTAGGCCATCGCTCTTCATGGGAAAGGACTTGTTTACTTCGGTGAAACAACTATTCCTTTCATTACATTTCTCTTATGAGCTGTGTTATGCTCTGCCACAATCCGTCTGAATTTAAGACAATATTTCATTTCCTACAGGCATTGTGATAGCAACTTCCAAGTTGTGAACAGCATCTGTGTTTGTAACTACTGGAACAATCTCCTTTGGACTGCCTTATCATTCACAGAACAGTTTTATGAAATTATTTTACTCTTCTCAATGCACATAAAGCAGAGAATAATTTATTTTTTTAATCTTAAAGTATATGAAGAATCACATTAATTTTGAAAAAGCATCTGAGAAGAAAAGACAAGTTTGAAACTGGAAAACAGACTTACCAGTCTACCAGCAAGCAAGAGCTTTTATCCACTACTAATTTGTTCTTGAGCTATGACAGCAAATTGCTGAGCTTGTGCTATTTTAAATTCCCACGTAGGCAGACATTGTTCCTGTTCTGCCAAACTCACTTCAGCAATAGGACTATGCTTGGCTGGACATAAGGGTTTTCCATATGCAGAGTTCAAACATGTTAACAAGAAAAGATTTAGGGGCCAGACCTCAGAAGGGGTGAGAGCTGGGATCAGGCAAATCACAAAGCTGTGCTGTAGTGTAGACATGGTGCAAACAGAGGCCTTAAGGGGCTGGATTATGCCTGGGACTCCTGAGTCTGGGGTTCCTGAACATCATCTTCCCTTCCTTGCTTACACTATCCATAATGGTAAGCCTAGTTACACAAGCTTTTTGCAGCTGAGGCAAATTCCCTCCTTTGGATTTTATAATCTTATTCATTAGAGCCTCCTCTTGTTTGATTCGTAATCCTTAAATGCAACCATGAATCATCCATGGTAAAATAAATACTTAATACAGTGGAAAAGGTGTTAACAGTAAATCTGTAAAGTAAACCTGTAACAGTGACTTTACCACTCTGTTCCTTAAACTCATTCTCTGCCAGTTTTCTTTTAATGGGCATTTTAAAAGATTTATTTGCACACATCATCCGTGAGAACATAAAACAACAAGCCCACAGATGTTTGTCATCAGAACTGAACCTCTGATTGGCATGGTTCTGAGTCAGCAAAGCTTGTACCAGGCATGTATAAGGCACAAGGATGTATAAGGCACCTAAACCCAAAACTGCACACCAGCACTTTGCCAGTGAGCTCTCTGGGATCCACGAATGGGACAGAATGGTTACTACCTTTCCTGCAAGGGTCAGAGCAGATTAAAACCCTGGCAAAGAGCAGTCATGGTTACTTTTCTCTTGAAACCATGGCAGTTAAACTTTTCCCCCTCTGACTTCATTCTGTCATTCAGGATTCACAAATAATAAATATTTGCCCCCAGCCTAGGTTTGTGCTCTTCTTCACCTGAGCATCCCTCTAGGCTGGGGGCTGGGTTAGGTCACACATCTCCTCCCCTCTGCATATTCTGGCCCTGCAGTGGGCCCATGTTCAGCAAGGACAAAGTTCAGGGCTGGAGGGAAAGCAAATACTGTAATCTGGAGAGTAACAAACTGTAGTTTTGCCAAGGGCATAATCACTTCTGAGAGACAATAAGCAACTTGCAGTTCTGACTGCTGCTGTGATCCTGTTCTTCTGTGGTCAGTGCAAGAGTTGACTCCATTGACTTTGGTTCAGAACTTAAATGGGTGAATAGTATCTCCCGTGCTTTTAAATAATCCCATTTGTGTGAATGCAGGAAGACTGCATTGCACTTCCCTGTGTTGGTTGTTACTTGCACTCCAGTTCTCTGACACTACTCGACCCTTCTAGGCTGACATTGTAGGGAAAAATCTTACCGACACATGCTAGTTTCTAATTACTTACTGGATGCTTACTGATCCTGTAAAGTGATTATTGCCATGGGCAGTGAGGGGAATCGGGGCAAAAGCAATGTTTCAGAGACTGGAAATAGATGTTTTTGTACCACCATACAATTTGCAGAATTTTGCTGGAGTGAACTGAACTATTGAAGAGGGGGTTGAAATGTGTTACTGAAAGATGTATACCTGTGCTACAGAACCTGCATCAGGAACTTAAATATTTCCCTTTTCTGGTCTTTTTTTTAGATTCCAAGATGAACTTGGATGATTTCATCAGTATGAATCCTGAAGTGGGATGGGGCTCAGTGTTCTCCCTTTCAGATTTTGTGCATCAATTTGGCAGTCAAACTGATTACAGCTATTCCTTGGAAGGACAGTGAAGTGAACAAAGCTCTTCTGGTTCTGAGGGGATGTGTTTTGTTTTGCTGCTCTTACACTGTATTTATGGTTTACATTTCTGTACCTGGAGTAAGTATTTGGAAAAATAGAACACCCAGTCAGAAATACAATGAACGGAATAAAAACTTTTATTTTAATTATGTAAGAATGCACTTGGTTTTTAATGTCAAATCAAAGGCAGACATCCCACCATAAGCATATTGCTTTTCCAGCTACTGTGCCCAAACTGAAAAGAGCTGCAAAAAAAGCTTCTGGAAAAATATGTGCATAAAATACTGAATATTGTAGCCTAAATTGCTACATGTTGTCACATTTTAAAAGTGAGATATGGTTTTCTTCATGTTATGATTGCTGTCAATTATATATAAACAGACAGTGCATCTCAGTTGCCTCACTAGCTTTACTGATTAGTCCTTATTTAGTAGAAGTGTAAAGGGCATTGATTTAGTAGTTCAGTTGTGAACTCCCATGCACTGTGTAAAACCAGGTTAGCATCCAGGTTTCTGTGCTGTACAAGGGGAGGATTAAATCCTGCCATTTCAGTTAAATGGCCTAGTGCTGACAGTTCCTGGAAGATGCAGTTCCTATTTTTGCTTCTCATGCTGGCTGTGCATTCTCACTTGCTCCCATCTTCTTGCACTTGGTGTTTGTTTGGCCTTGTGGTAATGCGGGGTAATTCTGACAGAAAGCAGGAAGTTTTTTTGAGGTTTTTTTTTTTTCCTGCCTCTTGGTTCCTTGAACTGGCCTGTCATGAGGTCAGACAGCTGCTCTTGCTGGTGTAAGGAAATCAGCAGGGCCATATGGCTGGGGGGAAGGGAGTGAGAAAACCTCCCCCTCCAGGGTTGTCTGCTGCTGAATATCCATAGAGGTGATACCAAGCTGCATCTCTGCAGGGCATCCCAGGAAAGGCATCATGCTGACTGAGGGTTTGGAGCAGTCTCACACTTCTTAGAAGAGTGCCCTAAACATGGAATTGCAGAAACAGGCTAAAACGAGGTCTTTAATTCTCATCTTTGGACCCATTCTACTTTATACACTAGCACATCATAGACTCACAGACTGGTAGAATAGCACAGGTTAGAAGGGTCAGGCAGTTGCTAGTCCAATCTCCTGTTCAAATCGGGTCTGACCAGGCTGCTCAGGGCTTTATCCAGTCAGGGCTTGGAAACCTGCTGGGATTGAGACTACAGTAAACATTTGTGATGCACTTCATTCCTGGTGAGGAAAAGCACAGTACAGGTTTTAAGTATTAAGGGATCATTTTATTTGTAAGTACAGAAAAATATAAAAACTTGTAAGAATCTTACATGTGTATCACTGTTACATAGGTATATTGTTATAAATGTAGTGTATTACTGTATTTCTCATCAGTTCTAGAGAATTTACTCAGCATATTAACAGCAGAGACAGCCAACTGAACAACTGTGGGATTGATTCACTTCACCCAGACATCTCTTTCTGTGTCATAAGGGCTGCTGAATATAGGAACCTAAACTTTCTGTTGCCAGATGCAGCACAGTTGGTTGCCTGTGCAGATAGTCTGCAACTACACATATTCCTTGAGTGCCAGCAGGGACTATAGTTAGGAGGCTGGTTGTTGGGGCACTCCTCTCTGGAGTGGGACAGTTGATCTGCAATTTTTGTCACTCTGAACCAGCTTCACCAGAGGAAACTGAGATGAAATTCAGGATTCCTGATAAACTGATGCACAGAACCCTCTTGAGAGGAAACAGCTGGATTTAACCAGATACTCCTGTGTAAAAGGTCTGATGTATCCATGTTTGGATGAAATTGCAGCTCTTTCTGCTTGATGCTGATGTAGCAGGCATGCTCTGAGGGAATGAAGATGTTGTTACTTACTGGCTTTGAGTGCTGTTAGGGCTGGCTGTGACAATGTAGAGCAGCAGCAGCAGTTTGCCTGCTCAGCTCCGGTAGCTGCCAACGCACTGGGATAGACACAGCAGAAGTGAGAATGTAAAGATCCAGGTTTTAGATGAACGGGTTGTGTTAAGCACTTCTTATCCTTCAAGTGGCTGAATCTCATAGACACAGAGTTCCTGTGCATTGCTCAACAGGCCCTTTAAGTTGTTACAGAACATGAGGTTCTCATCCCTCCCTACTTGAGTATGTCATTTGATTTAACCTCAGCTGGTTTCCGGTGCCTGAAATCTGTGACACACTCCCTTTAGTGGGGGTCAAGACACAAGAATCTGCCTGGTTTAATCTAGTTTCAGCATCAAGGCTGTTAAGAAGGAGAACAGCCGCAACCATTAGTCAGAATATGCAAGTTTAAAAAAAATCAATGTGAAGAGTTAGTCCTTTTTCTCTCTAATCATTCTGAACAGGTGCTTAATTTTACATGTAGCGGGCTGTGTGTGTGTGATTATAGCTTTTCTATAATTAACAATGTTTTGCAGCTCTTGTAAAAAGTTGTCATTTCAGAGGGATCAGTAGAAGCCAGAGAATGATTTCATTTGGTGCTGAGGATGGTGATACTGTGGTGCTGTCTCTCTAGCTCATCAAGTCTGGGGGCATTTCATCACCTTTCAGGAGGCATGCTATCAGAGGGACAGAATTCAGGAATACATCAAGTGCTCATTTAGGGCCCCAAACACAAAGATAAGCTACTCAATTCACTGTAATTATCAGAAACCAGCTATTTTCTGATGCTGATTAGTCCTGGTGTCCCATCAGAGGGACTAAGTGAATTCCCTCCCCTCTTTGGTCCTTTCTCTAGGTAACCCTAGGCCTGACTATTTTGTGGAACTTGCTGTGTTTAACCTCTGCTGTCAACCCATATTTGATGCATGAGGTGGCCCCAGCAGTGTGGTTTTCCCACTGAACACCACACTAAGTTGCAGACAGAAAAGCAAAGTTTGCTGAGAGCCACTTTGCCATGTACCTGCAGAAGTACAAGCAAAGAACTGCCACTGTAAAGCTGATGGCAAGGAGGCAACTTCACTGCCAGACATCACTAATTGTCAGCTCTGTGACTACTGATGTATTTAAACACCTAAGACTGAAGCAATTTCATACCACAGTCATACATACGTGTGTGGCGCACATTGTATGGCAGAGCACAGCTGCTGGTCCTCGGGTACAGCTCCAGGCTGGCCAGTGCAGCCACCCAACTGAACCTCCCTCCTTGATGCAGGGGCGCCGGGCTCACGCCACTGTGAGATAGGAAATAATACAAAAGCATTGATGGGTGATTGTCTGGGGTGCACTGGCACAACAGGATCAGCCTGTGCTCATTTTCACTCCATGCTGTCTATAGCCCTTGAGACTTTTAATCTTTACTGTGTCCAGATGCTGTCCCAATGTATCCAGGGCAAAGATGTGCTGCTTATGCACTTTCAGTACAATGATTTCTTAGTGCAGCTTAGCTTCCCATTCCCTTTCAGCCTTCTTTACCTTGTCCTTTCCCACAGTGATGTCTTTCTATTGTCCAGTTATTACAGTTTTTATGTGTTTAGAGCCCCTAAGTGGCGGCTTTTGGACTAGGTGATCCTTGAGTCAGGCATTGAAGAAAGCCAAGAGAAACCCTCCTGCCCTCAGGTCAGTTACTCACAATCCCACAGTCTCCCAGCTTCTGTATTCTGTTGATCACTGGAAATTCTCCAAGCCTTTTATTTCTAGACATCATAGGGCAAGACTGTGAGAGCCTTGTAATGGCGGGGGGGCGGGGCGTACATCCCATTTCACAGGTGGTTCCTCCCGTCTCCATCAGGCTATTGCAGCAGAAAGCTGCAGCATGAGATGGAACACCCACATCTCTCCTGCCTTTTTCTCTTCTTTGCTGCTGCTTTTTACCTAAAAATATAGTTTATTTGATAACTGACCTCTTTTATTCACCTATTTGTGGCTTTAGAAAAAAAGACACTTTTTTTTCTGGCATGCATTTGCTTGGTCAGTGTATTTTTGCAAATTTGTATGTGACCAGGTCTGTCTTGAGAAAATCCCATTTCTCGGTTGGCCAGCAGAGAGAGCAGTCAGCATTCAGTGGATGTGCAGGTTGGGACATGGACAGAGGTGGTCCCCCTGCACACTCAACCCTGCCAGTAGCTGTTACAGTTAAAAATTACTCATTCTGACAGCATTGCAGAGGCGATTTGTATCTTGCAAGGCTGTAGCTGAAGGCTGAGGTATTGCCCTGGACTGCCTGAGCCTGTAATGTCAGTGCAAGCCCTTCCTGCACAGCAGGGACCATATGGCAGCATCATCACACCACCTGCTAGTTTGGGGAATCTGGTCAGCACTCACAGTCCCCACCAAAATGGGGGTGTGGCACCTTAGGATGTCAGACCAATTGGTTTGCTATCAATTTATACTTAGATAGCTGGGGATGCTGCAATCTGATCTGGGCTATTCAGGAAGCAAAGGGGCAATGGGATGCATTTGTATGAATGAAATTTCAGGATGAGAGCCTTGCTCAGGACATTTTGACATGTGTGGCCTCCTCTCCTCATACCCTCATTGTCCATTCAGAGCCTTGTGTGTGCTCTGAAGCGCCATTGCTTCTACTGTAAAATGGCCATCTCTGGTTGGTTGGGTTTTCTTGTTAGAATGAGTTTGGTCCAAATTTTCTCATTTTTCATGGTTTTTCCCCCTACCTTTTCAGGAAACAAGGGTTGTAGACTGAATGACTTGAGAAAGCTGTACCAGAAAATAGGAATGAGGTGTGAAAATACCACCCTGTCCCTGCAGTAGTCATGGTTACCTCGCACTGAGTGTCTTGCAGAACCTTTACCGAGACACTGTCCCTGACCCAGGTGGTGGCTGTCCCCCACACATGGCATGAGCCACACTGCTGGAGGGGAGGACCTGCAGAGCATCACTTCACGTCACCCAGCAGAGCAGATGGCTCCAGGTCTGGTGGGGCTGCCCTCCTATGACACATTGTATTCACGGGCTTGGAGAATCTCACCTCCTCTCGAGGCGATACCTGTCTGGACGTCTGTCTCTCTTCAGGTAATTACCTTCTCAGAAATTTGAGGGAGAGAATGCTGGTGATTTTCTTCTGCCTTCTGGCTTCCTCCTTATGCAGGACTTGGCTCAGTTGAGGTTAATGAAGCGCACTGAGGAGTGAGTGTCTGGAGACATCTGCCCAGGTTTGTGCGCACTTCCCTGTGGAGCTCAGCTCTGTTCGTTTGTGATCGTGAAGTCCGAAGAGAAGCACTCTATACAAATGCAGCCTTTCAGCAAGCTAAATGCAGCTGCAGTAGTGGTTCTGGAAAATCTCTTCAGCTTGACTTAAGATAAACAAATATGGTTGTTTAAGTATCCTCAGTGTTTCCTTATACTTACAGTAGGAAATACCTTGGATACTGAGGGCAGTTAAAACAAATCTTACTTAGTTATCTAAGGCCTCTGGCAAGTCCCTGAGTTTCTGAGTGAGCTAAACTGCTTCCTAGGCATGAGATGTACCAAGCTTCATTTTATAGTCATAAAAATAAGTATTAAGGACTTGAGCTGTGAACTGTCACTCACAAAGTCCTACTGAAGTGACATTATTCACCTGATACTCATGACGAATGTCTGCTTCCTGCTCTGGAAGATGAGCAGGGTGTTTCCAATGAGCTGGATTCCTGACATGATATTATTTAAAAGCAGGAAATGCTCATTTGGCTTGGTTCAGCATCATACCAGCCTTCCCATGCAAGGCTATATCTGGAACCCAAACACTGCAATAAGGCAGGAATCATTATATGTTATTTTTTTTCAAACAGCCTACACAGTAAGAAGATGGTAGTTATCTCAGCCTTCCCTTCTTTTTAGTATGCAATTGTGGTGGCGTGCTTCCCCCCATCTCAGCTTGGCTGCTGAAATGGCAGCACACCAGCTCCATGCTTGGAGCTATCCCGAGAAAATGTTCTTCTGTGGCTTTTAACCATTTAGCTGTAAAGCTCCCACCACTTCCACTGTTCCTAACTGCTGGGGTGAAGCAAGGGTTGCCAGTCCTTGTTTATAGCAAGCATAATCAGTTCCACTATTTATACTGTACTCATCACAGAGCACTTTGCTGTATGAAATGGTCACAGTTATATTTATACCAGTACAAAAACAAAGTCATCACAAATTGAGGAGGCGACATTTAGAGTAATTTTTCCTTGCTACGTGATGCTGTTTCTTGGCAATTGAAACTTTTATTGGGCAGAGTCACTCTCTTAGGAAGAAAATACAGCCTACTATAAGTCAGGAATCCCACCAGTATTTATTTACACTTGTGTTTTTGTCTTGCATGAAGGAAATGCAACTATTTAGTTAAGTAACCTCTACCAGTTGCTACCTCGGTAGGAATCTGCAGCGTTGCCAGCAAAGTCCATGGAGTTGTCTTAGTACAGCTAAAAGCAGAGTTCGATCTGCTTTGCCAGAGGTACTAAAAATACCTTTTAATATGCTAAGGTATGTGTCTGGCCAGGAGTTGTTTTCAAATGCATTGTCCATGGAGTTCCCATAAAGTAAACAGAGCTCAATACGCTGAGTCCTGAGATGCAAAATAACCAGCGCTTGGGGTCCAGCTTTTCTCCTTGCTGGCGTCACCAGCAGGGTGCTCCCCCTGCCTTGTTCCCAGCAGGAGGCTGGGAAGAAGGCACTCGGGGAAGATTTGCAGTGCCCTGCCTGCCATATTTGACAGAGATCCTTTACAGGGTAAATTGTTTACTTAATTGTCATTCTCACTTAACTTATTTGATAATTTTTAAATAAAACACCCCAGGTTGGGTGCTTTTGAGATCTGAAAGACCAAATGACTTTGTTGCCAGCAAAGAAGATCCATGCACATTCCCAGCTTCTCCTGCTTGCTAGCCTTTCCACACTCACATGGTACATGGAGGTCAGATCCATGCACAGAGGCCAAGCCCCAGCCTCCCTGAGTTGGTGCCAAGGGCTGTGTGAGCAGGGCCACCCTTTCCAAGGCGCAGAGCCTGATGAAACCTTTCTGCCAATGTTCTGTGTGGCCCCACTGCTTTGAGCTGCCATGGACATCCATGGCTGTGGAACAGCTCAGCCTGGCCCTGGCCACACTGCTGCAGGTCCCCAGCCCTTGCCAGGGACCATGAGGTCCCCGCTGCTGGCTGCCTGCAGGGGCAATGCAGACAGTGGAAGTTGCAGGACATTACCACCCCACTCAAGGTCAAATAATCAGAATGGTTTGGGTTGGAAGGGACCTTAATCATCTAGTTTCAACCCCTCTGCTGTGGGAGGGACACCTTCCACTAGACCAGGTTGCTCAGAGCCCCATCCAACCTGGCAAGGATGCTTGCTGGGCTTACAGACATCCTCAAATGGGGATTATTTGTGGTCATTCAATAAGCAAATGCTCTGGCTTAGCATGTGGAATCCAAAAAACACATGTGGAGATTGCCCAGTGCTGAGGATATCTGAAGCCTGACACATGACAGAAGTACACTTGTGGGGTCCAAAAGAGGTGTCACCATCTTCACCAACACTTGGTCTCCTCTGAGCTGTCATTGCTGTGTCTCACAGTAAGCTCTTCTGCCTGGCCTGCATAGTGCAGAAGAGCCTGCTCCCAAATACTGTTTGAACTGCTCCTCGCTGCTGCTTAATGCCATTGGGAGAGTGATCCATGGAGCTCCAGTGCTACGGCCATATGGCATGGCTGGATTAGCAAATGGAAGCTTTGTTTTGAGCTTTCTGTAATAAAACACCATGCTGCTGGGGCACACAGGCTAGCTAGGGTTTCACTGCTCACTTAGGAAAATGAGGGCAAAGGATGATTAAATATTAAGTGGGATGCAAGATCTCAGCGGATGCAGTTCATCTGGTAACCTGAGTATGGGCTGGAGGTAAATGTGGCTTTCTAGATACCTGAGAGGGTACAACAGCAACCCATCCTGGCCAGCAAGAGGAGCTCTGGGGTTCCTCCACCAGTCTGCGGTGCCAGGAGACCTCAGGGGTGACAGGTATGGCCAGGAGAGAGACCAAGATGAGGATCCCGGGAATATCTGTATCCTTTTCTGTTTAGCTTTCCACCTCTTCTGTAAATCAAACACCATTTCTGGTGGCAGTAGACTATCAAGCAGGCTACACTGACATCAAGCAGAAGATATTAACAAAAAAAGCCAGAAAAGAGATTAGGGATTAATGCAGAAACTCCCCCCATCCCACCCCAGGATGAGCCATGTTCTAAAATCTCTCCTTCAAGCAAAGCTGCTGCTGACAAGAAAGTTATTAACTTTCCTTACACTGCAGAAAGGAAGCTTTAACTGTGTGTGCGTCCGTCCACACGCACGTGCCCATGGGCCTCCCCATGCGTGCGGACACAGAGATACAGACAGCTCCTTCCACAGAGGCACATTTTCCAGCGGGTGTTGGCTCCCAAGCTCACTTTGGCATTAGCAATGGGCAACACTGAATTGTTTCCTCACCCCTCCCATTAGCAGCTGGCTCTTCTTGAGGAGGATCCACATCTTGGCTGCTGCTACCTGGTCAGGTGCAAATGCTGCAAGGGCTCCTGCTCCACTCCCTCCCTCCCTGGCACAAGCATGGGCAAGTAAATCTGGATAAATCGAGGCTCTTTCCTTTCTGAGACCATTAGGCCAACATTTTACAGCTCTTCTAGTGATTTTAACTTCCATAATCCCCCTTATCCTATACCCCCTTGGAAACACTTGAAGATGTTATTTTTTCTGATATAATCTGTGCCAAAGTTTGGTTCCTTTATGAGGACAAACTGGCAGTGGAAACATTGACAGCTATACAGGGAAATATTGTATTGCTTAAAGAACTTTATTTAGATTGCTCCATTGCAGGGAGAGTTGTTTGTTGGTTGGGTTGGGTTTTTTTCATTTTGGACGATGCTAAAGACGCCATAAAATTACCGACAGTATTATTCCAGTGATTTGTACACTGCATGCTCATGTGCCTTCAAAATTAAAAGAAATAATGATAAAACTAAACAAATAAATAGTCTCGAGAGGACTAATCCTTCTCCTCCAAGCTCCCAGCAGCCACCAAAGGCAGCGGGGATCCCAGGGGGGCAGGAACGGCAGAGCCCGGGCTGAGCGGCACGGAGGATCCTTCGGAAGGCTTTGTTGCTCTGCCACGGGGATATTAGTGTTTCTGGCCAGCTGAGGGCATGTGTGGCGAGCGTAAACATTTGGCTCCAGCAAAGAGATGCAGACGAGGGAGGCAAGTTGTGCACAAGATAAAAAGGGTCCTTGCGGCAGCACCCGGCTGGTCACACACAGCACCCGCGGGGAGAAGCGGGCATGGGCAGAGGGCAGAGGGCGATGCGGCCACGCGGGGAAGGACAGGGGTTTTGCTGTGGAGCAGGCACTTGCTGGATGCTTCTGCAGCCTTCTGGGGTCCAGGGAGGGTCAAGAAACGGTGGAAATGCAGCACTGGGGGCACATCAGGGGGCTGAGGAGGGCGCTCAGAAGCGGTACGGACTATGCTTGCAGCAGCGCTTTTGATCGTGCTGTGTTTTGTCAAAACAGCAGCCATTTTGCAGGGAAGGGGGGGATAAGTGGGTAAAGAGCACCCAGGCCTCCGCTTTACAGCTCTTTCTGAGCAGGCCGGCTGTCCACACTGGTTCAGGCTTGATTCATGCTCTAGGTTCATTACAACAGTCTCCTGAAGCTGGAGCCTTCCCCTGTACATCCTCAGCCACAGCAGTACCCCTGTGCTGCTCCGTGGGGCCAATGAGTCTTTGGGCTCTTACTTTCCTGAAGAGCCAAGCAAAGGAATTTTGCATTTTTTCAGGCTGTAATCCAAAAAACCGAAAAATAACTTTGTAAATGTTTCAAAAATACCTTGAGGCCTTAGGTAGCCTGAGGAGAAGGGATGCAATGCCCAGGGGTATTACAGACCTCTCTGACTGGCTCATGGTGCTGCAGGATGGGTGTTGTGTGGTGGCTGCTCTCCTGCAGCTGCCACACGTGCTCGTGCATGTGTGTAAAACGGGCTAGCTTGGCTTTTCCTTCTGCTGAATGTTCAGCATAAGCGGGGAATAATAAAATGCAATTTTTCCACAGGGACCAGAGGAAACAAATTACTGCCTGGGTGTAGCTGAGGGCAGAGCCTGGCGCATTATTTTCTGTGTAATAATTCCCACGAGGCCTTGTGGAAACATAGCTTTTTTTTTTCCCCCCCCCCTCCTCATTTTTCTACTTCCTTAAACTTTCCAAAATACTCTCCTGTAACATATTTTCCTCAGTTACATGTGTTAGTGAGGAGATAAAAGGTTAAATTCTCCTTTCGTACTATAATGCAATTCATTTCCTGTTTTTCACAACTGTCTAGACACAGATCTAACGAGCATTAACCCTGAATCCCACCATTGGGTTAAACATAGAGGCTTTAAATATAAAAGTGCGTGGTAAGAGCAAGATTGTAGGTTTCTACCTACCACCAGGAGACAGCACTTTTAAATGAGAACATCTAATTAGCTGTAAGTAACAAAAAAAATTACTTCAGTTTCAGAGGTTTAAAAAGGCTCCCGGTTGCTTTATATACACCAGCAGCAATACAGGCCCTGCTGAGTTGTGGCACGGACAGGTTGATTCCCCCTCAGGAGTTATATTTGTCTGGATTTACACCTCCAGCTATATTAAAAAAAGAAAGAATAAATTCCCCTTCAGTCAGAGAGCTATAAAAAGATTGGGAGAAAGTAATTTAAAAGAGAACCAATGTTAAAAACCATGTTCAGCTTCTGACGGGAGACCCATGGACAAAATGTCCAAGGGCCCCAGGCCCAGCTGAGGACGGTGCCCCAAAGCCCAAGGGAAAAAGTGATGGTCATGGTACCAAGAGGCACCTTGTGCTGGGAAGGCAAGGCCACAGAGCATTGGGTCCCAGCCAAGCACAGCACTGGAGTGCTTGCAGTTGTGACCAGACCCAGAGGGGCTCTCATCAGCTTAGGCTGGATCATGGTTGGGCTGGAGGCTGGCCCCAGGTTAAGCCAGGCAATTGCCCTCTGGTGGGTGTGCAGCCTCCTCTGACACTTCCCACCAGCTGGGCTGCCACACTGGAGTGGGAGGAAGGAGAGAAAGAGATTTCTGGCTTGGAACATGAGCTAAACCTCTCACAAAAGTGAGAGTTTTGCCTGGGGAGGCAAAGCAAGAAAAAGCAAAACTGTAGCCCACCCCAGCTTGGCACAGGGCACAGACAGGGAGCACGGCAGCTTCTTGGCTGACAGTTAGTTACACACACCTTTCACATCAAAGATTACCCACAGAGACATCATATGTACTTCAAGTATAAAAATAAATATTGGTAAGAATTATCTTAACCCAATGCTTAAAAGCCCTGCTAAAATAAGTCAAAATTCCTGGTGTGCAGTGACGAGGAGGAACTCGCATTTCCTTCACTGACTGCATTTCTCTGTCTATGAACACAAATCCCATGGGGTGGTTTGTTTATTTATCCCCTGAAGCTGGAAGTGGGTGTTTTTCCTCTCCCACCACCCACTTCCAGCCATTGCATGAAAACAGCAGCACCTTTGGGTGCTCTGAGATGGACCTGGCACCTCAGCTATAAACCTGTGGGTGCTGCTATCTGCATTCAAGATCTGTTCTGACCAGGACTGAAATTATCTAAGGAAAACATATTAAAAAGACGTTTGTTTTCAACTAAAAAGTGCAGTATACTATGCATCAAGAACGGTGAAGAGTGAACTGGTTTCCTTCCAGCTTAGGGAAGGCCTTTGAACCCACACGAGTTATTTATAGAGCCTTTTGGAAAACAGCTCTTTCCAATTTCTACATTTTTGATCAAAAGAACAGCTCAGGTTTTGTCAAAAATAAAGCAGTCCACTACACTGTTCACTAGGGCTCACCCCTGTAAGGCAGAGAAGCAGAAATAAGGATTAGGGAAAGGTGGGGCAAAGCAGAGTCATTACTTTAATACTCAGTGTGTAAGAGGCTTTCAAAATGCTTTTTGGCTGAACTGTACTTCTTTTATTAGGCTCTAAGACAGACAGTGAGGGCACTCCAAGGAAGTATACAGGGTGACTCATTGATCAAGGCAGACCCTCATCCCTGTTTGAGGATGCCTCTCCCTCTATCCCTGAGTGCACTTAAAAGGGTGGAGGTGCTAGCATTCCACTTAAAGGATTTAGTTTTAGCACATCTAGTCTGTTAAAGTAAGTAGAACTTACTATTTTCAATATAGTTTTAATAAGAAATGTGTATTAACTACAGCTTTCTCTTGTTTAAAAGGCTCTGTGATCTTGTCCCATCATATGTTTCCAGAGACTGGTGTCTGGGTGGTGCAACCCTCTAACTGCAGCCCCGAGTCACAGCATAACTATAGAGACTTAGGAAACCACCCAAACATGCCTCATGTGCAAATGAGATTGAAAACAAAGCATCTGCATTTTGTACTTATTTCCACAGCTGGCATAGGTTTCATGAGGCAAGTAATCCTGTTTTACCATGATAACTTCTCCTGTTCCAACCAGAGGCACATTTCATTTGCCTTCTCAACTGCTTTCCCCCAATTTATTAGGAGTGGTTTCAGTGGGCTCCTACTCACGTTCCCTCTGAGCAGGAGCCCTGGTCAGACTATTTGCAGTCTTGACACTGAAATGCAATTGTTCCCCACCCCCAAAAAAAGATTAAAAATCACTCAGGTAATAGGTGTAGAAAAACCCCAATATTTTGTAAGCTGTTAAGTCAGAGTTGAAGGTTTCAGATCAGTGTGAGCACTGGTGATCTCCTTCAGGGCAGCAATCACTCCTCTGCTGTGGGCAAGTACAGATTCATGAGCACAAGCTCCATCTGAGCACTGTTTCTGTTAGAAGCGAGAGCTCATTTCCCTTTGAGAGATGATGAAGCAATAACGATCTGGGATCTTCTACTGTGACAACGAGCCAAGTTCTGGATGTTCCTGCAGAAGAGTCTTTGCTTACAGTCATCAGAAGCTCAAGGCTGATAAGGTCACCACCGTGGAAGCAATGAGACAACCAACTCTGTGGTTCACATTGTTTGAACATTTATTGCAATTCAGTGTCAAAAATGTTTTACAAAAATACTGTCTGCACAGAACAGCTGTAAAAATCAGTTGAACATGCAAGGGAAGAGGAAAAAAGTGTGCAAATTTATAATGGAAGGATTTTAACCACACAAGAATATTAAACAGAAGTCTTATATAAGGGATGCCTTTCACTTCATATCATCTCTAGTTACAACTTCAAGGAAAAATAAAACAGAACACACACTCTCTTCCATATATAAGTAGGTATTTATAATTACTGTAGATTAGTTCCTAAAGATGAGCATATTTGCTATTTCAAATTAAAATGTTCTCTTGGTAACTGACATGTTAGCATTCTGTGCAGCACAGGATGGCTAAAGAAAGGCAAATTCCACCCTCAGTTGCCCTCCCAGAAGAAGCAGCAACGCTTGGTCAATAGAGAGGGAATTTCTCTGGTGTTAAGACTATTTATATACTAGAGACTGCATGTGTCAAGGACAAGATGGATTTGTTCTCCCTAGGGCCAGATCCTGCAAAGCTGATTTGCTACCAACAAAATCACTGGAGGAAGACACTGGATAGAAATTAGGTGCTGGTAAAGACTCAGAGCCTGGCAGTCACACGCCGACAGCTCTGTGAATGGCTGACCACGGCTTCAGAGCCTGTAACCAGCATTGTACAACCAATGAGCTGAGAAAGCAGCACAAGCAGAACACCAGAGTCCCAGACCTTGGAGGGAGTGAGTCTATACCAGCCTGATCAGCCATCAGCTCCTTGTGCAAATAGGCCAGCTACAAAGACGGGCATTTTAATTTAAAGCTATGTCTTTTTGGCAAGGTGCTGATCTACAAGGAAGCTGCGCAACCTGTTTTTAAGGACAACCGCAGAGGACAACGCTGGTTTGCTGTACCAAGCAGGAGATCAGTGTGAAAAGCACATCTGATTTGTCTGCTACACAACAGGGTTTGAAATGTTCCTGCTCTAAATGAAATTTTAGCAACAAAGGGCTAAGGAATTTTCTGGGCAGGAAAAGCTGGTTTAGTACCTGTGTATGTTCTAGAAGGTGACAGCTTCACAAAAGTAATTGGAGTCAAACAGAAATGGGAATACAAACAGTTCAAAACCTAGGGCAAAGAAAAATAATATAAAATATATTCCCATATACAGAAAGTGGCAGGGTGCAATTAGATGTTTACATACAAAGCAATGTCTTCAGAGCAATACACATTTTCCTAATCACTTTACATAATAAAGGACCTAGAAACTCCCACAGTTAAAAAAAAAGAAACTCAAAAAACATAAGAGGAGGTACACACGCTTTATGATCAAACTTCAGCATACCATAGTTAGCATAAATGGCTTAAGGTATGTACAGCTGAAATCGTGCCTCTTGAAATGGCCACCACATTAAAAACGGGCCTCTTCTAGAAAGCTGAAACAGAGATCTCTAGGATCTCTCTTCCTAAGGCTCGTCCCTTGCATGGATCTATTTTTCCTCTTCACAGCGCCGTGTTCTATGCTGTTGCACTAGTTAATACATCCTCTAAAGACAATGAGATTTCCCTGGATATGCTGGCAAGAGAAAACCTCAAAGAGAAGAAAAACTCTCCTTTTGTAGTATAAGAACTGATGCATATCTAATGGAAATGCATCAACTGGAAGGTGAAATGTCATTTGAAAAGAACATTCTATTTCCAAAATACAAGCAAAAGTCTGTTTTCCCCTTCACAACAACTTTGCCACAATTGTCTTAAAATAAAGAGGTCCTTTTTGCCTGAGAGCAGCCTTAAACCATCCCTCCTGGAAGCCCCCGATATCACTGTCAGTTCTGTTACTCTGCCATCCTCAGCCAAGCAGATGCCTTTGCACAGTTAAAATACTGATTGCTTTGTTTATAAATGGTTAGAGTAAGGTATTTGGATGTAACAGCATTTTGTTTTAAATACAAACCAAGAGTACTGAATTCACTGCAACATCTCCCTGTACCAGCCACTTGAGAAACAATGAGTCTCCAAAAAGACCAAGGCCATCTCTGACAATTGCTGCAGCAGGAGGGTAATGACTGAGGCACTAACTGAATAAGGCTTATTATTTTCTTTTTGTTTAGTCTGTTTTGTTCTGTACAGTAGTTGCTTGGTTTGCTGCTAGTTTGGATGCTGACAGCAATATCCCAAGACCTCACACAAGCAACAGACAAGTGTCTACGTATAACAAATCATCTTCAGCACTTCAACCCTTGGAGTGCTAAGAAAGAAAAAACACAGTAATTGAAGTAAGTTTTATAAATAGGAGCCTCAGCTGCCCATTAAATCTGTTGTCAGTATGACCCATGCTCTCTGGGCAGAAGAGGCCAGTGAAGGGTTGATAGAGGCAATGGCTGGAGCCAAGACATTCCCAAATCGCAGCTCAACATTGAGGATTTCCATCTTCTTATGCAAGCAATGCAGTAGGCCAGATTCAAACCTAAGCTTAAGATTCACTCAGTGTCACAATCTCACAGAGGGTAAGTGCTAAGCACAGGTGCAGAGCAGGCAGAATGCTGCAGCATTTCATACCAAAATTCTGTTGCCTCCCCATCACAACAGGTTGGCTCACCATGGGTGGCAGAGGCAAAACTACAAAACAAACCAACCCCAGGTCATAGCTGGAAACAGAGGATGCCAAGGGGCACAGGTCTTCTCACTGCTGGAAAAAGGAGCTACAGGACTCTCCAAATTCAGTGGCAATGCTTTACTCATGTCACTTGCAAGTTTCTGTCCTTAATGCCCTCACTCACAAAGCCAGATTTCAGCCTTGTCTACCCGCTGCCATCAATGCGGGAAGGAGAACAGAAACTGGCCTCCTTTACTCACAAACATCCCCCAAACAAGCACAAGTGTATTTTTCCAAGGTAGCAGTTTTTAAATCACTTCCAGTTGACATGAGTATGATCAGCAGGCTTATGCTTTCCACCAGCAGTCAAACTGATGAATGGGGCATCAACACCAAGATAAAGCTTGTTATCCTGCATGTGTTTTCCCCTCATCTCTGGAGAGTGACAAGCTCTGAACCATGGCTAAGGGTGGCACAGGATTACAGAACTCTCTGGAAGAGCAAAAAACTCGGGATTTGCTGTTTGGCGGCTGGAGAAGGCTAGTTCTTGTCAGCATTTCTTCCTCCCCTCTTCCCACTGCTCCATCTAGAGGGAGCTTTTTTCCCTTTTCACATCTCTACCAAGAGTATGCAAAGTGATTTAGTTTGCAAAAAAATGCAAATACTGTCATTTTAAAATACAAACAGCTGCAGAAAAGTGTTCAAAGTCAGTTATAAAAATGTAAAAAAGGAACAGCATATTTAACAATAATTAACTCAAGTAGTTCTTCTTGAATTGTCCTGAGTACTCCTCTTCCTCACAATTTTTGTACATAGTCACACACAACCCACTAAATATTTACCCTTCCGAGGTATCCTGCTTACATCATGTACAAAGAAAGTGCTATACAGGAAATCTACTGGCAAACAGCAAAAACTTTCCACTGCAGGTTTTCAGATTGCTATGCATGAGCTGGATTCTTCCAGCTCCACTCTAGAGAAAAGTGAAGGATTGCATGCAACAGAGGAGACAGTGAGCCAGATCACAGCCACAGTGAATCAGCCACTTCTGTGGGACTGAAAATTTAGCTCTAGGTTAGGGTTAAGAGATCCTATAAAGCAGCTCAGCACTGGAAGCAGAAGGGACTAGGGTCCTTGGGTCTTTGCCCCTGGCATGGAGAAAGAACCAAAGATGTCAAGTGCCATGTTGGAAATCCCTTGCTTACCCCAGTCCTGACTGCTAAGTACTAATCACTCCAGGGGTCTGAAATTAAACATTTGTTGCCAGTCTTCCAGTGAATAAAAACCGCATCATTTCATGAGATCCAGTGGCCCAGTTCTCCCTATATTTTACCAGCTCCAACATGACTGAATTCACTTGACAGCAGTGGGAATACAGAGCACTGTATATGTTGGAAAACATGGGCTTGAAAAAACAGACTCTAACCTCACCTGGGATTTCAACTAGTGTACTTAACCTAGTGAAGCAGGTAAGAATTTACTTTGTGAGATTAAATCCAGTCCTTTGTTTCCTTATCATAGAACTTCCTCCCTTATAGATAACGCTCATCCTTGTGTCTTCTCTTTTCCCATTTGCTTAGTCTTTCACAAAACCAACAAATTAAAAGAGGATGGAGTAAAGTCTTAGGTATTTATATGGTGCCTATCATCTAGGCATTCAAGCACTGAGCAAGAAAACTAATGTAAAGAGGTAAGCATTAATACAAGAAAAGATGCTTACTATCACAAACATTTCCCTTTAAATCATTGTACAAAATACAAAAGTTCACATTGTACACTGGATTTTTGTTTGAAAGGTACTCAATCTATTAGAGGTAGAAAGTGGTATGTTGCGATTCTGTCTCGCAAGTAGGCTAGAGTTCTATCCTATTTCAGAATGTGTCCTTTTAAAAGCACAAAAGTATTATTAAACTTGTCACAGGGATATTTTTCATAAATATTTCTAAAATGTCATATTTATAAATATGTATACTAAATAAAACCAGATGGAGGAACAGTTCAACAGTCCTAGCCTCATATTGCTTTCTCTGTATTAGAAACAAACCAAAAGAGTTCTCAAATGGATGCGGGGCAAATTCATTTTTAACTTCTAAAAACAAAAAATGAAGGTTTTTTTGCCCTGTATCTTGTACTGTGATGATAAAAAAGGGACTCTGTACAACATGCTGTATTTATACACCAGTCCTATGGAAGTCTGTATTCCTTAAGTGCCACATGTCAGTGAGCAACTTCACCTTTCATCTCCGAGATCCTCTTGTTCCTTGACTCAGGAGCTTCAAACAAACATGAATATTTACACTATTTACAAATGGAGTGTCCAAGCTCTGTGACAAAGTGTCCTGCAGGAATCTCATAAGCTGCGGTGACCCAAGTTCAGAACCTGAACAAGTTGATAAACTCCTGTGGTGAAAGAGAGGTGGAGCAAGTCTCTGGGTTGTTGGCTGTGCAGGGGTGATCAGTACCCTGGGAAAGGAGAAAACATTTCTATTTAGAGAGGCTGCAGAAAGGGTGCCAAAGCATCAGTCAGCTTAGCACTGCCCCTCTGCCAGACATCCCATGTGCAAATAGATAGAGCAGGGCCCAGAATAATAGACAGCTCAGAACTGGGCTTAATATCTTAGGGGCAAGTCACCAAAAAAAGAAGCAGCAAAGATCCAATTAATTCTTTTCCCCTCTTCTGTGAGAAGAGAGGCTAGGGCCTACCATCAGCTACAGGAGTTTAACTCCCAAGACATGCCTTGCACATCTCCACAGTGGTAAGCAGATTTTTGTCTTGGGCCATTTTGCAGCCATCAGCTTTCATTCCAGCTAATCCTGTTGCCAAGACCTCTACTTCCATGCAATGGGTAGAGGAAGCTGCTGCCAGTGCTAAAATGATTTCTTGCAGGCAGCCCTAAAACATGCCCATTTTCCAACCCTCTGGCTCCAATGGACACAACTCATGTTCAAGATAAAGATGGGATCCCTGAAGCACAGAGGAGAAAGGGTCTTAACAGCTGAGGGAGAACTAAGATGTAGGAATTCACTAGGCTATGCAGGCAAAGGAACTGCAGCAACCTAAGCCAGCTGCAAACAGAGGAAGCACTGGATGCCCCATGGCTACTGCCCCAATCAAGTCTGTCCCACCAGCACCTCATACCTTCCAGGAAAGGATATGGCAGTGCCTGCACAGCTGCAGTGTGTCACCATACTGCTCCTTCCGTGGGTAACACCTTATGAGCTTGAAGTACATCTTTTTCCAATCCAGCTGTCCTTTGTCAGATAAAATCAGACGTTTGCGAATCTTAAAGAAAAGATACGTACAATTATAGCAGATAAAAAAGATTTGTTCTGTTCAGCTCATGACATTTTCTCCCTTGCATGTCAGCCTTGCCAGTTTCATAACAGTTCCCTTGCAACAGCAAGAAAGCTCTTACTTTGAATATCCAGCTATGAGCATTTTCCTGATGGGAACAGCCTCACCAAATACCATTACGAAGGTCTATTCCCAATTCATGAACTTCACTGTAGGAAGCCTGAAACTCTGGGAGCTATTTCCTATTACTTTGGCCAGTCTTTCTGGCTGGCAGCACAGCAAGTAGAGTTGCATTTAACAGTTTTAAAAGCTGAGGTATTTTTCTCTAAGAGTCAGTGATTTATCACATCAGCTTGGGAGATTTCGGGTTCATTATTTGCAGAGGCTGGATTTGAATTTACTTAATAATAGAACTAACTCCTCCGGAGTCACTTCCAAAGTTGGATTCAGAGTGAGTAAATAAAACCAAGTCAGCAGAGAAATCTGGTACATGGTTCCTGAAGTGCAGAGGTCTAGTATAAACACCCCAGACATTCACCCATAAACAGAGAGGGATTTTTGTTTGTTTACTTTTAAGTTTAGATGATCCCAGATGATTACCAGCCTGCCAGAGATGTTTACACAGGTACAAAGTGGGTAGCAGCAGGGCTGCTTTCCACATAACATCCTGTCACTCACAGAACAGCTCAGAGGGGATTTCTTGCTCTAAAGGGCAACAGAGTACAGCTCATGGACCACATCCACAAAGATTCTCTGCAAGGGTGTCAGTCCCTGGGACATCAGGGTGATTGCTGGAGCTTGCCTGCACGTTTTCCCTGCACACGTGGGGCAAGGAGCAACTGCAAGTCATGCAGTTGTTCTCACCTGGATTAGGACTGAAGTTCAGTGTATGATTAATTCCTCAAGCTCATATTTCAGGAATCATTGTTGTGGCATGTAAAACCCTCTATATAAATCATCTTCACAGCCATTCTCATGCCAGCCTATATTATCAGCTTGCAACACAGTCCTCAGATCCAAGAGACAGCCAAGTAAGAGAACACACAGGGCAGGCACTCTTTCTAGTGGGGTACACCAAGGATCTGATGGCAGTTTGCCTCTCTTTGTACCTGTCTGTCCGTGAAGTGGTACTGGCACAGTTTCTTCCACAGCAGCCGGTCTTCACTGAGGACTTGGAGGTCAGGAGCCACCTGACCCAGGCTAACCAGGTCCCTCCCATCGCTCAGTCGCTGCATGATGTTCAATTGTAAACACAATGGCAGGTCGGTGAAAGTGGTTCCTTTAAAGGCAGGCTGGAAGAGACAGACAAAACTGAGCTCTCAGGAAGCTGAAAACCTAAGAAATCCTAGCTTGCAGCAGAGCTACTGCTTTTTAAAAACTTCTTCACACAGAGAAGAAAGCAGCAGTTAAGGAGACATTTTACATAGAAATATTTGACCTTCTGCCCCAGAACAGTTTGAGATAACCTCAAGGAAGAGGACATGTATCTGTAGTACAATAATTGGAGTTGGAGTCCAAGCCTCCTTCTCTCTCCTTTTTGTCCACTCCACATCCATACTCATGAGACTCTGTTCTGTGAAGCGTCACCATCGGCTTTCACTACAGCAGGACATCGGCTGTATCATGGTATCAGCTACTGACCATCCAGGTCTCTCCACCACAAGACAGATGGGCATTACTTCTCAAGTTCAGCTCCAGTTACACACATTGCTGGGAATCTCATGCTCTTCTGACATGTGTTTTAGCTTATGTCATCACAGGATCTTGCTGCAACCACAGCAGCGGCTGGTGAGTACCCACAGCAGGATTTTTCCCTGCATGGCTTCCCAGCTCACTGCTGGCAGGGCTAACTTTTCCTCTGGGAACACTTGAAAGACCTGCCCCTTTCCCACAGGCTGCAGCCCTGGTTTTCCAGGCTGTTCAGCCACAGAGACAAAAGGCACCCCCATCTACCTTTGCTTAGCCTCCACAGACTCTAGGATTGTTTTGCAAGCCCACATGTGGCACAGCTCCAGGACAAATTTACCACAGTAGATCTGCATGTCCCGCACTCAGGGGAAATCCAAGGTATACACAGGAGCAAGGCATCAGCGGGGCCCACAACCTGGGACCACAACCTGGGCTCCAGCTGCTTCAAAACCAGCCTTATTAAGGCAAACAGCAGCTTCTAGGATTGGGCCCCAACAAAGAAACAATGTTAGACAGATGTGCCAAGTTCATCCTTTACCCTGCACAGAGATGCTGCTATTTTAAGTTGCAGAGTCACAGCACCCGCCTTGTCTTTGGCAGAGCTATTAACTGTTTCGAACAAGCAGCACACAGCTCATCAGCAGCAGGGGAACATTGCATGAGGCTGCTTTTAATCATGTGGTCCCATCTCCAGCCATGCCACAGCATGGGAGACTCCAGAGGAACAATAAGTATGTCTGTACAGCAGCAGCTCCTGCCCTCCTTCCAGCGCCTCAGTGCTGGCCTGCCCAGCCCAGTGACGCTGCCCAGTACCTGCAAGGACCAGAGCTTCTCAACCAAAACACCCATTTTGGCATCACCACCTGCCAGGCAGACCTGACACAATCACTCCCGAAGGAGTGAACTGTCTCTACCGGCTCCAGAGGACATTCCTTCCCATGACAGCCTGGGGCATTTTTTGGGGTAGGACGAATGCACTGGATCCCTGGATCATATCCCACTGCTCTTCCTTGCCAGGCTGTATTTTGCATTCTTCTGCACTCTGTCTATATATAAGCTTTGCTAGGGCACAACAGGCAAGAGCAAGCTCAGAGACTCTTGGGTCAAAAAAAAAAAAAAAAAAAAAAAAAAAAAATAAAACAAACCCCAAAGCTCACACTTGTATTTCTTTTTCTGGAAAAACCTGTGTGACTCAAGTAAATCCTTACAGGTTTTCTGGATCAGGCCAAAAACTTATCTGCTACTACTTTTCCTTCAGTACTCTTTTCCAGGACTTTTCAAGAATTACTTTTTTTTGGAGAAGGAACACAGATTAGACCAGAACAGATCAGTTTGCTATCATTTTCTGGACAGAAGTTTGTCTTTTTTTAAAGCAGCTGTAGCACATGCAACACTATGCAAGGTTGGTTTTTCATTTTTTGTTGGTTTGGTTTTTTTTAATGATTTAGGTCTTGGGTGTTGCAAGATGTTTCCCCCTCCAGAAACACCACAAATTCACTGCATAAATAACTGGCTGCACAGAGCTGAGCTTCTTCCTTTCTCTGAATTCAGCTCATCTTGTTTCAGCTTGAACTGACATTATCTTTGGTGGTGTGAATTTTTTTTGCAAGCTCTACATTTATTTTATTTACTGTAGAAAAAGTGTCTGCAAACCTACACGTAAGGACACATAAAAGGCAGTTCCATTCACAAAGCAATGGTTTGATGCACATTTATCTGAACAGGCAGAGTTCTTCAGGACTACAAGGGGAACACTAACACATATCAGCACTGGGGGAAAGCTTTAGCATTTCAATGGAGTAAGTATCCATTTGAGGAAGAAAAAAAGTGTATATATAGTCCCAGGCAACTTATTGTTGGTATCCCTGCTTGAGCAGAGGGGTTGGACCAAATGACCTCCAGAGGTCTATTCCAACATCAAACCTTCTGTGAATGTATGAAATGGAACAAGTTCTGATTTGATTCCCATGTAAAGCCAGGTTAGGAATTTATCATCTAACATATCCTTCCCATCCCCACAGATGCTGTTACAAAAACCAGATGTTGTGAAAGCAGGACTCATCCAGCTGGAACAGGTAGCTCCAGACTACTGTAAGAATCATTGGTATTTTCAGCCAGGAAGCATGAAGTTATGCAGCTATTTGAAAACTTGCATTTAATTTACAGATTAAACAAATCTAAAAACCTCAACTATCTGATAAATAAGTTTTGAAGGCAGTTGCTCAGTTTGAGAAAGCCTGAGTTGACTTTTCACACTGAGGCCTGGCCTCTGAGGCCTGATGAGGGGGAGATGGTTTTCTGCCCAGCTCCGTTCACACAGCACTTCACAGCCATTATGGAGTCAAGCCACAGTCTGTGACCAGTAACCTTGAGCACAATCCTGGGTTATGTACATGGAGTTTGAATTAAGGGAGTCAAGTAATGCCAAGAATGCATCCAGTTATTCTGGCAACTCCAGGTCCTTCCACTCTGTACTTGCACTGGGAGTACAGTGGGAAGCAGTCACCCAAATGAGAGCCATTAACACAAAAAGGTTTCATGAAGGAGACAATATTTTTAGCTTTCAGGATTTGTGCTTACCCTGGTGATCTGAATGTTGTTCAGTTGCTGCTGCCAGTGGAGAATGCTCTCCATCCTGTGCACCCACATGTTGATGTTTCCAACCAGGACAGACTTGCCAACCCGTTGAACTAACGTGCAGAGGGATGTGTAGAGGGTCTGCAGCAATTCCCGTATTAGCCTGATGTTCTGCTGATCTTCAAGGACTTTGGAAGAACAGGAAAGGTTAAAAATGGGAATTGGCAAAATCCTTCTCTGAATCTACATGTTTCTCAGGCAAGTCAAGTTATTTGCTATAACTTCACAGGCCAAGAGAGCCAGCCTGTGCTTTTCTTTTTAGAGGAAAGCACTTAAACATTATCCAGTCACAGCAGGTTAGACAGCAGATGGAAAGAGAGCCTCCCAGGATAAGCAGATGAGATCTACCATTTCTGCAGCACTTCCCATTTCCAGCCACTGGCAATCAGCCAGTTTTCCCCTCTGATACTGTACAAGAGGTTATCTGTGTGCACCTCTTCCCCATCTACCCCAGCTAATATGCATTTCTCATTATGTTTAATAACAGGGTGTTCTCAAGGCCCAGGCTACAGTCACAGCTAAATATCCATGAGGCAAGTGCCACATCTCAACCACAATTCACTCCCCTGAACAGGTGAAGACACCCCTCCAGAGTAGTGGGAGTACTAGGTACAGCACACTGCCAACAAGGCTGCAGCAGAGACTGCAGATATGCCTGGCCGAGGGCAGGAGCAGCCACATCTGCAGTCAGAAATAGGACTCAGTAGGATGCAAAAGGGGTGGTAGTGAGGAAAGCTGGAGGAGTCACCTCTCAGATACCTACCAGACTACAGACATTTCTTCCCCTCCCCCCAAGTGGCTCATTGAGGGAAAAGAAAGCAGAACTGCACTACAGAAATAAGCAGTGGTACCCCTCTTCACCCATTTTGCATTGCTTGACTAGTCTCGATGTGGTTCACCAAAGTACAGCAGATTAAATCAGACTCCCCCTCACTGTTTCCATTTCT
The DNA here is from genome assembly GCF_020740725.1 of Corvus hawaiiensis. Taxonomy (NCBI): domain Eukaryota; kingdom Metazoa; phylum Chordata; class Aves; order Passeriformes; family Corvidae; genus Corvus; species Corvus hawaiiensis. The sequence goes on from NC_063238.1 coordinate 33,417,676, forward strand.
TACCTTTCTGAACCACTTTTTCCAAAATGTTCATGTAGTTTTTCTGGGCAATGCCACTCAGTGACGTCAGCTGAGACTTCGCTATCAGCTCCAACAGCTGTGGATAAAAATAGAAGTTGCAAGCCTTAGAGCACAGAGATACCTTTCTAATCTTGACTCCTAGTCACATGACACAGCAAAACAGTCCAGGGACTTGTTTGCTGCTTGAAAATAAAAAGGAGATAGAACAACAGAGCAAAGTAACGCAAAGGGGAAGGAGAGACAGGCCAAATAATTAAACTCACATCAAAAGATGTGGGGGGAAAAAAAAAGGCATTTTAATTATCTTCAGTGGGGTAGGGAGAGGGAACTTGATTTCACGGTTCAGAGATGCAGAGAAACCACAGAGTGGTGCTTGGACTGACAGCCGCTATTCACACCAAGGGAACAGCGAATGGCCAACGTCACCATCCTTCACTGGGGCATAAACAAGCAGTGTCATAAGGGAACACAAGCAAGTGCCTGTTTGGATGGGGATATTATTGATGGAGCATTAATGAGAATCAGACTCCACAATTTACGTCAACTGCTGGGTTGCATGGGTTTTGTCAGAGTGCTGTCACCACAACAGAAAGGTTAAGTATGGTAGGAAGAATAAAAATACTCCCCACAACAAACCCCTGCTCCCCCCAAGGTTTCCTCCCTTTTTCAGCTCTAACAACAAACCGCCTTTCCCTGTCTGCCCTGTTTACTTGTTAACCTCCTCTAATGAAAATCTTGCTTTTAATTTCGATTAGAATTTACTTCCCATCACTGACCTCCTGAGTCTTGAGCAAGCTGAACAGTGAATTTGGGCTGCAGTTGCTAAAGGAAGCATTTTCCACAGGGAAGGATGCTCTTTGCTCCCCATCTCTGTGCCACAAGAACAGCTGTGGAAGTTTCCTATGGATCATGCTCTGCAACATGTGGCCTGTGATCTTACAAGCCTTTCTCCCTTCCCCCAACATTATATAAATGCACAGACTGTCCACGTGTCAGTCCATTTGTTTTGGATGTACATAGCCTTCTGTTTTAATTTAGAAAGGAAAGGAAAAACCTTTTATGCTACAAATCAATCAACATGTTGCCGCATGACCAGCTTATTAATCCTTTATTATCTACAGCTCTGGTATCCCATTGCTGGCACCACAGAGAGTCCAGAGAAGGTGCAACTACTTGTGTCAAGTAACTAAGATGGCTTTTGACTAGACTTGATAAGTCATGAGCTGAACTGTTTGCACTGCTAGAAGAATGACAGGAATGTATCCAAAAAGTCACCGGCAGCTTGCCATGAAGCGGGAGCTGAGGGAGAGGTATTACTGCAGCATGCTCTGCTCATCTGGGGGCACTGGCATGTGACTGCCACTTAAGAGCAGTGAAGTCGCCTAGAGTGACCAATCTCTTCTTCTGTTTAATATCCAGGCCAACACCACCATCAGATGGCTTTGAGTTTACATTCTATTAATATCTTGCACCTCACATGACCAAAAAAAAAAAACCCCAAGATGAAAAAAGACCTGCAGTAACTCCTGTGAAGGGCAGGCTGCTTGTTTTCTTGGCTTGTTTGGAGGAAACAGGAGATGCAGGAGAGCTGTGTAATATTTGGTGCACAAGCATCAGTGGATTTTCTGGCTATATCAGCTAAATGAGACCACAATAACTAAATACTCCTAAAAATAAGGCAGCTTGCAAGATGTTTGAAAAGCTTATAAAAGGTCTTTTCCTCATTCTTTTATATACAGAATGAATAAGTAGGAAAAAAACCCAACCAATGTCCCATAGTGGCCTGTAATACTCTGCTTACCCTAAACTGTTTAGCCTTCAGACCTTTGATTATAGTGATTGATTTGCTAGACTCCATCTGTACACTGGCCACACATGCACCCAGATCAGCTTGTCTGTGCACAAACAACTGCTGTCTCCAGACTGCACTGTTCTGGAAGTAGCACAGAGACAGCTTCCTCCAGGCTGGGTGTTAGCAATATTGTGCCCATTACTAAAAACACCAAAATGCATGCAGTGATAAGCATCATGTAATGTAATACCAGATGAGTTAGACGCCAGGGCCATTCTTTTAGAAGAACGAGGATAAAAATCTCAGTTCCTCGAAGAATGCTAAATTGGTACAAAATTAATTTATCCGAAGGAACAAATTTGCCCTGTCTGTGTTTATCAAGGTTCAATTTATGTTCAGTGAACCAGTTCAGATATCATGTGTCACCTCCCTCCTCCTACAGCAATAAACACAGGATGAAATTCCATATGAAAACTATGTTGTGAATACTTCTAGGGCTACTCTGGTCCCCAGAGACCACTGACTGAAGCAACTAGCTAGTCCTTCAAATCAAAAGCCATATTTTATTCTTCTGTGCTCATACAATACACAAAAACCAGGTAAAGCAGTACAGTTCATCTGTACCCCACATGCTCCAGTGCATTGGGGGTCTTTTAGTGTTGGCACAGGCCCTGAGTATGGTCTCAGCTAATTGATGCCCAAATTGGGGTCTATAGCAGTATAAAAAATAAATCAATGTTGCTGCTTGCATAATACAGACTAAAGCCGACCGATGAATTCAGGTTAATGCTGAGTAGGGTAAAAAGACTGGAGAGCTGCAAGTGTGTGTTATGATGTGGCTGCATTAAGTCCAGCCCACGCTCAACTGAGAAGGACAGATGGTAGGAGAGAGTGCACAGGGAAAGGTTAAGAGCAATTTTAAAAGGTCTTCTTTTCCAATACACGAAGTAATTGCATTCCAGCCGACTTTAACTGGAGCTGGGAAGTCTGCAACACCTCTAGAAAACAGGGTATTAGATCCAAATTCACTCTTCCAACTCCTCGGAAGTTGAGAAAGGTGACCTGGTGGCTCCACTAAAAAAATCCTTCCCACACTCTTGCCCCTACTTTGTTTGCTAATCAGAGGTCTGCCAGAACTACAGAGAAAAGGCAAGAGATGCAGTGGGCTATCCCAGAGCTTCTGCAAAGCTAGCAGAAAGCTAGCATCTTCCACAGCAGGGCAGTAACCTGCTCCCTTTCCCAAGCGCAGTGGGACTCCTGCTCAAATCACCAGCCATCAGTCTGGAGCAGGCAGTGCAACAAAGCCTCTCAGCTTCAGCAGCAGAGCAGATCCTTCTCTTCCCATAAGCACAAGATAAAAAATAGCAAACAGAACAGTGCCATGTGGCAGGGAACTAGGGCCCCCATTTCAAGGCCATGAAAACACTGCTGGGCAGCCATGACTACTGTGCGCAGCATTGCTTAGACCTGCTACAGCCAGATGGCACTTTGGCCACAGTCTTGGTTCAACACGGGTGTGCAAGCAATCCATACCCCAAAAAATCGCTGCTGGGGCTTACAGCACACAGAGCCAAAAAATCCTCAGCAGTCCTGCTGTGCTGAGCAGGAGAGTACAACCTTGACTCAAAAAGAGAAATGCTCTGTAGTGATTAAAATCACAGGTCTTAAACTACTGAAGTGTGAATTCCCAGCTGAACACCTCAAGCCAGCTATATGAAAGCTGGACTGCACTCTGTGGGGATCCATAAGTTCCTGATGGTTGGGGATGTGACTCCTCACATCTGGACTACTTGTAAGAAAGTATCACAATGAAAAATTCCTCCTCCAGCCCCACCTTGCTCTCACAGCCCTTCACTTTCAGTGGCTGAAATGTCACACTGGTTGTCAGCTGACAGGTGGAGCAAGAGCAAGGCGAGTTATAATGATTTACAGTGCAGGTGCTGACAGATCTCCATGAGACAGCATCCAGCTGATATTCTTTCAGGACAGCATAAATCCAGGACTCCTGGAGCTAACTGCTATTAAAACTTAAGAAGGAAATTTAAGAGACTATTTTAGAAGGCTGCACACAACCTAGATCATGTTATTCCAGAAGAGCTGTGCCCAGGCAGCTTAACCTGACCTAAGCTTTTATGATCAGAAACAACACCTTCCCTTGAGACTACACAACTATCATATGAGAAATCTCTTTCTAAAGAGGCAGCCTGCAAAACCTGTCATCTGAACACAGTGTTCCTGAAGGAGAATGAACAACTTCTGGGCTGCAGGCACCTTTGTCTCTGCTCCCATTAATTATGCTTACAGAATGCTTCCAGTCTTTTCATTAAATCTCTAAGATCAGAGAAAATAGGGCTGCTTCTGACCCAGAGGACCCAAACTGTTGCTGGTCTATCACACACTTCCTTATTAGCCCTAAAAAGGGAACACTGATTGTTCTGTAACACGTGAGTAGATGCACTAATTTGAAGGATCAGCAAGGACCAAGTCATGGCACCAATATCTATAACCTGGCACTTCCAGAGCTGTACCAGCAGACCATCAAGACAAGATTGATGTTGGAGGAAAATTTCTTCTGCTCCAGTTACATGGACTCACTGGCTCCGGCTGATGGTATTTGCCCACAAAAAATATCTGCCAAGCTTCTTGCAGCTCATACCTCCACTCCACTTGAATGAGGTGCCCATTTTATCTGTGCACCATTAGAAACTCCAAGAACTTAGTTTGGGTGTATCTAAAGCAACAACTTCTGTGACAAGAAAGCAAGCACTGAAGACACTTAAGCACTGTTCACTTAAGTTCAGAGAAATTCAGAAAGGTAAGTTCATGTTAAGCCTGAAAGCCCATTTTGCACCTGCAGCTGTTTCTCTTTCTTCCTCTAGCAACATCATCATATTTTTTCTTAGCCTCCAGTTCCAAACTCCCCTCCTTGAAAAGCATTTGCTTGATGAGTTAAGTAGTGTGACATTAATATCAGATACCCTGAGCAATGAGTGGAACTAGAGAGAACAAGGAGAGGGAAGGAAGGGAAAAATGTTTTGCCTGCCAACATTCAAGGCATTTTCCATGTGACAGATTGCCCATCAGTGTGCTCTAGGAGGCCTGTGACTTGCAAAGGACCATAAACATGATCCACATCTAGGCAGAGCTTTTCATGAGTAAATCTGGCATATAAGGCACTTTATGAACTACTATCCACTGGAGACTTGGCTGATACAAGCCTTTCATTTTAAGAAGTCAATTTTACAATTTGATCCATGGTACCAGGTTTAATATCCTTAAACTGCCAAACCACAAGTCAACCTCAATTAGAAAGCTTAATACTTCTCAGTAGTGCTGTATCTGTAAAACTACTGGGGGAAAGCTACTCTTAAAAGCTAGAAGAGAAGTAATTTGTAGAAACAAGGATACATGTCAGCTTCCATAGCTTTCAAAACTACTGTTTTTGATAAAAGCTTCCCAAATCTGCTGTGTGTGAAGTCTTCATGAGAAAAAGAGAGAAGAAGGTCAGCCTGAGCTCCCCCACCAGACCACACTGACTTCACTGAAATTTAAGTTTGCTCTTCAAAAAATTTAGTGTGACTCGTGCTCAACCATTTCAGTCCCGTATGAGACACCCATCACATTGGGCCCAGCAGCAGAAGCCCATCACGTGGCACAGCATGACCCGGGGCCATGCTTAGCAGAGGTCTTTGGAGTTCTTCACTGACATAAGTAAGTCTGCCAAAGGGATGTCTGCAGCACTAAACAAGTTTTATTTTACATTCCTTCTTTATATTTGACTAAAGGGTTATGGCCTTGGCATGAACTGTTCCTTCCCCAGTAATCCCCCTGAAGATGACATGGCTCTGTGTGTGCAGATATATATATCTCCAGTATCAGGAAACACGGACTACCTCAGCACTGGTGATCACCTCTGCACGATCAGGAAAACAAGTTTTTCCAAGATCAGCAGAGCTAGGACAGCCTGAGTCTATATGGACTTGGATCCTGCTTTGCCTCCCCAAGAATCCCCACTCCCTGCCACCACTCCTGCAATGAGACACCCAAGTGATTGCCCTTCCTACACAGCCAGTGGGTCATCACCCCCAATGCCTGTACACTTCCCAGGGTGACAGAGGTTTTCAGAGGTGACTTGTCACCTAGATGACCTAGGCAAACAAATCAAGGTGAACTTGCTCAGATAATTTCTTCCTTAAACACTTCTCATGATATTTGACTCAAAGGGAAAGCAATACCACTGCTGCTTGCACCAGAACCTAAAACCTGAACAGCTGTTGCCTCACCAGTGGTCAGCTGCTCACAAGACATGAAAAGGAGCTGTTCATAAACAGCCTCAAGTTAATAACAGGTTTATTGAATTCCAAACCTTGCTAAGCATTCTGAAATTCAAGATCAATTTGCAGATCACGTGCAGATAAACATACAAGCATCCACAGCCCTCAGGCCTGTAGGTCCCCCAACCACCTCCTTGGCGACCCTGAGCCAAAAGAGAAGCCCTGACCTATTACGCAAAGCCACAGCACGGGGAACTTCAGGCTGATGACTCCTTCCTACCACCCAATGGTGTCAGGACTAAACAAATGTTTCACCTACTGAAACCACTGCCAGTCACAAAGGATTAAAAGCAACAGTGATCCTTAACAGAGAAGTTAAGATCAGTGCCACCAAGAGGTTCAGCCCATCCCCTCATTCCCAAAATGCTCAGCTCTCCTGAGTCTCTCCTGTATCACCTCAATGGAGACAAAGCTCCACAGACCTCAGACTGGAACTTCCTGTGCAAAGAGGTCTCCACTGCTCTATGGCCTCTGCAGAGAGCCCATGCTCTTTTTCAGAAGCCGAACTGAAAGCTCAGGAATTATAAGCCAAGCTTTCTGGGTTTCAAAAGTGAGTGATACAATTGATAAGTAGTAGGAATGCTAGGCTAAGACAGCTCATCACCTACATTATCACCACTTTTCTCCCTTTGCATTTTAACAGACTAAAGACAAGGTTTTGGGCATCTATCCACACACACAACTTCCATGAATTACTTCATACAGCAAAGCCCAACACACCCACTTGCATGCTCAGACATCTCTTCTCTGCCAGTGCTTCCCATTATCCAACCAGTGCTCAGTTCAGAATCTCCACCAGCATCACAGCAAAATAAACCCTGGACTTTGACTCACCCTCACGACATAGTTGAATCGCCTGGAATCCAGGATAGCACTGGAGAAGTCAAGCCGGTTGAAGGCTTCTCCCAAGGTACAGTAACCATGGCGCTGAGAAGAAAAAACACTCCGGGTCATGTTTTGGCAGACTTGAGTCCTGACAGCACCAGGCAGACATGACCCAGGGCAACTCAATTCAACAAGCTGATGGGTACAAACCATGGGAGCAGCTTACAGCTGGAGGAGGCAGGCCTGGCTCCTGCTGAGCCACACTTACTGACATCAAGAGTGGGCATGGCCCGATGTAGGTCATGGTAGTTTCCCAAGAGAGACCCAAGCTCTGCTCATGACCCATGAATTTACGTGTGAAAATGAGCCACACATTCCTGGTGTTCCATATATAGTGTGAGTTCAGAGCAGTCTCATACAGCCACTTCTCTCCATGAGTGCAAGAAAGCCATTGTGATGAATTCCAATGATTTTCCATGTTAGGACTGTACTGGGTGAAAGCCAAGAACAGTATTATGGCTTGGCCTGCAAATGGCTGTTTTTTCTAAATGAGTGAAGCAAACAAGTCATATTTTAAACACATGTACAAAGCCTTGTACATCAAGCCCTGGATCCCTGATAGGGGCTTAAAATCATTACTGAAATTCCAACCACAAGCCAGATCTTCCACTTATCTCTTAAGAGCTTCTGCTGATTTATATCAGCATAGGATCTTCCACTGCTTGTAAAAATCAGTAGAAAAGAGAACAAAGAACCTATAGAGGCACTCACCTCTTTTGTGCTTCCCTTGTGAACATAGATCCACTTCTCCTGGTGGAAATCTGTTTGGACAAAGACAGTTTGCTCCATTAATCTTCCACCTCAGAGAGCTGTATCTCTGTTCTGCTCATAACATTCACTGTCTTTTAGTACAAATTAAGTTATTTTGTTTACACCACCACACTTGAAACCAAATCTAGTGACTTGCTGAGCTGCTTTGTTTCTATACAGCTTCATTTGAGACTGTAGCCCTAAGCCTTAGAAAGGGCTTCTGTTTCATTGACACAGCTCAAGACTGTAAATGTTTAATCTGCCAGCCACAGATATACCATAGCACCTCCTCTTCTTTGGTCCCAGACAGTAAGTGTGGCTGACAGCCAGGTTTTGTTGTTATTGATTTTATTAACTATTTATTACCTTGGTTACAGGCTTGGGATTATATGTCAAATTTGAAGTTGAGCAAAAACGTCATGAGACACCAGGCATGTAAGAGAGCTTTCAGCAGTGAGGTCAGGCTCAGAGAAGCACGCTTATGCTTGCAGCTAACTTGCTAAAAAAGAAAAAACTATGTGGGACCAAAATTTTCCTATTTCTAATTGCCCCTCCCTTCCCTAAGAATGGGAGTTGTCCCATCAATTCCCTGAAATAACTTCCCAATACCCAGCACACACTAACTCTGTTTGCAGAAGAGCCTGTATTGTAAGCAGTTATGCTGCTCAATCCTTCTCCCACTCCATTTTCACATGGGCTTTTGACCCTACTTCCACCACATACTGGCAATTTAACAGCTAGTATGAAACAAATTCTCCTCCCCATCCTGCTGGACTCCTTTCCATAAGGAAAATATTGAGCTCCTAGAGCAACCTGTAAATTAATGAACTGAGGCTATGGAATGTACTCCTGCCTGGTACTATAAGTCCAAGGAAAGACCCAGTCTCAGTTACAGGCATGCTGACCCTGCATCAAGCCCTTTTTAATGGTAGGTCACAGCAGAATCCAGCCAGAAACTGTCATGGTAACATTTGTTTGTTCAGAGAACTGAATACACTGAGGGGCCAACTTTTGGCAACAGTTTCCAAAATCCTGGGGGATGCACAATGAGTTAATAGCAGTGTGGGAATTGTAACTCATTTCCTCTGGATATGTTTATATTTGTAGCCTTCACATGTAGCCAGTACCTATCTTGCAATCAGGCCAACGCAGACCTTGCTGTCCCTGCAGGCTCCCCCAGGTCCTCCCCCAGTGCCCCATCTGAGACCCCAGCTGCTCGCTGTGTGTACAGAAAGATTTCAAGCCTTCTATTGTTTTGAGCAAGCTGAGATCTTATTTCATTTTTCATGCACTCCGCATACAGAGATAGGATCAAAGCTTACATTCAGGCTTGTAGCCTCCAGTAATGTAGATTAGTGCTCAACATGCATACGGAAGGAAGAATAAATTCAGCCTGTTGTGCACAAGGAAGTCTACAGAGGGAAAAAACTGGAACTGGTTCACTTGAATGTACCATAGGAAAAAATTACCCTCCTGACAAACAAATGACAAAAATCTGAACACAACAAGCACAACTCCTCAGAACAGGGATTACTAAAGGGGGCATAAATCTTCATGTTAAACTGTATCCAAGTTTTCTACTTAGGTCAAACATGGGCGCAAAGCCCTTCAAGACTCTAGAACTCTTCATGCAGTGTGCAAAAATAATAGATGTGAAGCATTTTCCATTCTTCTGCAGCAACTTTTATATAAAAAGAAGTCCAAAAAGATGTCTTACATTGAGTCTTGGCTTTGTTATTCAGCAGGTCTTTTTTTCTCTTCTTGGCAGCAACATCATAGTTTATGGTGTTGAAGATATTCTCTTTGTTGTGGTCATCTTTTTTACAAAAGCTGTGAATGACACAAAGCAAAGATTCTGTTTATTTCTGCAGTCTGTTGAACACCATGTTTCCTGTAAGGAGAGAAAATACACAGGTTTTTATTGTGGCCTCCAAGCTGTCTCCTTGCAGGCTGCCCTTGAGAAGCAGTCTGCACACAGTTTGGTATTTGTAAAGGAACCTCAACTCTGGGCTAGCCAAGATACCTGTGACAGGAGCAGGTAACACAGATTGCACAGTTAGTGCTGGGACACTGCTAAGCAATGTTCTTTCCCACTCTTTAACCTGTTTCCATCCTTAAGTAACACCATATCCTCCTAGTATATGTAGCAGACTGCTCTGAGCCAGTCAGACTGCTATGGAAGGACATATTTAGACATCCCTGAGGACATATATATGCACTCAAAATATTTATTAACAAAAGAGTTCCTACAAAATCCTATTTCAAGCTTACAGGAAAAGCTTAGCTGGGGCTCAGACTTATCTGATGGTTTTCCAGACCCTGCATAGTAGTGACTATGCAAGTTAACAGCTAGGATCTCTTGTCCAAGACTGGCCATTGTCTGCTTCTGCTGGAGCTCTGCTGTAAATGTATTATTAGTGAAGGGAGCTATAACCCCTTATTTCCTTCAAGAGCAATGAAAGGCTGTCTATAAAGAGGCTGTACATCAACATCCCCACATTCTGCAGACCTGCAAATCAGCAGATCCAAGCCACAATGTGAAACTGAGAAGCCCCTGGGCAGCCACAGAGCTGCTGCAGAGATCCCTGAGGGCGGCGGGGGAGGGCAGCACCACCAGGGGCTCTCAGCAGAGGCCCCAGTACACAGCCTGCTTCCCAGAGCTGCGGGATGCCTCGCAGGTGCCAGGAAGAAGACAAGCCATGCATGCAGGAGAACAAAACAGAGCTGCCCCCACTGCTCTAGCAGCTCACAAGGGATGAAATGTGGCTGTCTGCAGCCTAAACTCGAAGTAGAGTCCAAGGCACCTCACTGCACCTCTCAGCTGCTGTGGCTCAGACAGCCCTGGAGCTCTGACAGGTGCCAAAATATGCTGCTGCTGCTTGCACCCCTGGGCAAGCTTCCTCTGCAACAGCCACGAGGACCCTTACACAGCCAGGAGGCTTCCTGTACAGGCTGTGTGTTTACACTGCTTAGCCTCAAACAAAACCCAAACACGAGCACCATACCAAGCACACCTCTGACAGCTATTCAGCAGAGTCTCATGCAAAGCAATGAAACCTGTAGGACAAGGCTTCTTGTTTCTCCTGTTCACTGGCTGTCTGCATGGCCACACCACCAGAATATGCTAAAGTCAAGTGACCAAGTCAGAGTTTCAGCCACAGGAGGAACCCAGATCCCCCCTAGCATGATCCAGATGGATGTTCTGGTTTGGCACCTGCACATGGCCCCAGAGGTGGAAGAAACCTCTCCCAGTTTCAGAACACCATGACCCTCAGCTCCCCCTTCCAGGGCATCTGAGCTGTGGAGAAGGCACCACCACAACACTGTGGAAGGGGAAGAGCAGCAACATTGCAGGTGGACAATATTCACAGAAACAACAGTTTGGGGAACCCAACACTTCTGCCAGCTGCAGCTTGCTTTGAACCACCTAAACCTGAAAGCAGAACATCTCAGCTGCTCACGTACCCCATCCATGCTGCTTTCTGCTATGGGGACCAAAACCTGAGAACGGAATACGGCAGTAAGGAAGAAGCTGTTTTGGGATATCCAAGCCCACGTTTTATCGTGGTTGCACAAAATCAATAGGGGGTCAGGTTAACACACCCCACACAGTGGCAGGATCTGAGCCCAAGAGCACAAGATGGATCTGCTTTGAATCTCACATGTCAACAGCACACCCTTGCCTGTTGACTTCCTACTGAATTACTCTGTAATCTGAAACCACCATAACAGCAGCAGTGGACAAACTCCAGCATAGGAGGCAGATTATGTCCCTGTTTATGTACTGTCAGGTTTCCACACACTTCTCCAGGGCATCTTGACAGGTTGAACAGTTGGGCACCTGGACCTGGCACTGCAAGGACCTCAGCCCGGGGCCAATACGTCACCAGCTTGCTTTTAAATGGGAAAAGGGATATATAAACTATGCTTAACTCAGTATTCCCGACATACTACCGTCAGCCAGACATTTTTCTACCTATTTACAAATTACAAACCTAAACTCGATTTTTACTTACAGCTTGCATGAAAGAGGGCAGGAGATACCTGCTACATAAGCCTCCTTGCACAATAACACCTCAGCAGTGGCTCACAGCAAATCCCTGCTTACTCCAAGTCCCTTTGTCATGGGTATCCCGACCCATCCCTAGGCCCAGTGGCAGCAACCCCAACCCTTGGTAGCACACAGTTGAGGAGAAGATGCAGCTCTGTGAGAAAAGTTTGGTTTTGACAGGAGCGATCTGGCCCGAGCCCACAACACCCACGCACTGCAAAAGCTTCCTGCCCGCACCATCTTGGGGGTTTGTTGATGTTTTGCAGCCAGATTAGTCAAGCAGCACGTAAGGTACATTACTCATGGCCTGAGGAGGATTTATGGCTTCAGACACATCATCCTTCCCGGCCCGAGACCGGCAAGTCCCAAGCAAGGTTGGTTTTTTTTGGGGGGGGGGGGGGGGGGAGGGGGGGGGTGGGCAGCCACCTCCAGGGCCCCCAGGGGCAAAGCCCTCTGGCCGCTGGGCAGGTGAATGTTTCATCTTTTCCTCGATTTTTCGCCGCACTCCACAGCCGTAAGGACGGCCTGGCCGCCTGGGGAGAAACAGCCTCCATAGGAACGTGAGGTCCCTGCCGGGGGCTCAGTGACCCCCGTTCGGGGCTCCCTTTAGCCCCGGAGGAGCCGCCGAGCCCTTCCGCCGGCAGGTCCGGGTCACCCGCGCAACGACCCCGCTCCGCCGACACCGCGGCGTCCCCGGAGCCCGCCCCAGGGGCCCCGTCCGCCCCTCACAGCTTCGCCCCCACCGCGGGCACCGCCAGCAGCGGGGCCGCACCGAGCCGCGGCCGGTACCTGCTGATGTCGCCCACGAAGCCGCCGCTCTTCTCGTCCATGAAGCGCGTCCAGCCGTCGGCCGTCTTCACCCAGCTCTGCCCGGGGGAGCGCCAGTCCTGCCCCAGGAACGGCATGGCGACGGCACGGAGCGGGACCAACACGGGGACTGGGGGAGGCGGCGGCGACTGGAGCGGCGTGCGGCAGATCGGGGCAGTACCCGGAGCGGGGCCGAGCAAACGAGGGCGGTGACCGGAGCGGCGGCTGGAGCAGTGCGGTGGCGACGGGCGCCGCTCCGCGCTATTTATGCGGCGGCGGCGGGCGCGTGTTGCCGGAAGCGAGGGCCGGCCCCGCCCCCTGCCGCACGTGGCCGTGTTTATCGGGCAGGCCCCGCCCACGGGGCGGAGGGGGCGGGGCCGGCGGCGCTGCGCGTGCCCGGTTGAGCGCGCGCCCGAGCCCCACGCGGGTGCGGGGTTTTTGGGCTGCGCGTGACGGCGTTGGCACTGTCAGCGCTGTGTGTAGAAAGCACTGAGGGTGGAATACAAACGTAAAAATAATGTTTTATGCATATCTCAGTGCCATATATAGGTCCCATATTCGAGTTACTGGTACAAATGATCTATTTATGCTGGCGTGTTTTCATAGGCTTATCAATATGTTTTAGGTATTTATGTGTTGCAGTATTGTATCATATAATAATATATAACAGTGTAATATGTAATATATGTACTGCAAAATTATCTTTATAGAAACACATGGAATCGAAATCCTGCCCTGCAAAGTGGGTTAAGCCAGGCAGATCCATGTCACTGAAAATACCGTCATGCTTTTAATGAGGATCACTCGGCAGCTCTGAAGCGCAGTTGGGTTCGATCTGCAGAAGCGGATGAAGGGAGAAAGAAGGGCTAGGGAAGGCATACACAGGATTTCTCCTGCCTCTTTTTAAAGCCGTCCATTTAGAACCTTGTGAAAACATACAGACTAAATATAATGTTACATATTGGTTCTATACAGAGAACAATATAAAAAAAATATTATATATGGAATGTTTTCCAAATGTATGTATGCCTTATATGTATGTATTGTGTAATGTTTCATATATATATAACATTTTATGTATCTATGTTTTACATATTCATGTGGGCTTATATGCACTATGGTTTTACATTCAGTGCTATTTATTTTCATATTTTGTAAATAAATATGTATGATTGAAAGCTATTTAAATATATGTAAGACAGTATTATATATGAAATATAAATGCTGTTTACACATAGTTTATTTGGTGCATGCACCGCCACTTTTTAGTAAAACTGTTATTTACTGAACATTAAAAACACTGGGTTTTTTGCATCCAAGCCCAGGCTGAGGGAGTACCTTCCCAGCTAAGAATGTGCTATGGCACATTTTGTAAATATAGGACATTTTGTATTAGGATTATGACGTATTTGCCCTGTGCTGTGGTGTATGTATCTCAATACGTGTATTTTGGTTTTGCCAAGTCAGTGTTACTTGGGGACACTGTGCGTGGGGTGCTCCGGGTGTCTGGGAGCAGCTCCAGTCTCGCGGGAAGGGGTGGGTGGCTGTCAGGACAGGCAGCCACCGGCATCGCCTGGCCTGTGCTTGGGGCTGAGGGCTGAAGGGACGTGGCGAGCGGGGCCAGGGGGATAAACTGTCCTAATCCCGTCATCTTGCAGCCGTTCCGTCTGTGCTGCCGCCGCCGCGGGGCTTCCAGCAACATCTGCTGCTCGCAAGTGACCGTGTTACGTATTTACCCTCAAAAAGACAAAAAAACCCTAATAAAAACAAGCCCTGGAGGTGTGGGGAAGGCTGCAGGTGCAGATGCATCGCCGCTGGGGCTGAAGGCAGCGAGTGGGAGCTCTGTAGGCAGGAGAGCTCCCTGGGGCACCTACTGTTGCTGGAAGCTTCACTCCAGAAGTGTTGGCTGCCCCTGGCCACCCCATCTCCACCTCCTGCTGTGGCTCACCTGTGTGGGTGTTAAAGAGGGTCAGTGGGAGGAAGAGTGAAAACCCAGCAGCTAAAAGCAGCCATATCTGAAGGGTTCTTGCAGCCCCATGGTACAGAAAGTGCTTGAGAGCAGTGATGAGGCATAGTGCATGCGGAAGTTAAAATCCATATATGAGAGCCCTGGGACTGAGGTCTCTTCCTTCTGCCCACCTAATCCACCCCTACAGAGAAGTGGTGTCACCTTCCCTTTCAGGCAGTGCCAGCTATTTCTTGAGTGTCAGGAGATACTGTTTGAGCTGCAAAAGTGCTTTGAGCTGCAAAATCATCTTTGGCTTTTTTCTTCTGCAATTTAAATGCCCTAAGCATCTCTCCACAGCATCACTGCAGATGACACCACCCTCCACACATCAAGAGACTCCAGAGGGGACCAGGTCTGCAGCAGTGGAGCTGCTTGGGATGAGTTCATTCAGGGACCACCCCATGTGTCCCTGAATGGCTGGGGTCACTTGTCACCACGTCCTTCCCTGCAGCGTGGGTGTGCTGGTTTTGGCTGGGGTAATTTCCTTCACAGTGGCTGGTCTGGGGCTGTGTTTTGGATTTGTGCTGAACACAGGGTTGATAATAAGGAGATGTTTTTGTTATTGCTGAGCAGGGGCTTACACAGAGCTATGGCCGTTTCTGATTTTTCTACGGCCACAGTGGTGAGGAAGTTGTGGGTACAAGGGAGGTTGGGAGGAGACACAGCCAGGACAGGTGACCCAAACTGACCAAAGGGGTATTCCAGACCATGTGACATCATGCTCAATAAATAAAGTGGGGGGAAGAAGGAGGAAGGGGGGAAGGCTTGGAGTGATGGTGTTTGTTTTCTCAAGTAACTGTTCTGCGTGATGGAAATACGTTTCTGGCTCTCCTGGAGATGGCTTGAGCACCTGGCTGCCTATTGGAAACAGTGAATTAATTCTTTGTTTTACTTTGCGTGTGTGAATGGCTTTTGTTTTTCCTATTAAGCTGTCTCTATCTCAGCCCACAAGTTTTCTGGCTTTTACCCTTCCAGTCCTCTCCCTGATCCTGCTGGTGGGGGAGTGACTGAACAGCTGCCTGGGGCTTGGTTGCTGGATGGGGTGAAACCATGACAGTGGGTTCAGCCAGGCAGATACATGTCACTGAAAATACCATCACGTGTCATTGTCACTGAAAATACACATAATTAAAAATGTGGATCGCTTGGCAACTCTGAAGCACAGTTTGGCCTGGTCTATAGAAAGGAATGAAAAGAGAAATGAGTGCTAGGGAAGGCAGATGCAGGGTTTCACTTCTCCCATCTCTTTTAAAAGCCATTGTGATCTGTCATGATAACCCACAAACACCATCAGCCCTTGTGAGCAGCCAGGGAGCTGCCAGTGGGCTGCAACAGGAGGTTTACTGCTAACTAAAAGCACTGTGTCAGACCATGAGCCAGTGAGAGCCACGGGTTCAACCGAGCAGGTGGTGTCTTAAAACCTTTGGAGATTTTAACATGCTGTGGCAGGAAAGCTGTCACCACTGGCACTGTAGTTCAGCCTGAATCAACAGTAAAAAATTTTATGACTGAAAAAAACCAACAAAAAACCCCAAAGTGAAGCTCACTGTGCAGACATGAAGGTGCAGAGCCAGGGTTGGCCAGGCTGGACCCACTGCAGGTATTGACATTGTAGAAATGGTGGCACAGAGAGAAATTAGAGATACTGCTCCAGAGCACAGACCTTTTTCCTGCAGGCCAAAATAGATCTTCTCATGGCTGAGCTGCTCTGCTCCTCCTCCTCCTGCTGGGCACAGTAGCAGTGGTCTGCAAGGAGCAGGTCATGGAGGGGCAGCTTTCTTGAGGGCCTTTCTGACAGCATGCTTCCATGCTGGTGTATTGCAGGGCAGCAGCTTCCTTTATTTACTTAGGCCTTTACTAAGCAGGTACCACAGGTGCTCAGACTCTGCCCTCAGTCCTCCGCAGATGATTGGTGTGCAGGGGTTAGCAAGCAGGAACAAATCCACGTGGCATGCCCGGGAAGGTGCAAGGATTTGTAACGGAACTGGTGGAGGCATCGGCATCTGTTTTGCACAAAGCTGGTACACCTGTAACCGATCATGGCTCTGTGTTTACAGACCTGGGGATTGGCAGCAGAGAGATTAAAAGAGGCACCTTTATCTGTGAAAGGAGAACATCCCCACCCTACACCAGTGTGGTGGCTCATGTGAGCCCCTTGCTGCAGCATGTCCATCACAGCTGGCAGCTGTGGAAGCCAACTGCACGAGCTACCCACTGTGCATCTGTGTGCGTAGACATCAAGTGTTGCACAGACATCAAAGCAGCCCCTTACGCCCTCCTGGAGTCCAGCACACAACTCACCTTCCCCACCTTGAACCCCTTCAAGGCTGGGCTCCTCATGCCAAGGAATGAGTTTTATCTCAGGGCACATGGAATGGCTCAGGGTGGCTCTGCCATTGCCCAGTGCTGGTTGGAGCCAGGGGGAATTCACCACACCACAGTTTCAAAAAAACCCTGTTGTTTTCGGGACAAGCTGGTACAGGATGACATTGCAAAGTGGCCACAGGTTGCACCTGGGAGTGGACACAGTCCTGGTGCTGCCACTCTGCATGGAGGGATGGTGAGGACTTTATTCCAGCAGTATCTCAACTTCAACTTTTGTAGACTCATGGTCAGCACAGGCAGATACCACAGCTCAAAGCCAACCATGGAAATCAGCTCTGGTTGCAAAAATGGTGACTGAGGCTGGGGATAAAGGGTGCTGCACTGGGCAGTGCAGAACAAAACCTGGCAGCATTGGTTTGCAGAAGGACCATGGGTGATGTTGTGACCCGTGTGGGTTCCCACAGGTAAGTGGACATTGGGAGAATTATTGATGTGGTCATTGCAGTATCAATGTGTGCATTAAAGGATGCATTTCCCATATGAGAATAAAGGCAGAAACACTCTTTCAGAGCAAACTCTGGGCAGCAAACCCTCATTTGCCACATCTTAAAGGATCCTGCCCATACAGGACTCAGGCCATCCCAGATGTTCTCTCACCATCTGATACAGAGAGGTAGGGAATCCATGTTTGGCTGTGGAAGCCTGTGCTCTCAAACCTCAGGAGCAAACACATTCCTCTTACCTAAAAAATGATCCAGCTGACAGATACTTCCTTAGAGAGATAGATCTGGTTGCCTCCATGCCCTTGTCATTCCCGGCTAGGCATGCTGGCAGCTGAGTTAGTGTGCTGTGGCTCACGCTGCTGCAGGAGGTTTTGCCATCTGGGATAGCCATGCAGTGATGATGAACAGCAATTAACCTTGAGGACAGTGAGTCATGGTATGGCCCAAGCTTTATTTTACGACGCCTCTGTTCCCTGAAAGTAGCAACTCACTGACTGAGAGCAAATGCCAGAAATAAGCTTGGCTCAGTGGCCTGTGTGCTCCGGGGATGCTCTATGGGGGCTGGTTTTACCCTGGGACTCTCTGGATGCTCAGAGGTGTCCTATGGAGCTTTATCTTTCAAAAAATTCTGTTGCTCTACCCCTGCTTTGTCCCTGGGCATGGTAGGGGACTCTCATGCCCCTGCCCAGTATCCTCCTGGAGAGTACCTGGTAGATCTGGATCCCTTGAGGCACCCAACAGTGAATCCCTTTGGGATTCTTCCAGGAGAGGGATGTCACACAGACACCAATGGCATAAATGCTTCTCACCACGGAATCTTGATCTGAGCATTACCCAAGCCTGGGCTGAGCACAGGCCTAACAGCAACAGCAGCACCTGGTGATGTCTGCTGTTCTTCTCATCTTCAGAGCATTAGCTGGTGGGAATTAATCCTCATACCAGGCAGGCAAGTCTTATGACTCTCGCTCCACAGGAAGGCAGAGTAAATGATGTGATGAAGGGTGAATCAGGTCACAGCTGTGATGAAATCACTGCAGTTCCTGCCTGCCCGTCCTGTGACCATTAGACCTTATGTCCTCATCAAGGAGGTAGCTGGCATGCAAGAATGTGCAGAAGCCAGCCTCTCCTCTCCAGGCAAGTTGTGCAGCTCATGGGGTGGTGCTGGGCCATGACTCACCTTTGAAAGCAGGTTCCAGTGTCAGATGAGGTCGAGGAGTCACTGGGTCCATCCTCCAGTGACTCACTCCCAGGGTCTGGCAGTACAAGAACACCCAGTAAAGGATGCTGAAAGGCTGAGGGAGGCAGCTCTGGGCAAAGTCAGAATGCCAAACTTTTTCTTTGTTGACTTTGAAAGTCTGAGTTTAAAATTTTAACCATCTGGATGGGATCTTGGCTGCTGATGTTGTGGTGAGAGGGCCCTTTGTGTTAATCACTAGTGCGGACTTAAGCCAGGACACTGGCCCCAAGGGCAGCCAGCTGCTGCTGTACCTTGGGTGAGTTACCTGATCTTAGGGGAGAAGCCTGCTTCACACTGAAATGGGAGCAGTGCTGAGCAGCAGCTCCTTGGGAACTAGAAGGAGAGGAATAGTTTCCTGGGCAAATACCTGCAAGTGGGTTTGGTATGAAAATAAAAAGTATTTAGGAGAAGTAAAAACCTTGGTTCACAGAAATGTACCCGTAAACACGAGGTGATGTGCTCAGAACAGACAATAGAGAGGGGAAAGCCACAATAGTACTGGCAGTTCCCCATGCACAAAAGACAAACAGTGGGGTGTTGTCTGTGAGCCAACTTCCACGTTAGTCACATGCAATGGGCCAGCCCATCCTCCCTCTTCCCCGTGCAGTAGGTAGATCTAAAGGAGGCAGGAGGCTGGCAGTAAAATCATGTCAGCAAACCAGCTGAGAAGAGGAGCAGCCCAAGGGACTTGTATCTTGTCAAATTGGCAGTATATCTGGGAATTATTTCTTGCTTATAGTAAACTGTGCACAGCGTAGCTGACAACAGGCTTTGGGATATGATTTCATAGAAAATATATATTTTCCATGTGAAAGGGTGTCTCCACCCCCTCCCCACCGCATTAAGCCCAGGATTTTGCAGTCAGGAGCTGTTAGTACTGGACATTCAGTTCCACAATGCAGAAGATATGGAGTACAGAGCTACAGTGGGCAAGAGGCCAGCAGCGTCTGAACCGGCTGTGGGAACAGTCCTGCAGGATGCAGGTTTCGCTGTGGGACAGCAACAAACCAAGCCAAGAGCTGGATCAGCATCAGGGCCTCCCCAAGGTCCACAGCAGTGTGTGTCCTGCACTGCCAGTGCTGGGGAAAGTAGAAGGCACCGAAAGGCACTAAGCTTGAGGGTATCACACCTGCAAAGATCAAGTCATCAGTGGGGTTGGCTTGGTCTGGCTTTGTAGTGCAGGTAATGGCTCATCTAGAATAATCAGTGACCTCCTGTAATTATCCTGGGGACCTCAAACAGTGGACATGCTTTTCATCTCTTCTGTCCTGTCTGTGGCAGATCATGGCTGTGGCTCTTACAATAAGTCTGAAGTTTGTTCTTGGTGCTGCGGTGTTATCTGCGCCTTTTGTGGCCCCCATGTAACAAGCATCGCTGCCTGGTTGCCCACAGCCTCAGGGCACTGAATTTGGTGACCCAAATTCTCCATTTTTCCCCCCAACTGCTTGTATTCTCTGGATGCCTGTTGCAGGGAGGTGGTTAATGTCAAGTGCTCCCTTTTGCAGCCTTGTTGCATCTTCATTTTCCTGTCTCTTAAAGTGATTTGGAGCCTTCCGAGGTGGAAAGATGGTGCAATCCAAGGGCAAGCCTGCTGCAGAGGACAGATGTCCCTGGAAAGGAAGGTAGGAACACAGATGGAGGGAATGGAGTGTGAAATTTCCACCCTTCTGTCCCTCCAGCAGCCTGCAGAAAGCAGCTGTTTCCATAGTGTGAAGTTATCCCTGGGCAGGGCAGTTTCTGAAGGTGAGAGGTGGCCCCAGGCGAGGTCTGGGAAGGTGCCAGGGCATTACAGCCCTGCCTATCAGGCAGGCTGCCCGCTCCAGGCCTCCATTCAACATGATGAGGGAGAAACTCTGAAGGTAACCCCTTGCTGTTGGACCACACAGCACATCTACCCTCCCTCATGGGCTCTGAAAAGAGCTGTTTCTCTCACTGTGCAAGTGCACATTTCATGGTTAT
Organism: Corvus hawaiiensis; assembly: GCF_020740725.1. NCBI lineage: Eukaryota > Metazoa > Chordata > Aves > Passeriformes > Corvidae > Corvus > Corvus hawaiiensis. The sequence goes on from NC_063238.1 coordinate 33,438,348, forward strand.
GCTACAGCAAACAGTGTGGGGGAAGCAGCCTGAGTTGTTCCTGGCTGGCTTTGAAGGTGCCCCTTAGCTGACCCTCTTGTCCCTTACATGTTTCTAGCCTGGAACTACCTGTTTTACAGAACAGCTCATTTTTCCACGTGTGAGGAAGCCCTCTCCCGCACCAGCAGGTGCTTTCCATGAAAGCCAGAGCTTAACTGCTCAGTCTCAATGAAGACCCCACAGGAGTTTCTCTGGATGCTCACCTCAATTTCTGCAGGAAGTTCCAGCCTGGGTTGCTCTACATTTTGCTTGCCTCAACATCACCCTGGTAGTGTCAGTGGGACACAGTGAGCATCCCTGCCTGACAGGGATGTATAAAGCTGTTCCATGGTGGCTGGATCTCATGGGTGGCCAGTGCTCAGCGCAGCCACGGGAGCTTGTTGCAAGGGGCAGCAGGGTGATTTGCTGTGTAAATACCCCTGTGGAGAGAGGAGCGTGGTTATTAGAGAGTTCCGATCCTCCACCCTGTTGGTAGGATACACAACTTTTCCTAAACACAGCCTGTCCAGCTGCATTCCTGAAGCACACATTCCTTGCTAGCCTAGCTCACCCAGAGTGTGTCCAGGAATAGCACTGCAGCTTCATGTGGGACCTCTCCCAAATACATCTTTAATTGAATAGGGCCACTTGGCCCATGTGCTTGAACTCAGACCAGGACCAGTATTGTAATCACTGGTCTTCTTGCCATTTTCTACCCAAGGCCATCTATTCTTTATCCCTCACATCTATGACTTAGAAGCACCAGCACTCTTTCAGCTTTGTTTTCTGTATCACTGCCCTCTTTTGGGCTGCCCCTTGGGGCAGCATGGGTGCCAGTGACCAGGGACACTGGTGGAGTCACCTTCTTGAGTTGATATAGTTAATGTTTGTTGTGCAGCTGAGGGTACTAATTTCTGTCTCTAAAGCCACATAGCTGAGATTCAGCTGGCTATTCGTAGCCACAAAGAATGCTTTGCTGGAAGGAGAGTTGCTGGCTTTCTGATTTTTATCGTAAGCCTTGGGATAGCTGGCTTTCTCTTGACAGCACCAATATCTGGAGCATAGTTTTGGGGTGAGAAGCTCAGTTTTCAGTTTAAATCCAGAATGCACATTTGGAGCCCTGACAACTGCAGAGAAGATACAAAGTAACTTCCAAGCATGCTCCCATGACTCAGAAAATGCAAATTACCCCGTGTTTTGGTTAAGAAGACAATCAAATAGGAGTATTTTGTTTTTTAAGACTACATAGTGGTCCTTGAATACTTGGCACTGGCAGTCTCAGGGAAAGATGCCAGTGTATCAGGCCTTTTTGTTATGAAGAAGCTTATGCATAATTTTGAGAACCAGGACTGTGGGGATCTAGGTGTCCTGGAACAGGTGACAGACTCTTCCCTTCACTACTCGGCCATGCTTAGAAGGGCACAGCTGCCACCTCTCATGCCCAGGACCTTTCAGAGGAGCAGGTAGGAGACATCATACTAGGCTGCCTCCTTTCCCTTGCTCTACCTATCACTGCCCACAGGCAACCTTAATGCCAGCACTCTTAATCTGAATATATACAAGTAAGATATTTTAATAACACTTTTCTTTTTTTATGAACAGTTGCATGAAAACTGAACTTTTCTTATCAGACCTCCTGCTGAAGGCCCACTACACATCTGAGTTTTCCCCTTCCAGTAGGCCCTGAAGACATAACTTATGGTCTTTGGCTTCATCTCTCTCAGACTTGGTATTACTCCAGTAGAGGCAAAGACTTTATGGCTCAGCAACAGTTTTAAATACTTATTTTGTTCTTTGTGCTGTGTGCAGACATAACTGTAGTGGTCAACCCTTTCTTTTAACTTCCCCTTCAGTGCCTTGTGATGTTTACATGGTGTGTAGTGTTCTGCAAGTGTCAGACAAACACAAATAAAAATCAGTGTTGGTTTGCTTTGTAAGAGTAACCCCTGGAGTCAACAGCCATTCACTCCTTGTAACCTTTAACTCTCGCAACAAGAAGTGACTTTACAGAAGAAATAAATAGAGTATCAACTTAGGGTTCCCACGTGTTTTCACATGAAAGCATTAAAAATCTAAACACAGCATGAGAATGAAGCAATAAAGCATCTGGACTTTCTTGGCCAGGCATGGAGTTGAGCGTGCCTGATTTTTCCAGGAAGCAAGTGGATTTGCAGAGAAAAGTGCCAAGTAGTCACAGCAGCATCACTGTTATTACAAGGATGGATTTTTCAGCACACACTGTGCTGAAATGATGATGGGTGCCTACTGCATTTTTGAGAGCTCTGCATTTTTCTGCACGCAATGGGAACCCAGATCCTAGAAGACGCTGGAAAAGGGGAGGCAACCCAGAGGTAGCCCAAGAGAGATTCTCTGCAAGATGTTTTTCATCAGGCCAGAGCTGTTAGCTGCAAAGAAAGGGCACAACACTGATACCTGCAACAGGAGGAATGAATTCAGGCTAAGTATTTATTTGGCTGCAAAATCTTTTCCAAGACTTAGCTGAGAAAGAGGCAGTCTTCTCCCTCTAAAATAGAAGGAAGATCTAAGTAGTACCAGATCTACCTTTATAAATACATATTGAGTGGCTTGTTTTTTAAATTTGAAAATATCATTAAAACTGCAGGAAATAAAAAGACCTGCTGCTTTGAGAGTCTTCCCATTCAGAAGACAACTTCTGTCTCTTGCTAGAATTATACAGCTTCATGCTGAGTTGCTCATCTCAACACTTGAGTGATGGGAAGAAGCATTTTTTAAAGTGTCACAGATTCCTTTCACAAAAGTTGAGGAATAAGCCATGATAATACTTCAAGGTCACAAAAGGCCCCTTTATATTCTGCAGGGGTTCACATAGGATGGGCTTGATGGAAAAAATTATTAATCCTAGCCATAATAAAATTGTGATACAGGACTGCGGGACTCTGAATAACTCAGCAAACTCAGTGGGTTCATAATTCAGAAGTCCAAACAGGCCACCTGCATAGCTGGAACATTGATTTTGGTTTTTTATTGGCAAGAGCTGCTGCACAGTAAGAGCCTCTGAGCTCTGCAGAAGCAGTTAGGTGCTCTACCCAGCCATTGCAAATCAATCCTAAAGGGAAAAAAGTTACCTGTCATTCTTTCTTGGCTCATGGTAAGATATGTGAGCTTCCACATTACAATTAAAGGCCAGTTGAGGAGAAAATTTTGTTCCTCTGACCCAAAATGCATCACCTGGACCAGGAGAGGACTTTTCTTCTGTTTTATGATAGCCAAGATGCAAAATTGCCTGGCTTTAACAAGTCCCTGGGCACAAGGAGAGCTGGAGGAATGCTGTGCTTCTTGTATGCACCAGCTGCATAGTGCTGGTGTAGACCTCCCACTTGGTCAGATTACCTTGGTTCAACTGGAGTCAGAAGTCAGCTCTTAGGACAGTTATCCTGACTCAGCTCACAGGCAAGAAATTCTTAAATTTCAGGAATTAACTTAAAGAACAAATTTATCAACTGAGTCTGTCCCAGCTTATTCTTTAGGTTACAGGTTCCTGGAAGCAGGAGTTGCTTTTTTTCAGAGCTATATTCTCTAATGTGATTTCCCACACATATTGCATCAAAAAAGGTGAGTCCTTGTAAGTTTGCTTTTAATTTTAATGTTCTCCTGCTCTAGCTCACCAGGCATTTGCCCAGGCTAGGTGGGACACAGTATCTGCATCTGAGAGTGCAAAACAGTGTCCTCTTCTGCTGCAGAACAGCTAATTTGGCATCTGCAGCTGCTGTTGGCATCTTTCCCACTGATATCACTGCAGCAGGTTTTGATCTTAAATTTGTGTGTCCCTAAAGAGTACTCTAGCTTGAAACTCTGTGGTGGTTCAAATGAGGGTTTTTGCTGATGGATGCCATCCTCTTCCACCAACTCAGCTGCCTGGAGGCAGAGTTGGTGGTCAAGAAAAAAGATTTCCCAGAAGATATTGTGCAATGTATTGGAGGGTGCTGAGCGCTGTGCAGTGTATGCTGATTTTTAAAGCGTGACCACTGTAAGTTCACCAACTGGAGCACGGGGAGGGGGAAATGCTTCTGGATCCAAGTTCAATGATCAGCTATTCCACTGAACATGAAGTTCATGTAATTCCTTATAGCATTCATCTTTTGGTTGAATATCTGGCAAGAACTGCAGCAAAATTAATTTCAGATAATACAACTGAGGTTAGCTTAATGGAGAAAAAGCCTGGAAAACTTTTCTGGACGGGGATGTGTTGCATGTATGTATATATCGATATCCATCACGGGAAGGACATTAGCTCTGGTGTGGGAGGGTCATGACAGACACATGGGCCCTGACAGAGCTCTTGTCATGTGTCTGTGGAAAATACGTGTCATCCAAGGCAGTGTGTGTAGCGTAGGAGAATTAGGAAACCTTGAAGAGGTGACAGCTGATTAAACAGCTGAAGTTTCAGATCTCTCTGAGCGATTTGATATGCAAAGATACATCACAAGACAGCTACCTTAAGCTGCTTGAACCCAGTTTTTCCCCCTGTTCCCAGGCACTGCTGCTTACCTTGTACAAAGCTGTTAACTGTTTAGTCTGTGCAGAAACAGCCTTTGTCATCATTTTGGAGTCTAACTCCTCCAGCTAAATTAGATCATTGTAGCAGTGTAGACAATATACAACCCTGCAAGCCAGAATGTAAATGTATTACTTTTCCCATAAAACTAATTTCACAATGTCTTTGGAGCAAGCCTCCTTGCTGTCTTTGGAACAGAGCATTTAAGTTGAAGAAAGAAAGGCAAGGTAAATTCAACTTAAAATCTTCAGACCCAAGATCAGCCCCAAAGCATTCATGTCATCAGAATAGGAAGCCACCTTATCTTCTGGAGTGGTTTCACTGTAGCTGAAAGCTTAAAGAATGTCTGATACCATGAGAACAGTTGATCCCTTTTCACCCTTCCCCAGCACTGGGATTTGTGCAAGTTTACAGTCAAATGTATTTCTCAAGAAAAGTCAACTCGGGATACCACTCAACTCCCTTATCTTGATGGACCTTCAAAGCCATTCTCCATCCCAATACCCAGCCTTATCTGGATGTAAACAGATATGCTCTGTGCATCTCTGGGCCATCTTCCCCACGTGGTCACGCTGTACAATCATCAGCTGTTTCAGCAGAAGTTGGTGTAAAACCAAAATGGCTGAAAGATTTGTAGTCTGTAAAGAAGGGACAAAATGCAAAGCACAGATGGATGCTATTCCCAGAGAGGAGGGGAATGCGTGGGGGGTAATTTGTGCTCTGTGTTGATCCTTCTTTACTGAGGTGTATGGGGTCTGGATGGATCTTCCTGAGGGAGCCTTGGATAAAGACTTGAGGATTTAGATGATGTCAATTATGCCATGAATTTTTGCCATTTTTTTGCCATTTTGTGTTAGAAAAACTACAGTCCCTCTAGAAAGGGGAACCCATTTTCTGTCCTGGCAGGGGCTGAGGTATGGAGAGCAGAGCATTCCTGCACTGATCTGTCTGACTAAGCCAACATAATAGGCTTCACATCAGTAAGTCCGGGGCAGAGAGTAATTGCAGTAACGTGGGCTTAGTGGTGAAAGCACAGATCACCACAGGTACACCGCAGCTGTGAAGAAGGGCATTGTCTCTTTTTTTTTTGCTCCTCGCCACATAGGACTTAATTTTGTAATTTAAAATTGTAGCATGATTGGCACCACAGATCAGAACCAACAGATGAAACGAAACCTGATAGCCCCTCCCTGCTTTTTAAAATAATATTCCAAAAATATCCCCCTGTTCCCCAGGCACGGGTATCACAAAGGGCAGAAGAGGACATCATCTCCCAGATTTTCTCTTTCCTCCATCTGTAGCCTATGTGCTGTCTATACAATGTGCCTAAATGTTTCCATCATTAACAATAGAAAGGAAAAAGGAAAAGGGGCATTCTCTCAGCAGGCAAAATGTCTGGCTGCAACATTTCCACCAGGAAAAGGTTAAATTCAACTGTATGACATTTTTCATTAAGTTCCTGTTTTCCAGGGAACCTCTGGGTTTAGAAACACTGAGGTTGCTACTATTGTGATGTTACCTCAGTGTGCCCCAGGAAGCAGGGTTTTGTTTCTCTGCTTTTCTATCCTTTTCTATAGGCTGTTCTTCTGAGCCACTGAAAGTCTTCTGTGGTGCACCAGCATCAATAACTCTCATAACATATCATTTTCCTTCTCTGTGAGGACAACTCCGGTGCTTCCTGGGGATTTTGGTCCTAACCAGTGAAATGGCTCATACAGTTGGCAGCATAGAATGCATTAACAACAGGTTCCATAATGTTTAACAGGGATACTAAAAGGTAGCATTGGAATTATGCCTCTTCGCATGTAAACCTAATTTTCTGAACAACTACATTCACGGTTTTAATTTACTTTATCCTGTACAGGCTATCAGCAGCAGTCAGTCTGGTAGCAAGCTGTAGGTTTTTTCCCTAAAAAAGCCACACAGACATGACCTATAGGGCTGGGACAAACTAACCTGATGTAAAGGACATTCAAAACAACAAAAAAATGAGTCTGCACATAAAAGTTTTAAGGGGTGCAACTGATTCCTGCAAGTAAACTGTACCAGTCAGACCATTCTTCTGGTTTGCTGGACTAACAGAGTAGGACAAAAACTCAAGTGGCAGATACCAGATTTTTGGCCTAGAATGTAGTTCTTGGACTAAATTCCAAGACTAAAGTGCAGTTTTGAAAGCAGGAGCTTATCTAGTAACTGGTTGATTTGTTCTTCTGGAAAGACATCGCTTTTACCAGTGAACCAGAAGGACATCTTTTCTCAGAAAGCACTGCTGTGAACTTCAGAGGCATTGTTTTATATACAGCATTCATCTCCCTGACATGTGGACAAAAATACTCTATCCAGAATAATAAGGTAATTGTCTGTAATTTAGCATATTAAGCAATCTGGTCGTAAAAGCTATCAGACAGTTCATGGGAGGGCTTAGCCCCTATTACAGGCAAACATGGTGTGTGTTTTACTGGTGCAGGTAGCACTAGAACTTTCCCCTCTCAAAGAAGATATAACATTATGCCCAGTACAAAACTGGCATAGATTGACTGGGACCAGTATTTGGAGTACAGAAGAATCCTGCTGGTCCTCTATTATATGTTCCAGACATTTTTCATTCCCTCACAGATAAAATGCCCTGCTGATCTAATGGTAGAATTTGGCTCTCAAAGCCAGAAAGCTTCAACTGTAGCCAAAGTAATATCCTAAAATAGAAAGAAAAATGAGAAACCAGAAATGTTGTTTTCCTCTTTCAAAAGTTTCAGCAGGAAGCTAGCAGTGAGAAACCACTGAAGTGGCTCTCTCCCAGCTACCTCTCCCAGTCTGGTCATTCCTGAAATAGTCAAAAGATCCCCCATCCTAAGGTCCAAAGACACCTTGGTTTCATGCCTATGTCTCCGGTATCACAAGAAACCACCTTAAGTTAACTGAGCTCAGGATTTGGTCATTCTGTATGAATCAGTTTTAGGGAAGCTGACAGCTACAAATCCCTGTGTTTTTGTTCTGATGAAAACAGCCTGAAGATCTAAATTTAACAGTTGGTTTCACAATGCTCATTTTTGACTGTAAGTAAAATCACCCTGGAAAAATAGCTTAGAATAGGAAGAGATATGTTCTCCAGATGCTGGAAAAGCAAATGAAAAAAAAGCAAGCATGACAAATTTATCCTCATTCACAATTTAGATTGCTTTTTTACTCTCTGATTGGGATCTTTGGATAAATACGCTGAATAAAAATTATGTTAGTTACAGAAGAGATTCATAATTTCTGACCCCATTTCAGAGGAAGATGTAGCACATATCTGTGATGTTTGGGTCACGGGAAATAACGCCGGCAGATCAAATCTGTGTTGTGAATGGTTTTTTTCACATGAGGAAACCAGACAGAATATTTTCCAAGATAAAAAAGATTCTTCTTCATGCACACATTTATTCTGATGAATTTCTTCTTGTAGACAAATTATCACTATCTCTTACCCTATGGTCACATTACTACACTTTAGCAATATAAAGAGACCGTAGAGTGGATGTAAATATAATTCATAGTTGAAGAATAGCATAAATCACCTGCACATTATGAGGCAATCTAGTGCAAATCAGATGGGGGCCTCTACAGTGAAGATCTGCTCCCAAGAGTGACAAATGGCATCTTCTACTCAGCAGTTTGTATTTGAAACAGCATCTGCTTTCAAATAAGCCAGGATGGATTCCAGAGGATGACCCGATCCTGCTCCTCCTAGTGCCTTGTGAGCAGTTCACCAGGTTCTAGCCATGTAAATTCATGGAAGAGAGGAAGATGTTCATATGCCCTTGGAAACATGATTTTTATTTGGGAACATCCTGAACCTGCCAGCAGCATTTTTTCAGTCCAACGAATAGGAAAAAAGGCATTGCACTTATAAACTGAGTGCAGCAAAGACCAGCTACTTGAGAAATTACACACAGGCTTTCATAATACAGTGCCACAGCCCCCCCAGAACAGGAGACATGGAGAGTGGATACTCTGTGGCTCAGGGCCTGCCTTTGGCCATGGCCTACTGATCCAGGGGGTGACAAGTGTCCCCTCTGCCTGTGGAGGTGCACATCTTCATGGACATCTGTGAGGAACTGGTTGGGAAGTGGGTGCCAAGGGCACAGGTATGGTCCAGGCTGCTGTCCTGGGCTGAGTCCTGGGGCTCCCCTGTCCTGGGTTTCTTGGGGTGTCTCCCAGGCTGGTAGATGCTTGAGCATGAGTCATCCTCATCTTGCAATTCCTTGGAAGCAGTTGTCCCAAAACCATCTGCCCACAGATGGGGAATGACACCACCTGTCCACCACCTCTGTGAGCACCTTCTCTCCTGGAAGAGCTCCTCCTGCACTTCCCAGGAGAGCTGCTGGTGGGAGGGTTGAGGCAGGCAGCTGGGTTCGGCCGGACGAGCAGCTTCATGGCAGAAGAATGCGAGGTGCCTCCCTGGGCTTCGAGGTTGCCTGGGGGCAGGCTCGGCACTGTTGCTGCACAGCCAGTGCATTGCTCTGCCTGCATGTGACAGGTGAGCAGGCAGTGCGGCATGAGGCTGCTCTCTGGCCACTGGTGTGGCCCATCGGAGAAGCCATGGGTGGGTGTCAAGCAGGATGTCGGGATGGATGGCCCAGTGGTCAGGTCTATGTAGCAGTCCCACCAGCTGTCCCACCCACTGTTTCTCTGCTCTGACCTGCCCTCTTACACCCCATTTCTGCTTCAGTTAAGTGTTTGGTCCTCAAGACATACACAGCAATAGAAATAACTCTTTTTACAGTGCTTCTTCACCGCAGTTGTGCCAGTCCCTTGGACCTTTAGCTCAGAGCAGACTGCAGCTTGTCTAGTCTGCCTCATGGCTGCCTTGAGTGTCAACCTCCTAATCCTGCCGGGGCTCAATCCTGGTCCTGCTCTTAGGGCTTCACTCTGCTTTGCCCTGTTCACACTTACCTAAAAGGAGAAGGTCTTTCTCTGTTGGGCCTTGGCTCTTTCCTTGGGGGACAAATTCTTCCAACTCTGAAGGACTTGGTATCTGCCTTGGAGAACCCACAGGCTCAGGGTGGAGCTCCAGCCACCGACAGCCCCAGTCTGCCACGGACTGTGGATTTATAGGGCCAGGGAGTCTGGAGACACTCAACAGTGGACCTGTTGTTTTGGGTATTTCTCAGCCCATGTTGCCTACTCCTTGGGCTAGAGCCATAGTTTGATTCCTCTGAACAATCTGAAGTGAGGCTGTTAATGACAATTTTAAAATATAATAACCTATGAGGGACCCCTTACAGAACAAGAACTGGTTTTGATGACAAAGGCCAGCTCATCGGCATGACTAATCAGTTCAGCATCAGTTTAGCATCAGTGAGGCTTTGTTGATTTGCAGATGCAGAGGATTTGGCCTCAGTGCCTGGTCTATATTATTTTACAGCAGCTAATGAATGCAGCTTCTCATGCTTGCTTTTCTTACCTTTCTCTGAAATTGCAATTTTACTGACCTGAAAATATTTTCCCACTATTAAACTTTCAGTCAGGACATAAGTCCTTTTTAAGATGCTGAACACCACAGGATGCTTTCTCCTTGTGTGGGAACAGCTCTGCTGTACCAAGAGGAGGTGTGATCTTGACTTATGGGATAGAGATTCCTTGTGGCACTGACTCATACACTGTAAATTTGTGCTCATTTTCACATCTCCCTCCTGATCCTGTTTTAGGCTGTGTTTCCATTACTCCTCCACCCTGGGGGAGGAATCCTCAGCCAACACAGCTCTAACCCGGAAACCACGGGGGATGAAAAGACCTTTCATAGCAATAATGATGCTGTGTTCCTCTCCTCTGCAGCTGCATTTTGAAAACAAAAGATCAGGAGGCAAAGTCACCACCCACAAGCAGAATTTGCAGCTCTGCAGCCATCGGGGACTGGTGCAAAGGGGCCTGATGCAGATGCCAGAGAACATACGTCCTATTGACACCAGGGAACAACAAGAACTGAAAGTATAACCTAATCTAAGGTGAGAACAATGTCTACTCTTGCATATTTAGCAAGGATAGCCTTGGGCCATAATCTGAAACTCAGCTTTGCCCACACCATAACATATTTTCACATTTTTGTAATCAGCTGTTTGGGTCAATCTATTGTAAAGACTATGTAATGTCTGCAAAATAAGGTGGTGGATGCACTTCAAGTTGGATGCCCCTCAGTAGATACCCATGCCTGCAGTAGATACCCATGCCTGCGCACATTCCAGCTCCAGTGTCCATGAAAGATTTCCCATAAAACAGATAGGAAGACACTTGGAAGTACCTCCAGTAGTTTGGTGAGTCTGTAGTTCAACACAAAGTGTAGAAGAACAGGTTGAAGGCTGTGGACTATGACTTCTTTTTACTACAGCATATTGCTAGGCCAGGTTTAGCTGTGTGTTCTGGGCTGAAGCACTCCTTAGGACTTGCCTTTCCAGCCTGGATAGCACTTTTGAACTGGCAAAGAGTAGGTGATTGACATCAGACAGAAGGCCTGATTTCATCAAAGCTTTGGCATGCCACTTGCTGGAAAATGTATTCCAATAAGTGCCACCCAAAGTTATTAAATGCGGCACTGAAAGTGAACAAAGTCCCTGCCAAGGAACTGCCACTCTGCACTAGTTTGGTCTCTGCTCGTACAGGCAGGCCTGATGTTAGTCATCAATGGGAAAAGGTCAGTGGGACTAGGGAGGGTCTGGCTGCACCTTTTGAAAACCCTGGGCACATGGCAGCAGTGTAATCTTGTAAGCTTAGGATGTTAAAATACAGATCTTCTTTCTCTTGGACAGGATTAAGAACATTAATTGGAGGTAAATGATGACTATAGCATTTCATGTTTACTTTACATGCCAGTGCTCACAGGAGGGGTAGAATGGTGGGGAACCCAGCTCAGTGTCCATATGAGACACTGAAATGCCTATGGGAAGTTTTTCTGAGCTTCCCCAGAGACTGTGTTTCAAACCTTGAGCTGTTTTCTTCTTGACTGCTGTGAGTTCACTCCCCTAGCTGCTGGGGCTTGATAATCTCCGTATCACAGATCTCTGCTTGGATTTCTGTCACTGTCTCTATGTGACCTGTCCTCTGCTGGGCAGAAACTTGCAGGGTCACATGAGGTGCCTCTGCTGGGCTGGAAATGGGAATGGGTTATTTCTTCTGAGTGGAGTGGGCCCCTAAGATACAAACCTCATTTCAAATAGCATTTGACACAGCAGAGTGCGTTTGTCTTCTCCAACATGCGAAGTAGAGACCAGCTATTTTCTGCTCAGCATGGAAAGGAAACAGGAGAACTGAGACAGCAACACCCATGTCTGTGAAGGTATTTAAGCACTCGCTGGGATCCATGCATCGTGGCCAAGCTGTTTGTTGATAGTCAGACATAGTCTGGGCAGCAGGTGCCTAAGTCCCATTTTTCCAAAGCCCTAAGGTACAGTCTTTATCACAGGGTCAGGTTTCTCCAAAGTTCCTTGCAGGACCAATTATAGGAAAGGGCTGATGCTATATGTGCCAGTTCCTCTGTTTATTTTCCATGGTGGCCCATCCCTGCAGACACTTTTCCACCCCGTGTTGTGCAGGCGTCTCGGCAGAGGTTGCACTCAGCACCCAGCACCACTCGTTCTTTGTGGATGCCACAGAGGAACCACCTGTTACTCTAAATCTGGCAGTGTTTCCTCATCTTCCCTGCATCCCCATTTCAACTTCTGTAACTACATCTGTGTGACCTGTTTTCTCCTGCTATGTAGAAACTTGGGCAGTCACATGGGGATATGTGGGGTCACTCGTACTCCCCCGACCCTGTAAATGTAGAAGGGTTAGTTTATTTCCAGAAAGTATGGTTTACATATGGTTTTCCTTTCATTATTTTAGATGTCAGCTAGAAGGACTCTGCTTGTTCCCTTCAGTAACAGCAAGTAAATAGCCGACCTGTTTAGAAAAACTTAACACTAGAGACCTGGAGAAATCTTTGGATGAAAGATGCATGCTGAACTGTGTGTGACCCTCTGTAGAGAAACATTAGCTTAATATATTAGTAAATGTTTTTTAGTGAACATAAAAAAATATTAGAGAAAATATACAAGGCCTGAGGTCCAAGTTCCCTGTGCAGTCCATTTCCCATTGAAATCAAATAGCCAAAATGAAGAGGTCAGCAAAAGTTTGCTTAAATTCTGACTGAGGAAAACAAGGAAAGCTCTTTGCTCACTCCAGGCAGTGCTGCTATCAAGAGGATCTGGTCACAAAGACCAAGGCTAGAGTTTTCAAAGGCAGCTGATTGATTTGCTAGCCTTGCTTGAAGCACACAGAGTGGAGCTGCTTTTGGGAAGGTGTGAAAAACTAGAAGATCCAGGGAGCCCTGTGCTAGTCCTGGGAGACTTAACCAATGCTACAAGGCTGCTTTGAAGCATTTGACCCATCTACTGCCAGACCAAGCTGCAGGGCATAAAGTAGGAACTCTGACTTGCACAAGTGCTGACGAAGTTTATGCTGTTGAGTCTCCTGGGTTGCCAGCTTGGGCATCTTCACACCATGTCCTCTTTTGTACTGAGACACACATGCAGAGGCCAAAGAATGAAGATGTCTCATGTTAACTGTAAGATTTCAGGATGAGTTGAGCTTACCAAGACAGATGGTGAGTGCAGGCACCCAAGGAATCATACTTGGAAGACAAGATTGAAGGACTCCTTCAGTTCACAAATGCTACTTGGGAACCGGATAGTCAAGTACTGCCAGTTCCTAGGATCAGCTTAAAGTTAATAGAGTGATGGCAGGTGCCCAAACATCCTTGCAATCCTACATTTGCAGAGATGTTTTCATCACAGAGCAGACAAAATAAAATGGTTTTAAAAACAACACACCCTGTAGGTCTCTGTCCTTGCCACTGAATATATGAAATTTAAACTAAAAAAAAAAAAAACCAAACCCAAAACCTAACAAAAAAGGGAATGGATTAATATAAATAACATAATTGGAGAACCTTGAGAGTAGCAAGAATGTGTGAGACTTCAATGCATTTTTACCCTTTTAAAATAAAACAGATGCTGAGGGGATGTTACAAAAAGGCATCTCAGAAAGGCTGGTGTAAAAATATTGAAAGAACAGAGAAATTTGATTTTTCCAGGAAGACAAGCAAGGACCTGGTTCTACAGACTTGGGATGTAGAAATGCATATTACAGAAATGCTATGTTTTGGCATGATTTGAAACTGAAGACTTGGGAATTAATTGAGTGCATGGAGTGCTCCATACATCCTTACATCATTATCCTGAATTTAGTAAAATATTTCAGATGACCTCAAAGGGATGATTTTCAAATCTTCAAGCTTACTTGGGAGATTGCCTCCAAGCAAGAGAGCCTTTGCTGAAGTGAAAGCATCACTAGTCCATGGGCCCAATCCACCTGCAAATCCTGCTGGTGTTTGTGTCCTCTTCATAAGGTCCTGCTTTTCTCATGGGTCTATAAGTCCATAGTCAATACATCCTTGATGTCTATGGAAAGCAGTGTTAAAATACCTCTATTTTAGGAAAAGGAGATGGGGGCTAACTTCATCACTTCAGCCCTATTTATCTTTCCTTGTGGGTTGTTTTTTTTTTTTTTTTTGAGGAGGGTGGGTAACCTTAGTGAAAATCAGTCCCATATTCTTTTCATAAGTCTTTGTGCTTATCCAGATGATTGCCCATTCATTTAAGATCATAATTATATTAATATAAGAGCAGTGTTTCTATAGGTGTGGTTACTTCCTAAAGAGCAAGTAGCTGCAGAAAGATTGTACAAAAGCAATCTTTGGCAATTCACAAAAGGCATTGCTTTTTTAGGCTTTAGCAGATTCATTTGAAATGCCCTTATGGGGTTGGTATCATTATTTTAATGACGTGGCATTGGAGACATGAAAGAAACAATGTTTTACCCACAATCACTCAGCAAGTCCCATCCTTTCTCACTTACTGGTGATGCCACGTAACTGCACTGCTGCTACTCACTAGCAAACTAACTCTCATTTTTGCCATTACTGATAACCAAGAGGGTTTCCTGGAGCCAGAATTTAGGCACAATTCAAAGCAGGCTTTGAGCTGATTCTGCTGCAAGACATAATCCACAGGCAAATGACATGACCAGAATGAGAGGGGGTGTGATCTACCACAGAACTGTAAGGCTAGTAGTTTACAATTTGTCAGTTCAAGAATGTTTACTTAATTTCATGTCACTAAAAGGGCAAAATGCTGTCCCCTTTTAATAATAAACATTATATTTGACTAAAGAAGAAGTAAGAGAAGAAGTGATAACAGAAATTCCTCTGAAAAGAAGCTATTTATTTCCTGGTGGATGCAAATCCATTCTGTCTCTCCCAGTTTCCCCCTTTGAATGCATTTGTGTGGGTTCCACCTATGCACCAGGCAGGGAGATCAAGATCTGGCTCCACAGGGATGCTTTGTACTGTTCTGAAAGCAAAACTTAATCCAGGGAGAGGATAATGCAGTCTTGAGTTACAGACTGCTTCAATTCCATCCTCGTCTTGGACAAACTTCCTCTCATCTCCAAAGAGTTATCTGTGTACAGATCTCAGTATTCTCCTCCCAAGGGTTTATTATGAATTTATTGAAAAAAAAAATACAATCCCTTCAGCTATGAAAATTACCCTCATTTGTCTATAAATAGGCTTAACCTCTTAAACTGTGTCAGATGCTGCAGATTCACCAATTTGATCTAGATCTTCATATCTTCTCTGCTCTTACAGCTCCAGAGCAAATGACTCATGCTGTTTGCAAGTGCCATATCCCACTGAGCCTGGCAGTATCAGTGTGTCTGAAGGTTTCTACTAAAACCGGGGCAGGGATTTTCTCCTGATCAAGCTGAGCTCACCAACATCCTGCAGCCGCAAATCAGTATGTTGTACATACATGAAAATCCATGTATTTGCAGTAGACCAGCCACAAATCAGTACAGGAAAATGTGTTCTAGAGTCAAACAAATATGATAAAGGCAAAATCCTATTGATCCATGTAATCATTTCCCCACTTGCATTTCCCTTCACTGGTGGCAGTCCTAGGAAGACTGGTCTGCACTGCCTATTATCTTACCTTTGAAATTGCTTTGGAAATATGAAAGGGAAATGTCAAAGTATTTTCAGACAATCTAAATGGCTTTTGTAGATTGTTCCTGGAAATCAGAGTTCCCTGAGCTGTCTGAGTGTTCTGTCCTTACTCTATCAAACACTTGTTTTTAAAAGCATAAGGGATCCAATTTCCCAGATGTGTGCCTATTCCTAGAGTTGTCCCAACCCTTCTGCTACCTTTCCTGAGGAAGGGAAAAATCTTGCTATGGAAAATTAGGGGAAAAAACTCTTCTCCTAGGTGAAGGGTAATGGTTCCCTTCTGGCTTTGAGGCACCTGGGGATAGAAGAGGTTGGTGCAGCCAGTTTTGCCCAAGTTTCCAGAAAGTCCTGGGCCTTGGCACTTGATTGATCATATTTGTGTGCTGTTCTGTGGACCAGGGAGCACAGGAAAGAGCTGAATTTTATTTTATTTTATTTTATTTTATTTTATTTT
This sequence comes from Corvus hawaiiensis, assembly GCF_020740725.1. Classification (NCBI taxonomy): domain Eukaryota; kingdom Metazoa; phylum Chordata; class Aves; order Passeriformes; family Corvidae; genus Corvus; species Corvus hawaiiensis. The sequence goes on from NC_063238.1 coordinate 33,454,434, forward strand.
ACTTCTACTTCAGTTATCCAGGTTATGGCATAAGGTGTTACTCTTGCCTAATGAATGAGCTGGATGCTTTGAAACTCCAGCTGATGATGCTCTGAGGGCCATCTGTGTCCTCAGCTCCCAGTTTCTCATTAGCCCTTTGGAGTGAGGGCCTGTGTACTTTATGCTGCCATCACAAATAACAGACTCTCAGCTTGATATCCGTGATTGACTGTGCATGTCACATTTCATGCCATAAAAAACATATGCTCAAGGTTAGAAAGGTGAACATGCTTTTGGCTTCCCTGCCATTTTTAGTTCAGTTTACCTGCACCACTTCTTTCACTGCATGTTGCTACTTTTCTCCTGAGAAAATTTCCAGAGGCCCCTGGAAGAAGAAACAGGCTCTATTTACTGACATTTGCTCCAAGTTATTATATGCAGGCAACTCTTGTAGGCTCTAAAAAGGATCTCTCAGCCAGAAGCCTTCAGTCAGAACCTACCAAGCCCAAAGACTTCCTTCTTTTAAAAAGGTCTGAATTATCCATTAAATATCACAGCATCTTGAAGAACACCCATAGGACCTCTCTGCTTTCCTCCTTGGTCAAGGTTTGAGCTGCCACTCAGTTAAGTTGCTGGGAGTCTTCTCTGTGGGATGCCATGGCTCTATGTGCACACACATGGGTTAGTCCACACCGTGAATTAATGGGTAATTCAGCTGCAAGTTCCACTGCCAGGGAGTGCCAGGGCTGAAATGTGGCCTGAAACACATCGAGGCACTGTTGACACAGCCTGGGCGGTGAGGAGCCTTTCCTTGTTTCTGCACACGATGAACCCAGGGTCAATACGATGGGGAGGAATCACCCTATGCCATCTGCTTCCTTTCTGGCAAACCTCAGTGCATGGCAGGGGAGTGTCCTCCTGTGGCTCATCCCTTCGTGTGTCTCCAAGGGATGCAGCCCTGCCAGGCGGCTGTGGGCAATAGTCGTGTATGCCCTGACACCCTGGCTTCCCATTTCACATTTGCTGATGGTCCTCATGCCAGAGGCAAAGTTTACCTGACAGAGGCCATATTCTGCAGTGCTCAGGCTGTCTCTAAGATCCTACCCAGGGAATAGATAAACAGAAAAATATTTGAGCCTCTGGTACACTTTAATGTCATTTTCAGGGAAATACATGTGTCATAACAACACAAAGCAGGCATAGATCCCTTGCTTTCAATCTGCCTGGTGCCAGGGTCCACGTCATTTCAGCATTGAAACAGATCCAGCAAGTTCATGATAACTTTGCTCTCTGAATAGGTGCCTCTTTTCCCCCTTGGTCTGTACTTGTCTCTTGTCTTCCAGCAGTGTTCCTTACCCCTGTCAGGGAATGTCACGTACTATTATGTTAACATCTAATTTTCACTGGAAACCCTAGGGAACTGGGCCCTTATCTCCACATACCATGCACATCAAAATGGTTTAATCAAGCCTATTAATTCCAGGGTTTGCTGCTGATCTGGATAAAACACTGCCCTTTCCCAGCACTGAAGCTTTGTAGCCAAGTTTGACATTGCAGCACTCTCCATGAAGTTTGTTCTCTGCTCCTCAGGGCTGAATACATTCCCCTACAGTCCCCCAGGTCTTACAGAGAGGTGCCAGGGTTCTGCTCTGAGGCTCAGATTGATTTGGGCTGATTTTCCAGACGAGAAGCATCCCATCAGTTTGAAAATTTGGACTTGAGGGTCCTTGGTGTCACATCCTGGTGCTCTGGGTGGTCATTGCCACTTCCAAATGTCAGTTCAGGGCAACTGCAGAGCCCAGGAAGGTATCCGAGAGCAAAGAGAAAACTCAGCAATGTGCCAAGATCAGGGCAAAACTCAGGGGATGTCATTACAGATGTGGCACTGGGGGATCTGAGGAAGCAGACATGCCTTTGTCCTTGTCCCAGCATGCCTGCTTCAGGGAGGGGTGGTGGGACATTGCTTATTCATCAGAAGGCACAGCCTGGTCAAGAAACAAACTTCAGAGAACTAGACATGGGAAGATTAGATAGAGGAGGATGGTTACAAGCATCTTCCTCACCAGATGAAGAAGTGGACCAGATTCTTCCACCTTTTCCCACCTCGAGCAATGTTTTATCTCATGGCTCACCCCTGACTCTTAAGCCAAAAGTCTCTAACAGCTGTGGGGATGCCTTGTGTTTAAAGCAGCCATGACACATGTGCCTGTTGGCCCAGGGCTGCTCAAGATGGGCTGCTGCTTGCTTTTCTGGGAAAGGGCTCTTGCAACATGAAAGAAGTGCAGGCAAACAAAGAGCCCTGGGGAGAGAAGTGACAGGCGGCAGCTGGAGCCAGTGGGTGACCTGCCGAGTGACAGAGCAGTTGGGCTCCTCACTGCTCTGCTACTATTTTGGAAACATCAATAAACAGAAGAGGCCAGATCAATCTCTCAGGGCTCCAACACAAACCCTGAGGAGCCTTGTGGACATTGGTGGCACCAGCAGCCCGAGACACCAGTTTGTCCATATGAACTCTGCTTCATTTGCACTGTGGGCAAACTCATTGGATTTAGCCACTGAAAACATTATTAGCAGTTCACTAATTAGCAGATCTCAGCTCCTTTGCTGGTGCAACCTTGCACTGAGGAATTCATGCTCATTGTGCCATGGGGAATAGGACTTCAACTTCTGTGGGGCAGCTTTCAAGCAGCTAGAAAAAAAGTATGGATGTTTATATTTTTAAAAAGGGATTGTTTTTGCTGCTGTCAATTATTAATGGCTCTCAGGTCAGGCTAAGGAACAATGCCAGGGATAAATTACCCTGTACGCTATTCATATATGCTCTACCCAATTGTTTCCTTCTCAGCTAGAGGATTCACCTCGCAATGAACTCCTTGGCATTTGGAAAAAGAGGACTGACAAAGCAATGAACTCAGTGTGCCCATTTATTTATACATTGATATCTTTCCTACTTTGTCAGGTGTGTTTAATCAAAAAGAAGCAGGAAATGCATTATAATTATAAACATATTACTGCAGAAGAAAAAGGCTGCTCTTGGAAAGGACTGCATTGTTTGATAAACGATTACAGTGAAAAAACACAGGCTTAACCTACGACTCTTTGCTGAGATCAAAGCAAAGCTGCCGCCACAGGCTGCCTGTAGAGCAGGACTCAGCTCTGGGTTTGCAGCAAGGCAAGGGGAAGAAAGTTGAAAATAAAGTGCAATCTCTCTTCCTTTTCTTTTTTGGCCTGAAACTTTTCCCCTAGTATAAAAAAAATGACTTAGACATTAAATATTTGCTGTTAAAATTAATAGAATTAGTGATGAACCCAGCTGAGAACACAATAATTAGGGCCAGATCCCAAGCCCCTTGTTGAAGCCATGGAGAGACATTGTTTTCAACAGGTTCTGACTTGGAATTCTGATGAACCAAAGCAAAGATGGAGTTAGGGAATAACCCTGGGAGATTCTGGATGTCCTGCAGTCTTTCCATGTGACCTTGCCCAAACTTGCAAACATTCCTTAACTGTGAGGACAGCTGAACCCCAGTCAGTAATGTGCTGCTGCTGTGAAAAGCAAAATCCTTCTGGGCTCTGAGACTAGGAATGCTGTAGGTAAGATGCAGAAAGGGTTTACTGCCCTTCTCAGCACTGCAAGGCTGAGCCATGGTTCTGCATTTAAATAAATAAAAAACCACCAACGAAGAAACTGAAAATTGTCCAGAGGAGAGCAACAAAAATGATCAGAGGTCTAGAAAACATGACTTATGAGGAAAGATTGAAAGGGCTGTGTTTGTTTAGTCTACAGACTTTGAAACATCCTAATAAACTTTAAAGATGTAAAAAATATATGGTATCTAAAAGCTTAATCAATAGCCCTTTATCTCTGTGGCAGAAGGTACAGCAAAGAAGATAAATAGTATTAAAAGCTCTGAGGCCAATAACACCTCAAGTATGCTACTTGGGGAAGGACCAGAGCATCTCTCATGGGAGATTTTCAGTGTTTTGGACAAGTACCATGAGGGACTGGGTAACCCACTGTCCCGTGGAGCAGGCTGCTTTCAGCCATGTGGTCCTACGGTCTCCATGATCTAGTGGCTGTCAGGACACCTGAGAATACGGCCTTGGAGGTGAAGAGCTTTTAGAGCATTCCCTGATTTGACAAAATGCAGCAGGTGCTCAACCCTTCTAGAAGTTGACTGTCAATCAACAAATCTTTTTAAAAATCCTCTTTTCTGTGGCTTCCATGGTTATTAAATGAAAAGCAACAAATTCCCACCTTTTCATGGAGCCATCATTGTATTTGTGAAGTAACTTGCTGCTCTCCCATGGGGGATTCCCATCTAAATGAGTAATCAAATACTTGAATATTTAGATGATGAGACCTCTGAAAAAGCATGTAAAAGTGTATCAGGGAGTGAAAACCTTGCAGATCCTGCTACGAAAATTCCCCTCCTGACACTGGAGAAAGAGGTACCTTGGCCAACCTTTGCTAGCAGTGTTTTTACAACTGTAAAGCAGTGAGGATGGTATTAGGTACTGGTCTAGGTGGGCCAGGTGGCGGTCAGCACCTGATTAGAAAAGCAACATCCCCTCTCCCCCTAGCACCCACTCAGAGCTGCATACCCCATCCTGTAGCTGCGTGTGCTGCTCCCTACCCGTGACTGAGTAACTTTGCTATCCCTTGTCTGTCTTGGAAAGGCTCAACACTGTTTTCTGATTTCAACCCTTCTTCTTCAAAGGGCCCCAAAAGCTTTGTCAGAGTTTGTATCAAAACTGACCACAAGACAGAAGCCTATTAGAAACCAGGTTTTGAATTTACTGCCCAGCAATCCCAAATTCCTTGAATTATGGGCATGAGGTGAGAAGTTTGTGAAGGGAAGGAGCACAGGGTTGCAGCCAGAGCAGAGCTGGCCATAGCCCTTGGCATCTTCATGGATTTGGGGGTGAAGTGAGGACTCCTCAAGAGATGGGGGAAAGATGGTCAGTTCTGCTGCAACCCTGCCTCTTTTTTGCACTCCTCATTTCCTGCCCAGCTACAGCTGTGCAAGATACTGCTTGGTCCCACATGAACACAGAGAAAATCATTGGTTACATGATACGGGAATTAAAAAAAAGAAGTTTGCTTCCAAGCATAAACCAATGACTGTGGCAGTGGTTTGCAAACATGGGATTATGCTCTCAAGTCACCTTTTTTTCCCCTCAGTTTTGGGTACAGTCACGAGCCTGGCAAGGATCCGTGTCAGCTAAAATGCATGGCAGCAACTGGCGTCTCCCGGAGCTTGGAGCTGAGTGGGGTCACAACAGGAAGGAGTTTGGGAAGGCAGCACTGCAGGCTTAGGAATAAACATCTCCCTGGGGCAGACTTTCCATAATTGGCCATGACAAGGCTTCTTTCTCCAGAGAGCTGGAGCTGGTCTGTGAGGAAGCAGGATGAATCACTGCTCCAGCTCAATTTGGCAAGTGCCATGATTTAGTTCTGCTTTGCACAGGGAGGAGATGATGATAGAAACTGAAAGACAGAAGAGAAGTCTAGCCAAAGGCTTCTGAGCTGGGAGAGGAGTTTGAGTTCCCACTCATTTTTTGCAGGTTTACTCAGATTCTTAGAAGGAAACCCTGGCAATACCCACTGGTGCAAAAACAATTCCCTTTATCAACAATGGGAGGGAACAATGGGGACTCCTGAACACAAAGCTCATGCAAACAATAATAGCCCTTTTATTTTGCATTGTTAAACCAGCAGATGATACCAAATACTTCCTTTCAGCCTTCCACTTTGTTAACTATTTCTGTCACACTCCTGCTCCATTTATGGGAGGGCATCTTAGTGTCTGGAGCTGGTTTTCTGCAATGTGGTGGTGACCTGTGACCACACAGCTGTGCAGCCTTTTTGAAGAGAAAGGTTGAGCGTGGTTTCCTCATGCCGTCCTGTCTTTGAAAAGTCCCACTTTCTTTCAAATATGAAGGAAAAGAGGTGTTGTTTCTGCCATCCTTTCTCCAGATGGTGGTCATCAGTGCTCTCTGTAAAGCTGCTTGCTATATGAGCGATCTTACCAAGCCCAGTGACCTAACAGCAGTTCACAGCCTGCTCAGTGTCTGATGATTAATCCCCTCCCTTTAAAAGTATGCACTTAGTGGCAGAACCCCACAAAAATATTGGTGGAGCCAGAGCTGTTTTGCCAAGTGGCAGATTTAGACTTGCTCTTCTTGGAAAGCTGGCTTCCTGTCACTGGCTTTGTCTCATGGGCTTTTTTCCAGTGGTTTGGAGAGAGGAGAAGGGGAAAAAGAAACTGTTCCTCCCAAATACCTCTTCTCTTTTACATCCCCTTTCCTCCATGTGTCCTCTCCACTATTCCAGATTTCAGGAATTCCATCAGCCAAAGTCATCCTAACTAACCCCACTGCTATTCCTCATGCAAAAGGAAAGGTAAGATCCCTGCAAAACAAGATCCCTCGAAAAAGAAGATGCAGACAATCTTAATTTCCATCCTGTCTTCTCCTGCTCCTTCAGAGGGCAGGCAGATGGAACAAAAATCTTCCCTGCACTGTGGAATAGTGTTAGCTCAGAGAAGTCAAATCTGTATCTTGTTGCAATATGAGAGTTCAGATCAAAGCATCAGTCTTTTGCCAATTTCTAATTTGCTGTTAGGAACATTAAATTTTTATTTCTTATGAGCTGATTACCACAGTGAACTCAGGAAGCTGCTCCTGGGCTGGCTACAAGACTGGAGCTTGGTGCTTCCTATTGTAAACACTCCCATCACTGGAAATGGAAAGTTCGGTCAGCAATGAGCAGCAAAGGGCTGTGGCAGGCAGCTGAGTTTGTGTGACAACAAAGATCTTACTTTCCCTGGAGATACCAGCATCCCTATTCACTTTTCATTTTAAAGTCTGTACCAGGACAAATCCCACACTGGGTTCTTACCCAGTATCATTTTCCTGTTTCCTCTTGAGATGCTGGGTAAGGCCTCCACACTGGACTCAGCAGCACCACATGCAATATCAGCCAGGTGAATACAGCGTGAGCACAAAGCTCATGACCTTTCTGGCACAGGGTCTGGGAAGGACTAACGCCGTTGGTGCCTTCAAGGGCAGGAGTTTGCATGACCCCATGAAGATTCCCCATGTGCTCTCTGCAGAGTGAGGTGGCTCCTTTCTGGGAAGAAAGGGACAAAATATCAAGGAAGTACCAAAAGTCATTTAGAGAAGGTTAGAACAGGGCACACACTGGAGTGTAAGGCACCCATGGTCAAAGAGTTTGTGTGGCAGTTTTCCCTTTGGTGTCCACGTGTCTGTCTCTGGATCATAGCAGTCCAAGGAATCCAGGTCCTGGATGACATTGTCTGAGGTGAGACACCGTCCTCCCGTGACATACAGCTTGTCCTTGATGACAGTGGCCCCATGATGCATTCGTCTGTCCTTCATGTCTGCACATTTAACAAACTTGTTCCCTTTTGTATCATAAGCAATTATTCTCCGGGTGTACCCTGAATGCAAAGCCAGAGGTGGAAGAGACAGATGGGAATTAAGTGCTTATGGCCAATAGAAAGAATAATAATAATATATTTCCTGCTGGTCTTCAATAAAACCAATTATACTAGTACATAATTTGGAAGAATTAAGATATCTAAACTAGGAGGCAATGATGTGTCACAGGAATGCCTGTCTGTCTATCCTCCTTTACTGTTTGTCTTCATCCTGTCTCGTAGCACCCTGGCAGCCAAGGCTCAATTAACACCATAAAACCCATTGGATCAGGCAACCAACCTGTCAAACACGGTCGAAGTTTGCAGTTACCTGCAGGTGCCTTCAAACATCTGAAAATACTTCTTTTTACCAAACAGACTCCTAGAGCTTCACTTGGAAATACAGAAACCAACAGCACATGGGATGGGCCTTGTTGGGTTGGAGTTGTAGCTGTCAGCTGACTGGAGCTGGGTATGCAACAGCATAGTGCCAGCAGTGCTCACTCCACTCCTAAAGTCCTCAGCACCACATCTGTGCTGGCCACCATGCCAGTGACCCAGTGGACAGCTCTTCTTCTGAGGGGTGATATAACCTCGTATCGGCTGAGAGGTAAGGGCTGGTAAAAGGGCCATTGCCCTGGAGCAGGGGAGGTGTGGAAGCTTGGTACCCAGGAGTAGCAAGTAGAAAAACATGAGTGCGGTCTGAGGTCAGGGCAGTCTACCACATAGCAGCCTGACAGTCTCAGACCTCTGGGCTCAGCTCTCCCCTGTTCTCACTGCAAAGGGTAGCAGTGGCCTCTCCCTGAGGGGTGACACCATGTTGAAGTCCTGTGCAGTTTGGGTTCAATCCTCTGCTTTGCTACAGACACTATGTGTCTCATTTTTCCTTAAATAATTCAACACGTGCTTCCTCCTGCCAGTCTGTGGTCAGGGAAGCAGCATTAATGACTGTAGAGTGCCAAATTATCAATGATATGATACACCCAACTGCCATGGGCAGAGGCTGGTCCTCAGGTTGAAAAAGACACTGAGAAGTTTCCTCTTTCCAAATGTTTCACACTCCTTTTGGGACATTTCACAATTACCCCCAGGAGGCAGCTAAAAGACCAACCAACACATCATAGACCTATAGCCCACCCATCCTGACAAGCCATCCACAGCCTTGTGGTAACTCTGCTTTCTATTGTTCCAAGAAGAGCAGACAGGGAGGACCAGGCTGTGAGTCAGCAGGTGAGGCGCAGGACCCCCATACTCTTGGCTTCCTCCCTTCTGCAGAGCAGTAACTTGCATTGGCTTTTCCTCAGTTTCCTCCACCCAGGTCTTGCTACTTGGAGTAAGAAAGTGCCTCATGGAGAACTATCTCTACTTTAATCACAAAGAGACTCCATGAGAGAAGTGTATGGAGGGTGGGCACACTCCTCCTTTCCTTCCAAAGCTCCAGGTGCTTTTTGAGGGAGCCCTCCAAACAGGAAGGCTGTGAAAATGCACAGGATCTGGGCAGGGGGAGGGAGAGGGAAGGTGAAACAGAGCCCTTACCACCTACGATGATAATCTGGTCTCCAATAAGGACAGCTGGTGCACAGACATTCTTCACTACTCTGGTCTCCATACGAAACCACGTATTCCTGGAGACATGGTAAACCTGACGAAAAAATAAAGATACTCACACAGCTGTTTATATTGCATTTTATCTGACATCTGTAATTACAGAGGAACTTCTGGGCTTTATTTTGCCCTAATAAATACAATCCTTTGACTCAAACTGCTGGAAATCTGAGAATGTACCCACTTTTTTTCCTAATATGTCCCCTTGGAAAGCACTCTGGTTCCCCAAGCTTGTCTGCTCAGGAGATGCTAGCACAAGCACTAAAGCAGTGCATCTGCCATATGCAAGCTTCTTGGCTTTAAATCTTTGCGTGGCCATTAAATCACTGTAACTTGTTCTCCCAAAGGCCAAGCTGGTTCATTTCATTTTCCATTTATTCTGTGTATTCCTTATTAGCCTTAGCAATTTCCTGGGCAAACAAACCTCAACTTCACCTAGCTCTGCTGGCAGCCACCATGTTTGCCCAGCTGCTATATTTATTCTGGTGGCTGGTATGCACTCAGACTGGCAAAGGGACTTAAGAGTGGTATCTAAGTCATCAATTTATGTGAGAAAAAGAGCAGTTGCTAGATGATGATCATTCAATCACCTGCATCTGGGTGACACAAACTTTTATGTCATGTTATCTGCTTCCTAATATAGCAAATATCGCCAGGGCATCTCCCCACTAACTGATAAATACACTTCCTTCCCCCTGATAATGAAGTATCATTATAACCACAAAGCATTGCTCATGTCCTGGTTGCCATCTTAGCCTTAATGATCCTTCTTAGCTAAAGCACCTCGAACAGTGAAAAATAGTCATGGGAAAAAGAAACGTTACAATGTTGCTAAAGCATCAAATCAGATAAGAAAATATTTAATGTATTTTTTTCTCCTAATAGAGTGTAACGGCTGAAAGCAGGCGGAGAGCCAGCAACATGTGGCAGGAGCCACATTTTTAACACAACTGTTTACACAAAATGACTGTCAGTTTAAGTTCTGGCCCTTTGATGAGTGAGTATCTAATCGCTCTAATAATTGCGAGCGTTTGCGTTTGCTGCGAGCGAGCAGGTGCATGGCTGAGACCCCAGCTCAGCGCCAAGTGCAAAGCACTGATTTTGGTGAGATTGGCTACAGGCATGAAGCCAGGCAGGGGAGCTGCTGCTGCCTGCCATGGTATTGCAGCCACCCTGGCCCTAGTGCCCAGCAATGGCAGAGCTGACTGACACCCAAAGCAGTGCCTCAGGGCTGCTGCCTGAAAAACATTCAGAAGGGGAAAATGGAAGAGCTGCAATGCTCCCTGAGACCATGGATCTATTTGTCCTGCCTCTTGCTGCAACACAAAAGGAAGTTTTTTGAGTGGTTTGATTTCCTCATGGAGGTGATGGACTGCTGAATAAATACCTTAGAAGAAATTGCCTACAACAAGCAGGACTGACCATTACCTGGATAAGCCGAACAGGGTTTTGCATAATATCTTCTCCCCCAAAGAGGTAAACCCTCTGATCTTTGGCAGCAACAGCAGGGTGAAGAACAGCAACAGGCATGTTTGCCATGCTCTCACAGGTGTTGTAGACACTATCATATCTTTCCACAGAATTCAGGATTTCCTGGTTTTCACCAATTCCACCGAATGATAAAATATAATTTTTATATGCCAGGCTTCTGTGGGAGTAACGTGGAACTAACATGTGCTCAATCAACCTCCACTGATTGAGTTTGAGGGAGTAAATGTAAATATTACCACTGACCAGGCTTTTCTTATTGCTAACAGGCATCCCTCCGAGCACAAAAATATTGCTGTGTAAACTCACTGCAGAGGCTTTGTACAGGCGCATGGGAAGTTTGGCCAGGCTCAACCACTGGTTTGTCTTGTCATCATATAGCAGGACATCCCTTGTTGTCTGCTGGCTGTCCTTCCTGCCACCAATGATGATGAGGAACTCTTGGTTGGAGTACCTGCGAGGAACATGCATCATGGGTTTGATGTCAGGCGTGTTGGTGCTGTACAAGGAAAACATGTGTCTCCGGGCTGACTCCAGGATGCTCCTGCAAGTGGGTGAGGACTGAACGAGTGAGTCATTAGCAATGAAATGGAAGAGGAAAGTTGGATGGACATACTGAAGTCGGACCTTCTTGAACAACTCTTGGATGTAGCCTTGTCGTGCCTGAAGGTCATGACGGATCCAGACCATCAGTGCCTCAAAGACCTGCTCCTCCTCCCCACAGAGTTCATCATCCCCAAGGTAATCAATGAGCTCCACGGGACAGAGGTCCTTCAGGTCCTCAGAAGAGGCCACCACAGGAAAGCATTTCAAAGCCATAGCCTTGGCTTTCTTATTCAGGCTTTGGCAGTTCAAGACTTTTGCCAGTCTGATCATGCTCAGACAGTTGTCAGGAGTCAGCTTGTCTTGGAGATAGGTAGAGCAGGCCTCAAACAGCTTAGTGTACTGCAGCATGGATGCAGTCTCCAAGAGACACAAGACGTTCTCAGTGGATATAAGAATCTCCCCTGTGTAAACATAAAGGATAATCTGATCCAAAATATCAGCGTTGATGCCCTTCAGAATGACTTTAGGCTGGTGACTCTCTCTGAAGTTGTTGCAGAACATTGCCTTGAAGTATGGACTGCTGGAAGCCAGCACATTTCGGTGGCAAGGGATTTCAAAGCCCCCAGAGCAGAGGGTAACATCAGTTAGCATCCTGCTCTGCCGCAGAGCATTCAGCTGCCTCAGCAGTTCAGAGGAGAAGTCCTGGTCTTTGAAGAGAAACCCTTCAGTGGATCCCTCTTCCATTGCAAAATAAGAGAGAGATGAATTCTGGACTTGGCAGAAAAAAACCCAAATTCTTAGCAGCTTTTATTGAAATATCCAGCTCCAAGGGAACAAATCGGGACTTTGATGTTGCTGTAAATATCCGTTCACTATTACACATAAAAATGGAACATGGGTTAAGCACAGTGGGAAAATAATAAAGAAGCCAAAAGGTCGCTAAGACCCTTTAAAATTTTCATAAAATTATCAGATAGGTTGCAGCTCTGAGGTCAGCACTGCCTGTGTCCCTGGCAAGAAGCAAAAGCACTGAAGTTATCTCACTGATTTTGGATTAAAGCTGGATGGCTGAAGCAATTGGTTTGTCCATTTTAATCATGTTGAATAAACGCACTTAGACATTTATTCACTATTTTAAAGTATTAGCAGTTTAGTAGCTTGTGCTTCTTTCCTCCAGGGTTAGTCACTCTCAAAGAATGCAAATCTGGCAGAGCTGAACTCTGCAGCAGGGCGAACGGAACCCTAGAGACTGGGAATCTGCATTAAAAGTTATTTATTAACTCTGCTTAGCTGTGGTTTTTTTATGTTAATCAGACACACAATGACTAAATTAAGTGCCAGGCAGAACAATATAATGAGTATCTACGGTCATGGCTTAACTGCTCAACCTGCAGTGGAACCGAAGGGTAGAAACGTTTACCTTCTGCTGTCCTTCACTGCATGCACTTACTCTCAGTCGTTTATTCTCTGCTGAGTTTTTCCACAGCTAGAGCCTGGACAAAAACCTATAAACCCACGGGAGGTTTCTTTCAGTAGGCAGGTGATTCATAGAGGGTGATTTCTGGCCGTGTTTATGCCGCAGCCAGCGCTGCCGCTGCCGGGCGCTGTGCGCAGGAGCGGCGGGCGCGGGGCATTGTGTACATTCCAGCGCTAAGAATAGGCGCACACGGGCCCCGCGCTCTTATCACATGTGACGCCGCCGCTGCCTTTTGCAATGACCTGGCTGGTTCTGAGCATGCCCGAGTGGTGTTTTTCTGGCAAATGTTTACATATAATAAATAGACACGGAGAGGAAAGTTCACTTATAAAAGTCCTGGCTGTCCACTTGGAAACAGCGGCAGGACCCTGTCCTAAAGTGCCTGGGAACTCTAGAAGCCTGTAAACAGTCTGCAATGCCTCGCACTATGCTGTCACCGTCGTTTCATGGAGAAAGGCGGAGAGAGAAGGGCTTCCAGGGCCTCCGGTGGGATGGACCGTGTCTCCACCTTATGGAGCATCAGCCTGTTGCAGTCTGGTGGGAGATGCTGAGGCACTGGGACCCCTGCATGCAGCAGTACTCCAAGCTGGGCAGGGAAAGCCCAACTACCTTCACCAAGCAGAAAGTGAAGCTCACTCTTGGAGCAGTTTATCGTTATGATGCTGCTTGGTATTTCATATAGAAAACACCAGGTTGTGGCCTTTTGTCTAAGGACCTCAGCTCTCTGAAACCCCTAGCAAAGAACTTCTCAATCAGATGGCTTGAGGAAGCTCAGTGTTACAGGTGGGAGGACTGGAGCAGGTTGCTGCAGTGAGCACAGCATGCTGGAAACCAAGGTTCCAGAGTGGCAATTCCCAGGGTGGCACAGAGCTCCCCAGGCCACACGCTTCAATGGGGTGGCTGACTGCTGATGCCTGCAAATGAACAAGGTGTCCAAGCTCCTTTTGCAGCCAGTGAGGTCTAGTCAATACAACTAAGTCTGCCAAGTAATTCAGGTCACCAGTATGTGCAACATGTATTTGGGCAGGTGAACAGTCCTCCAGGCACTGCTGGGTGTCCACAGGTGCTCAGCTGTGTCAATCACATGTAGGTGCCCACATCTAACCCTCCCATGGTAGGCATCTATGATGATGGGCCTAAATCCATCCTCAGGGCTGCGAGCAGTCAAATGCCTTGTGCCAGTGGAGGATCCTCCAGAACCCCAGCTGGTTCCCTGCCGGGGTCTCCAGCAGGTCCAGTGTGATGTGTCCCAGCTCTATGCCAAGTTCCTGGGTGTTTCAAGAGAAATAGAATTCGCTGCCCTTGTCTAGGTAACTGGATTGGGCTCCTCATCTCTGCTGAGATTTCTCCCTTTGTTCTAGGGTGGGGTTGAATCAAAAAATGTAGTTTCTAAGCCTCACTATGACAGGAAAACACAAGGTTAAAGCAAAAGTCCTTCTCATATTTTCAAAGCCAAAGCTCACGGGTGAGTCATGCCTGCATTTAGTCACAGCGAGGCAGATGAGCAAAAATCATTGGGAGCCACAGTGCCTTTATGTCAACTCCCATGCTATGCTGGTGTTTGCAGTCCTCCATATGTTCCTGCCCCTGCATCCACGGTGCAGCAGATCACAGGGATGTGGGCAGCCTGTTCCTCTAAAAATGGCAGTTTTGCATCACAGGCATGCTGTACATGGCCTTTCCAAGAGGCTTTTCAGTGCAGTGTAACAACGTAGTGAAATGCCTGAAGGCCAGTCAAAACCCTGAAGGCCCAGCCCCATGTTAAAGACAGGGTGGATTCAGGCTGGCATAGCTTTTTGGAGGCTGCCCACACAATCTGTGTGTGTGTGCATGCATGGGTATGAGGCAAGGTGAGGGAGGGGAAGAGCAGGAGCCACTGGACTTGGCTCTTGCAGATGAGTCACTCTGAGGGTAAACATGGCAATCTACAGCCTCTTCCCTCTTCTCAAGTAAAGAAATGACCCAGAGAATGATGTTGGTGTGCTGGGGAAAATGTACCCTCCCTCCCTATTCCTTGCCGCCACTGCCTCACCAGCTGGACATGATCTTGCTATAAATATTTAGAGTGGCATTAAAAACCCAAAGGAGAATTTCTCTCTCTCCTCGTCCAGGGAACATTAGCTACCCAAACAAAACGCCCTCTTGCTTTCTTTCTTGCTCTGTATGTATATGCTCTTGTTGCAGTCCATTCTGATGATTGATTTAGCTTTATATCTCTCTTCTGGCTGGTAACTCTTTGTTGCCCGTTTAGTTTGGCCTCGTCCTGGCAGCAACTGTGGATTATTCTTTTAACCCTTAAAGAAACAAATGATGCTATCTGACTTCACTAATGACAGTGCTTTATGGGGTTGGGGAAGGCTAGGTGGGATGTTCTTGTGCTTCAGATACTGATAAATGTGGCATTTATTTAGAAGATCCCAGGCTTGATGGCTTCGTGCAGTTACACAAATTCCTGCTAACCCAGAGTACAGAGTGTGCTGTTTAAATAGCTTATTGCTCTGAAGGGGTGGGGAGGGTGGTGTTGCCCCTTGCTGAATCCCCACACAGGTCCCTGCCAATTTGAGGCCAGGGCTTCTGAGCAATGAAGCTCCTGCTGCCTGCTTTACGACTCTCTTCATATTTTTTCCCAGAGATTATGGCTTCAGACACATCTACAAGCAAGTGGGCACATCAGCACTGCTTAGTTGGGATTTTCTTTATAAATAGACCAGAAATCACTTTTCATACCAAAGACAGTATGTCCTGTATGGCCCCACTGTAGTGGGTCAGGGGGAGGGGACATGAGCCTTGCTGAGAGAGTAGACCTGTTTCTGCTGTGGGACAGTCTAAATTGTCAGATAAAATCTGTTTCTAAATGAGTTCTTGGGGCAGGTTTTCTAGGGAGGTATGCTATTGACTAAACCAGACCTGAGTGGTTTTTTTGGGAACACAAAATACTGTATTACCATGGGAGTGAGATCTTGCACAGATAATGGTCTTGTCTGAATACCACGTCCAAATGGGAGAGTGAGCTCATTCACAGGGTATGTGACCCAGCAGCACTGTGGGATGTGATGCTGCAGGTGCCCCATAGCCCTTGATGGGCTGGAGCCATTGGGGGCTGTTAAAACTGTGACTCTCTACAATTGCTGCTGTACAAACTCCATCTGTGGCCAACTTCTAGAAAATAGAAGCATCTACCAAAGAACAAACATGTTGTTGCAATGCTATATACTCACTCTGCTCCTTCTGCTCTTTCTCCTTTACTGTTTGGGATCGTTTGGTTTTGAAATTATGGTGATTGAACTTTTGATCTGACCCAGAGCAGCTCTTATTATGTTTTAATGCAATGGGATGATGAAATGTCTATTATCATGCACTAAGCAACAGAGCGGAAAAAAGCTATAATCTGACCAGCCAGCAGGCAGGTGCACAGAGTGGTGATGTCAGACAACTTCTAAAACTCATACACTGATCCTATTACAATTCAGGTGAAAATGAACAAATATGGATAAAGAAAAAGGACTGTTCAAGGCAGAGACTTCACCGAGCTTATTCAGTGTTACGTGCACTGTCTCAATGACTACCAGCCCCCACAGTAATCAAGAGACAGCTCATCCCTTTACCCAAGTTTTCAGTCTAAATTGATAGGGGACAAGAAAAAATATCCCTTATTATGGTCTTAATAAAACTGGGAGAGGGAACAAAACCCAAGATTAACATTCCTCATTGTATAAAGAGACAGTTACAGGGATCATAATTAATCAGATGCCGTGGAGAGGATGGGAAGATGCCCCAAGCACCAGTGGTGGCTGGTTGGGGTGACAGCCCAGCCCAGGCTGGGAGAACATTAGGTTGCTCAGGGACTTGTCCAGTTGAACTTTTGAAATCTTGAAGGATGCAGATTTCACAACCTCTCTGGACAATCTGTTTCCATATGTCTGATAGGAATTTCCTTTGTTGCAATTTGTGAATGTTGTCTCTTGCCCACAGAAAAGTCTTTCTTTCTGCTACTGCTAGTTGTCAGCTATGTGATCTTCTTCCTATTCTTTTAAGTCCAGATATCCTTATGATCCTTCTCTCTCATTCCTCTGTAAATATTACATTATTAATTTTCTATTTAGCTGCTCAGCAAACATGATTTCCCTGAGTGCTATTGCCACAGCTGCCATTCACATTGGTATGATACTTATCTGGATTTTGTTCTGATTTTGTAGGCAAGGGTAACAGGCTACATCTGTAGATACTGGTCTTGAATCCCTGATCTAAACTTATAGAGGCACGGGGACAATTTTTACAGCATCGGAGTCACAGAGCAACTTCCCAAGAGTCACTGTTTGCATTGTGTACAGATAGAGAGGTACAGCATGTAATTCAATAATGACTTTGGCCCAGTATATGTGGGTGTGAAGATGTGTGGGCTCCTGGCTTGGTTTCAGGCCAATCTCTAATTAAAGAGTGAAAGATTAAGATGAAAGCAATTGCACTCTTCTTTAGTCAGAATGACCTACTAGCGTTAATTAAAACAGTCTTCAGGCAAAAATAAATTTGGCTGCCAAAGCTATGTGCTTCACATTAAATAAGGATGTAGCTGGTTTAAGGAGTGCTGAGCTTCTAGAGGTTTCACAGAAACCACTTATACAGCTTTGGGAACTCTTGTTGGAATATTTTAAAACAAATCCTTTGCCTAAACCAGCTACTTCATGTGTATTTCAGACACCCGCTGGCTTTTTCTTCGAACTACATAATTTGAGAATGGGTACCTGCCAGCTTATCTTGGTCTGAGCATACAGTGTGCTGGGGGATAAAATATCACTCTATCACTGAACACCAAAGTAGATTCTTCATCTATCCGTCCTATAGTCTCTGGTTACAAGATACCCATGGCAACGGCAACAAGAAGATACTTAGATCCTACATTGCTCTGTTCTTGCTGGGTCTGAACATTAAAATATCCGTGATAAAAGCATTCAGGATCTGCCCCTGATATTTTTAGGTGGCTAGAAATGTTGCCAAAGAAGTATCAGGCCTTTAAAATGTCAGAACATCCTATTACACCTGTGTGAGACACCAATGATTGTTCTTAAAAGCCACACATCTTTCCCATCTCCCATTTATCTTGCCCCATCTTATAACTAGATGGCCAGGTGCTACTGCTGTCACATTGATCCAAGAGGGGAAACACCGGTCCAGTTCTTCAGAAATACTGTTTTCAATGGGAATTTGATGCCATCAGTCATCACACCTCAGAGGGCCTGAAAGAGACATCATCATGCAGAGTGGTGGTGTACTCAAAAGGGGGAAGGGGCCAGACAGAGAGAAACACTCATGAACCCATCTCCTTGACATAAATTCTTCACTCTCCTCTTCTTACTTGTCAGGTTCTGTTATATTATTTTTCATCTACATCTTCTCTCATATGATTATAAGATCTTAGGGTAATTCAGGGAGGAGGTGACCTCCAGTGGTCTCTAATTCAAGCTCCTGCTCAAGGCAGGGTGAGCCATGAGATCAGACAAGGCTGCACAGAGTTTTATTCAGTCAGGTCTTGGAAACATCCCAGGATGAAGACCATGCAGCTGTCCTGAGGCCCATGTCTTCCTCTTTGGAAACAGCATTTCCCTGCCTGACAGATCTACCTCACAAAAGACCCACCTTTTCCCCTGCTATGCTCCTGCACCATATCCCAGGAGGTGGTGCTGGTGGGGACTGCAAGTCCTTATCTCCTTCATGGGGTAACTTAGGAGGTGACTGTGCTGAGAGGGCAACTCACAGATAGGGAAATCACTCTGGCCGTCCCTGTTGACAGCAGGATTTTAATTAGGGCCTGACTTAAATCATTAATTCACAGCCCTCAGGTTGTTTAAAGAGCTGTGATAATGAGCTGAGAAGAAATTACTATCCATTTTCTCTTGGCAGGACTCTAACGGCATGACATGACATTCACTGAATTGAGGAAAGAACAGGGATAATCTTCAGAATGAGAGAAAGACAGAAAATCTACCCAGAAGAAACAATGCCAGAAGATTCCTCCACATATGCAAACACAAAGAGGTCAATTTAGATCTAGTTTTTTCAACATGTCTTTATTGCTTAAGGGCATTTGGCAAGATAGCCACAACATAAACCTCCTGTCCAACATTACTTGGCAACATATTTCCCAGCTGGAAAGAAAATAAATTGGATTTTTTTCTTTGTGCTAATGCCACATTTTTTGGATGCTTTTTTGGAAACTAATCAAGAGATGGTTGCTCAGCATGCCTCTTCATTCTTGATGTGTTTTTAGTGCAAAATTGCCAGCAGCAACTTTCTGAAGTCCCCAGAGGTGTCAGATCGGACAGCTTCAGCTAACGGCTTCTTGTACATTTGCTGGAACGTCTCCTTTATTGCTGGCAGGTCGCTCTGAGGAGACACCAAGAGCCTCTTTAGAAGAGTGGTGAATGTTCTGAGTAATATGCCCTGCTCCTACCAGCGCCCCTGGGGTCTGATTCAAGGACCACCACACCCAGTGGGAGTAGAAGAAGACAATGCAGGAGGTCTAAAAACCTTGGAGGACTTTCAGCTTGACATTCAGATTTGAGGTAAGCCCATGTCAGATGGTGGTGAGGGGATGCTAACTGTGAAGAGGACCTGCATGGAAAGCTATGCCAGGTGGCTGGGAGAATTTCTGCCCAGTGGTGCTGTGCCAGCACAGCCTTGGTACTGGAAAAACTCACACAGGTAGCTGTGAACTCCTGAGGTCATCCCATGGTGGCAAACAGGGAAAGAGGCACTTCCTAGGAGAATGGCTAAAAGTGTTTTGTTCCACCCATAGAGGTAATTTTCTGGTTACTAGGCAGGGGGAGAAATAAACTCCTTGTCTTGAGCTTTCTTGTGAAAAGACACCTAAAGCACAGGTCTGATCTTTATCACTGTGGGTTTTAAATGTTATAATGACTGGACTGTGTCTTAATAGAGAGAATACCCTGGAGCCTAATTTTTCACACTGTGGATCATAGAGAAATATGCTTTCCTCACCCCTATGAAAAGCTCCTCCTCTGTGTTAGTTGAAACAGCCATGGGGTTACAACCTACACAGCTTAGAAGGAAGATTTAAAGACTGTGCTTAAATATCTCAAATGTCTTGTGAAATTGTGTGCTCCTTAAAATGACAATTAACTCCTTTGGCGTTTTATTTTTCTTTTCTCCTCCCTATCTGTTTTTCCCAGCTGGAATCCGAGAAAATTGGCAACATATGTTTATAAGCAATTCTCAAAATGGGAACTGCTGCTTTATCATTAATTAACTAGGAATTACTTTTACACATCCTACTGGGGCCAGACCTCCCCATGGGTTGGTTTTAACCAGGTACAGTTGACTCCACTTGAAATTGCCTGCATGCTTCCTGGTTTAGTTCCTTTGAAAACAGAAATAGATGCAATATCAAAATTAGAGTTGCCTGGGTACAGAAGCAGAGTGTGACCACTGATGTCACTGGGCTGAAAAAGGTTTGCTGAGCACATGATCTATCAGGACTCACTCCATACCCTCTACATTTGTATTTCTCCCAGAGCTGATGTGAGGCATTACAGGACACAGGGTACCCTACCTCAGCCCTGGTCACAAGGATGCGAATCAAGGTCTCTTCATCAGTCCCAGCTCCTTTCATCGACTTGTGCAGAAGTGTGGCAAAGTAACCTGGGCAGTCTTTGGCACAGCTGACTAAAGAAAACAGTAAGAAGCCTCATTACACTTGTACATTTGCAGTTTGTGATACAACTTCAAGCAGAATTAAATAAGTAAGAAAGAAAAGGAAACTCCAGTGTTTATGCTTAGACATATGAGATGGCAGGGGTTTTATTCCAAGACTGATCTGCTGTCAGTATGCAAGGAGAAATCTTGGAGTCTGAATGGGGATGTACATTTTTCCACAAGGAAAGTGTGTTACACAGTGAGATTACCAGCACTGAGTACTCTGCCATTCCACAATGAAAATTACATGAATGAGAATGAGCATTTGCCGCTAGGGGGTTCCTCTTGCCCGTCTATTCTTGAGGTAGCTGCTCATTCTGCAGATCACAGGAGGAAGATCTGGGAGAGCCTAGATCCAGATGGATAACAGCAATACCAGTAAGATAACCAGAGACAGGGCACAGGCGTAAATACCAGTCAAAGTCAACCCTAGTGCTAAATTGCTGTCAAGGACCCTGTACATTTTTGTGGTGGCTGGCTAGCACACTTCTCATGATGCCCAAGCATCTGCTAGAAGTTATCACCAGCCATGGTCCCAGCGCCAGCTTGGAGGTGGCCACCCTGTGTTAGAGGGCAAATAATTTAGCTGTGTGGAAAGGAGCTGTGTCTAGCAAGTTTCATTTTTAAAACCAAGGAGTCCTAATCACTACTGAAAACTCTCTTTTTTTTCTGGCAGATATGTCAGCTCAGTTTAGGGGTATCTTGATGGCTGTTGCCAGGCTGTACACAGACCCCCAACAACCAATGTCAGGCACTGGCAAGAACTAGAAAAGGAAGGTCTTGAAACAATTGCTTTTTACCTAGAGTCAGATAAGCCTTCTCCAGATCTCCAGATGTTTCACTTTTAATGGATTCTTCTATGTCCTTCCCACACACCTATGGGAACAAAAAGGAGCCATAAGAGCTTCTGTCTGTACATGTCTTCCCACTGTCCAAACCAGCATCAGACTCGGGATCCAATGGCAAAAGGTCAATCCAGATCCTTTAGAGCCTTTCCAACAGAGTAATTTGAGGGCAAGTGAAGTTCTCCTCCGGTGTAAGTGCTCACAGATCCACTGGCACCAAGAGAAGGTCTATGCAGCCAGGTAAGGCACAGTGGTTAAGAGATGGATAACCTACATTATGCAGTCCCAGGTATCTGACAGCTTTAGGACAAAGAAGCTGCAGCTTCTTCTTGAGTGACCCCTGGCTGGGAGAAACTGTTTGACCTTTCTCTATCCCCTTTATCAAAGGCTCTGGATGGCTCCCACACAAATAAGATAATTTTTGGAACTTTACCAACTCTATGAAGTTTTGTTACTTATTGTCTTTGGCTTCCCAGGCAAAGTTTACAAGCACCGCAGATGTCCCAAAGTTTTTGTATTATTCTGTAGGGAAGGGGAGAAGCAGACTTGTCTCTTCAAAACAGAGTTTATCCTGACTTTTGTGAACTTCAGGAATCTCAAAGGCTTTTACTTTGCTCTGCTTTGCCTATCAGGATGTCCCTGCATGATTCAAGACTCTGACTTTTAGGTCAGAGCTGGGAAACGGTATGTACAAGGCAGCAAGGGCATCATGTGAGGCTTTAGGGCTTAAGTTCTGCAAACTACCAACCTGGTTTAGCTCTTGCCCTATATATATCTCCAGCTGAAGAGAAGGGCATCTTTGCAAGATTTGGGCTCTAATCTTGGCCTACTTCGAGTGCAGCCAGGCAGGATGTGGTGGATTGGTTTGGGCAACCCGATCTGCTTGGCTTTAGGAATCAAAAAGCCAAGGTAGCTTGGCTATTGGAGCATTTAACTGAACCCCTAGGGTTTGGGCCACTGCAAGGGAGAGAGTATCCGGTTTGTGACTGGGTTTGTTCTCCTGCCAGCAACAACCCAAAACTTGGATTAAGCTGCAAACTTTTTTCTAACTATTGGTTCCTTATTATGCTGACACTGAAATCTGGCTTTGACTGGAGCTCTTTTCATCTTCAGTGCCTAAGGCTACAGTTTTCTGATGAACTCAAGAGTTCAGGACTGTGAGCCAGAGGCTGGAGGGGAACCCTTTCCTGAGAATAAATGTCACTGCTGAGCTTCCACTTTGCTGCCAGGAGAAGGACCTTGGATCTCCCATTGCTTTGACTTTCTGAGGTAATTTCCAAGCAAGACATCTCCATATCAGGTCAGGTTCAGGTCCAAGCATGAGTAAAATGTCCCTGCTGGTGACACAGGGAGAAGTGCTAAACAGCCAGGATCCTGCTGCCTGCTTTGCCTTATGTTTGGAGACAGGGGAAAGCACAGCAAAGCACCTGCACAGGCCATCTGCCCAGTGTGGGCAGAGAGGAAAGGCTGGAGATAAGCTTCTCCTCAGCCAATATGAGCGTGTGAAGTGGGGGGAACAGGAGGAGATACTTTGCCAGGCTCTATTTAGGAGAAGGAGGGGAAAAGACCAGAAAAGCAAATCCTTCCTTCAGGGCAGGCATTTGTGAACCTGTCCCTTTGCTGCAGGAGGAGGGGTACCTACTGCTGTGCAGCTGTGGGAAGGAACAGACATTGTGACATTTATTTGACTGAATATTGTGTAGGTTATGAAGGGGAATGGGTCCTTCACTGGCAGAGATACAGCTTCTCCTGTAAAACACCTATCCTGTAAGCTCGGGATACAGTTGTATAAGTATGTTTTGCAAGATTCTTAAAGCATTCAAGAAGTTATAAAATGGCAGATAAAGGCTTGTCCACTACATAGAATCATTTAGGGTGGAAAAGGCTCTTCAGATCATTATATATCTGCACCTATATGTCAGGGCCTATGCAACCCACATTGCAGAAGATAGTAACTCACCTTCTCATAGGCTTGAAAAGTAGCTCTCAGCTGGCTATAGCTTCTCTTTGCTAGGACCACATTGAAAGCCAGCTCCTCTGTTCCCCAACGGCCTTCTCCTGCCTTCAAAATCACATGTTATTCCTTGGAAGCACTTGTTTATACACACTAGAGACACGAAGTCAGCCAGAGCCCTCGATTCACCAAGCTCCAGCCCCTGCACCCCTTGGTTGGTGTGTTTAGTCCCCCCAAGGCAGCCCTTGCTGCGCAGCACGGGGGAAAAGGGATTTGTGCACAATTGCACTTACTTTATACAGATCTGAGGCATCTTGCTCTGCAAGCTCTGCATTGACCTGTTGGGTCTCATCTCGGGTTGCCTGCAGAAAAGGAGATAACCGT
Organism: Corvus hawaiiensis; assembly: GCF_020740725.1. NCBI lineage: Eukaryota > Metazoa > Chordata > Aves > Passeriformes > Corvidae > Corvus > Corvus hawaiiensis. The sequence continues at coordinate 33,477,867 of NC_063238.1, forward strand.
AAAAAACACCAGACCAGGCGCTGGTTACATTTCAGCTCGTGGCCCTGGCAGATATTTTGGTTGGAGTTTTGCTGCCATCTGCTGACACGAGCCCGGTGATGGGCACGGTGGGACTCGGGTTCACCGCAGCCCCTGGGTTCCCTGCCTTCAGACGTGAACCCTCTGCGCAGGGCTTATCCCCCAGCCTTACGTGCTGTGTGCTGGGGCCCTAACGAGATTGCAACGCTGATGCCTCTGGAGCAGGAAGGTTCCCAGTACCTGCACTGAAGTGCTGATGGTTTTCACGGTGCTGGATATGCCCTGGTAACTGTGAAATGTTTTCCTGACTAACCTACATACTCTGAGCATTCACCAACATTGTCACCCCTGGGAGAAACTATGAAGGACTGATCTATGAAAAAAAAAAAGTATTTGCCACTCCTGAAAATATACAAGAGGTTGAAGAGAGCTGTATCAATGCTTCCCAGAATGAGAATCTTAACTGTGATGCGTTTAGCCATGTGACTGTTATGTCTTTAAAGCTTCTTGTATTTATTCAGTCTTTTCATTTCCCAGGGTTGTCAGATCAGACTGGCCACCACACTGCATTTCTAGATGGGCTCCTATTTTTCTTAGTTATAATGTATCTTTATGACAATATTGATTTTCTGCTTTATTTCATGAAAGGGGTTTAAAATAAAGTCTGTTCTAATGGAAAACACGCTTTTTTTATGAATGAAAAACTAACATAACAGCAATCTCTTTCATAGTTGTTCTGTATCTATCTGAATTCTAAAATGCTTACCTGAGATGGAAGTAAGATTTCCTGGTTTTGGGCAAAATTCAGAATAATGGGGCCATGACCTTGAATGAGTATTCTAGCCTTTACCATGGTATAAATAACAGTGAAACAATCCTGTTATTTTCAAAGTATCAATATTTATAAAATTATCTCTGGCTTCATAAACTAAAATTGTACATATTAAAAAGCCATAGATACGAAAGGCTCCTATACTGAAGAATGCCTTTTGTTTACTGTAATTACCTCATTATTATTTTACATATCATAACTGCAGTATTATAAATACCAGCCAATACTTATTATGATTACTCAGGGGAAAAAAGGAAATATCTCTGTCAGGCAGCTGCATAAGAGGAAAGTCCCCAGCCTTACCTCTAGCACCATGACTAATATCTTCTGTAGGGAGCCACTGGTGTCACTTTTAACATCAGATTCTAGATCCCTATCAAACACTGGGAAGAAAAAAATCTGTGAGAGTTCAACCAGTGAGAAAGGATTTAAATGAAGGTGTTTGAAAGACAAAACTACTTACAACGTTTGTAGGCCTCCTTTATGTTTACAATTTCCTAGGAAAACAAAAAAAATAAATAAAGTAATAATCAAGTAAAAAAAAAAAGAAATCTTATTAATTATTAAATAAATGAGTAGACAAAACACCAACAAGTCAGCACCATGCCTGTACTGTATGAGGCGTAGCAACCAGAGGGGTGGGAGAAGCCATGAATTCCCAGTCCCCCACTGAGGACAGCACTTTGAGGGGTGCGTGACTCGTGCAGGTGTCCTTCTGGTTTTCCCTGCATTTAGGCAAGAGCTAATGTTTTTTTTCACTAGGGTTGTGCTCCTGTACCTCTGAACCATCAGAGCAGTGCCAAAGCTGCCTTTAACATGTATCCAGGGATTTTTCTCACCAATGTTGCCTCGAGTAAGATAAAGGAAGGAATGTGAATTATATTGGTCTTAAATCCTTTTAGAGTTTCAGCTCTAGTATGGCAATCGTATTGCTGCAAACACTGGCAAGAGGCACTTCAGCCATGGAAGCTGGTCTGATCCCTCCTCCTCCTCCCAGGGATGCTCTTGGTGAGCTCTTTGCCCTGCTGCCTAGGGAAGGTCACAGATGGTGTCCCAACCTTATTGTTTCGTGTGCAGAGAATCTCAATCAGGAGTGGCTCATCTGTCCCAGCACCCTTCATCGCCTTCCGAAGCTCTCGGGCCTCGTACTCGCAGGGCAGGTCCAGCAAAGCCAGAACAGCCTTTTCAAAATTCCCACTCAGGTCTCCCTTCAGGTCCTCTTCCATCTCCTGTGGGGACAGTCATGAGGGTTAGTGCAAAAGCTGAGGTGAGATTAGAGGATTTCTTAATTTGTTTCAGGAAATCTAATGATTTAAAAGCTCCTTCTGTACCAAAAAGTGACAAAACATTTTTTAAAAGGCCTTAAAATACACAGGCTTTTCTTTTTCAAAATAATTTCCCTAAAAATTTTGGTTTTAGATTGACTGAAATGATTGTCCCATCTTCAAATACCAGCCAGTATCAGTCCAGTTATGATTCTTACATGAGTAAACAAATGCAAACTAGTGTTTTGAAAAGCTTAACAGGAGTTTACTCTGAAACAAAATGCAGAAGCTTCCTGCTTTGAGAGAGCTGCCACACAGGGGATCAAACTAAGAACCTTCTCTGTTAGTTTTGGTTAAAACAGACTTACTGGAAAAAGCAGCAGATTTCTGCAAGGCGCTTTTGTGCCAAGCAAACAGCAGGTTTTTTTACGTACACACAAACACACACATGCACAGAGAGAAGAAAAAAAGCAACCTTCTTTGATGTGATTTACTTAATTAAAAATTTACTAAGACCCTGGAGAAGAGCTGGCTAGTGCATGCTAGCTAACCTTGAGGATGCCTGCTGAGGATGTATTTGAAGTCCTATCTGCAGTCAACATTTCCTGCAGTATAGGAAGCACTTGACAAGTTCAGAACACTGAATGAGAAGTCCAGCTCTAAGTCTATTGTTCTCAAGTTCCTCCTCACACAACCACACGTGAACACTCAACTACTCAGGTCAGAGGCTGCCATTGGTGTTGGAGCAGTGTCAACACACACACCATGAATGCTGCAAGTTCCTGGAGCAGCAGGAGTGTGAGATGGTACCACTCGTGCCTCCTTCCTGAGAGGTTCAGGCTGCCCAGGCAAGCAAGAAGAGTTGCTATGAGCTGATGTCACCATGATGTCTCACAGCATTTGATAATTTCTAATGCCTATTTTTATTAACCCTCATTATAGAACAAAATCTACAGTATTTATGTAACCAAAATCTAGATCATGCTTGCTGTAAATTTTACATATAAAAGGCTTTCATTCATCTTCAGTGCTGACTTTCTTATTGACGCTGATTAATGAGCAAGCAGACACTAAGAAAATACCAATTTAATAATAAGGTCTGCAGGATTCAGCTGTTTACTAAAATAACATTTTTCTTACACACAGAATCATTACAGCAGTTTATGCTTCCTCCTGCAGAAATCAAGTGCCCAATGAAACTTCTTAGTTTTGCAACATGTTCTACTTCATCACTGGGAGAAATCAATATTACTTCTATTAAACTCAATAAAAATATAGTTGTGCAAGATCAAATAGTTCCTCTGAATTTACATCTGGACTCTGACTTAAAATTTCCCTTTTATATTAACTTATTTTTCTGAATGTGCTGAAGATGAACACAAGCTGAAATACTTTCTATTTCAGTTATGAATTATTTTCTATCTCTCCCAGCTTTGATTAAAATGCTCTGATCTGGTTAAGGCTGACTTCAAGAAGACTCTGAGGCCTAAAGTTAGAAATATAATCAGTATTTTAGGCGATAAAATAAATAGCTGAATCAGAAAGTAACTGCTGTCCCCCTTAAGTCCACTATGCCCTTGATATTTTCAAAAGCAGAGGCCTGTAGGCTGTATTTTCAGAGGCAGCGGTTTGAAACAGAGAGGCCACTTATTTCAAAATACCTTGCTATACAAAGCCTTGTACTTCTGTTTTATTTGTTGTCTCTGCTCCGATGTTCTACTTGATAAGACTTCAATAATTTTCTTTTCATTGGTTCCTGAAAAAGAAGTTGTGCATAGGGATTATATAATCAGGAATCTAATGCAGAGGAAAGAAAATGTGACCTCTAAAGAGAAAATAATTCCTGTACATATATCCCCAGTGGTTCCACCTTTAGGACTTGTAGCATCTAAGATTCTTTTGAGGATAATTTTAACTGCAGTCAGCTACAATGTTCAGGCCATAAAATAAAAGTTCACCATCTCATGCTGTTCATATCAGGGAAATTGAGTCTTCTGTTTGAGAAGGTCAGACACTGCTCCTAAAATCAGGGTTATGCCAGTGCCCATAGGCTGAGGTACACGTTTTTGGTGACAATGCTTGTTTGAGTAGTCCCAAGGCATCAGCCACCAGATCCAGTTTATTACGTGTGTGAATGCTGTGCTGGCACAACAGAATGAGGGCAGTGGGACAAGAGGCTGGGGCAGGCTAGGATGTGTTTGAATCAGCTTCATTAACTCAATGCCTGGATGTACAGCCTGTAAAAAATTGATTTTAGTTTTGCTAAATGGAGTCAGGAAGAGGAGCTAGAACCAGCCTGGATGGTTTCAGTCTCTGCCGATGCAGAGATCAGAGTGAAGTGGGAGCGTGGGATGCCCAGGGAGGTGCAGCTGCTGTGCTGCCCATCACAGAGGGAAGCTGAACATGCAGCCCCCCTCCAGGAGAAAAGCCCTTAGTCAGCTTTGAGCTCTAACTTAGGCAATGGGTTGAAGAGGCTTACTAAAGGCAGTGACCTTGCTCTTGTACTTTTCTTGCCCTCAGTCATATAAACAGATGTTTGCACATAAACAGATGTTTGCACAAAACAGAGCTGCTGGAAGGCATTTGTTATGGCTAAAAAGAGACAGGACCTCAGTGATGTTACCTGGATGTACAAAAGACACAATAGGGCAGCTATTGCATTAACACAGGTGTCCTGGTGCACTTCCATCTCAGGGCCAGCAGCTTGACTCAGGCATTATTTCTTCAAGATGGGTATTGAAATTGAGAATGTGAGCCAGGACAGACATATGACCCAGCATGTGATGGGCACTGCCCAAATGCCCATAGCATATCAAGGGTTTAGATGGCAGACCAAAGGCATCATGACATATGCCAGGCCTGCTGAGGCCTGCACATCCTGCTGGTGGTCACTGCCTCATGCTGTCCGTGTGCTCTGCCATCTGATGCATTTGTGTTGCCATCCCTGGGATTTGTGCTGTGCCTCATCTCATGCTTTTAGGAGCAGGAACAAACAAGGATTTTTGAGTAGCAACCAGCACAAAGGATAAAGATACAAATTATATTGGCATTCAGCAACAGCTGATGTGCTTTCATCCCTCATATCACTATCAGGTACATGCAGGACAACTTTAGGGCATCTTGTCCAGTTCTTCCTGCTTAGATCAGAGGCAGAAGGCATGGTCCAAGTTTGAAAGGAATTATATTCCTATTTGATAATGTTGGGCTAAACTTTCAGTAGAAGAGTCCTCTGGGGAACTGTTGTTTTGAGGGGGCTCATTTGATAGGACAGGAACAGTTCCTGAAATTCAACGCTTAACTAGCTGATTCTGAATGTCATTGCTATACCAGGAAGAAATGCTTAAATACATATTACCTGTGCAAATACCTGGAGTGAATTAATAACTTATTGATCTTGTGTGCTGCCTGGATGTTCTTCCTCTACGGAACATTGTCACCTCCATGGACCTTAGGATCCCATGAAACACTATGCATTCCTCACTCACGTCAGTGCAGTCAGGCAGCTTACTTCAAACTACCTCAGAAGATGGGGAGGGACAGTATTTTCAGTTAAAAATCACTGATGAATGTTGAAATCACTGTAAATTCCTTTCAGCTGATGGAGCTGCAGTGGGATCTGGTGAAATATGGAGGTGATGATGTTCTTTACTGGTCTCTGGAGGCCTGAGAAAGGATATATAACCATGACCTTAATCTGACCTGACTACCTGGACGCTGTGACTGTCAAATTAGTCTTGGCAGCTTGATGTTCCTATCATAGGGAACAAATATCATATTTACCATCATCCTCTGGAGCCATGCAGTTAACAAACTAGATCTTACCAGTCTTTGAGGAACAAGCTGGCTTCCCTTCCCATTTATCTTCATGGGTGTGAATGTTTTTTGAGTCAGTACGTGACAGAAAGCATAAAGATTACCTAAAACTAGTTGGAACAATTGGTTTGCCTAAGTTCATGTATATGCTCTTTATAATATTGATCTGCCCTTTGTACAAAATCCAAAAATCTACAAAATTTTTCTTACCTGCTCCTTTGCAGGCACTGTGTATTTTCTTGGCGTCTCGCTCTGCATCAAAGCCGTGATGGTGGTGTTTGTGGGTTGACTGGGAAGACAGAGGCACAACAGACACATGGGAAACAATTTTGCATTAGAATGACAGCAGTTTGGGGCAGGTTCTTGCTTGATCTTTGTTCCCACCATCTAAACCTTGAAGTTCAGGCTGAGCTTTGCTGAAATACTGTATCTATCCCTAGGGCTCCTGGAATGGATCCACAAATAGCTGTCACCACATAAAAAACAGAGTGGTCTATATAACTTTGTCACCATATTTATATATGTGTATGTCACTATACATAACATGTCACCACATGACACACATGACCGTATAACATGATATATAACTTTGTTCTGCCAGTTCTGGCTTATTCAAATAATTTAAAGGTAATAACTTCATACCAGGCATCTTCCTGCCAGATCAAATATTATTGGTTTGTACCACTTTAACAACAGGCCAATACAAACACCTTATCAGAAGCAGGACCTATCTCTGCAGTACAGTTGTAAGTACTGGGAGCTTAAAATCACAATCATCTGAATAAAAACTTGTCCCAAAACCCTTTCTTGTATTGATGCATTCATGCAAACAAGATAATTGGAGATATGTAATGTGATAAATCTGGGGGCTTTTGTTTTTGCTGGGGAGGTTTTTCGTTTATTTTTTTTAATTTGGCAAAAATGTGGCTACCTTGAGCTAAATTTACAGGGACAGGATAATAACTCAAAGTCCACATCCACAGCAGCAGTTTACAGCCTGACATATCAATGTAAACAGAAAACCATGTCTGCTCCTAATCTGACAAGCTGTGAGTCACAGGGGCTGAAATTCTGGTACACCCTTCATTCTGCTGTTTCTCAGAAAAGGGTAGAATTGTTTGAGACCACAATGACAGCAACAATTTCAGCTCCCTTTATATGATTAATCAGATATTTTAAATGCCCAAACTCCAAAACAGTAGTAGAAAATAGGTCCTGGGCTCCGAAGTCAAGTCAGTATGCACACAAGTCAGTATGCACACCATGGACTCAGGGGTCTAAGTGGGCACTGGCAGTGCTTTGGCATTTCCACTCAAATAGCAACATGTGGATCAGGCTTCTTGCTTGCAGGGCTGCCAGGCACTGGCACCACCACTGTTAATTAAGAGTTATGATACTGCAGGGCATGGCAGTCTGCTTTGAAGCCCTTCTGAAAATGCCACCAGCCTGCTGAGGAGCCGAAGAGGTTAAATGGCTGATTAACCTCCTGGTCTCTGGGGATTGCACAGGGCAGGGATCACTCCTGAAAGACATTAGGCATGACATCATTCTGCTTGTGGAGTAAAGAGAATTTAGCCACATGGCTGTGGGCTGTGCTCTGCTATGTAGCCATCTGTCCAGAGAACATGTTTTATTTACAAGTACAGTTACAACCTGAAAGTCTGTTTGCTGGTATGCTCCAAAAGTTTCATGCTGTCATCTACTAGTTCTGGTGAAAGAGCTGCAACTCTGGCTAAAGGGGTCGTCTGTCAAAAGGCAAAGGGTCAGTTCTCAAGGAGAAAAACCCAAATCCAGTCCCTACACTGCTTTACCAATGTACCTTCATGATTGACTGAAGCCAGTTAGGTACCTGGCTTTTTCAATGCAGTTAGCAGCTAGAATACAACCTACTGCTAATGGTAGCTGAAACTGAAAATTTTTACAACCATAACAATTAGTAAGGTACTGTAACAATGCAATAACTTTGCTTCATCTCTACAGCACAAGGTAACACTTTGATTGCCATCATTATCACAAATGTTGCTTTTAAAGATGTATCCTACTGTATGCTCACACACAAGTGAGAGCCTTTCAAACAAGGTAGAAATAGTTGCATATAAGTAAGTAATATTTTCTAGTGAGAGATTTTATTTAACAGTATTCAAATTTCCCAGGAGTTTTGGTCAAAATGGAAAGGGAAAAACAAAGTTAGAAAGCAGATGCACTGATAACTATTTGAAATTAATTCCATTCACAGTTTTCTATTATGGCATCTCCTTAGATGGCATTGTGTACAAAGGAAATCTACTGACAGGCTGAGAGAGCTGGCGTTGTTCAGCATGGAGAAGAGAAGGCTCCAGGGAAATACCATTATTTTGGCTCAGTACTGTTGGTATGCTTATGGTTGATCTTGCTGACTGTGTTAGGCAGCCAATACTGAAGTTATTCTAGAGTTGTTTGCAAAGTAAACCAAAAAAGACCAAAGAAGCAGCTGAAAAATCAGAAAAAAGGGGAAAATTCTGTAGCACAAAATACAGAGAAAAGTGCTAACATATCAAATGTAGACATTTGACTACTTTGCAGTTATCCAAGTGCTATTCTAATTTATAGATTCTCAGATTCCCTGCAGCAATAAGAGCTGAGAACTGTTGCTTCACATTCACTGCCTCCTGACCTGGGACAGAAGGTGCAGTGGTGAGAAATGAAGAAGAAAAAGGCTTCATCTGGGATTCTCTCCCACTTTTCAGACATTCAGCCTGGACAGAAACACCTGCACAAACACACAAAGGCAGGAGCTGGGTTGTTCTTTGCTTTGCCTTGCCCACCAGCAGTGCTGGGCTGTGGGAATTGCCCTTATCATGCTCGTGCTGCTGCCTCTGCAGCTCCCACTGCCCCAACCCTATTGCAGGTGCACCTGATCATGGTAAGGTCATGGCAGGGCATCGAGAGAGTGGTTTTCTCTCTCCTGCCTTGATGGCTGGTCAGTTATCCTCAGGTTTAGTGAGCCCCTAATTCCTAGGTACAACTTGTATTGTAGGTGTTGTGTTTGTGTGTAGCACAGGTGCAATAGGCAGGAAAATGGTACCACCAGAAACTGAAATAGCATTGTAGATTTATGATTATTCATAAAGACATAAATACAGAAAGACTTATTTTCAAGGGAAAAATCATGCAGAAAGGAAGGAAGGCCTGTTTCGATGTTCAGGACATGTTTGTTTTAAAGCACCAGAGGAATTTATTGAGTCAGCTCTGCTAAAGCCTCCATCTTCAAATAAATCATTGCAAAACATTAAATGATGTGCCTGGGGGATACCATTCCTATAGTACTGTGTGTAATACTAGCATCAGCTTTATAGAGAGAAATCTGACACTGTGGGTAAGTGACTGTCAAGACCACCTCCTGGGTCATCTGAGAAAAATAATTCACTACTTGCTGAGTCCCATCCTTGACCTTCCCACTGACATAGCTTCCCAGTGCAGGAGAGGTAGAGCTGTTTCAGAGCTGTACTCCTTACCCTGTGGATTTTGACAGGTGGATTTTCCTGTAAGGGATACATGGCAAAATCAATTGATGTTTAATACCATTTGTAACTTGTAGTCATTTTTCTTCTAAAAGTATGGGTAGAACCACTTTAATATAGTTCTTTTTTTTAGAGTTAGGACCTTAGATTTGGTTAGTTACTGACTTACAAGTGTTCTAGCTAATTTGGTGATAGCATGATGTGGAGTCTGAAATATCAGGTGGACAGACTGCAAACAGCTTTGAAGTTGGACATACGGTGTGAGGGAACTTGCTTTCACAAACTGGTCCAGCTCCATCCACTCATTTGTTTAATTTTCTTCTCATTTCTCTCCAATAGTTCTATATTAATTAATGTGACCAGAGTTCTGATGGTAAAGAATATTCTTTTCACTTCCAGAATAGCTGTATTTACAGCCTGTGTTGACTTGTTTTCTCTTATCCTGAATAGTTTTTGTCTCACTCAAGCATGTTTTAGACAATAATCTGTTTCCCTTGCAGCTTTGACTAAAATTGTCACAGATTTATTTATATTAAATTGGACAGTTTATAACAGATCTAAAACTAACTTGCTTTGTTCTAACTTGCTTTCAAGCACACAAAGTAGTTTTTCCTACTATAAATTACATCTGACTTTAGGGAGCCGTAAGATGAGTTTATAGTTGAAGATGATCTGCAATGCTTAGAGAAGCTTTGTAGATTTTTCTTTGATGTTTCAGCATGTGGAGCCCTTATGGAGCACAAATAAACAGTTTAACAAAAAGGTCAGCCAACCAAGAAGGACGTGATGGGGTGGGGGAACAAGAGCTCTTGCTGCAATACATTGCAGACACTCCTGAACAAATCTAGTATCTTCCTCAGGCTAAAGACAATTAAGCTTGCAGTAGATACAAAGTGCTCATCAGTCATTAGACAAGAACAGAAGACATACTACCATGAACATGCCAGGTAGTTTCCTGTTTTGCAAAAGAGAGCCCTCCCTGAAAACACCTCATAATACAGCTTGAGCACTCACAGCTATTTTTCCATTTCTATCATCTCATGCAGATGCCACAAGCCTGCTCAGGAACAGGTTTATGAAGGAGTACTGTCAGAACAATGAAAAGAGCAGCTGTTCGGGGTGCTGGTCACCGCTGCAGCTCTAACAGAGATTGATGCTGATGATGTATAGAGATAAATGCAGGCACAGACCCTTAAAGAAAATCAGTAGGAAGAGCCAGCAGGAGTGTGGTTGCTGACCAGAGCAGATGAGATGCAGCTCTAGTAGCTGTAGGCAGAGCTCTAAAAAGAGTTGGATTGATCCAAGCATGCTAAGTGCCTACCCCAGTCTTCATTTCTGCCAGGTCCAATTTATATGCTTTATTTAGTCGATGTCTAACTTCAAGCTTCTTTTTTGGCTGCTGTTTTCATTTTTCTTTGGTTTAACAGAAATAAAAATTAAATATCAAAGTGGTAGTACACAGAAAGGGCAGACTGACCAAGCCATGCTCTTTACAGCATTAACTCATGCACTTGAGTGGGGTCAGGAATAAAATTTGGGGCAGCGTTTAGTTGTCTAAACATAGGTCTCTGGTGCTGTTAGAGATGTCCCAGGGTAAGCTGCCTGATGCCTGTCAGACATCAGTGGTCTCCCATGGGCCTGCACCCATCAACCTGATGTGGATGTCTCACATACCTGAGAACATTACCAGTGGATACTGGAGGTGGGCTACTCAATCGTGCCAGAGTTTTCCCACCCATTTTCTTATTCTACACACATTTAATTATGTTGACAAAAATGCATTCGAGAAAAACGAGGTTTTAAAAAGAATGACATAAACTAGTTCCATGTGCAGCAATCTGAGCTTTCCTTTCTATCAAGCAGGTGAGCACCAGCAACCTCTCTGCCTGATTTCCCAGAGATTTACAGCTCCTGTCTGCCTGATTTTGGTTCCTCTACTGCCTACTGCAGCTGAAACAATTCCTGTGATGGGCACAAGCACAATGGCCCAACACTGTGTGGATTCTCTGGTGTCTTATAAGGCTTGAGTTCATGCCTCAGTCTTTTGTTTGGGGGATTTCTAATACAGTCCCTCTCTTCTCAAGATTTCCAAGAAACATAACAGGCACTAATAATTTTGAGATTAGCACCCTACTGGTAAATTCATCTAAAGTTGTCTGGTGGGTTCAAACGTTTTTAGCTAGGATAACAGATACATATTGCAGCATCTTGCATCCTGTTTCTTTGGGAAGCCAAGTCCCAAACAATCCATAATGTCCCAAAGGTGAGGACAGGAATACCGGAAAAACAAACAAACAAGTCAAAACAATTGAAAACCCATTCCAGATAGGAAGCTATAGAACCTGTTGAGATTTCTCAGTTCTCACAATGCACTGTCACTGAGCCACCAGTTCAAAGACCTTTGGGGAGCCCAGTCTCCAGCTAATGAACCATTTATCCAGCTCAGCACTGAGAGAGCTGTCAGGACTGGTTTGGGCAGAGCCTCTTACTCTTCACATATATTTAATTATTGTGGTAGGCAGTGGATAAGTGAGTTGTCATCTCAAGGTGCCTTCCAGTTCTATGATTCCTGTCTTTATCTTTTGTGTGGAGAAGAAAATTTATTTTCTCTATCTACCAGGAAATATTCCAAACCATCCAGTCACCTTGTTAGCATAACAAACAACAGGACCGGGGTGTGCATCTCATTGGTTAAACTGTATCTAATACACTTGGATCACAGGAGACAGCTTTTGGCAAAGCAGCACCTACATGATTAATTTTTTATAAACATACATATTACTCAAGATTAATTATTTATCTTGGCAGAAGTCTTTAATGAGCTATAATGCAACTGGAATCCAAGGTTAACTAGACTAACAGTAATGATTAGGAAAAAAAAGGGACGTGTTCTTAGATCTTGTGATTGAAACCTTCTAGTACATCACATTGTCAGGATAACATCCTGTTATCAGAAGAACCTCTGAACTCCCAGCCAAAGTAGTCTTAATGACAGCCCAAACCTCATCCCTCATCTCAAGTATTTCCGTCTGTTGAGAATAAAACACAAGAACAAACATAGGAGTAGGCTGCTGCATTTTTATCCTGATCTACTTCCAAAGACAGACTGAAAACATGATGCTACGTTTGTGCTTCATCCCTAGTCTGATTTACTAAAACAGACATTGCCAGTCATAATGATTTTTTTCACCTTGTTGCAATGCTACCTTAGGCCCCTCTGGATTGGGTCAACTTTTTGGATAACAGCAGAAGACATGAGCATAACCAACTCAAACTATCCTATGATCCTATAACAATAATAGCCAGAGCCTCCTACTGCTAGATAGGGTTTATTATTCTTATATAAAAATAGTGTCACCTTATTTTAAACCTATGCATTCCTAATAGAAAATGTATCTTACTGTTCATGTCAATTAATGATGCAGCTGAGACTGGAATGAACACCAACAGAGACGAGGACAAACCATTTCAGTGGTAACATCCAACCTGCCCAACAAGCAACACACCTCCCTCACCCATGGCAAAGAGCCTGGAGCCACATATCACACATCTCAGAGCTGTGCATGGGAGAGCTCTCAGAGCCAGCAGGCAGATCGCCCCTCCATCAGGAGCCTCCAGCTTGCCATGGGATGGATGGATGGATGGATGGATGGATGGATGGATGGATGGATGGATGGATGGATGGATAGATGAGGGCAAGCTGGCATTGGTACCTGGTGACCTGTGGCTGCTTTCTGTGGCAGCAAGGCCCTGGGACACCACCACAGCCCTATTCTTGTCCAGTTTGACATGGGACCGCAAACATTCCTGGGGGATAAAATGTTGACCTGCTGAGAAAGCTCAAGACCATCAATCAGAAAGGGCAAAAAAGCAGATAAAACTCATTTCATTGCAATGTGTAGGTACTCCCATGAGAAAAACTTCCAAATATTAGAGCTCTTTAATATAATGGATAAGAAAAAGAAACAAAGAGCAATTACTGGTAGGCAAGGTCAGGTCTCATCTACCTGGGAAAGGCCACTCAGGGCACGGATATCTTGTCATTAGCGGATGATACATTCACTATCTCCTATCATCCTTCCACCAAAGTAAGGGATTCTTCCGCAAGCTCTTCTCAGTAAAGTTGAAATAATGGGGCTCAGTTATTCAGGTATGAATTTATGAGAAAGGTAAAGGCTTTTACACACAGGTCAGAGTAGATGGACACTAACATCTAAAAACAAACAGAAGCAAACAGCTGTGGTGTGTTGGTAGCAGGGCTGTATCAGCAGGCACCGGGGTTTGTGCTGTGGTAATAAGAAGGTGGGGTTGACAAACAACTTTTTGACAAATCTATTGGCAAGTGCAACCTTAAGACAACGTCCTTTTGTCCGTAAGGTTCCTTCTTCTCCTATTTTGTAAAACATACTTCTCATTTTTGTTTCTTTGAGCATTTTTCTAAGTCAGCCACAATATGCAGCTGAAAAATTGCCATCTGCCTCCTTGCCTGCTCAGAGAATGGTATCAATGTCTCCAAATGCCATCTGCCACCCAGGCTGTGACTCTCCCAAATCCTTGTGGCTGTTTTATGTCTAACAGCTGCATGACAGCAACACACACTGTCAGCTAGCTTGTTCCTGATGGTTTGTTGCTATCAGAATCAAAACAACTTCTATATGAATTCTATACTGGATAATACAATACATGTAAGTTTTATGGATTAGTCAACAGCCTTTGCAATTGTAGGAACCCAGAGTGCAGAGAATATTTCTCTGCCTGTTTGGAAGGGTTCTACCCCACTGGACAACACTGTTTTTGACCTTCGTCCTTGGAGAAAATTGCCTACCCTCTGGGAAGAATTAGAATCTACACTGGTGTGAACTAGGTGATAGAGTATTATGTAAGATTGTCACAGGGTGAAAAATTTAGAGGATTTGGGTTTGCTGATATAGTAAATAGATAAAAGCAAAAAACTTCAGAATGGAGGATTGTTGTTCTCCAGACCTTCTTCTTCTTCTTCTACTCCTCCATATTCTGCAGTAGAAGTAGTTTGGGATGATTGGATAAAGAATTCCGCAGTTCCTGACTGCGTGACTAGATAATTGGTAGAAAAGTAAAAATAATGTACTCTTTTAGTGACCATTGGTTAATTTACCTTTTAAAAGCCTTGAGCTTTCCTGCATTTGCCTTTTGTATTTTGCTCTGCTTCATGCTCTGCTTCGGCATGTGAATTACTGATAAGATATAATAAACGACCTGAAGACCGAGAAAATACAGAAGTCCCGTCCATCTCTCAGACTCCTGGCAAAGACTCTAAAAAGTCTCTCCCATCAAGGGAGGCATAATTACAGCACGGTCAGTGTCAGCAATGACTCTGTTACTCTTTCCAAATTGAGAGATGCAGACCTTATTTTCTACATCTGGGACTAAACGTGCAGTGACAACAAGATCCTAATAGAATTAGTCACATTTACTTCTTCCTTTTAAAAACAAGTGGCAATAGTGAAGATAATTGCTCTGACAGTTATTTAAACTGCAAAATTAAAACCATCTTTCTCCTACAATGTCCCTCTTGTTTCTAGTAGCTGTTAATATATCATCTAATAATACCTCGTGTTTAATTTTTTGTCCTATTTATTCATGCTCACCACCATAACAAAGAAACCCATGATTAAGAGAAAAATGTAAGTTTGGGATGGTTCTCTCATCTGAATTTTATACTGTCCAGTTTTAATGTTTTCAAAAATTTTTGTGGCTGATGGAACACCTCAACACAGAGTACTTTTAAAATCAGTTAGCTACCAGGGCATCATGCAGTGGGAATGCCAAAGTTGCAAAACTGCAGCTTTTATTTCTAGAGGGCTCAATCCAGATGCTTAAATACAGACACCTCTGAGATGTGTGAGATCACCCAGCACCTGTGTGGGGCTGGCAGAGAGGACGTGGGGCTGACAAGGACCTAACTCACCTGGTGGGGCTGCTGAAGCCCAGGCAGGAAAGGATGCTAGAAATCTTCAAAGACACCATGCCTGTGGTTAGACATGAGTCATGTGTCACATCACTTCCTTTGATTACTTATCTTGCAAATGGTAGCCATAAAAAATGCAAACAAATGGCTTTATTCACCACAGATAAATCTAGTATTTCAAGTTGGCAATAATTCTTTTTTATGATGGGGGCAGACTCCTTTTGTTTTATTGACCATAATACCTGGTTGGAAGACACTTGGAAAACAGCATATTTTGCCTCTTTTTTCAGCTGAGATGCCAGATTTTTAACTCAAGTTTTCTTACGTCTTATTAAAAATTTGACACTCATTACCTCCACTAAGACTTGTGATGAGTTAACCTTGATGGAACTGAACTAAATTCTTGTGTATGCCAGCATGAAAGCTAGCATGACTTCAGAACACCTACACAGGGCTCAAATACATGGGCACAATCTTTGGGAACATCATACTGACTCTTGCATGTATTTTAAAGCTCAATTATTTAAAAGGAGAAGGACTTGAAGGATGTTGCACCTCATCAGGGAAGCCCCAAGATGACATGCTTCACCCCTCGGTCCCTTCATTGTTTCTAAAATACATCTCTGCAAGACACATTATCTAAACACCATCTATACATTCACAGACACATAGAAGTGCTGTTACTATACAGATGTGCATGTTTAGTGTCCAACAAACCAACTGTGCCTATGGAACTTGGAGGTTTGTGTGTCTAACACCTTTGCACGGCACAGGAAGGAGGTGGAGGAAGTTTCAAGATACTCTCAGGTCAGCTGAGTCACCTAAAGCAGCAGTAATCAGTCTACTGCTGCTACACTAGTCACAGTTAACAATAAAGGCAGAGTCATTTTCTGGATAGCAACTGTTGAAAATTTTATAGTATTTGAAAGTAGCTAAGTTCTTGCTTAAGTAGTTAGAATTGTGGGGCTACAAATTGAACTTTATCTGAAGCATATGGCTGTGTTGTGTAAGTCAAAATGGATTACAGAGAAACCTGGAGCTAATAATCTGATAATTAGGAACAATAAAGATAGATTGTAGTGAAATGTGAACAACCAGAACATTAGTAATAGAATAGGCAAAGCTAGCAGCTTAAATATTACTTAAAAGTTAATGGCTAGAGTGGACAGCCCACAGATTGTGGTATATGAATTGTAACAACCATATTCCAACATGGAATACAGAACTGACCAAAACTCCCACCAAAGCCAACCTCAGGGGATGCGAAGATGACCACAAACTGTTTTGGTAACAAAACAGTGAACCAATAAAGAGGGAGAAGACCCCTAGTATTACCATTGGTCTGGAGTGTTGCATGAGGGATGGGAAATTTAGATTGTGAGGGTTTAATTGCCAAGGGGTTTCTTTGCTCGGGGTCCCTCTTTTGAGACACCTAAGCTTGAGCTACCAGATACCATAACTGACTTGTGCCAATGACCCACCTAATGGAGATGAGAGTCGAGTGACAAAAATTTCTTTAACAGTAACAACAGAACTTGGTAGAGTATGTTAAAACTGTTGTATGCAAAGAAGAGCATTAGAGTGCAGATACTTGGGATTTTTTAATGTTTTTGTACAACATAACTGCTTGACATATTTACATCATGTAAAACATAAATGTAGCAACTCTTTGATATTTCAGATGGATTCTAATTTTTTGTCACAAATGCATCATAATTTTTTCATGGGTAGATGCTTGTTAGCACCTACTACAGCAGCACTCACAGGGCAGCCTCAGACCTAAAAGGAACAGCAAATATCTTGGATAATAAGGGACCATGGAAATGAGAAGAATCTGCCACAGCTCTTCCCCAGTGGTGGGTGGCTAAACAAGAAGTTATTTCTGTCATCTGTTGACTGTGGGCTTATGGCCAGGGACTGAACAAGAATCGACTGTCCCTGAACACTGGTCTGCCAGGGGAAGCAACAAAGAGCCATTGTTGAGCTTTGTGATGAGATAATAAAATCACGCCGTGGTAATACTTGTACTAGGGAAACATTTCTACAAGGACAGTAATGTTCATAGGCAACACAGAAGTCCTTGTGAGTTTTGTGAGCTTATGCCCCAGAGGACTCCTCGGGCAGATATGTTCTCCAAGTTATACTTACTTTTTTACCTTCAAGTTGTCAAACCATATGGCCCACAACAACCTGCCATCCCCTTCTTAGACTATAGAGTCCTCCCTGGAAGAAGGTTTAGTCTGCTTTGCAATGACAAGACAAAACTCAAGGGTGTTGCAGAGAATCTCAAAAAATTTGAATTAACCAAAGAACTCACCCAACTCCAAGATTAATTAAACTCACAAACACCACAGAGTAACGCATAAACAGTCTTCATGGATTTTTGAGAGACAGAAGATTAAAAAAATTACACAATTTCACATAAGTAAAAATCCATCAAACTTTTCAAATCATAGAATGAAAACCATTGCTGCTATTCCCAAATTGTCCCGAAAGCATCTTCCTTGTAGCAAAGCAGCTATCTAGATTTTAAGGCGGATTGACGCTATTTGTGTTAATATTAAGGACATCAGATGTACAGATAAGCTTGATGCAAGACTGCAAACATAGAAAATAATTAAGAGACTTTAAATTGCTAAGGATATGCAGTTAAAAACATTGTTTGATTGTAGGAAAGAGTTCTGGACTGATTTCAGAGAGCAAAAAGCACATGAAAATATGCAGATTTGGAGTTGTAATGTTGCATCAGGTGCAGCTCTTAATTGGGAGCTCAGTTTCTGAGAGAAAGGTACACTAGTGTTGGTTGGTAAATTTTTGCTGAAAGTATTTTTTTCAGTAAAATTTTATGCTTTTGTTCAAACTAACATGTTCAGGAAGATATAAATTTTGATGAAAGCTCCATTTTAAAATGAGACATTCTGATACAGCTGAAAAGTTCCATTTTAACATTCACATAGTGGAACCTTTTCACTGAAGAATTGTTAGCTTTCAATGAAAACTCCATTTAATTATGACAGTTAAAAAAGAAGTTTTAAAACCTAAAGTCATTTGACCAAATAAAATACATCATTTGATATAGATGATTATTTTTATATTTCTCCCAGCAGAAGCTATTAAAAAAAATCAACTTCTGAAATTTCAAAGCAGACAAAATTCTGTTGTTGTATTATTCAACAGAATGAGACAACCCATTTTTACCCAGCTTTCTAGTGCCAGTATTGACCACAAAAGAGAAGCTGCCTCTGTGCATTGCAGTGCCTCCCAAAGCCACCATAAACCACAGCAAGAGGTGCTGCAGCACCACAGTGCCCCTTTCATCCTCCACAAAATAAGTGCTTACTGGCTCATCTGCTGACAACCTGGTAGCCCCTACGGCTGGTTTCCATATATCCTCAGTGAGTTTGTAAGACTGGCTCTGGAGGTTTAAAAAACACAATATATAAGACACTCATGAGCCTGCTGTTACAAAACATGAGATTAGGAGAAACAGCAAACTGCAGCTGAAATGCTCTGGTAAGAACTTCTATTTTATTTTCTGCTCTTCCAGAAGCTATTCTCTGACACATATACAGCCATTTCTCCAATATTACCTGCAGCTTTCTAGGAACAGCAGAAAGATGCAATTCAGATGAGTCTGGGCTGAATGATGGGATTCTCTTCCAACATGGGATCACCCACCCCTATTCCCACTGTAGCCTACAGCACAACTGGGGTGTACTGCATCCACATCCAGACTACCTAGTCCAGCATGGAGTCCACCTGCTAAACCTGCCTGAGATGCAGTGCTGTGATCACTCCTGCCATAGATACACCCCATCTGGACAGTTTAAACCTGAATGGAGTCTGTTCACAGTTCACTTCATTCCATGCATTGTCCACTGAAAGGCCAAGACCCTCAGGAGATGCCTGTTGACCACCCTATGTGTGCGTGTTCTGTGCAGCAGGAGCCTTTTTGGCCTTGTTTCCTGTGCACAGGTAGGATTGCTGGATACAGGCAGTGTTGCTGAACTGCTCACTCCTCTCCCCTTAGGCAAAAAGCCAGTCTGCAAAGAGATGGTGTTGAGATGGGACCATCCTTCCATTCACAGGGAGACAAAAAGCTCCTTGGATCTCTAGCTGGAACTTTGTGCAAATGGTACGGGGTGTCTTGCTCAGTCTGCCAAAGAAAATGTCCTCAGGAGCTGGTCCAAAAGCATCAGAACCTTGGCATGCCTCCAGGCCTTGCTGAGTTTGGATTTAAAAAACAGTTACATGATAATATAACTCTTACAGAAACGAATGTCACTTTAGCCTGTATCAGCAAGCAGGCTATCTTCTACTGATCCATACTGTGAAACTGCAGGTTCTCAGCATTCAAGAAAATTCACTGCTGAATAAATATTGCTTTTATCCACTAGTTTCAAAATTGGAGCTAAGACCCGCAGCTTCTTCAGCACAAGCCACCTAACTTGCACCGGAACCAATCATTCACAGCTGTCACACAAAAGCTTTTGACAATCAGGTCATTTTGAGGTTAAATGTCTTCATGCAGAAATGCAAATGTTAGTAAAAATTGTCTCAGTCAAAAGTCATACGGTAATTTGATGCAGTAAATCCCGACACCTGGATTTTAATCAGGCCCTTCTGGGAGCACTACACTTTGAGATTACTCCTGTCCCTATTGTTCTGTGATAAACAGCCAAATTTTGAAAGTATTGGCCTTTGAGACAGGAAGTTTTTCATATATCTTTAGGGAATTATTTTAGTGTTCAGAATGTTCCAACACAAATTTGCTAAACTAACTAAAATTAGTTTTCCCAGGACATCCTGTGCATCATTTATTTTTCTCAAAATGAAAGTGTTGCCCTGTTTAAGCCACAAAGAGCATTAAAACACTCAGGACTTGTGTGTTGCAGTAATAATTTCATTATTCATGTAGTGTAGTGACGCAATGTTACCAGCTGCATACAAGTTTCCCCCACAAAGTAGATTTTGAGTTTAAATCTTCACTTGCAGCTGTATTAATGCCATACAAAGTGAAAATTGACAAAAATAAAACCAGGAAATAATTGCATTCTTGACAATCCAAATTAAGTAACTACTTACATGTGAACTGCCCATTTTTGCTTAGCCTGAATGTGGAAGGTGCAACTCTTCTGCTCTTCAATAAAACAAGCATCCAGTTGGAATAGCTAAATACTACCTAACCCCGCGTTAATCAATAACTTCTGACATTATTTAAATTCTAGTCATCGCAAGGTGGGGTGTATTCATTATTGCACGGTGGCTTTATTATCCCTACTATCTAATATCACATCCTGTTGTTTCATGGAGCTGACTGTTTTTTCTAAGGGAAATCAGGATTTCGCAATGTAAACCTCAATATTATACATACTGATTTATCTAATTGATATTACAATGATTTAAAACACAGAAATATTGTAGCACCCAACATGACCTTTCCAAACATATTAGAGAGAAAGATACCTCCTTTGAAGGGTTTATATCAGATTTTATGGAATTTAATGATATCTAATAAGCCACTGGGGACCCTCAGCTCCTACAAAACATTTTGAGCAGAATCTCACTGCTTCAATTTGGTTTATGTGATCAGGTTTTGCTAGACGGGGTGTTGCAGTGGGGATCCTGCAACACGCATATATCAAACCAGGAGTCCCGTGGAAAGGAAATATATATGGACAGACAGATTCTTGCTAGCTGTTTCAGAGAGATGTTTATTTCTCCAGCCGCATGGCCGGAGCTCTGCCGAGGAACTGTTCCAGTCACGGGACCAAGGGTCCTTCTGCCCGCGCAGGGGAACACAAACCAACCAATGGGAACGAGGCTGAGCAGGGACAGGGAAACCCCGTGTCTGTGCCCTCAGGGCCCCTCTCCCAGGGCTGCACGGCAGGGGAGGGACCCCAACACCTCACCCGTTTTATTTTAATAAAAGGAGAATGAAAACAACTGGATAAACATAACAAGAACAGTTTCAAAACAAAACAAGCCACCCTCCTGAGTCTTTAAATGTCCAAACAGATTCTGTGGAACATCTTAGGGCTGACAGAAGGGAGACAGAACTCTGAGCATGCTTTGTGGGGAAACTGAGGCAGGAGAGGGTTTAACTTCTTCCCTCCCCCTTTTCATCCCCCACTCGGCATTGGAAAGGGATTTTTGGGGACACAATTGGCAAAAGCATGGTTTTGTGAGGGAAACCATGGATGAAAAAGCGGATTGGGAATACACTGGGGGTAATAGGACATAGGGTAAAAGGGAAAGGTGGGATTAGGAAAGGGAAACTGTAGGGGGGACTTACAATGGAGATACTGTCTAACATGACTACGATTTTTTTGCATATATACTGCCTTTTACAGAAACACCATCAGGCCCAGTGACCTGCGATGCTTGTAACCCTTTTCTCCCTAGTACAATATTAAATTCCACCACCTCTCCATCTCCCAAGCTTGGGATGCATTTTTCAGGGTTATTCTTTTTAATAGCAGTTCTATGCACGAATATGTCTTGCTGGTTGTCACACCTTGTTATAAAACCATAATTTTGCTTAACATTATACCATTTTACTATCCCTAAGGTCTTAGTTGCTATGATCTTTTCCTTTTTCCGAGTGGCTGCTGTTTTCTGTCTCGCTGCGTCTTTGCTCTCTCCTTCGGTCGCTCCCGTGTTGGAATTGTCGGGGCTGCTGGTGCCTGCGCGCTCTTCCCGGGGTCGCGTTCGGGGCTGCGCGGGCCGGGCCGGGCCACGCCGCTCAGTTCTCCGTGCGTCGCCTCCTCTGGTCGCAGCTTCGCTGCCGCTGCCGGGCGCTGCACCCACGTCTCGGCCGGGCCCCCGAGCGATGACTCCCCCGCGCCCCGCTCCAGCGCGCGTCTCGGCCGGGCGCGGCTCCGTTCCATCGCCACCGCCGCCAGCCGCTGCCCGCGCGCCGCCCCTCTCGGTCGGGCGTTCACGGGGCTCGCTCCACCACGCGCTGCACAGGACCGGGCGGGCACCGCCGGGTCCCGCCGCTCCCGCCGCTCCCCGCTCCGCCGCCGACACTGCGGCTCGCGTGGCTCCGCCCGCGCGCGGGAACTGCCTCGCTGCTGCTCTCAGAGCGCTCGGTGCACGTGGCCTGGGCCGCACGGTCCCTGCGCCAGGCTTCCCTTCACCAGGACACAGCTGACATTGCTCAACAGTCTCGGTAACTAAATAATATTCACGAAAATATTCTTCCATCGGCATATATTTTGACTCTAGTATTAACTGTGTCCAAACGGTTTTCCAAAAGCCCTTGGTAATAATTAAATCCCAAGAAACATAGAAAAAGTTCTTAAACAACCATGCCAGGAAGTGTTTCAGTTCTTTTTGAGCTTGAATCAAGCTAAAATTCACAAATCGTTGTTCAAGAATCATTTTAAGTTTAAGATAAATGTCCATATGCGGCTCTGAGAGCCAAGAGTCTTCCCACGGTTCCTCCATAGTTTAGATACGGAATAGCAAAGCAAAACCAAGAAGAGGAATCCAAAGTTTCCAGGGTTTACTCACACAAATCAGTCGCTTAGGGATCGGGGATCGTTCTGCTCTCAAATCTCCACCATTTGTTGCAGTGGGGATCCTGCAACACGCATATATCAAACCAGGAGTCCCGTGGAAAGGAAATATATACGGACAGACAGATTCTTGATAGCTGTTTCAGAGATGTTTATTTCTCCAGCCGCATGGCCGGGGCTCTGCCCAGGAACTGTTCCAGTCACGGGACCAAGGGTCCTTCTGCCCGCGCAGGGAGCACAAACCAACCAATGGGAACGAGGCTGAGCAGGGGCAGGGAAACCCCGTGTCTGTGCCCTCAGGGCCCCTCTCCCAGGGCTCCATGGCAGGGGAGGGACCCCAACAACGGGGGATTTCAGGGGTGTCCTTTGTGAAAAGAGACATGGGGCTGCCCCCATGCTGGACAGAGCCAGTGCTAGCTGACTCTAAAATGAACCCTCCCCAGGACAAAGGTGAGCCCCATCAATGATGCTGGTGGTGCCTCTGTGATAATATATTTAACAAAGGGTAAAAATTACTGAGCAGCAACTGTGAGAAAGGAATGAGAAAAAAGTGAAATTAAACAGTCCTGCAGACACCCAGGCCAGTGGAGAAGGAGGGGCAGGAGGTGCTCCAGATGCCAGAGCAGAGATTTCCCTGCAGCCTCCCTGCAGCTGTGCCCCTGCAGCCCATGGAGGTCCATGGGGGAGCAGGGATCCACCCGCAGCCTGTGGGGGACCCCACATGGGAGCAGGTGGATGTGCCCTCGGGGCAGCTGCAGGTCGTGGAGAGCTATGGAATGATAGCCTGTGGAGTGGAGCTCATGCAGACACAGGTTTTCTGCAGGACCTGAGACCCTGAGGAGGAAGCAGCAGCAGAGATAAAGTATTATGGACTGACTGAAACCACTGCTGCCCATTCTCTGCACCACTTGGGGAAAGGAGGTGACCAGTTGGGAATGAAGGAGTGAGGTTGAGCCTAGGAAGAAGGGCAGGATCAAGAAGGTGTTTTTAGTTTTGTCTTTTCTTCTCACTATCCCACTCCATTTTTAATTGGCAATAAACTAATTTCCCTAAGTCAAACCAGTTTTGCCCGTGACAGTAGTTGGTGAATATCCTCACTGTCTTTATCTCAACCCATGAGTTTTTTTGCCTTATTCTTTCCCCTTGTCCTTTTGAGGATGGGGAGCAGGAGTGCAGCTTGGTGGACCTCTGACAGCCACCCAAAGTACTCCTTTAGACCTTACACAAGATACCCAGAGAAAAATAAGAAACCAAAACAAATACACTTGAATTTATAGTAGTTCAGGGGGAAAAATCTACGTGATTCTGTAAAGCGAAAAAGAAAACCACTGTGTTACTGAAAATGCAGAAATTATTCTAGGTTTTAAATAGATCGATAGGTGCAAAGACCTTCCCATCATTCAAACACACTTAAAAGATCAGCTTTGATTATGGTGTTCAAACACAAGCAATGCAAAAATCAAATGTGAATATGAAAAAAATTGTTCAGAATTCAATGATTTGTAGTGACATACTATCTCAAATGCATCATCAAGGCCTTTAATGATCTGGGAGCTACTCACTTCTTTCAGGATATTTTTGTGAATAAAGCCATCCCAACCGATATCACAGAAAATACTATAGTTAGAGGGAAAGCAACTGCAGGGCTTCTCTGGAAACCAAGCATGAGATAAGGGGCACTCCTAAGCTCAAATACAGACTGGCATTCCTACTGCTTTCACTGGTTGTGAGTAAAATACAGCAATCCTGAAGGTGCAACTAAGGATTTAGAACAAGCACCTGATTGAGCCCTACTACACCATGCTGTGCACGTAAATGGTCTATCTAAACATGCAAGTAGGCTATCAGTAGGGAAACTATATGTTACTCTCACTGATCAATTTGGTTGACTTAGCTTATGTTCTGGGACTTTAAAAGTTTGTACAGTTAACAGGAGTTAAGGATTGTATGGTACTTTTTAGATTTGTAAATAACAGGACTGACACCCTGCAGAAGATCTGAGGACCATACTCCTATAGATGACATAACCCAGGCAATGACACAGGGGCAGTCTGAGAATTCAGAAAGGTGAAAACGAGATGAAATATTTTCCCAGGTAGGAAACACCATGCTGCAGCGTGGAACTGGACTGATAACACTGCTACTCTGGAGATCATTGCTGGCAACCCCCAAGCTAGTCTTTGTTCTAAAGGTAACCACAGAATTGTTTACAGCTGATGGGTCTTAACTGAGGCTAAATGGAAGAGGCAATGAAAATCTTCAGTCTACTGAAGTAAGTGAAATAGTGAAGCACCAAAGTGGTAACAGGTAAGAACTAAGTGAAACTGAGCTTTTTGCAGAGGGTATTTGTGGTAGCAGTGTGTCCTCATGGATGGGCAGTGGGACGGTGCTTTGTCTGTCTGCAAGAAGATGCAGAACTTCCCCTGGAGAAGGCACCTGGATTTCTGTGTGACAGAAACACAGCTTGTGGATTACATCAGAGTCAACAGAATGAATACCTTCACCAACCTTGACCACAGCATTGGTATGAGCTATGAAATGGCTTTTACAGTGGTAGTAGTGTTTGGCACTCCTGTTCAACTCTGCAAATCTCTGGTGAACCTGAGTGAGACTGAGAATTTTCAGAAAGAAAGACAGCACAAGAACTCTTAACAGTATTTAGAGATTTATTCAGATAAGTCAAAATGGGGGAACAAGGTTGACCAGAGACTGATGACGCACTACCAGGGACCAAGAGATTCTCAAAAGTTTACCAAGACATTCGCTAACAGGGATAAGCTGCAGGAATGACTGATGCTTTCATGTGTTCCCTTTAAAGAGGAATTTAAGGGCTTGAAAACTGGAGTGGAAGTCCTTAATAAAAAATTCAGCCAATCAACAAGCTTGGCTAAAACCAGGCATTTACAATTAAATTGTCTCCAGTGTCCTTGAAGGAAGCCACTGGATATGCAAAAAACCACTATTTCTTAAGAAAAATTCCCTGGGAACTATTTAATCTTGAGATCTGATCAACAGTTGCCAATTTGAAAAAGCGGCTCAGGGGTGCTGCACAAATCAGTCATGAGAAAGAGACAAAAGTCATCTTGGAGAGCAAATGTTCTTCAAATGCTGGTGAAGGTGGCATGAGCTGGTCAGGCCAGCCAGGACCAGAAGGAATGTGAGTAGGAGATCTCAGTGCAGTTGCTCAGTTCAGAGGAGAGCTGCACCAATTCAGCTCAGCTTGCTCTTTCAGAGCACTGCATTTTACTGGCAGGTCCCCACCAGCCCATCAAGTTTGCTGAGCACACTGGAAATCAATTTCTGTGTCAAGAAATAGAGGAAGTGACTAGAGGATGCCAAAATGCTACTTCTGTTTTTAAACAAGGAGGAACTGGTTGAAAATCCAGAAATTGAAGGTAGTTTGTTTGAAAGTGTAATGGAGTTATCTCGTTGCAAAAAAAAAACCAAAAGACTTGCAGTAAGGAGAAAAGCAGACTTTAGAAAAGTCAGTTAACAAATAAGTAATGTCTTTTGAGCAGGTAATGAAGCAGAATGAAGGCTGCTGAGAATAACTGGAAGCAAATGTATTAAAACTCGAGAAGCAAATTTTCTCTACAGGAAGAAAAGACAGGAGGTGTAGTAAGAAAAATATTTATCAATTAGATTATTCCTGCCAGAAATTAATGCCTTTAAGTAAGCAGTCATGTACACCAACCTGACTAGGATTAAAAAAAAAAGAGAATAGTCATTATATATAGTCAGATACAAGTCTATTAAGCATCAAACTAGGAACAGAAATCTCTGAACCAGGGTTGATTTCATATGAGGTCAAGGAAAGTCATAAACAACTGGAGAAGGCTACACATAGTGCCCATGTTCCAGGATAAATCTGCTCAATCTGCTCATTGTTGCAACTGCCTGAAGGGTCAGCTGGAGAAACTGTAAACTGCACAACATTATACTCATATCTATCTATCTATCTATCTATCTATCTATCTATCTCCATCCTCAGGAGCAGAGCTGGGAGGGAGTGCATGTGGTTATAATGACAGCCTAAGGTTTGGAAAAAAAACTCAGCAGTGTGATCCTCCATACTCACTTTATTTTACATACATGATTTAAACCAATGTGATTATAACTTCAAAGACCTCCATTGAAGATGCAGGAGTTCAGACTGGTTTATCTGTGACCTTCATTTAGAAAGTGAATTTGAATCAATTGTCTGCAAATTCTCAAACTCATTAATAAACAGAACAATTTTTTTGTATGGCACCCTTTCTGGTATTAAATTAAAATCCTGTTAGATGTCAAGTACTTTCACTGTTCACTTCTAATCACAGGTCTGCTCAGTTACGCTGTCTTTTTGAAGATCTACTCTGTGTCAATAGTTTCTTTGTAATTTTCTTGCTTTTTCTTCTCTTTTGCCAGTCCTAAAACTGAAAAGTCTGAGGCAGATGATAACAATATTATTATATAATACTAATTATGTTAATAGAATAGGAATACTACCTACATTACTATTATTCTGAGCATCTGAATTTTTAGCTTGTGGATTCTCACAAAATATTATTCAGGAACTGGTGCCTCTAACAAGAAAATTTACCTGAGAACCATCCAAGAAAAAAATTGTCCTGCCCTATTTAGAGGTGTGTCTTAATCACTAGCATCAAAAGCAAACAGTACCAGCCAACGACTTGTACCATCTGGTTTACGTGGCAATGGGCAAGGTAAACCACGTTTTTTATTAATGTCTTTTCATAGCTTATTTATAAACCATTGTGGGGTGTGACAGAAAAGGGCTCTTAAGAAACCCAGTGACTGGTGTTAAAAGAATTGAGGGATGAGGTCAGATTTGCAGGCTGTGACCGTTCCTGGACTGAATCCTGTCTGCAGTATGAGCAGGGAGGCCTTATCATAGATTCTGGAAGTCATGTGAGCTGCTCCTTACTGCAGGGAACTCTGTGTTGGTACTGTGGGGCATGTCCATGGGCTGAAATTTCGTGTCTCTGCAGGTACACATAAGTGGGATCCTGAACATGCCAGTGATACTGAAGGAGGGGGACTGGGTCTGTAGTTCTCTAAGGACTTACTCAAACATAGCAGAACACTGAGTTTCTTTCTGCTGCTGTTGGTCCCCTTTCAGCTGTCACCACTGCTCCAAGGTTATTAGTGGGCATGCAGGAAACACCCTTGAAAAATGAATGGCACGAGGGATCAGGACCTCACTTGTTTTTTTGTTTTCTTCTTATACATAAAATTATTCACTAAAATGTTTCATAGTGTTAAAAGTAGAGAGCCCTTCCCACATCAGTAATTCCCCAAGAGTAAGAAAATGCTTTGCACTGATTTCGACACAGGCAAAATTTTACCCTAAGATCCGGAGGGGCACCTGCTGCTGTTTTACTTGAAGCAGCGTCCTTGGTGACACTCTCCACCTGCTCGGGACGCCGGGCAGGGGGTACACACAGGATGGGATGCTGCTGGCACTCAGGGCTGCTGGCTCTCAGTCCCTGCTGTGCACACCGGGGCACACTCAGCTGGATAGCCCAGGGCCACGGCTCAACGCAATGATCTCCCTCATTCAGTCCGTTCCCTTCCACACTGGAACGGGCTGCCCAGGGAGGTGGTGGAGTCACCGTCCCTGAGGTGTTTAAAGAAAAACTGGATATGGCACTCCGTGCCATATTCTATTTGACACCGTGGCGTTCTGTCACAGGTTGGACTCGATGATCGTGGAGGTCTTTTCCAACCTAATTGATCCTGTGATTCCCTGCCGTGGAATGCTCGTTTGTGCCCCTGCAGCCCTTGATCTGAGCAGCCACTCGCGTCTGTCCGGGTGTAACCTGATCTGCACTAGGAGGACACTGCTGTCAAACCGAACCAAGCAGGCAACAGAGGCATTTCAGGCTTGGCTCTGTTCCCGGTCAGTGTCAGCCGGCGGTCGGGGGCCGCAGCCAAGGTGAGCGATCGCCTTGCCGAGGCACCAGCGCCGCAGCCCAAGCCTCCCGTCCCCGCCGCGCCGAGCGCCCGCCCCGCCTGCGGAACTGCGTGCGCGGCGCTTCCGGGGCGGGCCGGGGCAGCGGCGCCGGCGGGAGGCGGCGGGCGGAGGGCAGGGCAGGGCAGTGCGGGGCGGCCCCGGGCCGCAGCGGCTCCTTCGCGGGCCGGAGCGCCTCCCGGCGGCGGGGCCCGCGGCTCGGCCTGCTCGCCATGAACATCGACGTGGAGTTCCACATCCGCCACAACTACCCCTGGGCCCGGCTGCCCGCCAGCGTCAGGCAGGTGCGGGCTGCCGGGCTCCCGGCCCGAGAAAGCGGCGGGGTAACACGGGGCACTCGGCCCTGCCTGCCCCGGCGCAAGGCTGGGGGGCCCACGGGGGCCGTGGGGTGCCGGCGAGGGGACGTGGGGTTCTCTGTGGGGACAGGGGGATATGGGGTGTGCACGGCCCCTCTGTGGGGAAAGGGCGACTCTCTGTGCGTGGTGTCTCTGGGGAGAAGGGGGTAGGAAAGCGGTCTGTGTTCTGTGTGTGAGAAGCGGGGAGTGTGGGGGTGTGTGGCGTCAGTGAGGAGAGGGGTGAATCGGGGTGCCTTGGGGTCCCAATGGCCAGAGGAAGATGTGGGGTCCTTGCTCAGCTTGTGCAAGTGTAAAACTGCTGAGTCCGGTGTCCCTTATGCCAGCCGTGAGTGATGGGAGCCGGACCAGGGCAGGTGCCCTCGGAGGCTTGTGCAGCCCCGTGTTTCGGTAGCCAGAGAATTGCGTGCTGCAAGTGGCTCATGGAAAAGAAAACCTCATGAAATTTTGATTGCCTGGATTTAATGGGCGTGTGATAGCAGAGGGGAGGTATTGTGTGGAGTTGAGAGGAGGTTCTTGTTCCGAAGTCTTACACTGCTTTAAAGCAGATGCTGTTAAACAATTCCTGCTCTTGCACAGAGGAAGGGTGGAGAGGATGAGTAGTGGCTGCAGGCCACGAGTAATGTAGTTTCTTGAGTTTGAGATTCCAGGAGCAGTAAGAGGAGAATGAAGGATGATTTCTCTTTACCTGTCCAGCTGAGTGCCATATTGTTGTCTTTGTGATTCAGGATAGAAAATACACCAGTATTTATTGCATTATTTACTCTAGTGTAACTTCTGGAATACTGTTTTGTCTACTTTAGTGTTAGTATAGTCCTTAATATTTTTGTCCTTTGAGCAAATACTGGGCTCTCTCTTTGGGTATTTAATCAATTCCAGACCCTGTCTGTGATATCAGGTGTTGCTTTTCTGATACCTGATTCTGCAGTTTGTGTGCGACTTTCTTGTTTTTCCCATATATGCAGAAAAGTACTTTTTTTTTTAAGGGGATCTCTTAATACAAGCATCAATGAAGGAACCAAGAGAGGGAAGGAAAAAACCAAACAACCCAGATCACTTGTTGCAGATATAAAAGAGTAATATGGGGAATATTGAAGGGACAGTTTTTGAAATAAGGCATCTGAAGCATGAACCAAAGTTCTCTTTTTATCGTCTTTCATGATAGTCAAGTAATGTGCTGTGCTTGTTCCTTAATCTTGTGATCTAGGATCACTTGATAGTTTTACTTCCGCAAAGCTGCAACTTGAGCTGTTCCACTTTTTTTTTTTTTTCTTTGTGTGTGTTAAAAGTTTCTTAGGTACAGCAACTAAAGCTTCACCTAATTCACCATGCTTGGTTTGTGCTACACGAATTCTGAGTAATTTCTCAAGGCTGAAAGGCACTGAATGCTTGGTAAATGTTTGATTAATCATGTCTTTGATTTGAAAATCAGATGCTCCCTTTTTATCAGAGTGGTATTAGGAAAAAAAAAATCTAAAAATGATTGCTTAAATATGCATCCTATGTAGAGACCTATTTAAAGGTATTTTGAACTCAGAGAGAGACTAAAGATATTGTCACTGTTCAACTGGGAGACTCCCTGAGCAATGACAACTGCCTGCACATGTTTCCTCGTAAGACACTTTGCAGTGGTTTAACTAAAAGGTGGGGGGTTGTGCAAGTCAGTTAAAAGGCCTTTATGTTTTCAAGGGTCTTGGAAACTCCCAGAGGGAATATGAAAGGCAAGTCGTACTCTACAGCATCCGCAATCAGTTGCGATACCGCAATAACTTAGGTGAGTAAAGAAGAAAAGTAACTTCTGATTGCTGCCCTAGTCTTCTGTGTGGAAGCTTGTCTTTACTGTAAAGCGGCAAAAACAAGAAGGTCCTTCCTTCTTTCCTTGAAAATAAATGCTTTTAAATAATAAAAGATCATGAAAAATCTTCGCTTCTGAGTCCATATGGCAACTTTTCTAGCAAAGCACTCTTGAAGGTTACTGCATTGGCAGGTGGAACTGAATTCCTACTGTAGTTCTGCTGCCATTTTTGAAGTAATTAAGAGATGTTAAGAGAGGATTTGACTAGTGAAGCCTGTCACTAGGTGAGATGCAGACAGTTACCCTGACTCACAGGAGCTTTTGGCTATGACTTGTTTGCAGACTTTCAATTTAGTTTACATTGACTGAATCTGTCTTCCCAAAGCAGATAATAATTTCACTAATTGAAAGGTAACTTTCTACAGCGTGCACGAGCTCTGTCTCAATGGGCCACTTCCTGGCAATCTTTTAGATAAATCTGCTCCTTAAAGTCTCTGAGGCGACTTGTATCATATGTAGTAATTCTTGGATGCTGAATTCCTTGCACCACTACTTTATTTTGCTTGTAGTTTTCTGCAATTGCCATTCTGCTATTTTTAATCCTTTGTTATAACACTTTTTAAAAAAGTTGAATGTCATAGAACATTGTAACTTTTTCTCCCCTTGTAGTTAAGCATGTCAAGAAAGATGAACGTAAATATTATGAAGATCTGTTAAAATACAGTCGAGATCATCTCATGCTGTACCCATATCATTTGTCTGACATCATGGTAAAAGGTCTGAGGGTAACACCATTTTCCTATTACACAGGCATAATGGAGGTGAGTGCAGAACTGTGGTGGGAGGGTGTTGTTCTCTGTCTGGAGATGTTGGTAATGGCCCAGTAATGTGTACGAGGCAGTGTCAGGTAGTTTGTTTGGTTTTGTGTAGGCCTGCAAGGAAAGTTTCTGGAGAAGTGCTTTTACCTGCAGTGTTTTCTCTTCTGCCTCATTAACCTTTCAAGAGCTGGACTTTTGTCATGTGTTTCTGGGATGGGACTCGCTCTGAGACCAGACTCTCTCTTTTGATGTTTGACATTTGTGTCTTCACTTCAAACTGTAAAAGAAATACCTCATTTTAACCATACTGGAAACTTTTTGAGAAGCCTGAAGCAAATCTGTTTTTATGAGAACAAAGATGGTTCTGTTTTCTGTCAGCACTCTGGCAACCTTCTTTTATTTTTGTTGGATATTTGAAATGCTTTTATTTTATTTTGTGTACAGTGATTGCAGACATAATGGATTAGTTGTTTGTTTATTCTGTTATTACTGTTGGTGATTCTGTGTGCTGGTTTGTTTTTGTGAAGAGAGATACAGGATTTTGTTTATTAGTCTTTCAGCCAACATTTTTCTTTACAAAACTTATATTAAACATAAGTCTCACCTTTTATGTGTTTAACTTACTGTGTAATGATTAGTCAATAATTGTCAAGTTTGATAAGGGAACTGGCTTTTATAGATCTGTTTAAAATTAATTTCATTCTTAAAGTAAAAAGGACAGGCAGAATTTTGGACCTGCTTCTCTGAAACAATGACTTTCTTCTTGCAACTTACAAGTTTTATTTTCTTTTTAAGGATATAATGAACAGTGAAAAAAGCTATGATTCTTTACCCAACTTCACTGCTGCTGACTGTAAGTATTACCTAGATTAATTCCTGCTTTCAGTGAGTTAGAAATAAGGAGCTTCTGAAAAAGGGTTTGGGGGCATCTGTTTGCTTGAATATGAGCACGTGAATGAAGGTGTAAAAGCATTTAAATAGTGATTTTTAAACTTTATAAATAGTGATTTTTTTTTTTAACACTTAAGGAGTGTGTCCTCTTCATACAGAGTTCTGTCTGTACAGGCAGGACTGGAATTGGGCTGGTTTGAG
Organism: Corvus hawaiiensis; assembly: GCF_020740725.1. Classification (NCBI taxonomy): domain Eukaryota; kingdom Metazoa; phylum Chordata; class Aves; order Passeriformes; family Corvidae; genus Corvus; species Corvus hawaiiensis. Next base: position 33,510,797 of record NC_063238.1, read on the forward strand.
CACAGCTAGGCATGGTACAAAACCTTGCCTCTGTCCTTGCTTGTTGTGCATTCCTGTTTGCCTGCACTTCCAGCTCATGTACATCAGCAAACTGAGCTAGTGTGCTTTTTGGGGCATGTGTTGGGCAGAAGACTTCAGCAGGACACTGAGAGGCTGCTGACACTCCTGTGAATTGGCATCAATGTGGATTGAGGGATGATGTACCAGAGAAGAGAGGGAAGAGGCTCTGGTATTTTGTGACATATCAGATGTGCCAGATGTTTTATCTATTACATCACTCTTGGTATGGGATGGGGAGATTAGGAAAGCGACAACCTTGAACCTGGTATAGGAGAACTGAGTAAGATCAATAATGAGAAGTCTTACAGAGCAAAATGTAAACTGATGGCACCAGGAGGGTATTAATCAAACCAGCCACTGAACAGTTACCTATAGTAACACTTAATTTTTGCCTTTGGTATACATTCATGCAGTTCTTTTTAAGGACAGTGTGTAGAGAGGTGAGGAGTAACCTGCAGCTTTTGAAAACAGTTGGTTTTGGTTTTAGAAGGATATTGTCAGTTAACTACTAGTTAGCCTCTGTGTAATGTTCACAGCAGGGAAACAGATGATGAAGAACTTTCCTCAGCACAATTTCGCTTGTTGGAAATCTAGTATTAGTCAGGAGTATGAAGAAGGGAAAGGCTTTCCTGTTTTTGTTTGATTTCTGCTCCCCCCCCCCCCCCCCCCCAACAATTCTGTTAACTTACCACAGCTGCAGGTTAGTGACTGCAGTATAATTGACTTAAACTTCCTTAATTACATTTTTTCATAAATCTAGTGTTGAACTAGAAAGCTGCAGTTAAAACTGAGACAGAATATGGTTTAAAACCAATGAATACTTTTCTACTATCTGTTCAGGGTCTTTAATGGTTGAAGGCTAGAGATTATAGAATTAAATTTTGATTCAGTTTAATTCAAGTGATTCTTGATTATCTTCCTTAGGAGATTAAGTGGCCCTTTGTGTCTAATTCTTAGTTCTAATCCAGTGCATGGCATGGGCTTTGTTAGGGGAAAGAAAAACTATCACTATTAATCTGAAGTTGTTGATGGGAGTGTAGGAGAGAAGGGTTGGATTATTCCCTGCTACCCTGTGACTGGAGTGATAGGGGATTTCTTTTTTGTTGTTTTTTTTATGTAACCTGTACCCAGTGAATGAATGGGGATATGGAATGAATTTAGCTCCTCTAACTGTCCTTTGATTTTGGGTAAGAGTAACTAAAAAGGTTATTATAGAAGTAGGTCTGATTTTTTGAAGAATGTTTAATATATCTTCAGCTTAAACCTGTCTTAAGAGAAATAAAACCTTACTTATTTTTCAGGTCTAAGACTTCTTGGCATAGGAAGAAACCAGTATATTGATCTAATGAACGAATGTAGGTCTTCAAAAGTAAGTTTGTCTTTAATTTTCTCTCCCTTTCCCTTACCCTTCCCTCCCTCTCTCCCATATTATTTCATAGGAAATGCAGAATGGAATAATTTCCTGGCCCTGGTCAGTTTAATAGTGTGGCTAATTGAGTATGATGTAGTGTATTGTTAATTACATTACATTTCCTCATGTTAGTAAAGATCTTTTTGGTTTAAAATCAAAGTATAGTAAAGGCATATGTATTAATTACTACTTTTTCATTTTTATAAATCTTATATTTTTGGAGCTGTACTTTAGAATACCAGATAAATAATGTCTCCTGGCTACTATAAGCGGGGAATAATGATGCTGGTTCTGAAAGAATTTTTCCATGTTCCTATGTGTGCAGTTGAGATCACAGTTTATTGTGGAGCAGTCTTCCATCTAGGTGTAAATCCTTGCAGTGTGTAAGTTTGTCTCTAAGACAATGCTAATGAGTGCACAGACATCCTTGGATGTGAACAGCACACGTGGAAAACGTTGTGATGGCAGTTGATAGAAGCAGGGCCTTTAGTTTGCAACAGTTCCTTCCTTTCTTCAGGGACCTCAGAAGTGCTCTTGCAGTAGCTTCACAGTCCTTTAACTGAAAGTGAGCTTACCGAAATATGCACCTGATAGTGAACCAAAAAGTAATGGTTGTGCAATGGAAGAGAAACTGTTTAGGTCTGTAAATAAACAGTATCCTCCAGTTTTTCTTTCTTGGACTGACATTCACTGTATATTTTAGCACTGTGCTTATCGAGAAAGTTTCACTTTGTCCCTTTAAGTAAATGAAATATGTTCCTAAAATGTGTTTTTTGAAATCACTGAACTTCTTTAGAATACCCTATTTCTATACTTGTGCTCTCTTACCTGTTCAAATTAAAAAATGTCACAAATTGTTTAAATTTGGACTTGATCCTAATACAGTGGAACAGTGTGGATTTTAATTAGCAACACTTAAAATATGGATGAGCTTATGGGAAGGTTTAACAATATCAGATGTAAATTTTATTTTTCCATTCTATTTCCATGTGATCTGAGAGAGGAAACTTCTGCTAAATGACAACACTAACAGTATAGTATGTGTGTCTCCAGTCTGTGAATATAATGTACTTAAAAATGGATGTTTATACAGATCAGTTTTTATAAAGGTAAATGAATATCTGTGCATGTGAAATGCTCTTTATTACTATCTCAAATGGACTGTACCACTGCAGAAATTTTTCAGAAGGAAAACTGCCCATGATCTGTTACCCGTGAAGCCTGTAGAGATCTCTATAGAAGCGTGGTGGGTCGTGCAGGCTGGTTACATCACTGAGGATGACATCAAGGTAGAGTAGTATGGATTGCATCTCTAAATCTGGGTGAATACTGATAGTCCATGAAAGCAGAGGCTTTCTTTTGTGTGAAATAGACAAAGATTATGTTAAAGATTTGCAGCAACTCTCTTATGGAAATAGAGATTGGAACTAAAGGAAATTCTGATGTTTTCTTTGTCATGTTCTGCCCTCTCTCCCCTTTGTACTTTCTGCACTATGTACAGTGTAGAGGTGGTTTTGCATTAATCAGTCTGTGGTAACTTATATGCACAGTCATATGTTTTGTAGGGAACAAGGAACAAAATAAGTTTTCTCAAATTCCATATTTAAGCCCTGACAGGTCAGTTTTGACTGAATCTTTAACTTCACTGTAGTTAGTATCAGAATTGACACTGTTGGGACTGCCCGAGGCAGCACAGCATCCAGCTGCAGATGTCCTTGGCTTCTGCTGCTGCAGGCAGGGGTCAGCTGCAGCAAGCAGGGAAAGCTGTCAGCTGCAACAGGCAGGGGCTGGCTGCAGCTTGTAGGGAAAGCTGTCAGCTGCAACAGGCAGGGGCTGGCTGCAGCTTGTAGGGAAAGCTGTCAGCTGCAGCTTGTAGGGAAAGCTGTCAGCTGCAACAGGCAGGGGCTGGCTGCAGCTTGTAGGGAAAGCTGTCAGCTGCAGCTTGTAGGGAAAGCTGTCAGCTGCAACAGGCAGGGGCTGGCTGCAGCTTGTAGGGAAAGCTGTCAGCTGCAGCAAGGAGTGCGCCCCAAACAAAGGTGGTGTAAACGCATCGTCAGAGGCAAAGGATCAGAGAGGGGTCTCTGTGTAGGTTCCAGCTGGTTTATTGCCGGTGGAAAATCCAGGGACAAAGACCAGGAAAAAGGGGAAAGCACAGCATTTTATACGGGGGTGGAACAAAGGGAAGAGCACATTTTAAAAATTATTTTTATTATTTTTATTTTATTAGTTTATACAGATCAGTTTTTATAAAGGTAAATGAATATCTGTGCATGTGAAATGCTCTTTATTACTATCTCAAATGGACTGTACCACTGCAGAAATTTTTCAGGAGGAAAACTGGTTGCAATGGGGATCGACTGAGGAGGAGGAGATAACAGGGATAATTTAGGGGAGGGAATTACATGAGTAGACCAATGGGGCATCGAAGAAGGGAGAACTTTCCAGAACTAATACATAAGCAACTCTTGGAAATACATAAACATAAACTTATACATAAAACTGGGTGGAGAACTCCTGAACCAATAAACTTAAAACATGTGAACTAAGAACCACTTGGAACATAGGAACTCACTAACCGTGGGGTGAGAATCAGACCTCTGTGTTCTGGAGGCCTGTCCAGCAGTCCTCTGAATGGTCTGCTGCAGTGGCCACTGCCACTTGCACTGCAGCACAGAATGGCAGTGGATTTGTTGCATGTTTTCATTGTTTCTGTTCTTTTTGTCTGCTTAGTTTTTCATTGTTTGCACATAAAAAGCTTGTGAGATGACTTAATGTTTCATCCTCATTCAGCTTTCATTTCTCACAGGTGGTTTTTTTACAGTAATTTGATCTGGATTTATTTTCTTCTCTAGAAGTTTTTGTTTAGATTAGAACATATTTAAAGCAGTGATGGCTTTTCTTTTTTGAAATATCTTAGGCTACTCATATTCTGACATCCCACCAACCCAGGATAATTAACTTGAAGCTACTTTGATATTGTAATGGACCTCTTTCTAGAATGATTCCAGTTGTGTGGCTGAATACTCAGTTTGGAAGTTTTAAAGAGCAAATCTGTTATACTGTGGACTTCACTTGCCAAATTCTTGTGCAATTAATTTCCTTTCCTAGAGCATGCATAATTTCATGTGAGGACAAGCTAAAAAATTTGGAGACTTTTAACTGGAACTGCATTAAATTCTTCTGTGCAAATATTTTGGTTAGGAATGTGGGTTACTCCCTATACTCTTATATTACTTGTGACTGATTTGAGGCTTAAGTGTTTGGGAGTTTTTTGAGTGATACTAAGTTGCATAGACTCATTTCTACAAGAAACTAATGTGATTTTTTTTTTTCTTTTAACCTAGATTTGTACTACATCAGAGAAGTCTGCTATTGATAAGATAATTGATTCAGGTCCTCAACTTGCTGGTTCATTAGACTTCAATGTAGTTCACAGTAAGTTTTTAATGAGCATTTCTGATTTTAGATTTTGCTTAGGAAATTCTGAGAGGAGAGTGTCTGGAAACTAGGAATAAAGGCGATGTAAACAGCTGAGGCATAAAGGAGAGCTGGAGGAAAATATTCAAAAGCTTGTACAGACTGCAGTCTAGATCTTGTAAATTGTTTAATGGTGAACAATTAGCAGCTCTGTTATTATTCTGTAACTGTTTGAGTCAACAAATTCTTTTGTTAGAAACCTTCAGTAAAGATTGTGGGGGAAGAGAATGTAGATGAGAACAAGAGAAACTAAAATTAAAAATGTTAGAGTTGGTAATCCTGAGTAATTAAAGTGCACTTCTTGCTTTTCAAAGGAGAGTTTTTTAGCTTTTTCTACTATTTTAATACAATAAAATGGGGTTGTCTTGTTTCACAGAAATCTGCAGCTGTTACTGGCTTCTCATTTTAGCGTAACAAGTAGTAGGTATAGGCAAATCAGGGAATGAAAATTCACCGACAAAATCGTCCTTGAAAAGTCTTGTCTGTAAGGGTTTGGCTTACTACAAGCACTCAAACCTGCCACTGTAGTTTTTAATAAGAAATTGAGGCAGAATTTCGTTGCCTGTTACTGAGAAGAACAAAACAATTAAAAAAGTGAAGTAGATGAAATTCATGCTCTTGAGGGGATCTGAAACAGTATAGGGCTTAATAAAATTTGAATTCCAAGACCACTTCACAATCCTTCTGTATAAATGGCCTGCTGTTGTTTGTGGAGAGTGTTACAGCTCAGGTTTAGTAGGTTTAGAAGGATCTAATGTGTGGAAAAAGAATGTGCAGACAATTAAAGTAATGAGAGTGTGAGAAGGATCATATTTTCAGGGCAAAGAGGACTGCCGAGTCCAAACTATGCTGCAACCAGTACATTTCAGGTGTGTAGATAAGGTTGTATCAATTGTAAGAAATGAATCTTGAGGAGAGACAGTGTAGAGCACACTCAGCATGTTGATGATCTGTAATGTCATCCTGACCTATTAAAGCTGTTTTGTTCATACACATCATTTTGCAAAGCTGAGTGTGTTACTGCCAGTGCTGAACAGTGAATCAGCGTGAATCCAAGTGAGTTGATGGGTTAATGCAGACATTTTATTTAAGATCTGATTGAGGGTGGTAATTTAACTAAATATACTATAGATGTATAGGCTGAGGTGTAGGTGAGCCTACTGTAGGTGAGCTCTGTGTGTTCATGAAACATCCTGACAGTTCCACTTCAGGTTTTCAGTAGCACTTCACCTGAGGGCTGTTGGTAACTTCACCGGCACCATCATGAATGTGGTGTAGATGGACTGATCTTGGGTAACACCAAAGGAACCATGGACAATAAATTTGGTTTACTTATGCTGTGCAGTTCAGCTTTATGCCTTGCCATTAAAGTATAGCTAATGTTCAAGAAACATTTAAACAATGCTTTCAGGCACATGGCATGATTCTTGGGGTGTGCTGTGCAGAGTCAGGAGTTGGACTCCATGGTCGTGATGAGTCCCTTCCAGCTCAGAACATTATATGATCCCTGTTACAAACCTCAGACTCTAAAGATAACCATACTGTAATCTTTTTTCCATTTCTTAAAATCTTCTTACTGATTTATCTTTTCTGTCTGCAGTTGAGTTGAGATGGTTAGTGCTCAAATCAGTTTCAAGCCGGGAAAGTGCAGTTTAAATGTTTACCATATTGTTGTCCTTGTTGTATGCAGTGTCTGTCTGTATCTGCTGCAGCTTTGCTAATGCGTGGTGCTGAAATGCACCAGAATTTACTTTTGCAGTTGTATAAACACTTTCTGTGAAGATGTGTGGCAAGAATGTGTGAGACCACCAGAGCTGTGTTTTAGTTTGTATCCTTGCTACCAAGTGGGTGAGTTCTGGCCTCAGTAGCCAAATGTAGCCAGCATCCTCAGCTGACAAAGCCAATTCAGGATAAAAACCACGCTTCTTGACAGTACAGTGATGATGGTGAAAACTAAGTTAACATTTAGGAAAAGATGTGCTCATTTTTTTTAAATGGAGTTGCTTTGATTTGTGGTCATTTTGCTGTGCTGTCCTGGAAGTACTTGTAGAGTTCCAAGCATGCTGCATCAGGCTATGAGTGAGGAACTCTGGTTTAGGGTAACACCTGGTTGGTATTAGGTGTGGTTTATTGACCTGTGCATTGCAAAGGAGTATCCTACTGGGGAGGCTATTAGAAAAAATTACTTGAAAATCTGAATTGGCTGATGGGGAAGTCTGCTCTCTATCTTCAGTACTTTGGAAAATGCTTTTTTTTTTTTTTTTTCTAAAATGGTGTCCTTTTATTTATAAAGGTTTGTATAACAAAGGATTTATTTACCTTGATGTACCAATATCTGATGACAGCTGTATAGCAGGTGAGTAACTATTTAATGTTATTATACCTGTGTTTACTCAGTTTCCTTTCAGTTGTCCTTTCAATTGTTTCATGTAATTCTCTGTCTTGGAAGCTGCTTGTCTGTGTCCATGTGTGTCCTCAAACAAAACACTTGAGTTGTGAAACTTTTTCCTGACTAAATGTTTTCAACCCTATTAAAACATTGTTTTTATTGTGTATAGAATTTATTTCAACTTGAATTCTTAGGTTATATTGAACATATATTTAGGTAAGATGAGATTCTTTTATGAGAGTCATGGCATGAATTAATAAGTACCTTCCCAGAAGTTTGTAATGAAAAGGAAGAATAGCATGGAGAATTGTAGCTAGCTTACCAAACATACATGGGTTTTTGACTTCTTTCCAGACAGATGTAAGGTTTTAATAGATACCAGTTCTATTCTTCATGGGTATTGTCATCTCAATTAGTCATGGATTGTGTCTGGGGACTGTGTAGGAGCTTAAACTAGCACAGCATGTGGGCTGCCCTTTGAACAGCTTGTTATGCTGTGATAGCTCTCAGGGGTTTCTGAATTCACTATAATCTGCAAAGGCATACATTGTTTGGAACATGGTCATGCAAAAGTACCTGGCATTGCTGTATAGAGATCATTTAAGTGAAAGTCTTCTAAATACAGGAGACTTACTGCTTAGATAATTGCTTTGGAAGTCTCAGTTCTGGAGTATGTTGGTGGTGTGGGGTTTTTTGTGTCCTACTCCAATCACAGTAGTGATTTAGTCTCCATCCACATTACAAAATCATTTTATTGGCTGGACACTGGAAATTATCTGTAGTTGATGAGCTGGAGAGTGCAAGGCTTTGATGCCAGTTAGAGTGGCTTTAGTGTCTATAAGAAAACATATTGACAGGCATTACTTTCTTAAGGCATGGAGGAATTTTTAATACCTCATATATTATCTTCAGGTTTTTATTCTTTGTGCCTGGGAAACCCTCAAAATTGCAGGTACCATGAAAACTGAAGTGTAAACTCATTTTTCTGTTTTAGTACAGTTTCAGTTCAATAAATAAGTTACCAAATTGTAATTTTGAAAGTGATTCTTATTTCAGTGCCACCACTGGAAGGTTTTGTGATGAACAGAGTGCAAGGTGATTACTTTGAAACACTCCTGTACAAGATATTTGTTTCAATAGATGAACATACTAATGTGGCAGAGGTAAGTAAAACTTACCCTGTGTCAGGGCGATAGAAATACTTGAAAATGGCCCAAAGCACACTGCTAAAAACACTTAAGGATTCTGATTGATATACAGTGATTTTGTTTAGACATATTGCCAGGCTTAAGATCCAACCTGTAGCTTTTATAAGCTTGAAGGAATACCTTCAGTTCAGTGAAACAATTCCATTAGCTGGAATGAATTTACACAGAGGTGGCTAAAGTAGGCTTTTGTATGAGTTAGAACTGGAACAAAGTCTGTTTTGCTAATGTGAAATAAAAAAGTTCAAGTAATTTTTTTCTTTGGCAGTGAAAACACACAGGGTGTTGGCTTAAAGTGGGAATGTAGCTTTTGCGTAAGCATAGTTTGAGTATGAGAAATATGTTTTCATAAGGTCTTCTCAAAACTTGGTGAATAAATATCTGAAAAATACCCATTAAATGTATCCAGGATTTGTTTTTCTCTTCGTGTGTCTTGTGACATACGTGACTAACCTAGAATGATACATACATGGTTAGCCTAGAAATTACAAAGTTGAAGATAGCCTCATATTTCTTTTGCATGCTTTCAAGTGGGACAATTATGAGGCTTTGTGCTCTTTTTTCATCGTATTTGATGCAGACAAAATTTCTTCTAATAGTACAGGCTGGGTTTAGATATAAGACCAACAAAAAGGTGCCAAAGCCCACCAAAAAGTGAATTACGTGCCCTGTTAATACTGTATTGCTGACTCATCTCATTTTTTTTTTTTTTTTTATTAGCTGGCAAATGTGTTAGAGATTGACTTATCTTTAGTAAAGGTATGTGTATGCAATGCATTTGTTTAACTGGATACAGAAAGTTCACTGTCTTGCAACCTTGGTTTCATACAGCAGTTCCTTACTCTGTATGTATGTTCCTGCAGAATGCTGTGTCCATGTATTGTCGGTTAGGCTTTGCTCATAAGAAAGGCCAAGTAATAAACCTGGATAATCTTCATCCATCATGGAAGAATGTTCCTTCGGTAAACAGACTGAAGTAAGTGTCTTTACTCTTTCTTAGGCTTATTTTTCTCATTGAAGGGAAAACTTAGAACCAACATCTGATTTTAAAGCTATTGGTTGCTTTCTTTGACTTCTGCAATAACAAATCTCATTTGGCTTTCTAATGCGTATAATGACAAGAATGCTTGATCCTCATGTTAATCTGAGGATGAGGAATGGTAATTCAGACTGTAAATTCAGAATACTCCATTTGGTGCTGTTACTTAGTGCTGGCTTTTTCACCTTTGGGTACCTAGTTGCTCACTTTTTCAGCAGATGAATGTGCATTTGTTTTACACTCCTGGGGCTAGAAATAACAGCTGTCAGTGTGCTATTAGAGAGGCTGTGGCTCTTGGCACTGCTGGCAGTGAATATGTGCATAAAGATCACTTGTTTGGTGTAAGGAACCATTGCAATTCTGTCAGTGACATTCTCACATACCTGTGCATCGATACCACTCCCAGGAAAGGGCAGATAATACCAGTCAACAAAGAGTTCTCCAAGCTGAAATGCCAAATTGGATTAGTTAAGAATTGTCAGGTGCTTTTAGTTCAATATCTGCTAAGCCATTTAAAATTTACTGCTATGCCTGTTTTCTTTAATGCTTCTTCAGACTGTGAGAACAAAGTGGATTAGATTTTTTCCATTGGATTCTTCAATTATGGTGGTTTGATTTTTCAGGTCTTTTCACAACTGATATTTTCAACCCCCCAATAAGCCTTTCTGCTGAAGCTAAAGCAGGACCCTGAAAGTTATTAAGCTTGGCTGATTTAGGGCTTAGACATATTGAAAGGCATGTGTTGGGTATGCCTGTGCATGGACTACTAGCACTGGAAAGCAGAGATACTTCTCTGGTGCTGCAGTGACCAATAGATGTGGATTTTAATTCACATTGATAGGAGTACTTTGGATCCTCAGAAGATGCTGCTTTCCTGGGACAGTGGGGAAAACAGAAGTCCTATACAGGAAGCTGGGTCATCAGCCACAGATACAGATACCAACAGTCAAGATGATCCAGGTTAGCACTAATAGTAAATTTTAATACATTAGGATCAATTATTTTTATGTTTATAGAGTGGCACAGGCTGTAAAGAGGTCTAGAAATAAGTTAAACACAGACTATATAGATCCTTTTGTCATATGGACTATTCAGTGGGGGAGGTGGTATCTACTTCTTGGTTTAATAGTCTTTAGCTAAATAGCTTTTTTCTGAAGATGAGACTGATCTGTATAGTGGATATAAATTGATGCAAAGATACCAGCTTCTAAATTAAGTTAATCAGTAGTTTAATAGTAAGGAGGGAATTTTGTTTTACTTGGTATAGTGATAACTAATGTATTTTTTTCTTTGTTATTAGATTTAATTAAACTTGATGATACTGTTTTTAAATGAAACAAATGTGATCATCTACTTCCTTTTTGTTTTCTATTAGCTGAAACAGCCAGCGTGAGCAGCCTGAACCTGTCCAGTGGACACACAAAGCGCATTGCCTTCCTGTTTGATTCTACCCTTACAGCCTTTCTAATGATGGGGAATCTCTCACCAGTATGTCCAAATTGTTTGATGTATTATGCCAAGAATAAATATGTAGAGCTTTAAATTACTCTGACATCAATATAATACAGCTTTATTTAAAAAATAAATATTAAAAAAATCTCTATTATTTTTAAGTAGTTTGCTTAATATAACTTTTACTTGCCCATTCTCTTCTCAGAGAAGACAGTTTTGTTCTGTTGTTCCAGAACTTGAAAAGTCATGCAGTCACAATGTTTGAAGTTGGGAAACTGTCAGATGAGAGTCTTGACAGCTTCTTGGTGGAGCTGGAAAAGGTAAGTTGTTACATGTTGGGCAAAATGCTTTTTCAGCACTTGAAGTGTTAAAGGGTCCAACTCCACCTTCAAAGATAAATCTAGAAAGACAACTGTAGAATTATGTAGGAGCAGTGCTGTCAATTGCTGTATCATTTCATACCAGTCAGGATGACTGGACACTTCAATCCTTTTACCTAAAGACTGAATCATGGTTCTGATATATAGATATTGTCTTTGTGTACTTTTTGACTGTTCCACTAGCATGGCCAAGACCTGCTTTTCATTTAATAGTTGCTGTAGATCACCTTTGGATATAAGCTGCAGGGTTATTACTCAATTACAAAGCTTTAGAATTCTAATTTGTTCATCTTTCCTTTGGTGCAATTGATGCTTATGTAAACAACCTGCCACTTGTATGCGTTTATTTTGTTTCTTGTTTAGGTTCAAAGCACAGGGGAAGGGGAAGCACAACGATACTTTGATCACGCCCTCACACTAAGAAACACGATCCTGTTTCTGCGGCATAACAAAGACCTGGGGTCACAAGCTGTGCAGCCTGATCAGCCAAATAATGGTACTGTGAGCACTTTCAGAAATCCTTCTTAGTTGGTTTACTTATCTGCCATAGACTCAGCTTTCTGCCCTTGCTGCTTTTGTAGAAAGCAGTCAGTATCCTACTTGCTTAAAAATATTTTGAAATATTTTTCATCATCCTTTGAGACTGTGTTATTGGGTTTGCTTGTTGAATGACGGATTTGGTTAACAAGGCTTGCACTTAAGATCCAGAGCAAGAGATTAAAGCGTAATAAAGGCAAGACAAGCTGAACTTGAGAAGGAGATTGTTTCAAATCACATGCTTCTGAAAGCCATATAGAGGAGTAGTTTTTTCAGAGGAGTAATTCACAGCTGTTCTGTCAAAGAAATATTTTTCAAGCCATGAAAATGAATGTATTCCTCTAATGGGGATAATTTTTTAGTGGTGTTTTTTTTTTTTAACTTAGGTAACTTCCTCAGTACCTCTGTGTTTATTTCCTGGGTTCAGTTAGTTGGTGAGGAACTAGTTCAGTCTCAGACAACCCTGTATGCCTAGAATTGCTAAAATTTTGTGCCGATTTATTAAAATTCACCCCAATTGTTTAAAACTTCATTGTGGAAAATACTGCCCTAATGGCTTAGCAGAGAATGGAAAATCTAAAATCATGGTTTGTGTTTGTATGTTCCATTTTAAGTGATAATTTAAGAACCTTGTATTTTGAACATAGGGTTCCCCTTGGACTTGTTACGATGTGAGAGTTTGCTCGGTTTGGATCCAGCTACCTGCAGCAGAGTTCTCAACAAAAATTACACTCTGCTGGTTTCCATGGCACCGCTCACCAATGAAATTCGACCTATTAGCAGCTGTACACCCCAGGTGAAAAAATGCTGAGGGATTTGTCCCTCCCTCCCCCTTCCTAATAGCTTTTTTGGATACATTTGTTAGATGTCCCTTTTAAAGTGACAAAATTATTAGCGTTTAGAATATCACTGTAATTAATCTAATAAAAAATGTTAAGTTGAGGAAACGTGAATATTTAGTAAATTAAGTTTGTTTAACTTATTAACAGTTTTTCTGTTCAAATTAGTGTCAGTGACAGACATTTTAGTTCTTGAATTTGGATTAATAGAAAATACTGTCACCTTTCTGTGAAGAGTCTTGTATCACTGGACTAAGTACCTAGAATATAGTCAGTAGAGAGTAATACATTTGTACTTCAGTGCTGAAAAACTGGATTTCTATTTCTTTAAAACTGTTGCTTCTTAAATTAAATCTGTATGTATGATGGTTGCAATATGAAGTTATTTCTAATTTCTTGAATAATCTCTCTTCAGCATATTGGGCCTGCAATACCAGAAGTCAGTTCAGTTTGGTTCAAACTGTATATATACCATATAACTGGACAAGGACCACCCTCCCTGTTGCTCTCTAAAGGAACACGTCTTCGAAAACTTCCAGATGTTTTTCAGGTAGTCTGCGCATGGATTTATTCTCCCTTCCTTCTCCAAGTGTTTCAAAGCGATTACAGTTGAAGTCAGAGGTACAATTCATTGTAGATGATGTTCCTTTTCTAGAAGCTAGTTTTATGTAGCATCTTGGTTTGTTTTCTTTCAAGGTTGTGAAAAAGGAATGCTATATATGTCTCTGTCAGAATGAGACTCCAGTATATTTAATGCCACCCCTTTCAAGTCCGGTGTAAAATGTGGTATGCAGTCTTAAGAATTGAGGTTTGTTAGCCCATCCACAGAGAGTGCTACAAAGATGTAGAAGAGCAGTGTGAAAAGATGGAGACCTAGTATATTGTGCTTTTTTTTTCGTATTGTGCAAGAAACGTCACTTCTACACATAATTCTGCCTGTTTAGAAGATAGCTATCATGATCACTTCCAGTTTGTCCAAATCTATGCTGGAGACTTTGGAGTATTGGCTGTAATTCTCCCTGCAATTTAAGTGACGGAATAATTTAATAGAAGTTGCATTAGGTTGGAAAAAAGGTCTTCCTGGCCCCGTAGGCTGGCTTGTAGCAGTGTCTGGAAGCAGGGGGTAGCAGCACATTAAGTAATACTTCCTTGTAAGACCTTTCCACTCTTCTGCATGTTCTGGTTCGGAACTCCCTGAGCTGCATGTGATTCTCTGTACACAGAGATTGTGACTCAAATTCTTGGCTCTGCACTGATGAGCTGATTTCCTCAATTCCTTCCAGCCTTGAATCCACCTAACTTTTTAGTGTCCATACAGTGCTTTGGCAAGGAGTCCCAGAAAACAGCACAGGTGATCAACTTCTGCCTGAAAAATTTCAGATGCTGCCTTCTGCCATTCTGTCTCTGAGATGCTAATAAAGACAAATGTACCACAAAGGAACACTGCTGGATATTCTGTATAGTAGACAAATGTAGGTGGAACTGGCCATGACAACTTCTAAACTTGCCCAAACCAGAAAATCTTTGCATCCGTTGACTTTGATTTGAAATGCCATGGGCATTTAGCAGTGTTTGGGTTTTGCTGCTTACAGTGGAATTTACAAAACAGTATTGTTCAAGTTTATAATTGCAGAGAGGCCTCTACAGTTTTCATCTCATTTTTTTCATCTTGTAGATTCTTGAGGAGCTAAATATATTAGAAAGGTATTGAGACATTCAGAGAGGGACTGCATTCTTTGGTGTACCTACATCAGCAGTCCTCTCTAGCACTAGGATTTGTAGATTCCATTCCTCAAACCTTTCATGTGTCCCTTCCCTTTATGATTTCAAAAATTTTGTACATACCTCCATTTCTAAGATTTACTGTAAGATCACATAGGATTAAGTGAATCAAGTCTTCTAGAGCAGAAGGCATTTTGTAAGGATATTGGTGATGACTTTGCTTCAAACCCTAGTCTGTCATTAGTTTAAACCACCAGTACATGTATGGATTGTGCACTTTTATTAGTAAAAAAGCATTCAGTGTGGTAGCCTTGGAAAACTTCAATATTGCATGAATCTCAGTGTGCTGATAGGACAGATTTTCTTGAACTAAATGATCTCCCAGTCTGGACTTTTTTCCTCTGTGGGAATATGAGTGCTCTCTCCTGCTGCTGTTTTGTAATGTCATTTTCTTAGGGAACTGTCAAGAGGTTTCTAGAAATCTTATGGAGATGCAGTGGAATTGAATCTTGAAAACTGAGACACTAGGAAATTAATTAGTGGTTTTGTCTTCCTGTTTCCCACCCTGCCCTTGACAGGTGTTTTGGGGGTTGATTTATCTTTGTTCATTGCTGGGAGTGTTAGTTTATCCATCTTATATTTTCCTTGAAATTTATGTGGGATTATATTAATCTCCGGTTTGCTAGAAGGCTGCTGCAATGGCCATATAGCTCTACAGGACTTGGTAGCAGATACTTCCTGTCCAGAATAGCATCTTAACTTTGAGGTTGGCAAACTTCTGTCTTTACCAGGAGTACAAACGTGAGTGATCCTTGGTTCCAAGTACAACACTGTAGAGCTGTAGTTACCTATGGTAACTTCCTAGTTGTAACAATATACTAATGCTTAACTCTTGTATTTCACTTAATGTGCTTAGATAATTCATTACTACAATAAACACTTTGAATTTCTCTCTTCCAGGGTTATGATCGCTTACTAATAACATCTTGGGGTCATGACCCAGGAGTAGTTCCTACTTCAAATGTGCTCACAATGTTGAATGATGCTTTAACACATTCTGCTGTTCTAATTCAGGTACAGAGTGCTCTGTATAAATGATGAAAACCTGCATAATTTTTTGAGTTAAGCTGTTACATGGTAGAGGCTATTAACAATGTAGAAGAGCTGCACTTTTGCCAAGAGCTGAAAAATTTGTTTAACTTCTGTAGGCAGTGCTGCTGTGATTCAGTGGCGGTTAAGACACGGGTTTTGGACAGAATTCACATTATGCATGTGTTACTGTTTTGTGGGCAAGCATAACAAGTTTTGGTAGCTAAAGTAGGGGAGATAGTAAACTGGAATGAAAGCAAGGGGCCCACAAGCTTTTTAGACAGCAGTGACACAAGGTAACCAACTGGTATTATGAACTGTTACTGAAGAAATGCGCCTTTTCAGACTGCTTGGTATTTAGCTCTTACAGTAAAGTATGAACAAAACATGCTGTTTATCATAAACAGCAGAATAGGTTGAACTTTTCTATTTGGGAGAAGTAAAATGGCTTCCTCGACAATTTCTTTGGTTCAGCTGAAATAGTCTTTGAATTAATCATTTAAATAAACAGATGTTTTAATATTGTTACAAACATAAAATTGCACAGTCTCAAAGGCCGACTTATAAGCAGCCTGTGACTGCTGAAAAATGTTCTGTATGCAGGGGTGGAAGCTCCCTTTTGCTCCAGAAGTGCTCAGCCTTTAGAAAATACTTTTGTAGCCAGTAATTGGAGAGAAAAATTGCTCCTCTTCAGTGAAACTTAGCCTCACTGTGTTTACCACGTGCATTTTAAGGGGATAGGTGGGGTACTTCAGTTGTTTCTGCTAAGGAAGACCTTTAATGCATAAATACCTCCATTTGTTTGTTTCATCAACTTGGCTGGTACTCCTTAAAAGGGAGCACAAGTGAGACTGAGCTAAGCTGATGAGTATTTTTTCTGTTCCTAATATAATTTCTTGATGTTCAGGGGCATGGCATGCATGGAATGGGAGAAACAATGCACATACCTTTCCCTTTTGATGAAGCTGAGCAACAGGGAGGTAACTGATCATCTTCTGTGTAATTTCTGCATTACATTACACATCTATTGCACATCACCTTGTGCAGTAAGGTTGCAATAATCCTTTTAAAACAAATTTTGTTGATCTTATGAGTCATATGAGAAAATGGTAAGTTTTAAATGGTTGACAAGTCTGTTCTGAGCTTAGAGGTATCACCTTCCCCTTTCTATCTTCTCTGACCTAATTAGAATCTGTTTTCTGGCCTCTCTTCCCTCCTAACACAGATGTAAAGAAGTAACTTCCACAAATACGTCTAAATCTTTCTTTGTGCCTACTTACTTATTAACTAGCATATTTATAAACTGCATAAATAATTCTTCCATATATTACATTGAGCATTTCTTGACTGTTAGGTGAGAACATAACTGAACAAACCTTGATTATTAGCACCAGGAACCTACTACCAGGAGGTTTCTTCCCCAGGAAAAGTTTTGCTAGCAAAATCTATGCCTTCAAAGTCTGCCTAGCTCAACTGATTTTGAAAGGCAGGAATTAACATCTTCCCAAAACTCCTTGATGAGTAGGACAGAAGCTTTGCAAAGTTGAGGCCATAACCTCTCCAAGTGAGAGCTGCCATAAAAGTGTGAATTTCCAGATACAAAATCTAAAAATTTTTAAGCTACCACTTAGAAAAGTGTGGCACAATTAGAAATAAAATTAACTTCCTCATTTAGTTTTTACTAGGTTCAAAATTTGTTACTTTTATGTTTGTACTCTCTGACATGTCTGGTTTTTCATTTAGTATCAGTAGAAGAAACCCTGAAGTTAGAATCTCTCAAGTCCTGACATGAACAGCTCAGTGTTAAAATCTGTTGTTAAGCTCTAATGCTGTATTCTAATTCTTCAGAATTTCAGATGTGAAGCATATATCTTGCATTGAATTTGCCATAAAAGACTCTGGCACTGAAAGAGCTGGACACCCGATTCCTAGCTGAACCTTGCCATTTCTGCTGTCTGAATATCTCTATGTAGGAGGGAGAGATTGTCTTCTGTTTGCATTTTTCTTTCTCATTTGCTCTATTACTGTACTATAAAATACCACGTCATGCTTGTTGTTATCCCATATATAACAATGTGATCACTAAGATGCAGCATTACAAGCAGGAAAAATCCAAATAAAAAACTTAACCTGGCCTAGAGAGGAACCACATGGTTATGGGGGAGACCTCTTGTAAGCTGGAATATGTTTTGTTTCCTCCTTAGCCTTCTCTCGTGTGAACATGGGCATTCATACGGCTTTAAAAATACTGAGAAACAAAGTGGACTTGCAGCATTTTTGTGGCTATGTCACAATGTTGAATCCTTCAAGTCAACGTGCTGACAGAAAGCTGAGTGATGCTTCTGATGGAAGAGGTTTGTTACCAATAATTGTCTTTTTTGTCTGTGTCCCCTTAATTTCACATACAGTTACTTGAGCAAAGGTGAACATAAGCTTAAATTCTTTGATTTATAACTCTACAAAATACTATCCAACACAGATAGGAACCCATTTTGAGTGTAAATCTATTGGCAGTAGGCTTACTTCCCAATTCTTCGAGACTAGCTCAGAAATACCAAATAGAGATTGATAAATGGCTGAACTAGAACAGTCAGTGAAGGGAAAAAATACTTTTTTAAATATTACAAACAAATTGTGTCATTTTTATATGCCAGAACTTAATCTTTCATAAGTGTTGAGGATCCCTAAATAACTCTTCAGTCCCAAAATGAGTCAGGCCCTATGTTTCTCTCTATCCCTTCTTCCAGTTTTATAGCTTTATAGTCCTTGGGCAGAGGCAACCGAACTTACATTCATGTTTGTGTTTATGTAAGAATTACTTTGCCTTTAGGAGAGACTGAACTAGCATCAGGATCTGATGTAAATGGGAGCACAGAATCATTTGAGATGGTAATAGAAGAACCCTCAATGGATTCTGCAGTCAAGCAAAGCCTTGAAGGTAAAAACATGACAAACAGCTTGTATTAAACGTTTACCTTGTTTTTAAGGATCTGAATTCATTGATTATTCTCTGGGGCAAGTCCAATGCTAAATTCCTCTTCAGATTCCCTTATATATTTGAGCAGTTCAGTAAATGACCTGTCTTCAAAAAGCATGAACTGTCTACTGGATCCAGATCTAAGACTGTTGACCCCCCAATGAGCTTTCTTGCCTTTTTTTCCCTAACACTTCAGTTATCTCTTGTTTTTATTTCTGTAGTACCCACAACTGAACTGGAATGGGTTCCCCTGGAATTATGCTTTGGCATTCCACTTTTCAGCTCTGAGTTGAATCAGAAAGTCTGCAGAAAAATTGCTACTCATGGATTATGTAGAAAAGAAAGGTGAGCTGTAATTTATTGGCTGCAGCTTTAACAGGTAGTGTGTATTATGTCTGGAGCTTCTGTAAGAAGAGATACCTACAACTACATGACTATAAAGCAGAACTGAGCTATGTTTATAGAGTAGGTAATTCTGATGTGTAAGGGAGTTGTTTTTTGGCTCATAGATAAGTACAAGTAGTCCTTAGTTGTGGTAAGATAAAGATTAGGCTTTTTTTATAGTTTCTGTAATGCAAAAATTAATTCTTTGTTGTAAACTGTCTATGAGCAGATCAGGAAAAAAGTAAATTTGGGTGCCTTCCTACTCATTTTCCCTTCCTAGCCTAGCACAGGCTTTTTTTCCTCCTCCTAATTGTTCTGTAGTGGAGGAGGAAAGCTTGCTGGTAATGCTTTGATGCAAAATGCATTTAGCTCTTACGGAAATTTTCTTTACTGTTGGTATCATACTTGATAAGTTTAGTCACAGTTTATGATCCAGCTATCTAATGCTTTTTACTGCAGCTTTTCTTTATGAAAGATTATTCTTTCAACAATGGGGTTTTGGGGTTTGTTTCTCTTGTTTTGTGGGGAATTGGGGGTTTTTATGGATTATTTTTTGTGGCTTTTTTTTTTTCCCCTAAGGCATGATTCTGGAAATCAAAAGTAAGGGTGCTTGAAAATAAGCTTAAGCTTCTTACGGTAGTTGACCTGCTTGTAACAGTGTGTCACTAATATATTTAATAAAAGTCATGTTACCAGACTGTCCTATATAAGAATGAGTCTAATATATTAGTATCTTACATAAAATAATATTTTTCAATTGCAATAGTTTCATTTTACTTAGTATAAATGGTGTGGAAAATAGCTTTTACCTGACTAGACTCGAGCAGATGAGTCAAGCACCTCTTCAGTGATTACCGTATTATCAAGCTTTATGTGTGAAAGCTTTTAACTTGGTCACATGATGTTAGATACTACTGGAGTTATTTGTGAGCAAGTTACTACATGGGTACTTTACTAGTGAAAAATTGTGTTCCTTGACCATAGCTTCTTTTCTTTTGTTTTTTCCAGCCTTCAAAAACTCCTACATTCCAGTAGAAAGCTGTCTCTTCAGGTCCTTAATTTTGTTCATTCATTCCAGGTAAGAAGCAATAATAATCCAGATGTTAATCATTCTGTATGGTCTGTCATCCCTTTCTGCCCTCTTGCCTTTCTTGGGTGTATGGAAACATACGTGGTTTGTTTTATTTGTCTTTTCTTCAAATGGTACCAGTATTAAGCACCCAAGTGCTACTTGAAGGACAAAGCAAGTACTTCTCTATCCCTTCTCTAGCCTCACTTAATACTTGTGTCAACTCTGTGGTTGCTCCTGGTGCGTAATTATTTTCATTGTTTTTTAGGACACTTGCTCAGCAGAGTTGTCCTTCACTCCTCCTGCTGTAACACAGCCTACTCTGCTGGTTATGTGGTGGCTGCTTGGATATGTTGGAGAGATTTACTGCTAACCAGGGAGATGCTAATTTTATCTGCCTCTCAAGTCAATGTGTTTCCTTAGAAAAAAAAATATATTAACATGGATTTCATTTTTGTACTTGTCCTAAGATCCTCTAGACCTTAGTGTTCAATGAGTATAAATACATAAAACGACATACTCTGGAAGGATTGTTTAAGAGTGTAGGTAGGAAATAGGGATCTTGTGTAGTAAGCAAAGAGGAATGCCAGGTCTGCAGCCTGCTCTTAATTCTGCATAGAAGCAAGCCATGTGCATGTGTAACATGGGATCTGCTTAGCTGCTCTGTCTTACGATACTTTTCTCTAAAACTCTGGGTTTTCAATAAGATAATGAATTTGCAGGTTATTTAACCAGGTAGTGTTATGGACGCTGTGATCCTGAAACTGTCTCTTGATGAGAATGTTGGAGATTCCCAGTAGGTTTGAAGCCCTGAAACCAACTGTCTGTCTCAAGTGACTCCTGTCCTAATGTGTTAGATGTTATCTCTGAGATACACTTTTCTACATGATGACTGTAGAAAGGGGGAAAAAAAAAGTGCTGATGAGAGTTTTAATATGAGAAAACCAAACTTCTGAGAAATAATACCTTCAGCATATGGTCAAGTAATTGCCTCCAAATACATGTATCCATCTTAGCATGGTAGAGGATAAATAGCAGTCTGATAGCTGTCCTGAAGATTTTAGAGATTTCCATTTATTTTTTCTAGGTCTTCAGTTTTAAGTCCCAGTTTTCCCTAGAGGTTTGTTGGAAGGCAAATTATGCATGCACAGATGCAGCTGAGGCATCTGTATGCTTATTTAATTTTGTTTATTCTGTTTTTACTTCATAATTATTTGGTATTTATTGGATTATAGTAACACACTTCAGAAACTCAAAGTGTATTTGCAGATTAGATTAATCTGTCATATTCTTTGCTTTGAAGACACGGTTTTCTTCTTTTTGCTTTTAGGAAGGTATTTCAACGCTGGATCAGCTCCATGATGCTGGTTCTTCAAGTTCACTTCTGCAGCCGATTTCTGCAGATATGGGTGTTCCTCTTCCTGCCAAGAATCTCATGTTCAAGGAAGGTGTATTATCTGAATGGAATGGATGGGCCCCTTCCTCAGTTTTTTTCAACCACACCTAAGGAACAAGTCAAATAGAGGTTTTGTGCATTGATCACTAAATGCCTTTCTCCTATTAGGGTTAATTCCTAGTGCCAACCACTAAGAAGTGTACTGCTGCTGCAGCATAACCCATGTAAAAGTAGTGTTACAAAAATGTGTTGTGTTGCAGTATTGGGGAAGTACTTAAACTGTCTAGAACTTGTTACTCATTACTGCATATCTTGCTGCAACAGAGAGCTTTTTAGCTGTCAGCACTATTTTTATCTTGAGACAATCTTTCTTTTATAACTAAACATGCCCTTTCTAGGCTTTCTGATGATTGTTAAATTTCTATGCTGTCACCACAAAATTGCAATAGTAGTTTTCTATGTTCGTTACTCAGACATAAATTCTGTTTAGTTTTGTACTGTATTACTGAAAATCTTTCTGTATAAAGGTAAGAGATTTGATTCTTCCTCTGAAAGCTCAGTGATACCAACTGATTAAATAAAAGTATCATGATGATATGGGGCATTAAGGATTGTTGAATTCTGTAGTTCAGCTTGATGCTGGGGCCTTGACAAATCAGTACAATGGAAGGAGGAGGCTGAGTTAGGGCAGACTCAGTGTCCTGCTGATGACCTAAGGCCGCTGCTGATGAGTGGTTCACTTCCACCCCTGTCAGTATTTGGTGGAGGTATGGAATTGTGGAAGATTTGAGGTGGTTATCTCTGTTCGCAGAGTTCTTAATGATAATTGATTCATCCTCCTCTTGGTGTGAAACCAGGAGTGTCTGAGATTTGATCCCACTGGGAGTCTTTTGCTGTAATTTGAAGCTGGTGATGATTCCTGTGGGCAAACTTCTGTTGTTATAAATTGAATTTAAGGTAGATAACTAATTCTGTCCTGTTGATTAATGTTTGAAAGAACAGAGGTCTTGATTTTTCACATCAGTCATTAGCAAAGGAAGATAACAGCAGAGGATGTGAAGACAGAAACTTCAGTGAATCTGTGTTCCTTGAACTATTAGCTGTTGATCATGACAAAAATTAACAGTAAGCTGTTTCATCTAAATAATGTTCTGGCTTTATTTGTAGGGGATGACTTTATGTAGCATGATTTTACTTTTGTTTGTATTAGGTATTAACAACTTACTGCCAGCTTTAAAATGTCTGTCCCGTTCAGCACATGAGGAGAACAAGCGATGCAGTGTGTTAAGACTTCTCTGCTAGCTCCCTTCTTTACTAGAACTGCCTTGTTTTAAATAGTCATAACTAAAAGTGAGACTTTATCATCCTGTCATTACTATCCTGCTACACGTAATAGCTCAAGGATCTGTGGCACAGATGGTGCTGAACACCAGCAAGGAGAAAAATGGCAACATTTGGGTTTGTGTCCTGTTCTGCATGAAAAAAACACGTCAAAAGCTTGAAGAGGACAAATGTACCATGATAGGATAAAGCAGTGACTTAATTTCCAACTGTGAAGATCCCATTCTTTTTCATTGGCTTCACGTGCATTCCTGAAGTGTAAGAGTAGGACTTGTGCTGTAAGAAACTGAAAGTCTATAGTTCTTCAGTTTGCTCAGTGCTGCTTTCTTACATCTGTTTTTTTCTGGAATTTTACCAGCAGCAGCTGAGCTTAGTAGCATTCTGCATATGTCACAGTTACATTATCCATATAAAGTTGATCATTTACACTACAGTGACTTTTTGTACTGGACATGCATATTCTCCATAGCAGTTTTTAAGTTGCCTTATTTCCTCCAAAGTAAATTAAAGAGGAATTGGATGTCAATCTGCTAGAAATAGCTGAGAAAACCCTTACTGTGAGAACTGTTATGTGGAGATTAGGCCAGTACCTGGCACTGTGGAGGAACTTAGTAGTAGGTGATGGCTTACACTTTCAGGGCTATAGATGTTACTTTAAGTGCTACTGTGAGCTGCAGTAGGTGAGCTAGTTTGCTATGTTGTATTGAATTTTGCCATGCACTATCCATACTAGTATGTAAAGTGATGATAGTGCAAGTTGTATAAAAGTTTGAAAATAGATGAAAACTTACTGTTCTCACTGCATATTCTTCAGTGTTGCTGAGTGAAGGATATCCTTTGTTATTAGGTTGTCTAAAGTAAAGTTTCTAAATAAAAGTAGCCTGTTCCTCAGAGTTGGTTAATACCCATAAATCTTACAGTTAATGGTGAGAATTCCAGATGTGTTGCAGTTTCTTAGAACTCAAGCCACCCTAATTTAGGGGCTTCAACACTAGTTTAGGAGCTTAAATATTCAAATCTGCATATCTGATGTTTACTGAATAAATTGCAACCAAAGAAGTCTATTGAAATTCCTGACACTAGTACAGCACCAGTGCTTGAGATGGTCAACAGGCTTCAAACTATGTGACTTTTGTTTTAAATACAGTGTAAACACCCAACAGGTCTCAAAGATCTTCATACCAAAAGAATCTATTTTATATTGTTTTGCAAATAAAGACAAATTAAATCAATTTCTTCAGGTAGTTTTATTGACTGTGGGGAAAATCACGTGCATTACATATTGTGAAGCTGTTTTAAGTTTCTGTTTCAGCAAGATTTTTAACTTGCAGAAGACAGCTTGGCTTCATGCTCTGGCACAACCCAAGTAGTACTGAAGCTAGATGGATATACCTGAAGATGCTCAGGAGCCAGCTAAGAAGTGTGTTACATTTGTTTTCAGTTTTTTTGATCATGACTTATTGCACTTTTTTCTTTTCCTTCATTGTTCTCAAATTTTCTCTTACTTTCTTCAGTGTTTCAAATGGTTTGTATTTTGGAAGTTTTAAGTACAACTGTAACTGAATACAGTTGTGCTCCTCTAGTGTGACATTGTTAATATTACACATTGAATTGTACAAAGTCTGTGTTCAATTAAATTATTGGCACATGTAACAAATGTTTACAAATAAACTGTGGTGTAGGTCAAACCATGTGCAGCATCCTTCTCATGTAGTACTTTTATTCTTGGGCACAGCTCTAAAATGTCTCTCTGTCACCGTAGTGCTCAAGCCCACCAAATGTCATTGAAGTATCTTTTTCCCAGTACACCAGCAGTTCTGCAGAGATGCAGTTTAATGAGTGGAAGCCCTCTCTTCTAGTGTGGTCTTTCCCATCCCAAGTACTTAACCTGTGAGGAGAAGGGGAAGGATAAGAGCATTGTGTATGCTGCATCTCCTCCAGCCACAATCTAAACCTGGAGTTTTGAATGCTGGGTATTTGAAGGCACTTGTGCATGTGGTGTCTTACCTGTTTGCTTTGGCTATGGACAATTTTTTACTAGGAACTTGAAAGAAATGAGACCAAAATTCTTTATGTAAGATCATGCAGGGTGGGGATTCATTTTAGCAGTATAACTGTAATGAATCTGGCGTCAATATGAAAAAAGAAATACAGACCTAGATGTTGAAAGAAACCAAATAACCTCCTCCTTGTGCTTAAACCTTCCTTTATTCTGGCCTGGATTTATTGAGAATGTGTATGTAACTACCTTTTTCTATGTTTTTCCTCTTCACCATTTGTTCCACTGGAAAACTCCTGATGCATGTCTCTAACTTTGTCATCGTGATAGAGCTCAAGGCTCCTTTTGCACCACAAAGAAATGTATCTGGTTTTATTGTTCAGCACTTGAAGCTAGTGTTAATCCTCCCCCCAGTCCCCTGGAACAAAGCCAAGCTTCTTAACGCTTCTTGGAAATGGCTTTGGATTACTTTGATAATCAAGATTGCTTTCTTAGGAGCTACTTGGTATGAAAGAGATCTTTTGGAAATGGTCCTCCTGGTGAGGGCAGGTTGGGGCTGGGCAGGGTATAGGAATGGAGCTGGGCCTGGAAACATGGAGTCCTTGTGGAGCTGCAGTGAGGTGCTGAGCTCAGGGTTCCATCTGATACACACAGAGTTGAGTGAGGTGGGACAATGGCCTCAGGTTGTGGCAACCTGAGTCTCTGCCCTCAGCTACACAGGCTTTAGGGCTTTAGGGCTGCACAGGACTCCTCTGTGCAAACTCCTTTGTCCTTGATTGTGCAGAATTGCACAGAAGTGAATTCAAAGTATCACACTGATGGAGGCATTAGTTTGTGACACCTTTGATACATTAAATTATTACATTCAGCTAGGGAAAAATGGAAATGAGAAGAAACTAATGACTAGGAGAGGGGAAGGATAATAGTCTAGAAAAAGTGTTGGGAGAAGGGGGAAGCATCTTTCTGACTTGTTATGTCATAGAGCTTGCTGTTAACAGAATAAAGAAATGGAAATACATCTTTTAATTACCTGTGCTCAGGGACCATTCCTTACTCACCCCTGCCAAAAAAAAGGGAAATAATCTAGACACAAAAATGATAAGTGCCAAGGTTGTGAGCAGACAGGGAAGTAGGGAGTATAAACAGAATTGGAAAGTACTCTGATAGCTTATTTTTTGAGCTTTCTGAGCTTCAAAAAATCAGCATGAATTGGCCTCGATTGTATGTTCACAAGATGTATTAAAGTGTTGAAAAAGTGTATGAAGTATTACTCCAGTCATTTGTAAATTAATTCTGATTGAGTAGCTGTGTACTCTGAAGCC
The DNA here is from genome assembly GCF_020740725.1 of Corvus hawaiiensis. Taxonomy (NCBI): domain Eukaryota; kingdom Metazoa; phylum Chordata; class Aves; order Passeriformes; family Corvidae; genus Corvus; species Corvus hawaiiensis. Next base: position 33,536,885 of record NC_063238.1, read on the forward strand.
ATCTGCTTGTTTAACTGTACCACAGTGTGAGTGATGTAGTAGGACTTTTCTAGACACACAAGTGTCCTGTAGGTGTCAGCACGTCTCTTGCTATTTTCCTGACTTCCAGCAACAGGAGTAGCAGGAAAAAACAGTGGATTTTTGGAGGGGTTGGTTGGTTTTTTTAAATTAAAAGTATTCAAGTGGATGTTCTTTGCTAGTGAATACTATTTAGGCAAAGTTTTATATAATTAACTGGCACAGCTCTCCTTACTCGATAAAGAGGCTTCAGAAAATTGACTTGGTTAAAATGCTACATACAGAATATCATATAGCTATTTATAAAACTATCTAAACAATAGGACTAAGCCTTTGGCAAATATTGAAACAAATGACATTCACCAGCTGTAATGTGCTCTGCCATATGTGACAGCATCTCTTAGGTTAAGCATTAGCTCCAGGTTGGCAGAGTTCTGACTTTTGAAGCAGTCATGAACCTCAGTGTGAGGTATAGGACTTACAAGCAGCTGGTTCACATTCATGTTTGTTCACCTGCTGTAAATCCAACAAGGGCAGGCATACTTGAACCCAGCCTTCCTGGAGCACTGGAGTCCAGCTCTGGAAGGGTCATTCAGTTATGAGTAAATGTGTATGCCTCAAGTGTCTGAGCAACATGGAGAACTTGGGTCTGAAACACCTTGGAAGAAGGAGGAGAAACATGGTTTAGTGCTGCTTACAGAACATTTATTTTATAATTGTGGTTGGGAGGATGAAAGAGTTAATTTAAACCTTCTTTTTAATGCATAGGAAGAAAATAGGCATGGAGCACCCTCTCTCTTGAACTTGGTACTCTCTCAGCAGCCTGGCAAGTCTGATGATATCAGCATAGCCACTTGATTCAGAAAGAGATTTGGGGTTTGTATTTAGAAGACTGCTGAAGTTCAGTTTTGTAGCATTCTGTGCTTTTCTTGCTCTATATTGATCCTGGTTAGCATTTTGTCTAGGCTGTCTCTGAATTTCTGACCTCATGAATTAACTAAAGAGCTCTTTTCCTTGACACTTGTTTCCAAGGCAGTCCAAGAAAGTATTATTAGCTGAATTTCCATACAGCAGTTTCTAAAGTATTAGTTTCTTTGGCTAAGGAGTGTGATTTTGTTGGCTCATATTCTTCATTAGACCAACACTTCTTGCCCTCTTCCTAGAGAGCTGATGTCACAACTATGCAGAATATGTTTTGAGGGGACTGAATGGATGTCAGTGACAAAACTGAAGGTTTATCCATGGTAGCACATGTGATAATATTTCAGAAGAGGGAAGGTGATACTCCATTTTTATCTCTAATCTTCAGCACAGATGCATCTGAGATCCATTACTGAACAGATGGCAGGATCTATATAATTCAAGTGTTCTGCACTTGTCTTGAGGATGCCTGTACAGGAGGTGAAGGTGCCCTGAGGTGGGAGTGAAACAAGATAAAATAGAGCCTGTTCCTCTGGACAAGACAGTTTGGAGACTATCTTTATACTTGAGCTTATGCATTGAAATAATTAAATTATCTAAGTCAAACCTGAAGATTGAGTTGGTGAAGCCAGGAGCTCCTGAGGGGGTCACTAAACTTGTTTTCAGTGAGGTGAGTTGGGCAAAGGCAACCAGCCTCGTGCAAAGCCAGCAGTAGTGAAGAGTTTGGTCTTGGCTACTAAATAGACCCATGAAGCTGCATGAATACATGAAGTGCCCAAGCCAACTTCTACAAGCAGTCCTGCATAGAAAATGCTGATTTGCTGAAAGGGAACTACATGAGCCTGATATGCCTGGATGTGTGCAATGGATCCTTTTCCCTGCAGCAGAGACATGTCTGCAGGGTACTCAGTCCCTGCTTTGAAACAGGTGTGCCATTACTCTGAAGCAGTATGATCATCTTTGCTGTAACTAGTATAATTCATATAAATAGCTGCATATTATGGAATGAAACTCTGAAGCCAGCAATTAGAAAAAAAATAATCAGCATTCCATGTAGGAGAATTGTTTATAGTCCTGGCTCTGAGTTCGGCAGAACAGCTGCTTTGTTTATCAAGGGGAAAATCCAGCTACTGCTTTCTTAGGATGCAAAACAATCTATTGCTTTTTTCATAAACTGATTTTTAACTCCCAGCCAGTGGAACCAGTGTGCTGCTGATACTGGAAGAGCACCAGTTGCTGCCTGACTGGGCTTTAAAATGTTCCTAACAGCAGGCAGGACTTCTCCAGTCCTACAGGGAGCAGCCTTGCATTTAAAAAATGATACTAATCTATTGCAGAGAAGTGCTGTTGTGTCTGATTCTCCTAGGGTAAGAGTCAAGAGCAGCTACCCAGGAGCTCTTGATTTTTAGAAAAATACTTTTGTTTTTCTAAAAAGACCCTCTCCCTTCCTATCTCTATTCATCTGCATCTCCATCTCCAGAGTGGATGAGCTCAGTGTGGAGGTTTAAATTTCTGACTGCAGCTCCTGGCTTGGGTTTTCCTTTGTCTTGCTTTCCTTCATCTTTGCAAGTGCCCCAGGGCTGATGTGGCCCCTGCTGTGTGCTGGCAGTGGGCCCTCACTGCCCACTGAGGACCCCAGCAAGTGCTAGTGTGCTGTGCCTGGCAGCCTGAGCTGTATCCCCACCTGGCCAATTGCCTTTTCCCAGGAATGACAATTGTATAGTGCCCAGAGCCCAGCTGCCAACAGCTGTGTGTTTTTGCAGTTGGTGTTTGTACACCCACTGAGTGAACACCATCGCTCCCTCTGTGCTTAAAAGGGACCCCTGGACCATGTCAGCAATGTCTGACTCCTTTGGACCATCCCACATTAGCAAAACAAGGCTGGACTCCTTGCTGCCCTTGCAGTGGGGTGGGGGTTGGCTGGCTTGTTCCAAACCCAAGCTGGTGCCACAGCCTGATGGATTACCTTAAGTAATTTGTAGACGGGTGTCCCCTGTTTATGCTTTGCTTTTTTGTGTGCTAACAGTCACATAATATTTTGTGGGAGGAGGGAAGGAGAGAGATGGGAAGAAATTATTCTTAGTGCAAGGATCTTATTAGTAAAAAAACACAAGAATTTTTAGTGTTCGTAATAGATTTTCATTTGCTTCAGTAGAGAACAGCTTTAGGTGGATTTCTTAAAATATTTAGATGATAAGCGTAGTTTGATTAAACACTATGTGGTCTGCTGAAGTATTGTCATGATGGAAAAAATCTCCTGAGATCAGCTAGTTTGTGCTGAGATCAGTTAGCAGCACTGGTGAGATGATTCAAAGAAAGGAGCCTGATGCTGGGGTACCTCTGGGCTCTTAGCAGCATTGCAGGAAATGAAGAGTAGAAATTGATGGTACCACACAACTGAGGAGACTTGCAGGAATTTTACTGCTGTTGCTGCTGCATTCTGTGCCAGGACTGGTGGGCCAACACTGCTTTTGCAGATCTTTCCACTCCATTTCCTCTGGCCCTGCTGTCAAACCCATGACTTGCTCTATGTTGGTATTACAGCACATAACAGCTCTTTGGGAAGGGTTTTTCCCCACGACAGAGTTGAGCTGTGTCTTGTCAGCTGAGGCTCCTGCCTGTGCCTCACTGCTCACCTCCCCTTCTCACTCACAGGGCCTTTACCCTGCTTGACAAGAAGAGATGGACAGCAAATGTGTCCCAAACTGCTCCTGAGCATCTTGGGGTCCTGTCATCTCAGATAGCCTCAGAAAGGTCTGTGCAGGGGTCCCATGGCTGGAAGGGACAGCTGGGCCCCTGGGCAGCTGTGGCCACTGGTGTGTTAAATAACCAGCAGAGAGGACTCTGAAAGAGCTGTAGCGTCTCTGTAAGAAGAAAGGTGTCTCCTGAAGGTGTGCACTGAGAACAGAGGCTTTCAGAGCTGCAGAGCTTATGTAGCCATTACATTTGAAAAGATTGTTCTGTGCACAACAAAAATTAAAAGATTGATGTTGTCAGAAGCCTTGCAAAGTGTTAGAAGGGGGGTTACATGCATGGAAAAAATGCAGCAAGCTTATTTTTAATTCTGTGGACCCTTTTTAATTGTTGTGTCTCTGAAATAAATCTTTCCAATCATAATCACTACAAAGTTTTAATTTTTCTGGAGCAGGGAATTGAATGGCATCTCAGGAAGAGGGTAATTATTCTTGAAAGAGGAGATGTCAGTCTGAAATAGGGTTATTTTTAACCTGGGATTAGGTGTCCCCGTGGGGTGTTACACTGCCATACCTGAGCTGCTGGTCACTCTACTGGAGCATTTCTTGCCCCTTCCTCTGTCTTCACGTCTTCTTATAGGTTTCAAATGCTTAAATTTTGCTTTGTCATACATTATGGTCCCTCAGGTTTAAAACTGGAGCTAAATTAATAGCAAGCTTCAAACTGCCAATCCCACTTTACATGCACATGAAGGAAAAAATTACAGAAAATGTTCAAGTGCTTCAAAGAAGTTATCAGATGAGCTTACCTATCAAGGGTGTTTTTAATCTCATGCATGTCTGGTAAAAACTGTAGCTATCCTCCAGGGTCAGGCTTGGCTTGGAAAAAAAAGAAAAAAGATTTTGCAAAGCCAGGCTCCTACCTCCAAACTAGTTTGGACTTTTGCAGATAAACGTGGATAAACGTTGGGGTCCCTCCCCCCTGCCATGTGGTCCTGGGAGAGGGGCCCTGGAGGGGAGGCACGGGGTTTCCCTGCCCCTGGTCAGCCTCGTTCCCCGTTGGTTGTTTTGTGTTCCCCTGCACGGGCAAGGACCCTCGGGCCCCGGGATTGAACAGTTCCTCGGAGAGTCCCGGCCATGCGGCTGGAGAAATAAACATCTCTGAGACATCTATCAAGAATCCGTCCATATATATTTCTTTTCCATGGCCTCCTTGTTTGATACATTGTGTTACAGAATCCCCACTGTAGCAGATAAAATGGGATACCACCAGCCCTTCCTGCCTTCCATCCTGTTTTCCTCAGTAAATTTCTGCCCCAGGGACCTATGTGGAGGTTGGACACCCTGCAGTTTGCTCACTGTGGAAAGCTGCTCCATGGAGTGTTCCTCTTCCTTCAGTTTTTATAGTATTTTCTCTTAAAAAATGTTTAAAAGAGGAGGGAGTGAATGGCATACAACATTGAAGTAATACTGGATATCACTTCCCACTTGGGAATGTTTCCTGAGGGTTTTGGCTTTTTATAGCAGCTCCAGTGAGCCAGTTTGATGTCTTCGCTTCTCTGACACCTGACATGTGCCAACAGCAGGGAGATGGAAAGGTTTCCTCTTGGGTTTCATTGAACTCCCAGCAGAATTTGTGTATCCCAATTCTGAGCATGGTTTTTATATATATATTTAAAATGTCCCCTGTAAGGATATATATCTATCATCTCCTTGCCATGATCCTGTAACCAGATACCTAAAGGTCCCCTGGCTTCAGAAGTCAGTCCAGGAAAGTGCTTTCTTGAATTATCTGGGACTATAAAGCAATTACAGCCTTAGCACGTTTTCCCTCAACAAAATGGTCAAAATTTGCATTTGGGGAATGTTGTGCAATTTTTACCTGCCCTGATGTGAAAGATTGGCACTGGTGTTTTATACTGGGGGTGAATTAGATTCCTTTGCTGACTTACTGCTCTGCAGAAAAATAAAATGTTGTCCCCAGAGTAGATTTACTTTTTCATGCAGTGGGTAGGGGGAGGCTCTGGTGTTGCCTTTGGAAACGTATGCTTTGAAGCAACTATGGAAAATGATCCAAGAGTAAATTTCCTTGCACTGGATCATTTGAAAAGGCTGTGGAAATTCATGCCTATTATTTTTGGGAAGAAAGATGTCATCACCAAATATATTTTAATTTCTTTGTCTTGGTCTTTCTAAAAAAGCACTGAAAAGGTGGAGGACTGAGTGAGAAGCAGTGACATCTTTCACAGCCCCTCTTTGCTCCCTGCTATCTTCAGAGGTAAAGAACAACAGGTGTAAACTGGGCACAGGAGCTCAACTCCTGACATTAAGCACTGCTGCCAGCTCCTGCTGCCCTTTTCAAGCTGTTTCTCTGCCTCTTTTTTGTCAGAGAGGTGCAAATGCAGCATCACTGGCCTCGCTGGAGGCCGTGAGGACTTACTGTCATCACCTCTGCAAAAGCTCTCACAGAGGAGATGGGTGCTGTAAGAGCATTTCTGGTTCTGCAAGTGCAGCAGAGGGAGCCTGGCTGGACTGGTTCTGTGCTTGCTATCCTGGGGATGCTTCAGCACAGCTGGTCCATGGGCCAGCTGCACTGACCTCCCTTCTGCCAGGGTTAAGCTGCAAGAAAGCCACTAGCTTAATCTGGGCTAGGTCTTTGCTGGGGAAATGCCAGGTTCAATTTCTTTCCATCAGAGGACTTTGGCAAGGCTGGGCTGGAGGCCTTAGCACCCTGACCTATTTAATAAGTATCTAATACACTTAACACAGAGCTCCTCAGGACTAGCTGGGGTTAGGGACAGCCAGCCCCTGACTGCAGTGATCTTGCACCCTGCTGTTCAGCTTCTCTTGTGTTGCGTGACTGATAAACCATCCCAACACTGTGGATGCAACAAGCAAGCACAGCCCTTTGCAGGTGCTTTCTCATTTTGCCACCCCGAACTGCATTGCACTCTCATGTATCCCTGCACAGCCCAGTGATGATTGTGGAAGGGAACCCAGAAGTCTGGATGCTCGAGCTATAGCTCATTACCCTCATTTTTCTGCATCTGTCGTGTTAACTGTGAGCTACAGTGGCATGAAAGAAAAGAACCAAATAGTTGGCTTTGACTATTTAGAAACTGGAGGAGTTTGTTCATGGCTGTCCCTGGGATGTCCCCAGTCTCACACGTACAGAGCAGGAAGCATGCTCTGGAATTCCATACCACCACCTGTAGCTGTCTATGCCCAACCCTGATCCAGATGCTAACACTTCTGTGGATAACAAGTTCAGTCAACAGGATCCCAGCAGACTTTTTATCTCCTTCTCCAAACACATCTAAATTCCCATGTAATTATGAAGGTGTCATGCTAATTATAGCTGTGAGAAAAGGTTATCCCTTTCTGCCAACAGTTCATCTGCATTGCTGAGGTACAGGTTAGGCTCAGGAAGAACTAATTTCACTGTATTTAGTCACATTAGAAGTTCTAGGCTTTTTTATTACAACAGCACAGGCACCCTCTGTTAACTCATTGTCCTGGTGTGTCTGTCACACGTGGGCTTGGGGCTTCAGTGCTCAGTGGCTTCTCAGGCTGTGTGAGGCTGCCTGTGAATGGGTGATGTGGGGAGCAGGCTCAGGACAGGACTGGTATTTTGAGGGAAGGACAAAATGCTTAAACCAAATGAAAATGGATGAAGATGTTCTGTGGTTTGGGATATCTTATTAATATTTAGAAATAGAGCTCCTAGCTCCAAAAGTTACAGAACAATGCTGTGTATCAAGTTATTTTGCTGCAGGCTTATCTTTGCTCTAAGTGGGATAGAAGACAATGACTGTGATTGCATTATGCCTTTTTATTTTTAAATAAAAATAGTTAGGCCACCAGTGACTGTGCGATAAACCTTCTTACTCAAAATTTTAAAAAAATATACTTCACCCATGAAGGTGGCATTTTTAAGGAGTTATAACAAAGTCAGAGAGATTTTACAGCTGACAGTGTGATGTTTGCATGGTACCTGCAGAACAGCGCATTGCTGTTCTAGAATTGAGGGAGACCTTTTCCCCTTGACTTACCCCTTCCCTGGGCTGCTGCCAGAGCTCTTGCCAGGGCTTGAGTCAGCAGAAGGTCAGCTGTGGGTGAATGGAGGGAGATGAGTCAGGAGGTGTCCAAGCTTTGCCCTGCCTCTGTACTGGGCTGTGTCTAAAAAGCACCAAGTCTCAAAGGAATGAATATGCTGTAGATTTGCAAACTTGACTGAACTTTTAACGTTATTGCCCAGAAAGGTACTGGAAAGTTGTTCTGCATCCTGCATGGCAGAGACAGCTTTGTCTTTGGTGTGAAGAGCTCCCATGTAATGTTGCCTGCTTCTACTGAAACCTAGGAGTCTAATGGATAGTTCTGGAAAGCTGTGTGTGTGTCTGTGCATCGTGTGTATATAGTGCCACATATGTGTTCCTTTCTTCTGTGCCCTCTCTCCCATCTCTGATGTGTTCCCCTGCCAAGTGCGTCAGGAGGAAATGCTCTCAGGTGAGTCTGTGAGTGAAAAGCCTCCTACCTTATCACCCTGTCAGACACCCTCCCACGGGATCCACATTGTCTGTTTCTGTCTGATGCTGTTAAGAGAGAGATCTCAGGCATAGAAATTCATAGCAACAAATCATCCTTGTCCCACTTGATAAGCTGATTTAAACTCCTACACTGAAATCCTGAAGAGCAAAGACAAAAAGAGGTGTTAATGAATGAGCTGCAGCTAATTAAAATCTAAATCTGGTAACACTGTGGAAAAAGCACAACTTTCTGTTCTAGGCTCTGCCTTGTTTCAAGGCATATGATTCTCATGAAGTGACTAAAATTGGCCAAAGTGGTCGTTGTTCCACATGCTATCAGACATGCAGCACTTACATGTCCAGCCAGCATGAGTCTTCCCAACCTGAAAAAAGTCGTAAAATATTAAAAAAACCTTTATGCTAAGGGATTTTTGTCTTTGACTGTAGAATCAGCAGTTTATGCTCAGATTATGGGAAACAAGTAGGTTTTCTAAAACACAAAGATGAGAATCAAGCATAGTTACATGACTGCAGAAGGAAACACCCAAGTCCTTTTTATCTGTGGCATCAATTATGCAGCAAGAAAACTTTCTGAAATTTTCAGCAATAAAAAATGGTTAATTGTATTGCAAAGGCTACAAAACATCAATCCACAGTTCAGATCCTTCTTCTCTTAACTTCAAAGAAAACAAATTATTTTAAGAAAAGGAGAACTGACTTTTTGTACTAGTTTGAAAACAAACCAGTGGGAGGCACCAAGTCAGAATAACAATTTAATGGAAATTAAAGAAAAGGGGAAAAAAAAGGTAAAAGAAAACACTGTCAAACTGACAGAGTCAAGGTACAACCTGACACCCTGTTAGGCAGGGTGGTGGTAGCAGTCTGGTAGAATGGTGGCCGCAGTCCTCTGAAGCAGTGATCCTGTAGTAAAACAGTCTGCTCTTCCTCAGGAAGTCCAATGGTGGCTGCATAGCTCCTGTCCTCTGGAAATCCAGTGGGAAGCCAGCATCTCTGGTGTTCAGCCTCAGCTTATATCCACGATGGGATGCTTGGTTCCTCCCTCTGGGTGGAGCATCTCACAATGGGGTAACGAGTCATGAGGCAAAGTGTTGATTAGGCTCATTAACAGAAGATAGTCCAGAGGGAGTTATCTCTGAGTCAGGCGGCAGGACAATGATGGGCAATTAACAGAAAGATAGTCTGGGGGGAGGAGGCAAGGAAACACTGCCCCACCTGATTTCAACAGCTGATGGGGATGGTAATAGAATACACTGCAACCCAGGACACTTTTAAAGACAACCTTTTCTTCCCCATGTTCCCCAGAACTTTCTCTCACTAATTCTTTAAATATCTTGCACAGTCAATTAAAATTATTATTATAACAATTTATTATGGTTCAGCAGCAAAATACACAAGTGGGCATTTTACCAAGAGGGACTGTAATGGCATAAACCATGCGATTATGTCTGGAAGAAACAAGTGAGTAGTTGCAAATATGTCTGTGTGATATTCCTAAAATGGCAGGTCAGGGAGATACCCTTTGAGCTTTTGCATGGAATTGGTTGAAAGCACTCAGGAAGGCAACAAGGAGGTTACCAAAACTGAGCTGGGACTCTCCAGGATGAAGAGCTGTATGAATGCTCAAAGCATGAAGCAGATCTGAAACACTCATCTGAATATGGGTCTGAGGCTGTTACACTGATGAACATTGTATTTTCAAAGTTTACCACAGTGCCTGCAGACTTTAGCTGAGCTTCATGGCATTTTTGCTGTCATATTTAATAGTTGCTTTTTTACCATAATTTTTTAACTTCCTAGTATGATTTTGTGAACCAGCTGCCCTGCACTCAACTTGATATTTTTATCAGACTATCCTGGTAGAAGACTAATGGGAAATAAAATTCAACCCAAATACATATGAAGCATAGCCATACTATAACAATTTATATGTTTAAAACCTATTAGAGTGTTGTAGACAGGGACTTGTTATGGCTCGTATGTTTATTTTACGCACAGGAACATTAACTGATATTAGTTGCGTTAGCAGTTCTGGATAGAGTTGCACCTCTGCGAATGTAATGCAGAAAGGATTGGAGGGTTTAGTATCTGGCTGCTAAAAGAGTTTTATTTAAGTGACTGTCTTTCCTGGCATTTAATCCCTGCCTAACACCTACTGCCCTGATGCTGGTGTTGTAGTCCTCTACGAAGTATTCAAGATTTGTACAGGGTGCTGGGATTTCTGTAAATGGATTTTGGTTATCTGCTCTGAAGAGGTTGAAAAAATCACTGAATTAGACTCTGGAAGAGCTGTTGTTAGTTTTACAGATCATTTGAATGTGACGCTCACTTTTTCCAGAAAGGCGAGTACCTTTAAATGAAAATTTAAAGAATAATGCAGTTTTTGTATTTTGAACAAAGTAAATTTTAAAAATCCAAATAATATTTTAAAGTTAGACACAAACTTTTCAATCTATAGAAATTTATTGATTTGCAATTGCAAACTGTGGTTTCTTATGTGTTTGAAGCAGATACTCAGTGCTGAAAACCTAGAAATATATTTGTGAACCTGAGTTGCAGTCGATGGTCTGTTGGCAACAGTGATACTTTTATATTTGCTGCCACTGAGTGCTGAGGTGAGAAAAGCCATTTTCAGCATGGAGGTTTTCTGCTTATATTTAACTACCTATGTGTCGTGTCTTGAGTGATGATGTTGGAACCAAAATCCATCATGACGGTTCTGTTAAGCCCTGCTCACAGTGTGAGCTGAGCCATGGCAGCGCTATGCTTTGTCACTGAGAGCTCAGCCCTGGAAACTGTAATTAAAACATCCTCAGGCTGGGCTGTCAGGCTGATGTAGGGTGTTTCACGCTGTGGCCAGAGAGGAAAGCACACAGCTTCCCAGATTTCATGTGCCATCAGAAGTGAGGTGTAGGGGATGACAGGGTGTCTGGCAGGGAACAGAGGTGGCAGCCAGGAGGCTTTCCCGCTGGGATGGGGCTGTTCTTTCTCTTCCCCGGTACAGGCAGGGACTGAGACTGCTCCTCTGTAAGAAAGAATGTCCTGTGTTGAGTATTCCTCTCAGAGGAATGCCACATGCTGTTTTGTGGCTCCTGCTTTGAGCTCAGTTCAGCCCTCACCTGCCACAAACAGCAGCAAATCTGCAGTGAGCCTAGGCTGCTGCCTGCCTTGGGCAAAGCCAAGGGGAAACCAACTTCTCTGGTGGGTTTTGGAGCAAAACACACAAATATTTTATTGGCCAAGATGTTCATGGCCTCTTGCTAGTGTTGTATTTGATGCCCTTTGGGGTTTTTTTTAGCATCCTCAGGTGAGAAAGAGCAGTGGATGGGACAGCATCATGTACTTGCATCATCTGGTCTGTATTTTAACTGTGCTTCTGTCTTGGGGTGACTTTATGATGTGTATCCCATATCGCTGCCCTATGCCCAGAAATTATTTCTTGTGCCTTTCTATGCCTTTAAACTGAGCCTGAGAGGAGGAAGGAAAAACTGAGCAAAACTTTCTCAAAGCAGTTTGCAGCTTGTTCAAGGTCACACAGAGATAGCGACTTTTTTTTCCAGCTGCAGCAGGGAAGCGAGGAAGCACCCGGCTTGAGGGGTTTTTTTCCAGTCAGCTTTTGGCCAGTTGTTCAGTTTCTTTTTCTCTGGAGAGAGACTGAGAGTTGAATTTTTTTTCCTTTCCTGGAATTTCAGATTTTCTCCCTTTTCTGCTGGACTGCTTAAATATCAGAACACATCGGGAGGACTTTCCACCGGGCACAGAGGGCCTGGCCCTGGGCCAAGCCCCAGCTCTGAGGAGACCAAAAGGAGGACTTGAACACTTTCCCAGGTTTTTTTTCCATAGAGAAATTTTATTATTTAGCATTATTTTCCTTTTTCTGTGTGTTTGTTAAATAAATAGTTTTTATCTCTTTCACTTTCCTTCGAGGAAAATTTATTTTTCCCAAACCTGGTGGGGGAGGGGTGATTGTGCCTTCTCTCAGAGGATATATTCCTAAATTTGACCAAACCAGAACAGCTTCCTCTCTGCAAAGTTCCCTGCCTTGGTATTTATGGCTGAAAATTTTTTTAAGGAAAAATACAGTAGACAGTTTGTGCTTAGGAGTATCAGAAGTTTCATTTCAGTGTGCTGGGAGCTCCAGGAAACAAAAATCACTTGAAGGTCTTCCTTTGATCATACTATATTTATTCTGAAAAAGGTAGAATTTCACTTCTGCAGCCTGTCATCTCAAACTCTGAAGACTAGAATAGTTTTTGCAACTTCCGGGCCAGATACGGAGGGAGAAATGCAGCACCCATACCCTACATATCCTTCTGCTGTGCTGCATACCTCTCACAAGTGTCCTCCACAGGCCTGGCTTTTGGCAGCTCTTCTTTGGGGTGAATGCAGGCAGTAGGAAAAATATTAATTGTCTGTGTTCTGCTGCTCAAATTTATCTCGAGATTTCACTCTCACTTGATTAAAAAATTTGCAAACCAATCTGCAGTCCTGTGCAAGGAACAGGATGGCAAAAAGATTCATGCCTGCACCAAGCTCTAATTTGTTTTTATCACTCGCTTCAAATAATACAGATAAGTGGTATTTTCTGGAAAAATGGAGTTGATTTTTCCTGTATCAGGTATAAACCAAAAGTAAACAGAAAATTGATGAAACATTTTTATCTAAGCAAGGAAAAAAATGCTCACACTAATATCAAAGTATGTATCTACAGGGGGATGTAGTTGTTTATGATCATCTCTGAAAGAATCATAGCATTTTTTAAAACTTCAGGCTGAAGGATCACCCCATTTCTTTACTGATGCAAACAAGTCAGTTAAAGCTGAAGATTGGAGCTGAGGCACTCTATTTGAATGACTTTTTTTTGACAAAAAATTTGCCTGTTAAAGAAATGCAGATGAAATAGGCTTTTTTTTTGCTGAACTGTTTGCAGATTTAATCTAAATGTATGCCATTGTGAGATACTTTGCCTATGTTTGAATTTGGGGGGGGGGGGGGGGGGAGGGGGGAGGGGGAGAATCATACTAAAACAGATGTTTGATTCGATTCCAAACTGACCAAGGTTATATTCTTCACTTCACCAGCTGAACCAAACTGCTCCTCTCCTTTTGGTCGGCGACACAACATGAGACAGCTGCAAGGCTGCTGTGTGTACCCTGTGGATGGCAAAGTGCTGCAGTGAGGTTGTAACTATGTCAATAGGTTTATCTGTTGGAGAGATGTAAAGGGCAAAAAGGTTTTAACTCTGTGTAATGCCTCAGTTTTCTTGCCTTGCTGAGCAGCAGTGCTGTGTCTGTGTGGCTGATACCTGAAACAATAGTACTTCAGAATAAGAAGTAAAGAGCTGGATGAAAATAGAAGGACAGAAATGAAGGGATGTCCTAATTACAGTCGTCCCTACCACCCCCTTAGGACTGACTCATCAGCTTCACCATCACATCAGTGTTATGGATGGCATTGTGGTGGTCAAAAAGTTCCTTTTGTTTAGAGGAAAAGAGTGGAGATCTGTATCATCACAATGGAGTGCAGTGAAAAACTTGCTTATTTCCTAACTGTGCTGAATCCAAGATTGCTGAAACACTCCAAAGCCAGTATGGTTACCACAATAGCAAGTTCCCCAGGAGCAACCCACCTTATCTGATCTGTGACAGTAAAAGAGGTGAAGTGTCTGAAGGGTCTTGGCTTTCAATGCACCAGATTAGTTCCGAAAATACCATGCAAATTCCTACATCGGGTAGTTTCAAATACAGCTGGTTTTGTGTAGTTTGGAATGGCTCTTTGGCAGAGAGTATTTCTAAACAGACTCACAAAATGCACAATGTCCTGCCTTTCTGGCAAATACTTGGTTAAATTGGATGTTTTTGGGAATGTGCCCTGCACTGCTGTTGTTGACACTAAGGATTTGTCATTGCAAGTTAGAGGACAAAATGATGGGATGTTTTGAAATCATAGGATTTCAGAGTGGTTTGGGTTGGAAGGGACCTTAAAGATCATCTAGTTCCAGATCCCTGCCACAGGCAGGGACACTACCAAGATCCACATACCTGTCCCTAGTGCTGGTTGCAGTAGAGATTTATCCCACTGTCAGCCAAAATAGGAATTTTATTCCTGTTGTACACTTGAATTAGGGTAAAACTTCTCACAAATATTGTTGAATTTGCTGCTGCCATCATTGCAGTATAACCAGACAGATAAAAGAAATACAAGGTCTGGCTTCAGCTCCTCTGACCTGTATCTATAGGGACCTTTGTAGTCCTGAGCTATTCAGGCACTGGCTGCCAGGATTCAAGCCTGAATTTGTCTTATAAATCCGCTGCACTTTTTAAACCTGCAAGAGACCAGGTAACAGAAGCTGAAGTAAATCTGGAAAGAGAACTGGGCGGGCAATGGCTCAAGGTTTTCCAAGCCAAGGGTTTGCTTTATAGGAACAGCCTGTAGTGAAATACATCTGCAGAATTGTGCTAGTGAAGGGGGACTAGAATTGTGCAGTGGGGAAGCTCCAGCAACTTGGCAACAGCTATCAGAAAAAATTAAAGATGATTTCATCGTTCTTACAGGCAAACTGTTCTTGAGGGTAGCTGACTTGAAAATAAAATACGGAACGCTGACACGATCCCTCAAAGTCTTGCATTTGCTCTGCACTCAGCCCCCGAGTGCCTGTTCATGTGCTCTGCTGCCACCGTGCCTCCTGGGCTGCCCCAGGGCGGGGCGATCCTGCGCCGCGGCAGCCTAGCACCCGAGGGATGGGCTTGGCAGAGACCCGAGGTCTGTTTATTTTCTGTTTTGGTCTATTTGGAGAACATGTTTGTCTGCTGGCTCTGAGACCCCGCCCGGACCTAGCCCGGCCGAGGGCAGGGGACCCGTGGGTGGAGCAGTTTCAGGCTGTACCGTGGGCACACTGGCTCAAAGAGCCTCTCCCTGCTTCCACATCAAATAGGGGAGATGCTTTATATAATGCCGAAGAACAGGTTCAGGAGAGACGAAGACTCATGTTTCCTGTCTCTTTTCATTTTTCCTAAATTCATAGTATCACGGTTAACACATCCAGGTAGGATGTAGAAGACTAACCTCCTTGTTGAATTTCTATCAGACAATGACTTAACCTGGCTTTTCCCACATTTTAATGGAATTTTTTAAGGAAATACCTTAGTAGCTGTTGAGTGGAAGACTTTATCATGGAAAGTTTCAATTGCTATACAAGCAGTTCAGGAGAAATGCCCAGAGATTTTGGAAATAAATGTCATTTCATGTTTACTGTGAGGGTGGTGAGGCCCTGGAACAGACTGTCCAGAGAAGTTGTGGCTGCCCCATCCCTGGAAGTGTTCAAGGCCAGGCTGGATGGGGCTTTGAGCAACCTGTTCTAGTGGAAGATATCACTATCCATGACAGGGGAGCTGGAACTACATATATATATATATATATATATATATATATATATATATATATATATATAATGAATAGATAAAGATATGACATTATTTGCAGCATGTGGTCAGAGCTCTGGGTGTTCCTGCTGCTGCAGCTGAGTTTCGGTAGCTATGGTGGAAATGGATCTCTAAGAAATGGGATGGGGGTTCTGCTGCTGCAGCTTTTGAGGGGAAAGGGAGAGAGCAGATGGGCTCTGGGCTCTGCTTGCCAAGGGTTCTTTACCTGGAAAGAGAAAAAATAAGTGACAAAGGATCTTGGTTATCCTTTGCAAAAAAGCATCAAGCTTTCTTCCCTCCAATTCTGTTCTGTGTTTGGGTGAAAACATGACAGGTAAATGAACTTTGCTAAATCTTTCATAAACCACGGTAGCTGTGGAGAAGGCAGAGGAGTTAAAACAAAGTCTGGCATTTTCCTTGCAGACTTTCTTGCAGACTCCTTCAGATACCGAGGTCTGCAAGTCTATGACTCCGAAGTGCAGTTGCTCACTTTTGCACTCAGAAATTCCTGCAAGTGGCTCTTTTCAGAGAAATCTCACAGATCCTGAATTTTCCTCTATTCCATCTGCAGTAATTTTCACCCAAAACAGTTCCATCTGAAGTTCATTTTGTTAAATTTTCTACATCTCTAAAAAAATGCGGATTTTTTTTTGTAAATGTGATAGTGTTTTTAGGTACACAATTTTTTTTCATGAAGGATCAGCTAGTTATTTTAAAAGGAGGCATGCAACAAGAAGAAGCAGGCTTTTGGGTGCAGCTATAAATTTCTTAAGTATTCCCGTTTCCTGGGTGTGAGTGGTTTGATATACTACCCCTGGATATAAACCCCTGTATGAGAGCAATCCAGGTCTGTGTTTTACAGAGATTTTGCAAAAAAGCAAAGGCTGTATGTGCTCAAATGCTGATGTAAGTAAGTTATATCACAGGTGACGGACAGCTGCATTTCTAATTTTATGGGTTTCACAGTGCTGCTTGGATTTGTTTTGTACTAATTAAATTTTATTACATCTGAAATTTCTGTTATCTTTCAATTATATTAATATCTAAATTCATATTGAAAAGTGTGGCTTATCAGCCTACACAGTACCTCTCACAAAACTGAATTACACGTCTTGGAAAAAAAAAATCTTAATTCACGTTTATTGAGATGAATGACAAAAAAGCTTATCTCCTTTCTGTCTGTTTTTTCTTATTTATATTCCTAGATGCTTATTTTATCTAGCTTCCAGGTCCCCAGTGTAGTGGATTTTTCCTATTTAAAATAAATCAGTCTCTTTGCAGGCAAACAAATGTGCTTCCAAATCAGAAAGGTAAGTATTTGGCTTTTCTGCCTTACTCACCAGAGCTGGTGCTGTGAGGAGGTTGGGCTGTTTTTGTGTTGATCCTGGCAGTGTTGGTGTGTTCAGTAGCTGGGCATTTCTGCTGTGACTTATGGCACTTCAGAATATCAACTATTATCCCTAACTTAATTTTCGGCAGAATAACTGTCACGAAGCGATGCAGCTTCGTGTGTGCCTCCTTGTTTAACCAGGGCTATAATTCTTGCAGCATGTGTTTGGTGCGGGAAGACAATTCAATGGAGACATATTGCCTCCCATTAACAAATCAAACCCTCCTGATAAACAATGAGTCAAATCACTGGGAGCTTAGGGAGATGCCTCATCTCTCATATCCTTTCTTCTTTGCTGGCTCATGCGTGATTTGAGGCAGCAGCTATGTTTTCCTGCCTCTGTCAGATGGAGCCCAGTGGAATGTTGCCCTGAATGTCTCAGAGTGATACAAAATGAGCATAGAAGTTATTTGTATAAAAAGCATCATCTGCTTTTACCTTTGCCTTTCATGCTTACTGTATTTTTAGTACAGTTTGAGGCAGTGATCTTAATGAAGATGCCAAACTTGCACTGTGAAATCACATTATCCTGCAATCAGACTGTGTACTTGGTGTTTGGAGAGGGATGGAATAGTGTATCCATATTCAAGCTCCTTTTAGCCCTTGGTTTGGGTTTAAAACTCTTGATTAAAGTCCTAGGACCAAAATGCTCTTGTCCATTCTTTGAAGTTTTGGTAGGGAGAAAGTGCTGCCACAAAAAGAACTTGGACCCACGTTTCAGCCAGACCTGTGCAGGTGATTAAAGACCACCATCACCAGCTGAGAGAACAAAAGCATGCAGGGTGTGAATGAACAGGAGTCTGGTTATTACAATTACCCCTATAAAGGCTCAGGGTCCCTTGGGGCAGGTTTTGGGTAATGCAAAGCAGAGGGGCAGTCTCTCCTTCACCTTGGTCCCACCGTCCATGGATCACAGCCTGGGCTGACTGTCCCTTGCTGGTACCTCCAAGGGCTCAGCAGGGCCCTGCTGAACTTCCTGCCTTGGGGGCACACTGATGCTTCTGGCATCTCTACGTGACTCTGCTTTCTTCTACAGCTCAGTATGGAGCTCTGGGCTGCCTCATTCATTCTCTGAAGTGGGAGTTGAGTGCTCTGGGCTCAATCTGTGTGACCTTACCCACCTCCTATTTTATTGAGCTCAATTTTTGTTTCCATTTTCTCATTCTGTAAATCAGTTTTATACTTGAGTTATATGAAAATGATGTGAAAAGTAAAGTCAATGAAGAGAAGGCTATGCCTCAGGGTCTATTTATAGGGCAGTGCACTTACAGAAGCAGACCTTGTTTGCTCAGGTTTTTAATTTTTTGAGGGCAGGAACTATTCCTCTGCACAGGTCTGAATAGGTGTTAAGAGGGTGGCACCCAGATTTTGAGTGGGGTCTTTAAGGAGTTGTCACTCTTGCTGAAACTGAGACACTCTCAACTACTTAGCAGTTGCTGAGGCAGTTCAGGGAGATATAAAATACTTGTGTTTGGCCAACAGCAGCCTCTCTCTGAGAAAGAGGTTTGCGTGACCAAGGAAAAAGATATGAAGTGCAAACATGGAGCCAGGAGGTACCCACCAGGGACAAGGCCGGTGAGATCCACAAGGGTGACTCTCTTGGGTCATGTTTGCCAGCCTTGCCATCTCCTCTGTGCCCTGATAAGGAAAGTGGGTTCTCAGAGTCAGAGAAACCACCATCCTGGCTTTGCATATTCCATTTTGAAGTTGCACCTGAAATCCTGACTAGGTAAACACACATTTGACAAAAGCACAAGGAAAATTCTCATAAAAGTGGCACTGAAATAACAAGATACTTCCTCAAATTTAGCTCCTTGTTCAATATTGACTCACCTGGTCCAAACACACTGTGTACAGGGGTGTTGACACACCAACCAACTTGGCAGAACTCCATGTTATAGCCCAATTTTATACTTGTGCCTGGCTGCCCATTTGATATCTACTATGCCTAAATAATTTACAATAATTGTGTCAAATTCTCTGATCTCTTAAGACTGATTTGCATGATATGTGGGAACATTAAAAACTGTAGACCATCTGGAATGGAGTGCCCCAACAGATAAGATTTGGAGTTATTCCTTGATTTCTCAGCCTGTAGGTGGTTTTGGTGGACAGGTGGATGGGTTTTACTTTGCAGCCAAATCATACTAGAGGTGGAGAGGAGTATTTAAGAAAAGGCTGAAATTCTCAGGTGATATTATTCCAACAGCTCAGGCTATTTAAAAAAAAAGCCAAACCCACACACAATAAAAGATGCAAAAGGAGACTACAATACTTGGTTAGATCTTGACTGATTACAAAAATCAAGATAATTACAAAAATAATTACAAAATCAAGATAAACCCAGTCATGGAAATACTTGTGAAAAATGTGTAACATTTTTCCTGTTCATGTAATGACCTTGTGCCCTACCCACTAAGTAAAAAAAACCACTTCCAGCTTGTTGGTTTGATATCAGAAAGTATGACGTTTGTCATTTTCTTTAACTGAATTAAGCTAATACTGACTGAGTGGTTTGCAAGAACTAATGAGAGCTGAACACCATCTGGGATGCCTAAATCAGGGCCAGGTTATCAGATATTTGGAAGTGCGAGTGTGGCTATTTGTGAAGGTGTTAACTGTGCCCAAAAGTTAACACAATCATTTGGAAAGCTTGTTAGGTGAGATGCTCAAGAGTCAGAGTTGGTGTTTCCTGGCCCAGGACAGTCAGTACATGGGCAGAGTTCTTCATGGAGGGGCCTTTGCCTCCTTATAAAATCAAATGAGGGGGAGAGTGGCACCTCATATTGGTAAACGAGGCCACACCTGAAAAGTGTTTATCAACAGTATTGGGAAATATTTTTGAGGCTGAGTTACAGTGTTTGGGTGACTGGGCTTTTTAGGGTCTGTGGTGCCTGTACTGGAGGCTGCTCTTCAGACAGTCCGTGTCTGCAACTGGCCCTCTGCTCTATTTTGGTTTCTGGAGCTGGTCTGCAAGGGTTCAGGAAGAGAGACTGCTGCCTGTTGCTGCTGTGATCTCTTTTTTAAGACCTGCATGCAGCTTTGAAGCAGAGCCATACGAAGACATCACCATTCTGGTCTCATCCTGGTTTGAGACATCACAGAAGAAAATTAAATAAGGAGATAATATGAAAACTGCTTTACAAATTATACCACTAGTATTTTGAAGGCAAAGCAATACAGATAAAATACATGGAGCAATTCCAAATCCATTAGCAGTAGATGTGCTTAGAAACCCCACGTCTATTATGGAAATTTGTGGGCAGGTGTCCATAAATTGATAAAAATGCATTCTCCAAGCAATGCTCACAAAGCTGAGGCTGGAACAGTAATGGGGGAGCTGTGCAAGGCATTGGCAATAACTATTCTCCATAGCTATACACAAAGAGAAAAAAATATAAAGATGGTAAAATCAGAATTTATGGCAATCAAACTTTACAAGGAGAAGTGAATGTTTCACAGGTGCCTATAGAAGAAATGAAATCTGTTTAATGCAGAAATTGGGAAATAAAAAAAAAATCATGTGACCAGTGGCTTGGTCTGAATCACACCCAAGTGAAAATCATTTCAAAGGTATAGCTGTCTTTGCCTTATCAAGCCTATGCTATATAATAAGGTCTAAACAAAATAAAGAAACGTGATGTTATGGATGCAGTAACTACTTGGTCTTGCAGAAGGGGAGAAGGTATACAAATAATTCTGTGGGCAATGTTAGCTTTAAAGTAACTTGCTTGTAGAAAATTAGGTTCAGGGTCAACAGAGGACAATAACATGATAAATTTTGGAAAGGGGAATGGAAGGTTGCTGTGGGTAATACTGTGTGAGGTTTTAAAGCACAGAACACACTCTGATGCATATGACAAGCCACTGAGGCTTGGAAGCTTGCTTAGAGGTGGAATTTGAATTATGGACACTGCTGAGAAAATTCTGTATAAAGTTGTTTCTGTTGAAGTGAAAGAAACAATCCCAAAATGACATCTGCTGACATACGGGCATGAAAATGTCACCCACAGGATTTCAGATTCAATTTAAATGAATAAGCTTGTTGTGGATTAAATAAACCAACAGAGCATATCTGTATGAAATACTAAGAAGTGCACATATTAAAAAAACACTCTTTCCCTTTTCTAATGCAGCACATCTGAGGAAGGAAGCAAACCAACTTTACCACGTTTTTAATTACGGTTGTGAACATACAACTGTTTGAATGGTTTATACAGAATTGTATCACAGAGGGAACCTGAAGCATCTATAACTGAGCTGCATGGGAAGCTGTAATTATATAAATGAAGAGAATTTTATTTGATTCACATGGGATAAATCTGTGTAAATCTCAATCTCTTCATACTATATGTAAAAGGGAGAAAGGGATGCATATGGAGCAGAGATGGCTTTTTGTATGTTACCTTCAAACCAATAAAAGGTGCTCATTTAAAGCATTGGGGGATCCAGATACAAGCCTTTGTAAGCTGCTTTTGATTTTGTTAAGACAGACTAAGTGAAGGACATGGCTGAAGCTTTGCCTGTGGAGCAGACAGACAAGGTGTCAGTGATCACACTGCAGGACAGGTCAGTCTGGTGTGTATTTGTGTGATGTCCTTTCTACTTGATACCAGAAACAAACATTGCAGAGTTCTTGGGAAATGCCAGCTAATATGGTGTGGGGACCTTGTTGGTTGTAAGACTAGGGTGGCCTGATGTTTTGAGCTTGAGGAGGGTATTGAACAGAAGCTACTCCTGTCATGACATTAGTTATTAACTATGTCTTCTTGTTATGCCATTGAGTGTAATCTCAGTACCAGATTACTGGGAAGGACTTTTGGGTCATTTATTCCACCCTCTTTCCTGGGCCACGGCTGCAAATGTTAAACCTGAACCTGACAAGAGAACTCGGGGGTTCCCTGGCTGGATGTCCACACCTGCATGACCTCTCCAGAATGTGTTAGGTTGGATAAGTCTCAAAATGTTTCTTTACTTCCACTGACCAAGATGTTCTAGGTGACTATTTCACACATCAACATTTAGTCTGCAGACATGTAGAGTTAGGAGAGATGAATCTCACCTCTGTCATCCACATTAGCTCGGTTATGACCTAGCAAACTGTGTGATTTCCAGCACAACTCGCTTCTGAGAGGAAAGCAGAGAGGAAACAGCAATAGAAAAGTAAGAAATTTGACAGCAGGTTCAAGATCCTCCTTTTATGTTGGAGTTGGCTTGTGCCTGACTGTCTTCATTTTGCACCTTTTTTATTAGATTGGTGGCTAAACGGGGAAATAGATTGTTTTAAGATGGGGTAAACTGATAAATGAAGTAAAATGAAAGAGAGACTCCTCCCAATTCAGGTGCTGCAGACCCAGAAAATCCATCTCTGGGGGGGGTTTGTCTCCCTTATCAGGGTTTCTTAGGAGTGTGTCCTGCCTCCATTTCCCAGCAGATATTTCTCTTGCTGCTGTCTCTATTAACTAATTCAGAGAAAAGCAGGGAAGGCTTGGACCTCCAGGAGGCCTCATGCCTGAGCAACTTCCAGCACAAGCCATTCCAGGAGAGGATGTCACAGGCTTACTCTTTGCCCAGGCTGGGGCTGGCCAGGGATGGGCCAAAGCCTCCCTGATATGCTCCAGACTTCACATCAGCTTTGGTTGGCAGCATAAAATTTTATCTGAGTGCCTCAGGGGGTTCCTGTTCTGAAAGCAGAGAGAAAGGGGCCATCAAACTTTTATGGCAGCTTGTAGTTCATTTACATGAGAACTCTTCTTCCATTTCAGAGCATGGAAATTTTTTTTATAGTAGCTGTGCATGTCTATTCCAATTCTTCTACATCAATAACCACCTTTTCAGGACTGGATTTTTTCACGAAAACTCAGCAAATTTTTCCAAGAAGCATGAACTGCTAGAGAAGCCAAATAGATGATCTATTAATTGTGAATTTTAAAAAAACCTTTTATTTGAAAACCAACTGTATTTGAGAACCTTGTACTCTGTGCTCTGAATGGAGTAGCTTTACCCTTAATTTCTTCTGATATCTCAATGTTACATGGTCATGTGCTAAGTAGCAGCAGCTAAATGGCTTCATCTGTTCCACATTGTAGCAATGTGTCATGCAAAACACTTCTTCAGTGATAAACTGTAAGTGTTTTGGGCTCATCTTTGCCATTCCACTAATGATTTTAGAGGCCCTAAAGCATCCCACCCATTTGTGTCATACATGAAATCCCCATTTGTGCTTGGTCTTTGCATATTAAGTGCTTTAATTAATTAATTTTGAGTTAATTATTTTTAAATTGAATCTTAAAATTAACCCATCAGCCCGGGTACAAAAATCCAGTTCCATTATCAGTGTTTTCATTTGTTTAAAGTAATTTATTAAGAGAGTTGCACCCTTCCCAGTTAAAAAATCACAAACTTGCCCTTTTCAAACTTCAAACCACTGGTACACCATAAGAGCTACCTTTCCTGTGTTTACTGTATACTTTTACAAGTGTTTTGAGATGTGTTGGATGTATTTTAATACTTTTTTTGTAAGTGTTTTCACTTGCTTTCTGATTCCAAGGCCAAAAAACCCCCACCCAGTCTAATAGCAAGCAGCTATTTTTAGCCACGGCCATTACTCTGCAGGCAAGCTCCATGGCAACCTGAATACCTGAATTTTAATGAAGGCATTGTATTCCCTTATCTCAACTGATACCACCCCCCCCCCCCCCGGACAACAATGAGCCATTGGTGGACGGAGATGATCCATCAAAGGGAAAGCACCAATTGCTTTGGACCGAAGGGGTGGGCTGTGGGCGGGCTGTGGGCAGACTGGGGGCGGACTGGGGGCGGAGCAAAAACTATGAAAAGGATGAAGCGGAGAGGGGGGGTCTCTTTTTCCCCTCTTGCTCTCTCCAGACCAGCTGTGGGAGACGTCGGTGCTGGGGCATTCAAAGCCTTACCCCTTTTAAGGGGCTTTTAGTAATTTTTTTAAAGTCAACCCAGCACTGCAAGTTCTTTTTCTCTACCTGAGGTCTTGTGCTGTCTCAGCCAGAAGATCTCAAATCCCTGCGCTCCTGGGGCATACCATCTACTGAGCCATAGGATCCCAAATTTTTATATTTTTCTGATTTCTGTAATTTTTCAATTTTTCTGTTTTCAATAAATTAATCTTTTTAAGAGTTGTCTCATTTTTCACAATTTGCCTTTTCCAAGCATCAGTGTCCAAGCTGTAATTTGTCTGGAAGGCACCCCATGCCCTTGGTGACCTCAGTCACTCTCCTCTGTCCCCTGAGACGTTCTATTGTCTTCTTTTGGGAGAACTGCACACCGTGTTAGACTGCACAGAGTGTAAAACTAGGTGTGTAGAGTGGCATAATCCTTTTTGTCACAAAATGAAGAAATGATAGATGCTTCATCCACAAAAGGGACTCCTGGACATGGCCACTGCATAAATAAAATGTCCTTGTAATTAAATCCCTGAATGAATATTCAAAATGAACCTCTTAATTTGTCTTTATTTGTGCTTTCTTTCTGACGTGTATAAGACCTCTGGCAGCTTTGCATCTGCCTGGGTGGAGCCCTTTTCCTCATTGCCTGTTTTCCCATTTCTGTCCAGCAATGTGCTTTACCCGGACGGGGATCCTGCTCAGCACTTCAATGCACTACGTTGCATTACCCAAACCCTCCCTTGCAGGTATAATGGCACTGTTCAAACTAATTAGGATAACCATATAATGACAACCAGCCACACCTTGTGGCTGCTCTCAGCTAAACTCTCAACCAAATTGCCTTGTTAGAGGTGGGGATATTGGTGGGTAAACATTTATGAGTCATGGTGTTTCTAGAAGACAGCTTCCTGAGAAGCAGGAAAGTGCCCAGGTTTATGTAATCCCTTGGCCAGGGAGGTCTCTCCAAAGAGCAGTGCATTGCTGGAGATGGGTCCAGACAGACCTGATTTCACTTTTCTCCCACTACTGAAACATGGCAAATTTTTCTACGTTCAATCATTGGATAGCTGTTGAGAAAAAAAAAGTTCACGTGTTCTTCTTGAGGTTTTAGTGTCAATTAATACCAACCCAAATCCCACAGTCTGAGGACAAGAGGAGCCCCACTTTGGGTTTCCAATGGTATCAATCATTATCTCTCATTGCAAAGACTGTGCTACAAGGTACCCTGCTATTTCTGTGAGGACGTATTAACCCTAAGATATCAGCAGACTAAAAGCCTGGTATTGACACATTTTTCCTCTTCCTTTCCTTCCTGCAGACAGCAAACCTTCACTACAGTCACTGCTTTTCAGCTCACGGTTACATTTTGCACCCTCCCCTGCCCCCATGGTGTTCAAGCAGATCAGACAGACCTCACAGCAATTCTGGGTGACCTCCTCCAGGGCACTGAAGTGTCCCTCATTTCACTTTCATTTATTTCATTTCCAAACTTAAGGAAACTAAATTGAATTACTGTCATAGCAGTTCAGAGCACATCTCTACACAGAGATGAATGCAGTTGAATTTGTCCACTTTAAATACTAATTCATAGTAACTCCCCTGTGCCCCCTGTGCAATAGAGCCATCAGTGGTCTCCCACAGAGCCAGGAGACTGGCATCTTTGAGGGAATTAGAGAAATCAAAATACTGAGGGTGAGATTAATGTCACTTAATGTCATATAGGCCCTTTCCAGTTCATGCAGAGCAGTGAGGCACAGCTTTGCTGGCCTCCTCTGGACAGGCACATTAGAAAGCACCCTGGACTGCTGAACTGAGGACAGCTGATACCTGATGGATGTCTGTCAACACGAGAGATGATTCTGTCACCTTAAGGTCGGTATCCTAAATGTGAAGGAAACGACATCAATTCTGTAAAGTAATGATCAATTGCAGCTATAATATCCACTGAACTAACTGTGCCTCAGAAAAATGCCTGAAGTAATTATGAAGTGAAAGAGCTCTGCACCATGAAAGACAAACTTTCTTGAGTATGGGAGCTGGACTGATTGAGATCACCCAGTATAGCTTGGAATTACCTTTAAAATGATTGAGTTTCCATCTTTTATTTTATTTTATTCAGTTTTCAAAGCTGAGGCCTGCAGCATTACCTGCCAAAAACTAGTGCATCACACTCAGTGCTCCTAAAGTGCTGTGTCACAAGACAAATTGGAACTGTATAAAAACAGGCATCTTGTGCCATTAGAGATGTCATGGAGGCCAGCCACACAGAAGAGTTGGTAAGTATAACACAGGATCTATAGGACACCCACCTATTTCTGGAGTAGTGACTGGAGACCAAGCAGGATGTCCTGAAGCACTGCAGATGGCACCGGTTGCCTCTGTTGAGCCGCAGTGCTTCGTTTGCATCCTTATTTTGAAGATTGGGTCCTCTCCTTTTTCCTATTGCTGTCCTGATGAGCATTCACCTAAACATACCTAGAGCCTTCCTCAGAAAGCTGCTAGAACTACTTTGTCAGGATAAACATATAATTGGGTGAAGGAATGAAGAAACTGCTCACCTGACACCTTCATAGGCCACACAAGGGAACATGTGAGTGGAGAAAAAGCGCTTAAGATGGTGGTTTCACCAGGATCTGAGCCACCCTGATGGCTCTATCTTCCCTGCTGTCCTTTCTCCTGTTCCCAACCGCATGATGGCTCTCCCTCCTTTCCTCCTGGGCTCCAGACTCTCTGGTTCCTCCTGGAAGACAGTTCCAAACTGTCCACTGCTTTCTGGTTGATAAACTGTCTCAGAGG
Source organism: Corvus hawaiiensis (assembly GCF_020740725.1). Lineage (NCBI taxonomy): Eukaryota > Metazoa > Chordata > Aves > Passeriformes > Corvidae > Corvus > Corvus hawaiiensis. The sequence continues at coordinate 33,563,588 of NC_063238.1, forward strand.
AGTGTTGCTATAGTTGGCATAACATATGCATCAGAAAGATGGCTGAGAGCAAAGAGGGGACTGGTAAATTGGAGTGATGCCCCCATCCCTTCTCAACAGCATAGAGCTGTTAAATTGACTCAGATTGCCATGTGAAAAGCAATCAATGACAAATGTCTACACTATGGGATATGAATGTGTCCCTGTGAGTTTTCCTTAGCACTGAGAGCATCTGTGTGAGTAGCCAAGTGCTAAAACAGCCATAAGCCCTAAAAAATCAATTTAGAAAATAGTAATAAATGTTGATGCCCTTTACTGTTTCCCTCTATCATAATCTGTTCTTAACTAAGATAGAGAGCAGTTCCTGTTTGGAAAGACCTGAATTAACCTTCATGGTTTAAGACATTCCTCTTGCCAAGTAGTCAGGCTTTTCTCTTCTTCCTCATTTACTCTTCAACACTACTCTTTGGCAACACTTAGAAATGAATTGCCGAGATACTGCACTGAGTAGAAAAATGACTGCATATGCAATGGACTGCTCAGTGAGACAGGTCCCCTCTTTTTGTGCTTATTAATTACAGCAGTTTCTTTATTCTTTATTAATTTAATGCATTTTTTAATACATGGAAGAGGCAGAACCATGGAGCACAGCATAGCATATGTATGTTTTTTTATATGACACATGAAATGATGAGCTAGTTAACACCCTCTGTATTTGGTCAGTAGGTTGATGTTCAGTTAGTTTAATTAGGTGAAGCAAGATATTGCCTAAACTATGCCTGTGCTTTGTCCCAAAGTCTACACTTACATCACTTCAAGCACTAATGGAAACGTTGCATTGGTCTACTGCTGTGAGACTGTAGAACATAATTTTCCATATGAATAATTTTAAAATGTTATACTATGCCTGCAAATGCCCCAGGGAAATAAGAAACTAGAATGATTCCCATATAGCAGCTGCATAAGCTGTAATTCAGAGAAGATGTATGACCAACATCTCTATGGGGAGTAGATTTCATCCTCAACCCATGCTGTAAATCTGGATATGCCTGCACAACCATCCCAGTGTCAGAATATAGGATCACAGGACAGGATCACAGGAGAATTGAGCAAGGGCCCTTGGGTGGGCTCTAGTTCAACCTCCTGCTCAGAGGAGAGAGATTCATGAGTACAGACCAGGTTGCCCAAGGCTTTGTCCAACCAGGTTTTGAAAATCTGCCAGGACAGAGTTCGCACAGACTCTCTGAGCAGGTTGTTACCGTCCTCATAATTGAGAACAGTTTTTTTGTATGTCTGGGACATATAGGGAGCAATAACTCTGAACTGTAGGAGGAACTAAACTAAGCAAGATTTTTCTTGTGCCTATCCACTCTGATATCTTGGCCAAACTCCCATAGATTTTGTTGGGATAATTGTACATTGGGGAAAAAAGTCTGGACTGGTAAGTCTGGAGGGAGGGTCTATGCATGTGAAGAAGGAGCAGGAACTATGTTAGTGCAGCAAATACCTGAACAGCATGAAGGCCTGTGAGAGGACATATACCCCATAACCCCAAAAACCCCAGCATACTGCATTTTGACATCATTGCACCCCAGAACATGAGGCTATTTTGCCTCTGGGGCTGTTTTATGAGCCAAAACATGGGCTGAGCTATAAGCTGATCCCACCCAACTACAGCAGCATGGTAGGAGGAGGAAAAATGTCTCTGTAAAGGAGCACTATGAGCCAAAACCACAGACTTTTGCTAGGCTTCAGTAAGCAGCTAACTGCACTTGTACACTTCAGTGCTTTGGGAAATCTTATCTACAATACCCGTCATGAATATAATTAAGTGTTTAAACAGCCTCACCCTACTGTGGCGGATCTCTCGGTGCGTTAATCATAACCACAAGCAGATTCTCTGTGTCAGCCAAAGGAAGAAGACTGGTGTGTCTGGCATGTTTGGGATGAGTTGCTGAAGGCCAGCTTGACACCAGACAACAGGAAAGTGTAGGAGATGGAGGAAAAAAAGCCCAGGTAATGTCTCCTTTACTTTTTTTTTTGGCAGTGAAAATGTAAGACATCTGCAGTTAGAAAAAATGAGATTTGGGACTACTTAGAGACTTAGAACTTTAATACTAAGGTGCTTGCATGAGGGTTGCATTTAAGTCAGCAGGTTTTGTATTATTAATTTTTTTGCTCCGAAAGTCTTCAAGGGAAGATCATGTATTCTACTGAACTGCAAATGGGAGGAGATTAATGTCTCTGGCAAGCATTTTTCTCATATCTTTAGGTTTTTCTTTTCCTGTCCACCATTTTCTCGAAGTTTAGTGTCTTCAGGATCACTCTGGCTCACACTTGGTGTGCGTTGACCCAGCAGTACAAGTTGAGAGAACAGAAATCCCTTGGAACACCCTGGTGCAGGGCTGTGGGGCGTGAACGTACAAGAGTGTTTTCTGTGTCTGCACCAGTTGGCCCAACATAACTGGTATCTCTCCCTGTAATTTTGTGATTCTGCCCTGAAGAATTACTTAGAAACAGCATTGCTGTGTTTCATAGGTAGATAAATAGGTAGATACATGTATGCATCAGTTTATCCATTGAGAATGTGCTTTGATTTCAATAGGATGCATCTAAAGGCAAAATTTGACACTTAAATCTTTTAATGCTCAGGTGCAACAGCTGGAAATAATCTTACTTTCCTGAAATTGATCTAATTCATGAGCTGGGGATTAGCTCTAATTTATGAAGTGCTTGTTTTTCATAAGGAAAGGTCACTGGCTTTTTGCTGAAAGAGAACAGAGGAATATGTGGGTGTTTGTGTCTTCGAGCATATGCATATATATATATATATATATATGCATATATCCATGTTTGGTCAAATGTTTCTGTGTTTCTGTTAACAGTAAGATTATTTAAATAGGATGTCCTGCTTGCAGCATATATTCTTGTTTCTACCTTCTTTTGCTGTAGAATGTGGATCTAGAAAACAAATTTTGCCTTGGCTGTAGGAGAACAAACCCAGAACTTTTTCATGGATTTTGTAGCATCTCTACAGACTCAGAGATGTGGAACTGAGACCAAAGCTTGGCCAAAGTTCTTAGAAAATTTGCCTTAGAATTTTATATAATTTATATAAATAGTAAATAAATGGTAGTGATTAAACAAATTCAGTGTAGCGACAAATTTTAATTTGTGCCTCGCCCTAAATCCTAGGACAACTGCACAAGGTTTTTTTGTGTGCGAATAGAAAGTCATGTTTTGTTTTAATGGTTTGCTTCCTTCTTTGAAACAATCTAAGAATATCTACCTAAAGCTAAACTAGCATTAGCTCTGGTAAGATTTATATCAACTTTTTCAATTTCTTCTGCTGAAATGGACTTGTTCTGCTGATATATATATATATATGTGATTTTGGAGTCCAAGTCATTTATTGTTCTGTGGGACTGATCCTGCAGACAAGGGATATCTTTATCAAAGAAGAAAGATTTTCTAGTTATTATCACATAGATGTTTATTCTGCATTACTGAGGAATACCTTTAAAGTTAACAAAAGCAAGTGTTTTCTGAAAAGGGTTTATCGCAGAAGAAAGTCAATAGCAGGCTGGGTGGGATTATTCGGATTAATTTTAGGTATTATGTTGTATCCAGGATGCTTGATGTCCCTGAGGGAAGTATTCTTCCTGAAAACAATTCACATAACACCAGATAAGTCCTTGTGGCTAAATGTTCTCTGGAAGAGCCTGTCTGTCTCCACTGGTCTTCCAGGAGGATCCTGCCTGCTAATGTGCAGTGGGACCAAACTCTGGCTCCCTCCCTCTATCTCAACAGTGGTTGAGATAGTGGACATAGTGAGGACCTTTATTTCAAGTTTGGAGCTATATTCCTGTTCACTACAACTCAGCAGCTCTGTCAGGGACTGCAGCACAAGAAAAAGCAAATCAATTGTGCTAGGGATGAAACGTTTTTGAAACAGTGGATATGGAAAATTACTTCAGGGACATACTACTTTCCTCTTTGAGTCATATGAATACCCTCAGCAAGTTTGCAGAAGACATAAAGCTGAGTGCTGCAGCAGATTCACTTGAGGGAAGGGATGTCAACTGGAGGGGCAGGCTTGAGTAGTGGGTCTGTGTGAACTTTATGAAGTTCAACAAGGCCAAGTACAAGGTCCTGTACATGGGTTGCAATCCCCAATATCAGTATTGCAGAATGAATGGGTTGAGAACAGCCCTGAGGAGAAAGACTTGGGGATCCTGGTGGATGGAACAGTGGACACGAGCTGGCAATATGCACTTGCAGTCCAGAAAGCCAACCATGTCCTGGGCTGCATCGAAAGAAACATGGCCAGCAGGTGATTCCTCCCCTCTAATGTGCTCTGTGAGAACCCACCTGGAGTCCCCTGCCCCCACACTGTGTTCAGCTCTGGGGTCTTCAACATAAGAAAGACTCTTGGAGTGGGACCAGAGGAGGCCACAACAATGACCAGGGGCTGGATCACCTCTCCTTTGAAGAAAAGCCAAGAGAGTTGAGATTGTTCAGCCTGGAGAAGGGTCAAGGGAGACCTTATTGCAGCCTCTCAATATATAGAGGGCACTTACAGAATAATGGAGAAAGACTTTTTACCAGAACAGGCAGTGGCAGGACAAGGGGCAATGGTTTTTAACTGAAAGTCAGTAGGTTTAAATTGGACATAAGGAAGAATTCTTTTGATGAGGGCAGTGAGACACTGGAACAGGTTGTCCAGAGGAGTTGTAGATATCCCAACCTGGGAAGTGCTCAAGACCAGTTTGGATAGGGCTTGGAGCAACCCGGTCTGGTGAAAGATGTCCCTGTCTGTGGTGGAGGGCTTGGGCTGAATAATTTTCAAAGGTCCCTTTCAACCTGAACCAATCTATTCTTCCATGATTCTATGAATAGAAGATTAATTATCTCTCTGTATGTTTATATACAAAGGGGCATTATTAGTAATTCATCCAGCAATTTTTCTTCATATAATAATAATGATGCAGACCTGATTCCTCACAAGAGGACCAATTTTTATGTGGAGACAGGCTCCTTGCCAGACTGCACAGACAGGTATTTTTGACCAGCCATTTCTATCTCTGACACTAACAGGGCTTGTGGCAATTGCAGTAACTTCCTTCCAAACATCTTGAGAAATACTGCAATAACCAAAAGAACTTGGTTCAACCAAATGTGCTTATTATTGACAAAGTGTGAATCATACCCCCAAAGAGCACACTCCTTTGGATTCCACCCTGTGAAGGGAGGATGCTTTCAAGCACATTGATGAGACACAAATATTGAGACATAAAGATGTTTACTGTAGACATTAGTAGTGCTCTAGACATTTTATGCAGCCTTTATTTGAGCTGCTTCCCTGTAGCAGCAGTAAAATGAAGGAGCAATATTAATAAACAATGTTATATGGATGGCTGTGATACAAAGTGAGAGAGAAGATATTTGTCCAGAACTTTCAGGCCCTCTCCTTTGAAAGATAAAACTGTCTTTGAATTAAGGTGTGATTTTGTGGAAAGTCTGGACTGGTCACACGCTTTCTTTTACAGGTTTGGATTTTCTGGTAGCAAGTGGAAACTGAGTACCAGAGGAGACTGACTTCCAGTCCAGTTTAAAGGCATTTTGCACAATCAGAATGAAGCACATAGTCCTGGTTTCAGCCAGGATACAGTTAGTTTTTTTCCTAGTAGCTGGTACAGTGCTGTAGGATTAGGATTTAGGATTGATGTTTTCATTGTCACTGAGCAGTGCTTACACTCTGTCAAGGACTTTTCAGCTTCTCACACTGCTCTGCCAGTGAGGATTCGGGAGGTGTACAAAAAGTTGTGAGTGGACACAGCTGGGACAGCTGACCCCAAATGATCCAGGGCATATTCCACACCATATGGCATCATGCTGAACAGTAAACTGGGAGAATTCACTGTGGGTGGTGGCCTGCTGCTCGGGGAATGGCTGGGCATCAGCAGGTGGTGAGCAAACTGTGTTGTGCATAATTTGTTTTGTATATGTTCTCATCATCATTACTATTACTATTACTATTTTTATTTATTATTATTACCATTATTTATTATTAATAGTAGTATTAATGTAAGTATTAGTATTAGTATTAGTATTATATCCCCTTTCATTTTTGTCCTATTGAACTTCTTTATCTCAACAAAAGAGTTTTCCCCTTTTTGTCCTATTCTCTCCCCCTCTCCACTGAGGGGGAGTAAGTGGATGGTGGTGTGGTGTTTAGCTCCCTGCCAGGGTAAACCAGGACACACATGTAGTGTGGCACTGATGAGCACTTCCAAAGGGTCACCTAGTGCTGAGTGGCAGGAGCCCCGTGTCCTGCTTGTAGCCTTTGGAGCCTCCCTGGGATTTGGCTCAGGAAATTATCCTCACACTCTACCATTGCAACACAAGTAATTGTTCAAGGTGTTATTATTTTTCTCTCTCTCTTGTGAGTGGTTCAGGTCTGGAGAATAAAGGCATTGATTTGGCCTGGCAGGGTACAGGCTATCCATAGTGAAAATCAAGTCACCTTCCAATGATTGCTGTCTGGACCAGAACAGAATTACTGCAGCAGCTGTTCCATAAAATACTCACTTTAAACTTGATATCTATAGAAATGCTGAAGGCAGCATCTGTTCTTCTGGTTTTCAAAAGATATGTCTGTTATGAAGATAATCCTCTAAAATCATATTGAAGATTAATTTGAAGGTTTTGCAGAACAGGAGGTTATTCTGGAATATGTTACGGGTGAGCTCTAGCATTTCACAGCCCCACTGAGCCAGAATAAATGAGTCCTCTGCACTTTAAGGTAAGTGGGATGTTCATCCTGTTTCAAGAAATGTCAGAATCACAAGCTGCTTGCCTCTTCATCTAGGAGCATCTTTTACATTGGTCAATTATGGTCTTTTCACTTATTTGGACTGGGACTGAAGTAGGGACAATAAGAACAGATTTATCCTGTAAGGATAGATCTAAAAAGGAAAGAGATCTAATGTTGGTGGTGTGGGATCACAGGGACACAGGAAGTGAAAAAGTGTTTTCAGTCCGTGGGCAATGCAAAACGCATAACTTCAATCTCATACGTAGGCATTTGTAAATAGAGAACTATATTATGTGCTCAAGAATTATCAGTAGCTTTTGGTAGAATTCTGGGAGGGCAATATACATCCCTTATCTTCCACATTTGCTCACCAGGACCCTTTCTTCTGGATGTCTGTACTTGTCTTGGTAAGGTTAGCTACAACCTTACTGAGGCTGGAATATAAAAGCAGCTCTGTGCCAGGTGTAGTAACTTCTGAGCTGCTTTGTGCTCACATTTTTTTGTTTATGGAAACCATCCTGCTTGTCCTCCTGAGCCATGTTTGTACTTCATGTCTACCTGGTAGAGAATCTCAGTTTGTGGGTGTGATAAGCTGAGATGCTGAGCTCTTCCCTCAGCAAACAGTGTGGTTTTGTTGCTGTGTCAGAAAGGATTTATTTGGGATTAATACTTCCCTGCCCACAAGCCAATGGTTACGTTCCAGTGCAAACAATCTACTGATAAACAGAAGCATCTTTGCAAATGTCACTGCTTAATTGACATTTATAGTATATTTTATGTCATCATGGGAGGTTGATGACCTAGCCAGCAGTTTCAGGGTTATATTGGTGGGCTGTATTTTTGGGTCATGAGTCCTGACAGCCATACTGGGCAGAAGGCAGAGCCTTGTTTCCCCATCAGAGCATGTGAGAGCTCGCGGCACTGCTTGTTGGCACTGACAGGGTTTGGTACAAAGTAGGGCAGCCGTAAGTGTGTTTCATATCCATGACCCAGGCAGCCTTCCATAACCAGGAATGCAAGGCAGGGAGAGGAATTAAACCACCATGACTTAACTCATACCTTGACAAGAGACTACCTCTGACTTGGGATTGACAGCCATGTCCAAAGCATACATAATATTGTGGGCCAAGTCCACCCAGATGGGATTGATGATTCCTCTCCTTTTCTAGCTCCACAATAATTTGCTGACAAATCTTGCTAACGGACTTTGGAAAGTCAAAGAGTAAGTATATTGTGAGTACTGTAAAATAACAAGCCCCTTGGGGAGAGGTCGATTGCACAGCTGAGCTGCAAAGCATGGGCTGAATACTGAGACATGGCATGGCCTGTGAAGAGTTGAAGCACTGCCTGTGAGAAATGGCTCAGCAAGGAATGCTTGTCTGCCTAGCTTCACAGAACAAGGCTTGGTCAGGAACAAGCCCCAGGCTTGTTTTAACACTCACAGGGCACTCAGTATCATCACTGCCTTACAGACCCTTCCTGGCTGACCTGGCAGTGAGACTGCTCTGTGACTTGGCAGCTGAGCAGGTTTCTTTTGCCAACCAGCACAACCCCTAGTCTGTCACTGATGCTTCATTACTTCTGCAGATACAGTAGCTTTTATGACTGCAATAGAACCAAAGGCATTAGCAGGGGTCTGAGTCACTTTGTGCTGCCTGAGCCACATAGCAACACCTGCTGTACAAGCAGGGAGGTGGAAGGGGAAGCACGGGCACAGAGACCTGCCAGCAGCTGCTCACCTGCCTTGCGCAAAGGTGGGATTACAACTCAGGGCTCTCAAGCACCACTCCCTCTGACCTTTTGTATATCTTTATCTCCCTGAAATAAAAATTTTTAGTAAAGCAAGAGCTAAAAGATTGAGTTAGGGATGGTATCAGAACACTGACGTCTCCGTGGGCAGGACACTGAATGTAATACTTCACTTCCACAAGCACTTACTGTATTTCTCAAATATGAAATATTTTCCTTTACATCAAAGCATCCACCTTTTCAATACTCAGGAAGAAATACACTTACTGAGGGTAATCCAACAGCATTGCCCCACACCAGCCAGGTGTTGCGGAGGCCAGCAGGTTCTGCCTCTCTATCCCTGTGTGACCGTCTTGCAACCTGCTCCTCAAAGCTATAGGAAGCATTGGAAAAATGCTCCCGTTATGACCCTGTACAGCCACTTCCATATCTGCACTTCACTTGGACCTTGGTAAGCTTTGCAGCACCACTTGCAAAAGCCAAATTCTGCTCTTTACACTTGGCTCTATCAAACCTCTTTACTTATTTTCAGCTGGATCATTAGCTAGATGCTTCTGCATGGTTTTTGACACATGTATTCTTCCCTGAAAAACTAGAGGAATCCCATTTATAGGGCCACCCAGTCACTGAGAGAACACACCAATTTATACCTGCTGAGCAGACAGCCTAGTTAACATCTCAGTTTTTCTAACCAAGTATCACTCTCCAAAAGAGGTCATTCCAATGCTTTGAGGACTCTCTGTCAGCAAATGATTTATGCTTCATGTTCTCTGACTTGCCACAAAATGAAGTCATGACTGTTTATAACTGCTTGCATTTGGCAGCAACATGCTGAGTTTGATTTGGAATCATAGAATGGTTTGGGTTGAAAGAGATCTTTAATGGTCATCTGCTCCCAATCCCCTGCCACAGGTAGGGACATCTTCAACTAGATCTGGTTGCTCAGGGACCTGTCCAGCCTGTCCTGGAATGTAGAGATGGGGCATCTACTACCTGTCTCAGTGCAACAAATGGCATCAGGTCCCTCAGTCTCAGAGGCGATTGAGAACAATATTCTGCACCCATTAAAGAAACTGAACACAAGACATGTGGATCACTAAGCGCCCAGGGTAGTTGTGAGGAACCATTTTGTCCTCAGGTGCACCAGCCCATCTCTATAAATGCTATGCTTTTGATCCAAGCACATTTCAAACCACTGAAGTCTGATGCTCTTCCCACAGGACAGGTAAATGTTCTAAATCCATTAACTGAAGAGACCACTCAAAGCTACACAACTTTATTGATATGGCAGGAATGAGGCTGGAAATAGACTGTGTCTTGATTTTCTTCTTATCCCTCGCCTTCCACCGGAAGCTGGGCTTAGCCTGGGTCTGGTCTACTTTTTTATGACAGGAGAGGGGCTGAGTCACCTTTTTAACTTACTGACTATTGAGAAACTCCCCTTATGTAAGCTTTCTATTTCTTGACACTCCTAAGTATCCTATAACTTGGTGCTGGGTACAGCCACCACCTTGATTTATCAGGCAGCTCAGAGAAACACCCACTCTGTAAATACAAGGGAGTTTCTATTCAGCCTCAGATTCATAAAATGAACATGCCAGCACTTTCTGTCCTTCTGTTCCTGTGGCACAGAGCAATCCGTCGGGCAGAGGGACTACTGTCCTGTGGTGCTTGGCCAGTGGGTTGAGGCTCACAGCTGGTGCAGGGGTCTTCCTGCTGGGTGCGAGTGGGAGACGCAAAACTGAACTTTGAGCATGGTGGGAAAAAAATGAATTTAACAAATGTTGCTGAGGTTGGATTTACTAAGAGAGGGGAGAAAGGGGGGCAAGGCTTGGGAAAGTGTTCCCCCTAGGCAGTGATTCGTGATGTGTTTTATGATCTGTGATGGACATCTGGTGAAGGCAGGGTAACTGTGGGGCTCCTTGTTGCTGCTTTCCTGTATTAACACCACAGCTGGAACCAGCCCCCTTTGTTTTACACCCGTTTTAATAAGATGCTGTTAATCACCTGCTGACGAAAGTTTCACTTTTGGCTACCACCACCCTGAAGCCTGTTCTCCCAACCGTGGGGACTGTGCCCCTCACGCAGCACTTACTGTGTGCCACAGCAATTGCCAGGATTACTATGGTAACATTTTTCACTGTCTTTGATACTATGGCAGGTAAAGGCCAGGACCCCGCTGCATTTAGGTCTGGGTATGTTCACAGAAAGTCTCTGTCTTGAAGAGTTTTTAGTTTCACTAGCAAAGGGTGAGAGGAATGGAATTGTCAGTACTGTGGTCATACAGATAGGAAGTATTACACGGTCTGATTTCACTAATTCAATCTCTAGCTTCTATAGGGCACCCTTGGCTTTTCTAGTGAGCAGTAATAAATGGAAAGGGTAGTTCCTGGAAGAAGAGTCTCCATTGTACTATGTACTCGGCAAACATGGCTTGATTTCAGAGCATGTATAGACACACACATGGAGTCTGCTTCTGCCCTACTTGTTGCACAGCAGTTCTGGAAACATAAACTTCAGAAAACATGGGCTGAAGTTGCACCTGGGACGTGGTCCTTCACAGCAACAAGAACAGGAGACACCACCCTCACAGCCTTTCCTTGCTGTTACAGCACTTAGTTATAAAACAGCCTGTGGGATTTCTTGCCAGCCTTGCCAGTCTGGAGGCACATGGACTGAAGAGCAGTGTCCATGTTTACATGCACTTAAAAAAAGCCCTGTTGGCAGCTTAAGGCAGGCACCCCATATGGCCTGAAGGCTGATTTACACCTCTTTACACATTGAATCTGAACCGTTAAATTTCCTAAGTCTGAAAACATTTCCTATGGAAAATGAACCAGTCAAGACAAACATACTCTCTACTTTCTCCTTCTTCCCAACAAAGTGTCTCCCCTTTTAATCAAGATTTGAGTTTGTTGCCTTCTAAGAAAGAAAGCAAGCAAGAAAGAGTCCCAATTAGCAATTAGGTCAGGGCAGCTGCTGAATGGTCACCTCAGCTTTTGCTATTCAAGTGCTAATTGAGTCCTCAACGAAGAGCCACCATTTCCAGCGGAGCAGAGGGGATGTTATTGGATTGTTTCAGGTCTCATGGGAAGATTTGCCCAGTTAGAAAATATGCTGTTTGAGACCTGGGTGGTGTAGGGTGCTTGCAGCCTGGCAGAGAAGCTCTCTGGAGAGGTAAGCAGAGTTTGGTTGCCTGACAGGATGTTGGTAAGCAAAACTAATCATCTACTGGTATGTACTTGGGTGCCCAGGACTCTCTCTCTCCCTGTCAGCTTTTTTCCTGCAGAGCTGCCAGTTCTGCTTACTTGGTTGCAACTCTAGGTCAGGGTAGTGAAACTATTCTGTACAGGTCATGAATCATTTCTCAATTCAGCCTTGCAAGAGAGAATTTTTTAAAAATTTTAGCAGACTGCGCAAGCAGCCCCTCCACTGAGAGGGCTCACTGACTGCTCTGTGTGTTTAGGATTTCATCTAGGAACAGGGTGCTTTAAAACCTCACTTTGGTCGAAGTGTTTTGGAATGGCCATGCTGTGTGGAGTGTCCCAGGGGACCACACTGTTCTGCTGTCAGCCCAGTCTGCCTGGACTAGGTGTGCTATTATGTGCTATTATCCGTGTTCCAATTCCCTTCCTTAGTGTAGCTCATGCTGTTTAATGAGAAAGTTATTAAGTCTTTTAAGGGAATTAGATAGGTAAAGCAACAGTAACTGCCTGTGGCATAGGCACATCATTACCCAAAACTGAGAAAGACAGGAAGATGAGAAAAAGAAAAGAAATTTAAAATGAGTATCCCCAGTTAAAGCCAGCACAAGAACTTGGGGCTAATTGCAAATTCAGAAGGATTAATGAAAAAAAAGCATTAATTTTCTACTCCAGTGGAGAAAAAGGAATTTTGCATATGCTTTTTAAAGATACAGGAGCATATGAGATATCTGATTTAATTACCATTTCTCCTCTGAGCAGAACTGTGCTCAATCACTCAAGTCAAACAAGAATGTGGTGGATGCTGGTGAAAGGCAGGGCAGCTTCTGGACAGCTAGGCTGGAATCTTCTTGAACAGAGGAAGAGCAAATAATGTGCAGAGGCAGCCATCTCCCTAGATTCTGCTGAAAGAAACAAAAGGATGGAGAATTTTGACCATGCTTGATCACTTGGGTTTAGCTGCCTGTTGTAATCTAATTTCTCTACATTTTTCACTCCAGCAAAATTGCTGATACCTTACATGCTATGGGTACTTCATTACGGCAGGGAACTTAATTATGTATTTTGGGAATAATTAATCCTTCTGCTGGGGTTCAAATGTTTAATTCCAAATGAGATGAGATTCCTTAATGAGATGTTCCAACTCACGGTAATATAATGTCCTCTTTAAAGGCCATCTCCCATCAGACAAGGTTAAGAACAATGTAAAAATGGCCTTTGGGAAGTGCAGAACAAAAGTGGTCTTGTCCCTCTGTAATTTGTTCTCAGTGAGGACTGGAGTATGTCCAAGAGGAAATGTCAAGGAAGTAGCTGTACTTACAAGACTGGAGGCAAGAGTTGTGACTGATATATTGGTTTATTAACTAAAAATAACAGATATTAAGCCTTTGAACTGGGGAGGTGGGAGGAGTAGAAGGGGGAACCACAATCCAGAGCCTTGTACACTGGGCCACAATAGAGAGAAGTTGGGCAAGCTACGGGTGGAAAAAGAAAATAGAGAAAAAGAAATGTTCTTATTAAAAAAAAAGTGAGTGCAAATACAAGAATACTTCAGATAGGCCTATTTTTCCAGAGAGTGGTTGCTAAGGCTGTCTGAAATCTAAACTTCTTCAAGGTGTCTTGGTGGGTGTGAAAATCCTGGTGGCCTTTTAGCTTGGAGCTGTTGTTCAAGAGCAGTGCAGGCCTTCCACAACTGACTGGCTCCTGCAGATCTCTGCAGAGCAAGAGGAGTTAATGTTTGCACTAAAATAAATCTTTGTTCTTGTTCAGTGTTTACCAGATTGATTAACCAGGCACCACATTTGCTACCAGCAAGAAACAAACTTAAATACAAATAGAACAAGAGGGGACAGCCTCAAATGTGGCCAGCGGAGGTTTTAGATTGGATATTGCAAAAACTTTCTTCACTGAAAGGGTTATCAACCAATGAAACAGGCTTGCCCAGGAAAGTGGCTGAGTCACCGTCTCTGGAGGTATTTAAAAGATGTGTAGAGGTGGCACTCAGGGACATGGTTTAGTGGTGAACTTGGCAGTCTCAGGTTAATGGTTGGACTTGATGATCTTAGAGGTCTTTTCCAATGTAAATGGTTCTGTAAGTTTGTAGACCCTGTTCACAATGTAAAAGGTAGAGACTGAAAGATAAACAGCAGGATGGAGCCCTCAACAGCAGCACCTCAGGCCCACAGGTATGTCTCATACCCTCAGGAAATTCCCCCAAGGTTTGAATAAATTCAGCTAACTATATATAAAGATTTTTTTCTTGAAGGAAAAGAAAATCAACAAGTCCTTTAATGCTTGTTTTAACTGTTCCTAGAGGTGTGATTATTATTTCTGATACAGATCTAGTCTATAATGTTTTGTGCTGTCTAATAATTTCTAACTGCACAAAGCCATGGAAAGTCCTTCAGAGTTCAGCAGATGATAGCTCAGGATCCCTGTACAGGGAGGAAAGAGCTCTAGGAGGCACAGGAACAAAAGAAATTACCTCCCTGCATGTAACAACTGCATTCTTTGTTTTGTAGGCATATGTTAGTGTTTAGTAGATCTGTTACCCAGCTCTTGTGCATTGACATGAGAAAAGTTGTTGAATATGACCACTAATTTGCATCTGTTCAGGATGTGGCTTCCTTGCTGTCATGACTCATGATGCATAAGGATGCTAAATTTGTCAATAAAAAGTCGTTGGTTTTCTTCAGAAGGGACAGGCTGTGTGTACCAGGGTAAATGGCTAGTGTTTGCAGAGATTCTGTGCTCTGGTGCTGCTGTTTCTGAAACCTTCTCGGAGTTTGGAGTTTTGGATTGTTTGAGGCAGAGCTGTGCACAATGCAAAAGTTCAAATTACAGCTTGTTCAGAGTTTGTATCAGTATGCCTGATATTTCTTCTTCTGCATCTAGAGAAACAATTTTTTTATATTAAAATGCTGAAAAACACGGAAGCAACTGTGTCAAAGCAGTTTGTGCTTCCCAAGAGGGGCCAAAGGTGGATAATTGGAAATGCAGTTTGTGAAATAGGTATGAGCAAGGCCCTCAGCAATTCCATGCACTTAAATTTATGAGCCGAATGGATATCAGACTGTCTGTCCACAAACTCCATTAATATGTCCAAAATATCTTTGAATTCTCTAACTCAACGACCTTCCTTGCAATGCATCTTATGATTTATGTGTCTCACTGAAGAACACCTCATTTGTTCACACCCTCCTTTGTTTTAAACTTGCTGCCTGATAATGTCGTTGAGCGCTGTGGTTTTGTGGTCTGGAGAGTGAAACTGAGACACTCCCTTTCTCTCCATCTTTCCATGTCACTCATTATTTTATAGCTCGCTTCCAAAGACCACTTCAGGTGTGGTTAAACAATACAGTAAATCCAGGTACCTCTCAAAAACATAGTGGTCACATGAGGCCGTGCTAGCTGGGGATGAATTCAGCTTCCTGTTCAAGTGTGTTCCACTTTCAGTGTTTTTCACTATCAGGCTTTATGCTGGTTTAAGTATAATTTTGGCAAAAACTTGTGCTGTGTGCTTTGATCATTCAGACAGAAACATGATCATGAACCCATACCTGATTCAAATCCAGCATGACTGCCAGGTGACCCAGCCATGCACAGATTTGGTATTTATGATCAGGCAATGACCAGAACAGGAGAAATATCCTGTGAGGTCAGATCCTGTATTCATCTGGCACTGTGCTTTTCTCCAGCAGTGGCAAAAGGATGGGATATTCAGGGAGAGCACATGAGCCTGGGCACTTTCTGTGATCCATTCTACTTAGCATCCAGAACATTTTTATCACAAGCGTTAATGGATACATCCCTGTCAGGTCCTTTTAGTATTTTCAGTCTTGTTTCATCAAGTGCATCCTTATTCTAGTGCTGTGAATTATGCTGAGTAACAAGCAGTTCTGCTTTCATGCTATTTGTCAGTTTGAATTTATAAAATTTCATCCTATTTCCACTCAGTCATCTCCTCTCCAAAGGAACAGTTACAACTGTTTCAGTCTGTCTTAAACTAACTTTTCCCACCCTTTTTCTGTGCCTTCTCTAACCCTGTTGCCTTATTTGAGATGTGGAGACTAAAGCTGCACACAGAATGTGAGATGTTAACCTGATTTATTCTGTGATCCTGTGTAATGACCTTGTGTAGGTTCACCAGTGCTTTAGAGGCAAAATGACACTCGCTCCTTTCTTTCTAACATCCATCCTGACAACATCCAGTAAGGTGTGGTGTTCTTAAATGATGCTGCACACTGAGCTGCTGACTTCAGAGACCACCAGGGATGACTCCAGGACCATCTTCTAGTGTTTGGTGGCCAGTTCAACACTTCTCAGACATGCTTCATTGTTTTTACCTCACCGCACCTCCTGAAAAACAGGCTATCGTCTCTTTCCCAGGCTGAATAGACTCTGCCAGGACCTTCTTTTGATCACACTTCACAGTGTTTTCTTTGCTTTGCTGAGTTTTGGGCTCCTTTTGAGAGGGGAAGACAAAGCAGCAAGTTGTAGCCAAAATGCAGTAATTTAGTGGCACAAGATGTTCCCTGACATATTTTTATCTCATTTCTTATGCTTTCTAATGGCTGATTTCAGGTTTTGACTGCTGCAGTGTAAGAAACTGAAGTTTTACACAGAATTATCCTCGAAGACAGCAGAATTTCTCCTGAGTAGCTGTTTTAGAGCCTGTTCTTGAATGCACAGAGCCAGTGTGTAACTAATCCTGACCACTGTATTGTCAGCTTGCAATTTTGTTTTCTAATTGATGAGATATTAATAGTGGAGACAAGACAGGTAAAGTCCCAATGTCACATAGATATGAAAAACCCCAAGATTCATAACCTGTGTGTGTGCCTCAGCTATTTTTTAAATTGCAGCTTGTCATACAGGATTCTGTATTCACCTTCTTGAAGAGCTGAAGCTTCCCTATTGCAAATCCTTGGACCTGTCAAAACAGCAGAAGCGGGAGAAATCAGGAAAAATGTAAACAGGTTAAGGCAGCTCGTAAGAGCTCCAAGCTTTGAAAGAACCACAGCAGAAATAGTGCATATGGGGATAAAGGGAGGTTCTTTACAGAAACAGGATGAAGGATCTGGCAGTATACTGAATGAAGCAACCCTTCACTGGGAAACAGAGTAAATTAAATGAATAAACAGGCGAAGTCTTTCCCTGAACTTCTATAATCCTGAGAAAGGAAGGCGTGAAATGAGTACCTCAGTAACCACTTATTAAGATTTTCTTGCTTTCCATGTGCCCAAGATCATAGAATTTATTTTATTCAGCCCTCTTTGATAATTAAATGTAGTGCAATAAATTTCTTCTCTGGGACTTCATTTATTATCACAAATGACATACTGTCTTTATAAAAAATGGCTCTGAATTAACCACCTGTGCTTATGTGACTCTTTCAGACTGGTAAGACTTTTCATTTTGAAGCCCCATCTTTGTATTTTAATTATATTTTATTCTTTGGAAAAAGGGGTTTAAGTTATGAGATAATTTACTTTTCCTTTCAATTTCTTTGACTAGTACATATTGTGGAAGTGATAAAATGAGCCAAGACTCATTCTTAGGTGTCAAATTTTTTTTTCCATTTGAAAAGAAGAAACATCTTTATAACCTAGAGAATTAGGTTCTTGTTGCTTGTGTTTATTTCATGGAAATTAGAACTAATCATGTCTAGATAATTATTCACCTAGTGCAGTACTGTTTAATCTACTGAAAAACTCTTTTGTAAATGAACTTATGTTGAAAGAAGTGGAATTTTAAGGAGCTGAATAAAAACCCCACCAAGACATCTTACAAAATGCAAATAACAAAATCCAAAGATACAAACCCACCTAACAAAATTTACATTCGTGTGTAGGAAGGCTGTTTTTCCTCTTTCTTCAGTTTCTAATACTTCCTTAGCCAAGGCAGTCACCATACCCATGGCTTACAATCCTGAAGCACTGGAGCTGGCTCAGAGCTGAGCTGCACAAACCTTTGATCATCCCTGAACTAAATCATTTTTGGTTCCAAAAGGTTTACTGAGATTGGTGTTTCCAGGGAGTAAGGGACTTGGGGGAAAAAGCAGGGCAGCTGCTCCAATAAGGATTTTCTGCTGCCAGGAGCACGTTGGCAGCTCACTCAGCCTTGTCCATGTCAGAACTGGATGGTCTCAGGAGACATACTGGATAAAACAGGCTTTGTATCTGCTTCTGTCCTCTGTGTTTCCAAATCTCACTCCCTGGTTTCATTCCTCTGTGCCCACCAGGGGTGCAGCTCACACACCAGCGCAAGGGAAGGGCATCTCAAGACTACAAAAATGGACCTTGACAAGTATCTTGGTCTAATGCATGCTAAGCCCAAGTCTGGGTTTTGCTTGAACAAGTGCTGGAAAACTGCAGGGAGAGGGAACTCTGTAGAAGAGGACAGAAGGTTCCTCCTCAAGCTGCACATGCCTGTGTTTAGATGGCTCAGTTTATTCTTCTGACTTTGTAAGCAAGGGAGAAGTGTTCTCTGCCATCCTACAGTGAGTGCCTAGAGTGGGGTAGGTAGCCTGCAGCCTAGGAGCTCCTGTTTGTCTCTGGATGGTGTGTGACCATTCCCACAGCAAGAAGCCAATCTCCTCTTACATCAACTCTCCAAGCACACAGACTTCTGAAAAGATTTTGCTGGCAGAAAATACTATATATATAATAGTAATAAACAATGTGGAGGAACTCTGAGGTTCAGTATTAATAAGGTCACTTGAACTCTCATGCTGACAGCTCTGAACTCAATGTTTTTTGCCAACTTTCCTCTAAATTAGACTGCAAATTGCAATTATTGGATATCTGAGAGAACATTATGCTGTGCAGGAAGTGCTCACGAAGCCTCTGTGATGATGGAACAGCTTAAATGAAAAGAAAGGCATGAAAGCAATTTTTTGAAAGCTGGAAGCTGCCAGGGAGGAACCTTGACAAGAGGAGAACAAAATTTCAGAGTCTTTCTTTTGAAGTATGAAAATTAATTCAGAGGCCCAGTGGCCCTGTGGCACTGATAACAGGAAATGAACCCTTGTATTTACAGAGTTCTGGTGCAAATTCACCATGGTCTGAGTATAGTCAAATGCTGGGGTATGGTTGATGTTCCACTCTTATTTACTATTTATATCAGAGAAACCTCAGTGAATCACAGTCATAAACTAAGGTCTGCATTGTACTGTGCGTATGCAGAAAAGAAAAAGTTCTCCTAACTTCAGATTTTTTAACAATCCCCATGTGAAAGCAACTGGGACTCTCAGTCCTCTTTGAACTAAGAAATGTTCTTGATTAGCTGAGATGGCTGATTTTTAATTGCTTCTAATCAAAGCACTTAAAACAGGAAACCTCTTGGTAGCCCATAAGAATTCTTTCATCTGCCTTCTCTTTGGACACAAAATTGCTTTATTGTATCTCAAATTAACTTGTAGGATCCAAGAAGGAGCAAACCCTCTATTTGTGCATCATGTAGCATATGGGGGTTAAATCTTCACTGATGTTTGTAAGTAATACCACAACACTGACACCCTCCAACCTCCCCACAGCTCCATGACAGGTGAATGAGTTTTTCTGCACCACAAGTCTCTCCTGATTTCCCGTGTTTGTGCCTTGCTGATAGCCAGGAGGTCCTGGGAGAACACAGGAGACATTTCCTCATTGTATCTTTGGGGTTTACCTAGAGGTGGAACACAGTTTTATGCCTGGCTTAGGGATATAGATGGGTATGGATAACTCTGGGGTCATTATCAAATCTGGTATAACTGCATAGAAGGCTGAAACTTTCTCTTGTTAAAATTTGTGCCATCTTGGGGAAGAGGGGATGGAATAATTTTCAGGTTTTCAGCAGCTGATTGAATTTATGTTAAAGCTTCAGTGAAAAACATTTTGTGGAAATTTGGAGAAAGGTTACTTTTTTTTATTCCTTCCATGAGAACAAACTGTCTACCACAAGAAGAGTCGCCACAGAACATTTTAAAGAAGCCTAACTGGTCTTATTAAGCAGTGTGGATGTTACCCATGTGCACACTATTAGAGTGTGCACACTGACACTGGCTGACAAGCAGCTTACATATCAAAGTGATGGAGCCTGTTGTGAAGGATTGATTCATTCAGTTCCCTGAAGACTTCATTTACTTAGTTTAGACCCTTACAGAGAAGATTGTCTCTGGCAAATCCCATATACAGAGAACGCAGCCCTGCTCTCTTGGTAAACAAACCCACACTCTTCTTTCCTGTAGCTGAGCCTTGCAAGTGACCTGTGCTTGCTGCCTCTCTGGCACTGTCAAGGAGTACTTCTCTGCATGTTTGCCTTGGTTAAGGTAACCTCTGGGGTCAGGGGTGCAGGAGAGCTCAGGTGCAGCCTGATGCCTTTTTGTGCCCAAACCCCTGGCAGACTAAAAACCTGAAACTGAAATCTGGTTTACTTCAAAGATGGATTTTGCACTTGACACCATGTAGTTATCCAAAGCTTGGCTAGTTCTCTTTCTGTCACCCTGTGGCACCTTCTGCAGTTCTGTCTTTAAGCAGTTTCAAGGGTTATGTAAACATAAGAATAATGGAAGACAGCCCAGTTAACACATCAGGCTTTATTAATGATTATTTCCTCCAGTCACAGTCTGACTCTTGCTTTGCTTGAAGCATGTTTATGTCTGGGTACTACATTTGCACTCATACTGATCAGATTTTAGCATTCTTTGACAGACAGAAGTTGTCCATTTTCTGCTATTGTACCCTACATTGCTGACATTCCACTTGGGCTGGCCAATAAACTTAATTTGCTTGCTCTGAATACAACCTTTAAACATTACCAACTTCCCTTTCCAGTTTGCAGTATCTTTTCCTCCACAGCTCAAGTTTGCCAATGATTTCAGATGTTTGAGCACTGGTTGCTATCAGGTTTACTCAGCTTTTAGGTGCCTGCTTGTTTTGGCTAGTTGGGCTGTGTGCTTCTCCAGGTAAATTTTTATACCTACAGTAATTCAGGCAAACAAATCCTCTAATGACAGGGGGGGAAAGAAATGTGCTGAATGTTTGTCACTGCATGCTTGTGACCAACAAAGAACCTGAAAAATGCTGCTATTATACTAAATCCTCTGTGCTTTACTCTCACTACCAGGTTTGTTTGTCGGTAGAGTTAATAGCACAAAATTTGCAAGCAGCACAGATTGTTTCTCCCTCTGAAACATGGCATATTTATTTTCTTGGAAGAACTGATGTTAGGCAGAAGCATCTCTCTAATATAGCTTGAGGAGAAACCCTTGTCCAGACTTGTTCATTGCTTTGCTGCTGAAGGGGAGTGAGAACTACCTAAATTATGTGGTGTATGTGCCACTGATACCTTGGGTGTCATTACCAAGGAATTTACACAAATGGCTTTGTCTTAATTCAGTGGAAAACTGCTTTTGATCTGGATCCTGTAATCTGCCTTTTATCTCTGGTTTTGTCACAGGCATAAGGAATGAACTACATGTGTGGGAAGTTGGTAGATTGGAAATTTATCTTTGATTTCCTTTCTTTGCATCTTGCTGTCTTGGTTTGAACAGAAGTTTTGGCTCTTGTCACATTATGTTTGCCTGTACATGGCCAAACTTTAAAAAGAAACTAAATCAGATGAAGCAAAAAGTCAGAGCTTTCTCTCGTTTGCTGTCGATAAAAGGAAATTCAGAATATAACGATCTTGCTCGGGAATCAAAACTCCCTCTTAACAACTCCTTGAGTTAAATTAGAGTCCAGTACAGAAAAAGGTTTGGAGATACGGCACTGATCTGTTTTCTTTAATTTTTCAGAAAGGGGCTGTTTGCTGGCATGAAGCTGAAGAAGAAGAAAAAAGGCGAGAAAGGGCTGACTATTGCAAACAAAGATGCGTTGGGTAAGGCCTCATAAATCAATATTGCAACAGGGAAGAGCAGGTGGTGGGGGGTTAGATTAGGTCTGATTTCATGTGAACTCATTTGAATTGTGTCTTAAGGCTTAGCATTGATAAAACAGGCAGTAAACTCCTTATCATTCCCAAATAAACAGAGAGCTAATTCTGTTTGCGTTAGCTGTTTCATTAAGTCCACGTTCAGATTCTGTGAGTTCATACTGCTCTGTTTGGTAGAGTAAACTAAAAATGTCAGCCTGCCTCTTACCATAGAGAGATGGCACATTTTTGAGGGCTTTTTTTTCTACTTTATAGGTAGATAATCTATTACAAGTGTGCAATTCCTCCAGAAGTTCTGCTTCTTTCAGAAACCTTAAGTACACAACCTTCATAGGCTCTGATGGCTGGATGGGCTGGCTCAATAAAGCTGGCAGCTTTACTCAGGAGCGTGCATGTGCCTGTCATGGGTGCACATGGGGTGTGGAGAGTGGCTACAGCCACATAGATATGGAAAATGATTTTGCACAGGAGGGGAGCTGCTGCCATAATCAATGCTGCTCGATACAGACCATGAGAGTATCTCTAACTGGGACACCCAGATAAGTAAAATGCTCAGTTCATGATGATAAATTCACTGCTCTGCTCCAAGTGAGATTTTTGTTACTAGAAATCAGATGTGGGGTTTACTTCTTTGTTTTCTTTATCAGGTGATCATGATAGAAGTGCAAATTTTCTCCACAACACTCTTGGAAAACAAGAAGAAGTAGAGGAAGACCTAATGAACAACGATGCCTTGTCCAGTGCTTTTGGATCCTTAAGCCCAAACAGGAAAAGGTGTTCCTTCATGTATCTTACCTAACACCCCCCTAAATGTCTTTTCCACCCTGGCCAGGAAGGGCATTATCCTAGAACAAAATGTCTGTCAGAAAATCCATTTGCTGACAGCAGTGATCTCTCCACTCCTGCTCTCCCACATGACAGAGTGGAATGCACTTGTCAGCTCAGTGGTATCACCAGATGCTATCCAGTGCAGGAAGAGATTGAAATGGATCCTGAGAGTGCCTCAACTGTGCTAAGGAACTCTGCTAAAGATAATGAGCCAAAGGGAACAGCAATCTCTATAGCAAAGAGCTTGTGTAGTTGTGTTTTTCATACAGGGGAGGAATGCAGTCCAGGGAGGAATGGGAATATTTGATGGGATCAAGTAGTGAAATCATTGCCTTACGTGATAGGTAGCTGCACTGGTTTGTGTGGATGCAAAACATTTCCCTATCAAAAAGTATATGAGAAAGACAGAGATGGTCTTTGCTGATGAAATCAAGCCTAACAGTTCACAACAAAGCTGTCTGCCATAAATAATACTGGTTTACTGTTGAGAAGTCTTTCCAGTGTGTGTCCAAGTACCAGCCCTTGCCTAGAGATGTCTAATGACTTCTTTTGTCATTTAAACAGGGCAAAGCTGGTGACCAGAATTCATGAAGAGGAGATGAAATCCCAGAACTACCAGGTGAGCAGGGGGTGACAGCCCTTATGTGCCTGTGAATTCCCCAGGCGGGCTGCACCTGAGCCCAGGAGTGTTCTTGGTGTCCTTGTGCCCCACAGATTGCCATCACCATCATCGAGGCCAGGCAGCTGGTGGGTGAGAACATCGATCCTGTGGTGATCATCGAGATAGGTGATGAGAAGAAGCAAACTACAGTAAAGGAAGGCACAAATGCCCCTTTCTACAATGAGGTAGGTGCTTTCTCTTAAAGAAGACACTTTCTTCAGTGACTCTGGGTCAACTCTGCCATTTGGTAGCTCATAAGGGGATGAATTAAATTTGCAGCACTTCCACATCTGAGCAGGGAGGTCTCTCCAGGGACAAAGCACCAGCAATATCTCCCTTGGGTTTAGATCCATTTGCTCTTTTTCTTTTGTCCCACCTGTTCCCCACCCTCTCCACCACTGCTGCTGCAGTTTTTCAAATCATCCTTTTGGGAGCTCTGTCTGCACTGCACCCCCACCACCTCCACTCCCTTTTCTACTATTTCATGGTTTTAGCCTTTTCTTGACATATGTTTGTTCCAATTGGTGACAAACAAGGCCAAAACAACCCCCAAAGCCACTAGGTCCTTTACATTTCCTTGTGCATCCTGTCCCTTTTGACAATGCCTTCTGATTCACACTGAGGCTCATGGGCATTTGTGAAGCAAGTATTGTGCAGCCATGCAAGGAGTAGAGTAGAAAACAAGTCTGGGCCATGGCAGAAACATGTCAGGGGAAAGGAAAGAGTTTTTCATTGTCCACCACTGCCCCCCAGCACCCCAAGCATCTCACTGAGGCTCTGTGCCGTAACACAGAATGCTGAATCATGCAGCTGACAGCCCTGGCTACCTGCACAAGGATGATTCTGATCTGCTGTCCTCTTTTCCCACAGTACTTTGTGTTTGATTTTGTTGGACCACAGGTGTTGCTGTTTGACAAAATAATCAACATCTCTGTAAGTATCTAGGAAAGCTTAGCACAGTAAGTAAAGGTCGTTGTTTTTTGTCTGACTTCAACTCAAAATGATTCTTAATGTAGTTAAAAAGAAATAATTTTAGGTACTAAGAGTGCTAGAAAGTCAGCATGAAGTATGGGACAGAGAAAGGATAGAAGAGAGGATAAGGAGGAGAGACAGCAGAGATTTGAAGGAGCATAACCCAAAAGGAAGATTTAGTCTGCATTTTCAGCGACACTCGTTGCTGGCGTGGCAAACTGCAAGGTAGAATGACAAAATTCAGCTTAGGTCCCTCTTCTCCTCACTGTCTTCATCCATCTAATTTTCAAGCTGCCACTTCATCCAAATGACTGAGTTGAAACTTCTGGTTTGTATCAGTTCCTCAGATATAACTGTTTCTAACTAAACTGAATTAATGCAGATGCCTTATCCTCAGCAGGGGCTCTGGGAGCTGTCTCCAAGAGTTCAGTGTTGCTTCCACTGCTCACTGCAACTAAAGTTCCAGCAAAACTATCAGGGGACCTTATTGCTGTCTCCAAATACCTGAAACAAGGTTAGAGGCAGGTGTGGGTTGGTCTCTTCTCCTAAGCAATGAGACAGGACAAGAGGAAATGGCCTCAAGTTGCACCAGGAGAAATTTAGCTTGGATATTAGGAAAAATTTCTTCACTGAACAGGTAGACAAGCATTGGGAACAGACTGCCCAGCGAAGTGGTGGAATCACCACCCCTCCAGGGATTTAAAAGGCATGTGGATGTTGCAGTTGGTTTAGTGATGGATTTTGCATTGCTGCCTTAATGGTTGGGCTCCATCTTAAAGTTCTTTTCCAACCTAAGTGACTCCATGATTCTGTGACATCTCAGAACAGTCCTGATGGAAGACATGCATGCTCTTGGACTTGGAGCATTAGATAATGATGTGCAGTTTGGAAGTCTATGGAGCTGTGTTAATTATCTTGTCCGAAACTCATCACCACACTTAGCAAAGCTGCTAGGGAATTACAGATCTCACGAGACTCTGGGCAGTGCTGTATTTGTGTTATTTAGAAATATCACAAGCTGTGTTCTTCGTGAACTCTTTGTTTTTGCTAAAAGTCCATCCATTTTGTCAGAGACTTCTCTGGCAAATAAACAGTGTGTTGTTGCTCCAGGAAAAGTTCTTTTTTTCTGAAGAGCTTTGTCTATTTCAGTAATGTACACCAGGAAAAGATCTGTGCTGGTTGAGCTTGAAAGAAACAAGCAGTGCTCAGGAGCTATAGGGCACATTGCTCTCTACTTCCTTTTCTGAGCTGCTAATAGAGTGACCTTTCTCAGCTACAGAATAAAATGTATTCATTTACACATGGGCAGCTGGACAACTAGGTTTTCAATGCTGGGAGTAAACTGACAGTTGGAATCCTAAAGTTCCGTTCAAATCCACTGTATCACACACAGAGCTCAAATATATGAAGTGCATAACTACATAAGGTATCTGCAGATCTGATCTCATCTTTCTTGTGAGCACAGAATTTACTACAGGCTGACAATGGCATGGGAGTAGATATCACCTCACTGCTATGACATATCACATGTGGCCGCATAGGTGTTTCAGGCATGGTTTGTGCATCAGCACAATGCCAAGGCACCAACTCCTGTGTGGTGCTGCTGCTGCTTTGGGGGATGTAAAATTATTTTTCTCGGAGGTATAGCCAGTCTTTCCAATTTCACATTCTTTTGATAAAGATTCCATATATCCAGTGGTGGAGGGGAAAGCACCAGCTTTCTGACTGCATTGGGGGTGTGGGAAAATGTGTCACCGTTACCTGCTGTTTATCTGCACAGTTTCATCAGGCTCAGCAAACTTACTTTATTTATAGCTGATGAAGGTGCAACACTAAGAAATTAAAGGTCTTCTAGGTAAAAATGACTTTAGGAAAAAACTCAGTAACAACAATGAACTAACCTTGGGAAATGCTCATGTATGTTACTGAAAACAGAGATTCATTACCTTGCAACATAGTTTTGGAGAATGCAATCTATCAGGGGAACAGAAACAAAGAGAGGAAATATGTGTGCTTGGAGTGAAGGAAACCCCGAGGGATGGAAAGTTTCACAGCACTTGCTTAGCACAAATCTCGTTTAAGAAGAAACAAAGATTGGCAGCCTCCATTATCAGCAATAATTAATGCACCAAATTTGCTTAATCTGTAAAAATGAACTTATCTACATATGGAAGCTCAAGGAAAACAAAATAGATTAGTGCCCTTGTCCATCAGTTTAGCAGTTAGTCTAGTTGTATTCAAACCCTGCATTTGAGAGAGAGATGAGACTTTCAATGTCCCAGCACTTGCTAATTACTAGATTGTTTTCCTCATTATTCTCTTCCCATACATTTCAGCAAACTTGTAGTAATACCACAGTAAAACTAAGGTGCCCCTTTTGTGCTAAACCTGTATCTCCCTTACTGAAATATTCCTCAGTGTAACACTATGTGTGTTTGTGCTCATTCAGAAAATCTGAAGAAAATCCTTTGGTCATCTACAGCCAAGTGAAAAGACACTAATCTTTAATTAGATATGGTGTGGACATGATGTTCTCCCTCAGAGAAGACAAGAGATGTTTGCTATAAACTTCACACTCACTTGCTTTGTTGCATTAGAAGAAAACACGCTTGGAATAAAAAGGATCAGGAAAGATGCAGAGTGTTTAATAGAAGCAATGAGTTATTTCCTCAGCATTAAAAGCAACGTGTACTGCAGGGAATGGAAACCCGCATCATTTCAGTGGAACAGGAGCATTTACATTTCACAAAGCAAACCTCAAGGACAGAGAAGTGAGTTTTACACATTTAACGTTTGACACTCTCTGGAAATGCTGTTATGGAGAGGAAATAAGCAAAGAGCAATGAGACAGCACCACTTTGGACTCACCACATACCTTCATCTTGGTTTTGAGTCTTAAAGAAGCTCCTAGGTTTTTTTCCTACAGAAAGGCTACAGCCTTCTTCCTCGTTTAATCTATCCTGGTTGCATCTGTTGATTTGAGCATTCCCATGTACTTCTTCCAAAGCTGTAATATTGCCTGGCTTCAGGGAGAGACCCAACAGTTTTCAAGGCTTCTTCCCAACTCTTCGTGTGCCCTAGTCCAACCTCATAGGAGGAAGGGTCCAGTGCTATGATGGGACCTGACAGCATCAGGGATTTAGGAAAAGCAGTAGTTGTGCACGAAGCATTGACTTCACACTGGCTCCTCTTCCACATCAAGGTTGTTTCAATTTTAAGCTTTAATAGCAGAGTAAAGAAAACTGCTCCTTTGTCCACTCTTGATTTTTCAGCTCTGGAAACTGCTTCCATATTGAAGTGAGGAATTACCAAGAGCAACTGAGTGTGTTTCTTAGGTCACAGTGACACAGTGGCCATAGGCCCTTAACAGGGAGTGACATTATATTGCAACTAGAAACTTCCTGAATTTTCTGGTGAATCTTGAGGAAGGTGTCAGTGATCTTTACTTTGAAACGTATGTTTCCTGCTCTTGAAAAGTGTAGAAAATAAATTCACATAACAAATCCAGTGCACAATTGCAGAAGTCTTCCTATCTAGAAGTATCCTTATTTATGATGTGTAGGTCCAAAGAGAAGATGTGATGTATTCCAGATTCCTGAAATGCTGTCAGAGGCTTGATTGTTTACTTTCAATATTTGGATTTAGCTTCTGTGGAGTTGAATGAGCTTAGTTTCTCTTTGCAATTTGACCAAGGTGTTCCAGAAAATTCAGCCTCTTTCAGAGGCTTTTCCACAACCAAGGAATAGGTTTCAACCTTTTAAGCTATTCTGAAACCAGCTGAGATGCATTTTGTGAGAAATACAGTTCTAGAGGAAATCTTCCCTTAGAAGATGTTGCTAGCCTCTGCCTTGTCTGTAAAGTGAACCACATGCAAGTATTTGAAAACCAGACACGGAAATACATAGGTCTGGGAATCATGGCAATTGAAAATTATTAATTAAATTTGAATTAAATTAAATTAATTACTTGGCAGGAAGAATACGGACACAGACTCGCTGGGGCCTGCTTGCCATCTAATTTACATCTATATCACTTCTCCGATTTCATTAATGTTGTGGGGGGTAGACTAGAATTGAGTCTCTTGGTTTATGTGCACATCAAAATGTTGCCAAGAAACACTTAAATTCTTTCTCCTCTGAGTGTACTCAGTTTTTACGGCAATTCAGCTATTGCACAGAAAGTGATAAGTTTTCTGCAGCCTAGTGTGAAACCAATTATGTCCCATGTGTTTATATTCATTATGATTTATTTAAAACTGGCAGGGTAAGTAATATAACTGCATCTGCTCTGAAGGAACATCCATCTAATTCCTGTTCTCTATACCCAGGGACCTGGGATGATCATGTGTGATTCCACTCAGATGCAATTATATTGTTTTCTAAATTGGCACAATGTTGGGTAAAGAACGTATTTCAAATACTTGCTGTATTTGCTGTGGCTATGTGCCCCCAGTTTTGGGTGGTGCTGGATGTTGCTGCTTATTGCCTCTGAACCAAATGTGATCTTTGTTTGGATGCTCTTTCTTATGCTGACTGGGAAGAGAGATAGTGACATTCTTTAATAAGCCTTTTTCAAACAGGTTATGCACAATAAACTGATTGGGAGTGTGCTGATAGGCTCCTTTAAAGTGGATCTGGGTACAGTGTACCTTCAACCAGGTGAGTGGTGCATTTTCTGCCCTTTTTGTCTTTTAAGTGGTTTGTGAGGCAGGGAAGGAGAGGAGAGGGAGATATGCTGCTTTTCCACTGAGGTGGTTGTGGTTTACACCAACTTAAAGCTTTTGGGAGGGTTGTTTTCCTATTTGGAGAGCAGAGTACCAGCAAAACTGTTGGAAAGAAGTTCAATACTGAAAACACCTTGGCAACCTGCCCCTTGGTGGGTAGCACTTTTCAAGGATGGCATTGCTTTAAGTGATCAGAGTGGGCAGCTGAGTGTTCTACAAAACTGAACTGCACTCATTTGTTACGGAGCATCCAAAGCTCTGCCACCTGTGTTGGGGTAGAAGGAGCAGAGGGAGGGAGAGCAGGATGGAGAGTTCAAGTAATGGTGAGGAGAGCACAAGACAAGAGGAGGAACAGATCATAACAGGAGAGAGAAGATGACAAAGAGGTGACCATGGGTCCACTTGACCTTTCATCTTCAGAGGTGTTCAGTGCTTTCTGAAATTAGAAGCTAAGAAAAGATCACCTACCTCTCTTTTGGTGTTTTTTTTTCACAACCATCCACTAAACATGTACCTTTTTCTCTTCCATAATTACTCAAGGACACAGTCTCTTCTTTGTCTTTGGGAAAGAACATATTTAGGCCACTTGCCGTAGATGTCAGAGTTACAGGAAGAGTGTAGAGTCATTCAGGCTACCTTCTCTGCAGAGTTTCTGTAAGAGTCAGTGGAGAGAAATGGCCTATCTGAAGTGAGCAGTCTACATACGTGCTCAGGCTGTGTTAGTCTCTGAATTCTGCCCCATACCTCCTGCTCACCCTCTAACAGGAGGGTGATGTTTGAGGGTTGATCTTGAGCTCATATCCCAGATACACTGTGGTCTCTCCTTCCCACTCCTTTACCCACCCAAGGTGACATCCAAGGACTTAACATATAATCTTAGGGTCTTTCTCAGGGTTCTTGAAGTAGGGTTACAGAAAGGGCTGTTGTGGGTGAATTGCCTTGTACGTTTTCCCCCTTGAAAGGTGGAGCTTAACCTGCTTCTGGCTAATTCTTCCTCTGACGGCTGTCCACTCTCCTTCCTTCCTTTCTCAGCTGACTTCCAGTGTTACGGTGGCCACAGCACCCAGCAAGGGTTTTGCTGCCACAGAGTTCTGAGATCTTCAGACAGTTCTCGTCAAAGAGGTGGCCTTTCCTCATAAAGCTTTAGTTCAACTGCTGAAATCTCACCCAGCCTTCCACTGGTCTTTAGTCATTGATCTCAGTAAACATTGATGAAAATGAGCTTGTTTCTCACAAGCTCTGGATCAATCCTTTGCTTGCCTTTTTGATCACACAACATTTTGGACTCTCTAGAAGTGTCTGGTATATCAGTACACTTCAGCACAATCCCTCCAACAGAACAAACGTTGTTGGATGTACCTTTTCTGGGAGTGAAGAGGAAAATATTTGCATTTTTTTATGTCCTCTATTTGAGTGTTTAAGCTTGTCCTTCTTACAGGTCATCAGTTTTGTGACAAGTGGGCACTTCTCACAGACCCTGCTGACATTAGGACAGGAGCCAAGGGGTACCTGAAGTGTGACATCAGTGTGACTGGGAAAGGTGATGCAATACAAGCTACACAGAAAACAGCTGATACTGAGGAACAGATTGAAAAGTACTGCAATAATTTTTTGGGGGGTTTTGTTGTTTTTTTTTTTTAACTGCTTTCTTCCTTACTAGGTGCCTCAATAGTCCTCTGTCCTCATTTCAGTCCTTTCCTTTTTAACGTGGGGTTAATAGCAGGATAACACTGTACACTTGGCTGTTCTCACATGCTCAAAGAGAGTTTTTACAGTCCTCTCATCTAAATTGAAGGGCATGTTAGGGTCACTTCTCTGCAGCTGATAGAATAGACCAAGTCCTGTTGGCTAAGTTACAAATTACCCCTGACAGAAGGTTCATTGATCTGAAACCAACTAATGATTTCTTAAAGCAGTGAAGCAAGAAGAAAAAATATGAGGAAAGCCTATTCCTTCTCCACTCTCGGATGCGTGTGTATGGATATCTCCATATCCTTAAATAAACTCAAGTCCATTATCATTCTCCTTGTAAAATACAGAAGTTCAAGGTGGTAAATATGCTACCAGCATAATTTAAATTTTACTGAAGCAATGTTTCTGGTCAGTGCTGACATCCTGGACCTAGTCTGTGGAAAGTCACCAAGCTGATGGAGGACTGGAGCACAGGGTCTATGGGGAAGGGCGGTGGGAGTTGGTTTTTTGAGCCTAAAGAAGAGCACTCAAAGGGGTATAATACATGAAGAGAGCAGAGACAGGCTCTTTTCAGATGAGTGGCTCTTTTCAGTAGAAGGATGAGGGCTTTGGAGGCAGGCAAGAACAAAGGAATTTCAGAAAAGATTTTTTTTTTACCATGGAGATGGTCAAATGTAACAGGGGCCCGAAGAGAGTGGGAAATCTCTGTCCTTTAAGATATTCAGAATTTACTGAACAAGGTCCTGAGAACTTCATCTGACTGGACCTGATTCTATATCACATAGACAAGTTTGCTGAGTAATGCCATATCATTTTCTAGTGGTAAAAATATATATTTTTTGGTTCAAATGAAAAAGCAAATTCATACACCTTTTTGTGTCTTCTCAGGTGCGTGCTAACTCAAGGTCACAATGCTGTTGGAAAAAATATCATTTCATTGTCCAAGTTTTCAATTTTAAGAAAATGGCTTCTCTTTTCCTTTCAGGAATCTCTTGATCCCCAAAGGCTTTCCATCTGAAAGACCATGGGCCAGATTTTATGTGAGAATTTACAAAGCAGAAGGACTTCCGAAGATGAACTCTAGCATCGTGGCCAATGTCACCAAAGCATTCATAGGCGACAGTAAGGACCTTGTGGATCCCTATGTGGTGGTCATGTTTGCAGGTCAAATGGTAATTGGGATCCTCTTGATCACAAAAGCAGACTTTCTTTCCTATTAGCTGTGCTACAGGCAGGTGATTATGCTGATGTCCTTTAACTTGTAGTTACATAAATTAGGTAAAACATGTATCTTGGTCATCAGAAATTGTTCAGTTCTTAAATTATGCAGAAATAAAGTCATGGAGGCACTTAATGCCAGCAGATCTAGCATCAGCCTCACAGCAGTAGGTTAGAGGCAGGCAGCAGGAGGGGAAAGAGAATTCTGTAGCACTGTTACTAAAATATTGAGTTACAAGACAGTGATTTACCCAGCACAGTATTAGGTAAGTGCTATGTTCTGGTCTCCCTAGAGTGAGATAAGGAAGCAGGGCTGAAATCAGTGAGGATGGTTCAATCAGAGTTTCAGAGCTGTGCATTGATTTCTGAATTACTCTGAAATTCAGGACCTTCTCAGCTTTCCTGTGGGTGGAGTAAGCATTCTAGCAGTGTGGCACAGTGTTGCCTGGCTTCATTGCTCCTAGAGCAACTTCAGCATCAAACATGGTGTGACAGATTACTGCTTAGAGGGGCTTCTGACTCTGGTGGAAGAGGAGTGTAGAGGAGGTCCACGGGCCTGGTTCCCCTGGGGTACACCCATGAGACACTGTATCAGGGAGCCTGTCTTGATTATTGGTGTAAATAAACAAAGGATCAAAATGGAAACTATTTTAAGCCAGCAATGCTTTCTGTGTGCAAGGAAAATTTAGGGACAGCTCCAGTCAGTCCTTTCCAAATATTTCAGGCATGAGAACAAGGCTCTTGATGCTGATTGCGTGTTTTGTCGTGGATCCAAATTGCAAAGTACTACTTCTTATACTACTGTGGATTAAAACAGGCAAACACATGCAGCACCTTCAGGTTCAATAGAGGGCTAACAAAGACATAGTAATGGGTCACTGATGTGAGTTCGGACACTGGTGTGCAAAATATGGGTTTATAGGCAGCGTTGGTGGGTTTTCTGACTCAGTTCTCCCCAGCTAATGTGAAAGCAGAAGTCATGCCATGGCCAGTGACTGCACAGACTGTGATACAGTCCTGCCATCTCCTTAGGTTTGGAGGAATAGCTCCAGGACCTACACCTCCTGCACATAGGCATACGTCCAGAACATGAACCACAATAATCATATTTTATGCTAGATAAATTGCCTCATTTAAAGTAATCCCATTGGCACATGCAGCCTGGCACCTGTAATGAATTTAGTCTTTTATGAGAAAAACTGCGCTGCATCACCACTACCCAGATATTTTAAAAGACATTTGAAGATGTGCAGTTTGTAGCAGAAATGCCAAAGTCTGGTTTTACAGATACTTTTAGTGGATAACGATCCTGAAGAGTTAGATTTTATTCCAGGCTCTGCTGTTTTCCAGTGAGAAATCTTTAGCCATAATGTGGTCTTTTATTAGATATGGAGGGCAAAATGAACAAGCTAATAGAAAAGCCAAAGTACTTTCAAGATAGATTATTTGTACTTTAGAAATGGCCAGAGAGATGTTGCTAAGCACAATTTCTGCTGTACTCCTTGCCTTCTCCAGAGTTCAACCCCTCTGGAGTTAAGTTTGCTGGACTTTCATTTCAGGGCCGGACAACAGTGCAAAAGAACTGTGCAGATCCCATGTGGCATGAACAGATTATCTTCAAAGAAATGTTCCCTCCACTCTGTCGAAGAGTCAAAATCCAGGTCTGGGATGAAGGCAGCATGAATGATGTGGCCTTAGCCACCCATTTCATTGATCTGAAGAAAATATCAAATGAACAAGATGGTGACAAAGGTAAAGGGGAAAATGTCTGTTCCAGGATATGCCCCTAAGATAAAATCTACTTGCATGGGATCTTGGCACTGGCTAATCCTATTTTAGGAATATCCAGAGTTAAAGTGTTGGTTCTGATACACCTTCTGTTGCTTAATTTCACATTATATTACACTGTGCTCAGTGCATGGAGGGTCTGACGTTGTTCTTGTTAAAGGGCTGCTGCCTACTTTGGTACCATCTTTGTGGCTGTGGCAATAGTCTACTCTAATCCACAGGGGATGACTGATGTAAGTTTATAGTTCATGTGAGTTTCTGTTGAGCAATGAAGCCACAAAATGAAAATCACTAAAAATCAATGGCAGAGTGGGCTTGTGTTTTTGATCTACCCACTGGAAGCAAAGTGTTTAGGTAAGGCTCAGCTGGGCGCTATCACAGCCCAGGGAGGCACTGTGAACTAGTGTGTTATCCTCTGTGTGAGGAGAGGCTCGCTATCTGGAGTCTTTTCACCGATGTTTGAGTCTGCATGTATAGCCTTGTTGATGTTGTGTGACCTATGTGTAGAACATGGTCAATTATCACAGCTCAGTGAAGGCACAGTGACTCCTTAAACCTGCCAATTCAAATGTGTATCTGAGTCCTTAATCAGAAAATAAAAGAAAAATTCATATAAACTGAGTGACACAGACTTGGAAACAATTTGAACTAAAGGAGAAAGCTTCTATCCTCTCCCATCATGTCCCAGCCCTTAGCCTGCAGCGGCAAGCTCTTTTTTCAAGAGATGCAATAGACCTCCTGCCCAGCACGTGTGGTACCATGACCTTCTGAGAAAGAGCTCCAAACCAGCAGAGTCGCTTGGGTATTGGCAGAGGTTCTTTGGTGTCTAAGAATTGCCCTGCAAAGCAGTGCTCTGTGTGAAGTGATCCCCAACTGCACAGAAATGGGTCCAGGTTTGGCTTTTGGGGCATTAGAGGCAGGATTTCTTGGAGCAGACAGTGAGGAGAGCATGCTAACACCTAACAGAAAAGCCACAAAAGGTACTTTATCTCCAGGATTTTTGCCTACCTTTGGGCCTGCCTGGATCAATCTCTATGGCTCACCCAGGAACCACAGCCTCATTGATGACCACCAAGAGCTGAATGAAGGTTTTGGAGAAGGGGTCTCCTTCAGGGGACGTCTCTTCCTTGAGATTGCTGTGGAGATACTTTCAGGAGGAGCCCGTGAGTCGAAGTTTTCAAGCATTATCAAGGATATCAAATTGTCATCTAAAGATAAAGACTTCAAAGCACTCAAAGGAAAAGACAAAACTGAGAAAGCAGGAGAGGACCGAAAGTCAGCTTCTCCTTCAGACAAGATGAACTCAACTGAAGTGGAAGTTGAGCCTTTTGATGTACCTTTAGAGGTCAGTATGATATCAAGAGAATGGTTGTCACGTGTCGGTAAACCTCCAAGAACAGCACTGGTGTGTGTGTTTGGGGTCAGGCCATATAATACTGCCTTTTGTGCTCCCTGGTTTCTCCATGCTTCCACATTCTTGGGACCTCCCCATAATAATACAGCACAAATGCAGTGTTTAGTGTGTACCTGTAAGTCAAAAAACTATCAAGTAAGATTTGGTGTTCATAAAACTTAGTCTCCTGTCCTATTATTCTTTTTGCACTAGCTGCATCCACATGTTCCTACTAGACACTTATCTAACTTAATATCTGCTAGAGAGCCAGTGTGGGCAGCTGGGAATTATAAAGCCTGACTTCCTGCATTCATCCAAGAAAACCCATGGTTGTCAATTGAAGTCAATAGAGAATCACTGACATAGATTTTGTGCAAATGCAGAGAGATAGATGCAGTCTAGCCTGATTTAGTCTCTTCCTTTAATATTACATTGCCAATGTGGTGTTAGCGTTAGGTTGATAATCTCTTTAGAAGAAGAGCTGAAAATTATGTTCTCAGTTTCAAACAGTGTTAATTGATGTTTGCCTAATTCCATCTGTTGTATAGGATTACATCATGGGAAGATCTGCACTGTGGTGCTTTGAGTAGGTTGGACAGTTGTGGCAGGGCGTGTGGGCTTGGGAGCAGGGCCAGTGTTGGAGCTTTGATTCTCTGCTCCACCACATCACTGTCTGGGAGCAACAGCAATTACTGCATAAGCAAGCTCTTTTTTTTAACCCAATAAATAGGAAAAAAATATTCTCATAACCAATTTTCCTCTCATTTTCGTGTATCTATGACAACTGCCTGAAAGGAGGTTGTGGTGAGGTGGAGGTTGGCCTCTTCTCCCAGTCAGCTAGCAATAGGACAAGGGGAAATGGCCATGAGTTGTGCCAGGGGAGGTTCAGGTTGGATATTAGGAAAAATGTCTTCGCTGAAAGAGTGGTTAAGCATTGGAACAGGTTCCCCAGGGAAGTGGTGGAGTCACCATTGCTGGAAGTGTTCAAAAAATGAGTAGATGTGGTGTTTTGTGACATAGTTCAATGAGCAGGTTCAGTCAAATTTGGACTTGATGATCTCAGAAGTCTTTTCCAACTTTGATGATTTTGTGAATCTATATCATTGATCAAAACTTTGGCTTTTGTAGTGCGAGTTCTAGCTCACTTCTTAAGATATGTGTCCTTCATTACTTCTGATTCTTGGTCTTTCAACTCCATCTCTACAAGTAAATAGGAGAGGAGCAATTATTCTTTGGTCTTGAGGCCTAGCCTTGAGAAGTGCTTTTTCTTGGCATGTGCCCTGGCACTTCTGGCATGAGGGCTGGCTGGAGTGGGTCAAGGAGTGTGTTGGCAGAGAACTGGCATGGGCAATTGCAAGCCAGTTGTGTGAACCTGTGCCCCGCTCTTACTTATTTACTCATATAGTTGTAAATTACCTCTGTCCCTCAGTTCTTCTCTGAAGACTGTAATAGAGGTGACATTCAAAGACCTTTATTTCCATATAAATTTTCCTTTATATGCAATAAATCCATTATGAGTAGCTCAGACACTATGGTCTTAGGTCCTGGCGAAATACCCCAGGTAGGGAAACAAACCCTGCTGTAACACCAAAAAACATTAATAGTAATAATAAGGATTTATTTCCAGCTGCTGTGTCTCAGTTTCAAATAGAGAAGGAATAAAAGGCAACAACATGATACAGTGATGCTTGATATTCTTTTGGTTTTGACATTCAGCAATATTTCGTGCTACAGTAGACAGTAATTGTATTACAACTCTGAAAGGAAAAGCAGGAACTGGAGACATTACCAATAATGTGAAAAATGTCTCATAGACCCTCCAAGACAACAGAGGCAAATTATCCATCCCCACAGCACAACTTTATTGACCTAGTCCAACAGCAAGAAGATATTAAAATTTGGTTTTTTTATAATGGGAGATAGATGCGTGTGTCGTAGTCTCTGAGCCTCGGCTTTATTAGACACCCTATGTTCTGGATTTCATACTGGAAAAGTATAAAAAGCTAAAGTTACTCTGGAGCTGCACTCTGTTTGTGCTGTTGACTTTATACAATGCTGCTAATCCTTTCACTGAAGACCTATGCTCTTTTGCTGTGTATGGCAGAGGTTTTTCAAAATGCAGAGATCATGGACTGTGTCAAAAAGTTTTTCTGCTTTGCAGAAGACAGGGAAACAAATATTCATGTAGAGATGATATTTCATTCATTGCCTCACACACATTGCAGAAGAAGCTACTGCTGATCTTGCCTAATGGGCCTCAGTTTGCACTTGTGAAATGAGAAGGGTTTGGATGGGAAGATGGCAGCACCTGGGGTGTAAATCTGGGGAGAACTCAAACCATAAAGTATGTCACCTTTGAGCTTAGTCTTGGCTTGGGCCTAATAGCTTTTTTGTTAATGACCCAAGAGCATCAGAAGTGTTAGCTGGTCCTCCTTGATTGAGAGTCCATCCCAGGGACAAGCAGATGCTGGGTCTCCCATAGGTGTAAACAGAGCCCAGCAGAGCCTTAAAACTCCACAAAAGACCATTACGCTTTTCCTTTGTCCTTTAAGAAATAGTAAACGGTAAAACAAATGCCAACATTTTCCTCCTTCTTCTCCAATAGATCTATGAAGAGAAATTTGAGGAATTCCTTCTCTTTGGGACATTTTTTGAAGCCACAATGATTGATAGGAAGTTTGGGGACAAGCCAATAACCTTTGAGGTTTCTGTTGGTAAGTGTGTTATGGTCTTACCCAAAGCAGAGGGGGAGCCTCAGGAGCAATGGGATGATAGGTGTTACTGACTGGTGTGTCTCAGGGTTCAGGAGTCAGCTTCAGAGTAGAGCTTACATTTGAGTTAAACCCTGATTATCATTTCTCTGGATAACTGTCAAGCTGAGCATACTGATGCTGTGTTATGCCCCAAATGCCCTGTATTAATACAAATCCTCTCACCCACTATATACAGCAACTTAGCCAGTATTTAGCCTCTTATGTGAGATCAAACTCACATAATTTACTTCAGGCTGAGTTCATTCTGTGATGTCCATTGCAATTAGTCCCTGGCTGTGAGGGAGCCCTTTTTGGAAAGGATCCCTGTCCATTGTATTGGCCAATCCCATTAATTACCTGTGGGTCTGGAGTGGGGCAGGGGGGTGATGTACAGCCAAGACTCAAATTGAATGCACCAGCTTGTCCTAACATTCTCCTGGTAAGTCCTTTCCTCTTCCAGTGGAAAGCAGGACTGTACTCCATGTGCTCCTCATCATGGAGCTAGGTTGTCCATGGAAGCAGACTGAAGAGAAAATGAAGACATTTTCATGAACATTGAGTGCATATTTTCAAAGCAGAAGAACTTTCTCTTAAGAGAGAAATTGGTCTCGTTTCCCTTGCAGGGGTTTGATTATCTCTGTACCAGACCCAGCAAGAGCCCAGGTGCACGGTAGCACCCTGACACTTTCAGTCTTTGCTCGCGTCCATGACTGTGCTCAGCTGTAAGGCTATGTGTGCAGGGAGAGATGCTGTGACAAACAGGAATCAAGGAGTGATACTGATTCCTGCCGAAACTTAGCAGGAAGCTGAGCTGAGAATGACAAGAAACTCATTTAAATAGTTGGGCAAGAAACGATATTGATTCTTGTCAGAATTAATACTAAAGATGAATCTGGCTCTGAATTCTGGACCTGAACATCTATTAGCTACCTGTGTAGTGGAAATTTGGATCCAAACTTGGCAAGTTGTCATTATTTACACAAAAGGCTGAACCAACAATTCAGATCAGGAGGTCATATGGGGTGATTCAGTACACTCTTCTCTTGCAGGGATTATTTTCTGCCTGTCTCTTTTAAAATCTGTAATTATCAGTTTGATGGATGTACCTCTTTCCCAGTGCTAATTGCCCTTTAAAGCAAAATCCTTTTCGGGAAGATGATTGTATCATTAGCAGAGTTGTCTGGCATTAGGCTTGAAGCTGAGGCCTCAAAGCATTGTAATTACTAACTCTGCAACCCTACTATACAAAATTTACTTGTCTGAAAAAGAGTTTATCACTTCTGAGACTAAACTTTGAAATGATCATCCATATGTTTGAAGAAAACATACATTTTCTGTGTAAATCAATGCCATATCAGGGCTCTGGAGTATAGAAATATCAACAGCAGTATTGTTTTGGTTTCTGAATTTCTTTAGCAAAAGCTGGAGGTCCTGGGGGCCAGCAACCAGAGGATCACATCAGTTAGTGATGTGATATCCTAGGTATATATCACATGGGACAGGTAAGGAAACACTGTCCTGGCACCTGACATTCCACAGACAAACATAACCTGTCACAACCTTTATAAACTGTGGTGTGGTTAAAACAGCTAAATGAACAGGAGGGGACAAAGATTTCCCACTGGTATGACTGGTTGTTTTCTTTTTTTAAACCCATTCATGTTTACCACCTCCAAGTTAGACATCTCCTGTAACCCTGGGTCTCTAGGTAACTTTGGAAGTACTACTGATGGGGTGTCAGCAGGAGCTGGAGGGAAAAAGAAGACACATAATGGAGAAGCAGAAGAAAGCCTTCTGCATGAGGGGGAAGATGACATTTCTCATGACCTTGGAGTACCCCTGATATCTACCACACCTCCCGAGAAGCCACTGATCACAGGTGGGAACAGGTGAGGATCTGTGTTTCAAAAATGTCATGTAGGACTCTGGTTCTTATTTTATAATCCTGTGGGACTCATTGAGGAACCTTGGCAGCATTAAAGAGTTTGTGTGAAATGGAGGCTTTTAGGTCCTCAATTACATCTCTCACAACAGTAAATTTTTTAGTCTTCACTGAAGTGAACAGGCTCTGAGCCATTTTATACTCATCTAATCTTGGGCTCTTGAACCCTTTCTAAAAGGGCTGTGTTACACCAACTGTACATTGAAAAGCTGCAGGAAAACACAACTTCAGTGCCATCCCTGGTTTAGGGTCCCACACTGTGATCACAAGTAACATCCAGCCAGTGTCCAGCTCCAGAAGCACAATACCACATGTGAAATATTGACATCTGGTCAAGGCAAATTCAACTTCCCAGAACACTTTCCAGAGCTAATAATTACAGATACAGACTTAAACAGCAAGTAGTAACAGAAGTAGGAGGAAATAGTCCTTGAGAAAAGAAATGGAGCAATGGAAGAAAACATGCAGAACAGTTCTTCTAAATAGCCTTGTTTATAAACAGAATCACAAAGGTTTAATTCATTCGAAAGATGCTAATAAAAAGAAATATTTTCTTTATCGCTTTGGTAGGTAGAACAATCCCCA
This sequence comes from Corvus hawaiiensis, assembly GCF_020740725.1. Taxonomy (NCBI): domain Eukaryota; kingdom Metazoa; phylum Chordata; class Aves; order Passeriformes; family Corvidae; genus Corvus; species Corvus hawaiiensis. Next base: position 33,603,806 of record NC_063238.1, read on the forward strand.
ATATAGGTGACTGCCAAGACTAGATGGTACCTCTTTCTTTAGAAGGCCAAGCAGTCTACAGATACAAGGACCAGGAGGAAAATATCAACCTGGATCTGTTTGGTTTCTGGATATCTCTAAATTTAAAAAGCACTTTCATTCTTTTCTGCAGTCGATGGCTCACTTAGATTAAATAAGAACTTGTGAAAGAAAACAAGAATGACAATATCATGGTAAAAAATTTTGGTTTTGCAGCAAGTAAAAAAAAAGAGGGAAAAAACCTCAGTGCTTGATAGAAGGATTGTTGCCTTTCCTTGTTAACAGAACTGCAGATTTGGGTGCATGCAGAGCATTATTATCCTCCCTGAGAGAAGCTGGGATTTTTTAGTTTTCCCTTAACAAGAATTTAGATTTAAAGAACTGTTATAAAAGAATGAATCACTCTTCAAATCAGCTATTTGCTTCTTGGCTTGCTCCCGTATTAATAAAGTTTTCTCTCATTAAAGATCCCTTTTCCTCAAATTTATGTAGAATGCTGCATATTTTTTTCCCTCCTGTGCTATTTAAAACAGCTTGGCCAGCCACAGATACCAATTAATGAGTTTTTCATTGTCTTCTTATAATGGCATCTTACTGGTCTCACCACTGGATATTTTTAGTATTAATCAGTATTTAATGGGATATTCAGTAGTTTAGATAAACTGCATTTTAGATTCATAAATGAATAATGGAAAACAAAAAGAAGAGTATATTTTGGAGATTAAAACCACTAACTAATTAAAGGATCAGGCAAAGCAATAAGGCTTCTAAAGCAGACCCCGTGATACTGCCAGGAGTTTTCCACATTTATGTCAAAACTTATATACTAAGGATAAGATAACACTGAAAAAATTCAAATTCCTCAAAATTGTGATAGTGGGAATAATAGACATGAAATTTCAGTTTTCCATTTGAATTTTTTTATGGCTATATACTCATCTTAGTAAATCCAATGAAAAAGCTCATAAGCTCTATGAATTTCAGGTTAATATGTTCAGGCCCTGGGAGATAGTTGAATTGATTTTCTCTTTTATGGAAGCACCAAAATTAATGATGCCCAAGGCCTGTGTAGCTCTGCTGTGCACCAAATTCAATGGGTAATTCTCACTTTGTAGTAGGTTATTGAGGAGAAAGTAAATGGAAAATTCTCTCTCTTTTGATATCACATGGGGAACTAAAATGAAGTTAACAGAGAAGATATTAATCTTTTTAAGTGGAAAAAATTCACACATAAACCTCTTAGGGGTGTGTGGAAGTTTGGAGTCATTGATATGACACTCAAGAACAGCAAGTGATTTGATTTCCATGGTCTTGGTTTGATGATGAAAGACATGTGGCCAGTTCTACCTGAAATCACTGAGACTATCTGAGGCCATTAGAGCCATGGCCAGAAGAACGTGAAGTGGTTTGCAGATGTTCATACACATTAAAAAGGTCTCCACTGTCCCACCATTGGTATGGAAAATGAGGAGACCTCTATTCCTCTATTGTTAAATCCAGTGTGGCCAAGCAATTAAGTTTCATGAGGCTGTAGTATTTATATAAAGGAGGACAATGTGCTTATCAGATATATGGACTTGACATAGTACCTATTACAGCTCTAATCAAAACATCAAGCTTTGTGGCAGGTCTGCAGAGACTCTGGTTATGCTGGCATCCTGCTCATTTTTTTTCAGTGCAAGTCACTCATGCAGCTGAGCACACAAAGCAGAGTTACAAGAAGAGTCAATATGACAACTTGGACCTAAGATCAACAGTGCGAAAAGAGAGAGCAGTGGATCCATTTTATCACTGAGTTATTATGAGTTTGGTACTACTTTTACTAAGCAGGGCCTTGCAGATCAGTTTCTGATAGGGAATGTCAGTCTCCACAAACTCTGAAAAAGAGCATCTTGTGGAAGTAATGTGGTGTTGAGACTCTGCCATGCCTCTCCCACTGTGCAGTGTGTGGAACCATTGCTTTTGGAGAGGTGATCAGATATTAGTCTTTGTTCCTTTTTCCCTCGTGGCTTCCCACCATTAATAGTATTTCAGAACCTCTCTGCATGCCTTTTTGTCTGGCTTTTCTCCCACCCTGGAAAGCACTGAAAGTAGATCCATTGATCTCAAACCTTTTCTCTTCAGGGATCTCACAGATAGCATAAGTGATGTTTGTGTTTGCTCTTTCCAGGATTTACTTGTCAGTTCGTGAGAACACATCCTGTTGTGTCTACAGTTTCTGTGCTGTGAGAGCACCAAACAATTTTTCTTTGCTCTGCCTCCCCTTGAACTGCTTTGTCATCTTCATGATCTGTTCCCTACCTTTGTTTTCACAGGAACTACCAGTACCTGCCATATGATGAGAGGAAGCCCTGTACCTGTGTAAAGAGCTACTGGGGCAACCAGACCTTCCGGCTGTACTCCTCCAACACTCTTGAGAAAATGGCAGATCACCTGGTAAGTGGCAACCATCCTCCCAGGCTCCTGTACTCAGTAAAGTATAGCAGTGAGAGGCCACATTTCCCAAATCTGGCCTTCAAAATTTTGCCCAGCTGCATTCCTTGTTGTTAATTTTGTGAGAAAGTAGCTGATATTAACCCTTTCCTTTTTTCTCCCCCCAAATTGCTTTGAACTATTAAAGCTGCCCAAGTATTCCTGACCACAACTCTATTTTTTGGCTGTAGGTCTGCATTCTTTCCTCAGCAATGTTTTATTCTTTGTAAAAACATTCAAACAAAAAAAATATGAGATACAGAGCAATTCTGTCTCCTATGGCTCTTCCTCTAATGTCTTCTTGCCATATATTTATGCTGGGCACTCCTTAAAGGACAGTATTTGCTCTTAGTTTTCCTAAAACATTGACAGAGACAGAATGGCATATTATCTTAAGGGCAGTCACTCTGATGTCCTAGTCATAGTGATCTCCCATAATGATGGTTTTTTCCTGCCCTTGTTTAAAGTTGACTATCAACAGTCTCAAGAATGTAGGTTTTGCTGTTTGGTTTTTTTAAAAGTGACTTCTAATGCTGAATATTTTAATGTGGGGCACTGAGATTAAGAGTCTGATTCATCCCTCATTTATCCATATATATCTCGTGAGCAGTGACACTGAAGTCATACTTATGCAAGGTTGTATCAGGAGAATACAATGACTTATAAGCCAACGTTTTGAATCCAGGTATTTGAAAATTAAACAACTGAATATACAAATGTGGAGAGATATGTTTGTCAGTGCACCTGAACCCCCACAGGCCCTGCTGGAAATCCAGCTATTTATTTTAGCTTGTGAGAACAGACTCCATTCCTCATGGACAACAGCAGGTTTTGTGATGGACCTTACATATGGATTTAGGTGACCACTGAAGTTTAAGATGTTAACTCCAGCAGCTTGCTAAAGTTAAGCAGCAGGGTTAGAAACAGAACCAAGAAGAACTAGCTTTTTTTCTCCTACCTAACAGATAATGTTTCTCACTGATTGATCTTCCTCAAAGAAGTAAGAACACAAAGTTGCTCCAAGCAGTAATAGCTTGGACTAGTAATTGGAAAGACTGGGAAAAGGTCAAAATATATTATGTCTTTTCTCTGTGCACTTCAAGTATAGTGATATATCAAAGGTTCTTTCTGTCAGGCCACAAAGTTTCCCTTTGAATGAGCCTCCCTCATTCCTGCTAGTCATAAATGGTGCTGTAACACCGACAGAATGACAGAGTGCCCTCCTGTGCATAATGGCTTTCTCATGTGTTTTTCATAGGAAGAATCATTAGAGCAAGTAAAGGACTTGATCAAGGTTTCAGAGACTGCAGCTGAGGAGAAAATGAAGAAGACCCTAAATGGTTTTATCAATCAAAGCAGGTAATAACATTTACTAGATGCATACAGAAAATCAAATTTAATGCTGGCTACAAATTCAAGGCTAGGCAAGGAAACTGATGATAATTTTTAAAAAGTACAGTAAACTTACTGAGATATATATTTTATTTATTCTTCTGTAAAAGTAAAGGCCTTCCCAAATTACAGTTTCTATTTAGACTGAGAAAATATTTATTGCTATTTTCCATATTCAGAACTGACAATAGACAATTGCCAATCATTGTCATATTATTTTGGCTTTCAGGACTCTAAGAATACGTTGCATATGTGATAAGTAGGATTTAATAAAGTGTGTGATAGATACACTGTAAAAAATAAAAAGACAAGGTTAATATAAAGACAAAGGATGCCACATTTTGGTATGGATCCAGTGGGCTCTGTATCAAATGACATGATTGGGCTCAAAATAGGTATAACCCCTTATTTCTAGATATTATTAACCCATTTCTCTGAAGCGTGGTGCAGAGGTTTTGGATTCTTTTCTTTGAATCTTATAGTTGCATAATATTTTAGAGATTTTCAGCATCTTTGTCTTCTGCTTCATGTACTGCAGCAGACATAGAACATTCCAATGTATTTTAGCACATTAGGATTCTCACTTTAAAAAAATAACAGATTTAGAAAACCTGCTATTCATGTGTCCTAGGACGTTCATGGTCATTGCTGAAAAGAAGCCCAAAGGGTTGAACTACACTGCTTTGGACAAAAAGAGGCTCATGCTGTTCAAGCAAGAGTTGGTATGTGTGTTCTTTTCCTATAAGCATTGATGTAATGAAGATTACTGAAAGCACACTGGTTGTAGACATTTTATTTTTTGTTTGATTCCACCATATGGGAATGCTTTGTAATTCATATGAATATAGTATCCATGAGCATATTTTTTAATAAATCCCACTGTGCTTAATGAAGAGTTGCCAGATACACTAAAATGAATCCAAAGATGTTGCTTTTAAATACAAATAAGACATTATAATAATGAGATTATTGTTCTTGTCCATGCATCTTAAAATGGCATGATGCTGAGTTTAGTGGAAAAGCACCAAATTTACACTGCTGTTAGACATTTAACTACTGTGGTGCTGCTGAACCTCAAGACTAGTAAAGTCTGGCATTTGATATTCCTGGACCTAGTAATCTCCTCCAGGGAACCAGTGAGAAGAAACAAAACTGGATGGAGGTCATCTGAGTATTTATTAGCTTTTTTTACTGCTTGTAGCACAAAAGGTTGTGCCTTCTGGCAGGATTAAGGCCCAGTAATTCCAGGTGGCAATCACATGTTTTTGGGGGCTTCCATACATGCAGTATACACACAAAGACCAAACGGAGGACATTCACTTTTTGTGTTATCCAGCTCCAAAGAGTTTATCTGTTTCTGTTGTGACAAAGAAACATTGAACAAAGTGTCTCCATCTTCTCTTTTTGACTTGAATCAAAGACTGGTCCTCTTCCAGTTCAAACTACTTGATAACAGATGAAAAGTATTTATTGTCTTTCCTGACTGCAGGAAGCAATGTCCAGTGATGCCAAGGGAATTGTTCAGCAGCAGAAAAAGAAGATGCCACTAGATGAAATGATTCGTGAGACTCAGAGCTTTATAGATAAAATTCGTTTCTTGGTTGATGAGGTAATCCACACAGAATTCAGAAAAAATTAAAATCCAAGACTTGGCTTTAATTTTCATAATCCCATGTGATTAATAAATCCTGGCTTGGTTATCCAAAGAGTTCTCCTTCAGATATCTGGACCCAATCCTGTTTTGCATTGAGTGGACCTGTTATCAAACCGGGGTAGGAAAGGCTGGGCTGTGTGGTATGGAGAGGATGCATCACAGATATATTTTTTATAATAAGGTCATCCGATACCTTGTGGCTTGGAGAAGCCAACTTTCTGATCTGAACTCATGTCTCCACCTGTATGGACACCTGTTTGGATTTGGACTTAGATGAGCTCAGGGGTGTCTATATTATTTAGCTTGAGAATAACAGAAGAATTTATTTATTTGGTTGGGCCAAAAGCTAGCCACTGGAGAGCTGTGCCTCTGAGAGCTGCCTGTGCTCACAAACCAAACAGGGCCATGGCTGTTCCCTGGCTCAGAGACCAAGTGGCACAGCGGCATGGTTGCATCCTACACACAAATTCTCTTCCTTCCAATAACAGAGTAATCCTGCTTACAGTTCCTCCGGGGAACAGCCCCTTGGCTGGTCTTTGTTTCAAACCTCACTGAAGCTTTGCTTGGGGAAACATTATTTGGGACAGGGCAAGGTAATCTCACTGAGCATCGTCACAAGCAGAAAAGATGATCATATGCCAATGTTTGAGTTTGGTCCTGGTCCTTTTTGGTTTGCTGGTGTAATGAAGTTGATGGTATTTCCATGGTAGTTACTTATGTGGTCTGTGGTTAAGTTATTTCCTGGGACAGAGTTATACCCAGATCCTTAATTTTAGTTTCTCCTAAAATGATTTATGAGGTGGGTGCTCCTTAATCACTCTACAAAGCTCTTTACCTTCAGCTGTAATTAGACATGGAGGTGTGGACTGCAAAGCATGAAGTGACAGCCTCTTTTAGTTCAGGTGCACATCTGCCACTCCACAGGAGCCATGAGGGCATCAGAGTGTTTCAACAAAAATACAATGGTGGTGGCTCACAGAAAAAATTCAGTTTTAGTTCAATATTCTTTGTTTAACAGCCGCAGAATACAGTGCCTGATGTGTTCATCTGGATGATCAGCAACAACAAAAGAGTTGCATATGCAAGAGTCCCAGCAAAAAGCATACTCTACTCCCCAGCGAAAGAGCAGAGAGGCAAGGACTGTGGGAAGATTAAAACTCATTTCCTGAAAGTAAGTCTTTGGCACTCTGCAAACACAGGTAATGCCTGGGGGGCATTAGGTATTCAAATTTCTTCCAGGGATGATATTTTACAGATTCATCTTTGTAGTGTAAAAATATGTACAGATTTGTATCTGCCATTTATTAGTATTTGCTTCTTACATTTATGCTTGTCATTCTTTAAGCACTGTATCATTGCTAGGCTTTAGATGTATGAGCAATTAATTCCCTTACTACTTCTTATGGCAAGTATAGAACATTGTTTATCAATGTCTGTATACATAAACAAATAGAAAAGGTTCAGCCTCTTTGCTGGCAAAAACGTCAGAATGCAGCACATGAAAGTCTGCGAGCAGACTGGTGAGAGATCAGCACTCAGCAAGGAAACCTAGGTATTCAGGGGTAATACAGGAATTATTTATACTTTCTATTTAAAACATGCATAAGTTTGTGCAATATATGTCCAAAATACTGTTATGGGATTATTCATGTTGAAGGAAAGCCCTAGTGGATATACTCCTACAAAGGCAGGGAGACTGGTAGTACCTAGAGTGGAATACTGTGCAGTGTAATTGCCACTGTGACAATCAGGAAAAACCCAAATGCTCCAGACAACAGTAGCTTCATATAATGACATTTTAGTGGTTTTTCACCTTGGACTTCTGGGAATACTCCCATAAAGCACAGCTAAAGAGCAGATAAAAACATCTAAGATCCTGAGATACTTGCCATAGGTACTTGCTAAGCAAAGTACTACTTGCTAAGCAAAGTGCTACTTGCCTGCATGAAATAAAATATTCTGCAACTAACTATCCAGCCCCTTCAGTATTAAGAACTACCTTAGGAACAGACAATACTAAACTCTGAACTTAGCAGATCTAGATGAAGTGGGAAGGAAGAAAAAGGAAATAATAGGTCAAGCCTAGTAACATTTTACAGTGGAAATGTTTTCTGACCTGCCCAATGGAGTAATATTTTTAGTACATGGGACTAAGTACTGGAGACTAGCAAAACTGCATAAAATGGAAAGTGGGCTGAAGTCTGGGCAAAGTAGGGCATAAGATAGCACTTATATGTGTGCAGCTATAAGGTAGCCTGCACAACCTCTGCATATTAGGCAGTATGCAGTTTACACAGACTGTTAGTTGAGCAAACTACTAATTCCTGCCCTAAGAATCACAGAAGTTTCTTGTGCTAAATGCGTCTCAGGGGCCACTCACTGTGGAGAAATGCCATTTATCAGTATATCAGCTCAGAGAATGGTGCTTTGTTTCACTCTGGCTTGATGAGACTCAGCATCCAGCCGTCTCTCTTGAGCTTGTTGGTGATGTTGGATTTTTTCTTAAGCTTCCAGGCAAGCGCCCACAGGGCTGGCCTGTGCAGGCAAAGGTGGACATCTACCTATGGCTTGGACCTACCAGCTATGCCCACAGTGCCATGGAGAATTTGCCTGTAGGATATGAGATTGAATTACCATCTAACACCAGCTCAGGGCACAGTGTGGTGCCCTCACCTGCTTGCCTGCTGTATAAAAGTAAGACATTCTTCCTTCTTCATATTAACAATTAAGAGAAATGGCCTCAAAAGCACTAGTTCACAGTGTGGCACAACCCCTATATAAAGCAACTGTTCTGAGATGATAATGGCTTTGTTTCTTCCCATCAGAAAAGGCTGGCGTCATTGCCAAGTCATCAGTTTTGCCATGGACACTTTGTAGATGTCAGGGAAAGAAAGAACTTGTTTGCTTGCATTTTCTGTTCCCTGTCCCATGGATCTGTCTCCTTGCAGAGGAAGCATCCCTCAGTTCTCCTGATGATGCATAGAACACCTAGTAGATAAAAGAGTGATGGGAGATAAAAATTGGCACTTAATAGCCTTGCAGTAGAGACCTACATAACTGATTTTAAGTGAATTCAGACGTCTCGCACAACTTCTGAGTGTCTCAGGTGTTTCTTCAGTGAGACAGCACTAGCAACAGTACCCCTTGTCAGATCCTGGTTGGACAGCAGCTGATGCATCTTGCCCTCCTACCCATGTGCTGCACTATTTCTACGGAGCTGATGCTACTGTTTTCTCTGTCATGATGTAGCCCCGCACCTCTTCCAGCTGAGAGCCCACATGTATCAGGCAAGGGGGCTCATTGCCGCTGACAGCACTGGACTTTCTGATCCTTTTGCAAAGGTTACCTTCACATCACGCTGCCAGACCACAAAAGTAAGTTCCAAAGTCTCTTTTGGTGACTAAAAGCTTTTTTGGTTTTGGTTTTGTTTTTTTTGTTTTTTTTTTTTTACAATTAAGCTATGAAAAGGGAAAACCTTGGTTTTGTAAGGAGGCACCTAGCAAGAAAAGTTAGATGCCTGCTGTTAAAGACCAGATCCTGAGAGTCCACTGCAAACAAGGCAAAAGTTTACGTGTTACTCACTACTCTAATAAGAGGTGCAGCAGTACTAGTTTATTTTAGCTCAGATATCAAATTCTCTGGGACTATTGGGACTTTGGAGCAAGTGTACCTTTCTTCACATCTTTTTTTACATGTTTTAAATTTGGACTGTCATCATTGCTAGGTATAAAGGTGGATATAAGGATGAACCCTCATGGCTCTCTTTTCCACTAGCCTATGCATTCAGTCATTGAGCAGAGTGAAGACCTTTCTATGGCTTCTGTAGCCATGTGAGCCAGCATGGCTTTGTGATGGAATGTGGCAAAGCACACTGGTGGTTTTAGAGCGCTAAGATGGAAATGAGCTGAAAACAGAGAGGTGGGAGACTTAAAGGGTGCTAAAATATGCCCATAGGGAATGGTCTCCAATCTCCCTCAGGAAACTCCAGGGATCAAATGGTCTCCTGTGGGGCCTCTAGAGAGAAGTGGAAACTTCTACAGAGTTTCAGCAAGAACAGTTGAAGTACAGCCCAGGAAAGTGAGCACAAGGACGGTCTCTCACAGAACATGAAGACTGGCTTTCAAAGATCCTGAGCTCTTTATAACTATCCTGGAGTTAAAATTGGGCAGGAATTCTGACAATGATGCCACAAACAGAATTTGCTGAGCCAAATATGGTCTTGCTTCACAAAAAGTATTTAACCCTCCCATCCAGCCCCTCCCTCCAAAACTTCACAGATGACTGTTTTAATTTAATTAATTCTAAAATTCTTCTGACAACTTATTCTGTTACAAAGCAAGTTATGTTACATGTGCCAAAGGGAGCAAGAAATAAAAACCTTTCTCTAAGTTGTAAATGCCTGCTTGTGCTACTTTTGCCTCAGGGTTATTAATTGATTTTTTCCCATAATGTGATTTTAACTTCTAATAGAAGATGGTGAATGAATCCAATTAAATTTGCGTCTAGATGCACCAGATTCTGGAAAATAGAATTTGGCCCAGGAAAAATAGTGGTTTATAGGCACAGAAGTGTTAAGTTTATTCACCCCCTGAATAAAATATTGCAGCTGATACCTTGCATGTTTTCATAAGTGTGTCAGCCAAGTGCCAATAAATGGTAGTAGAGCCTTATTTCCATTCAAAAGAATGATAACAAGTTATGAGTCATTTTGAAGTTGGCACATTTTTCCACTTTAAATGTTATCTTTGTTAAATATATTTTCTGCCTAGACAGTTAAAACATTGTTTATGATGAAATGCTATAAGCATCCACCTAATTCAAATTACAACAAATTAAAAATTTCCCATTTATTTTGAGTGATTCATGAAAATATATTTTTTTTTCATAAAGTGTTAAGTGTCATTACACAGAACTAAAAATAAGATTTTAAAAATGTGCCCTGGAAAAGTGAAAACTGGCCTCAGTTATGGCAAAGGGTTTATTTTAATAGGACTTGGCATGTGCCTGCTTTCCTAAACCAACAGCTTTCCTCTAACTTTAATAATGAAGTTTGTCTACACAGACTGGTTGTCATGTATTGATATGCTTGCCAGGGATTTGTGAGGCAAACAGGGAAATGGAGAAATTGGAGATACCAGCCTCAAAGTGAAAGAGTCATATTCCTCCGACTAGGAGGAGGTGCTGAAAAAATGGGATGTCTCAGTCGTGGCATTGTTCAGGCTGTGGGAAAGGATGTCATCAGCAGATGAGCATGTCCTGCTGAAGGACAGCCAACCAGACAGCTCATTAAACATTTCCTCTCTTCCATTAGATCATTTCTCAGACATTATCTCCCACCTGGAACCAGACACTGCTCTTCAACAGCATCGTCCTTCATGGTGACAAAGAGGACATTGCCCAGTTCCCACCAGAGATTGTCATCGAGCTGTACGATGATGACGCAGTGGTAAGCTCAAAATTCTTCTCACTAAAAAACCTGGGCTCCTACATGCTACTGCAAGCGTGGAAGCAAAGCTGAATCACTGAGTAGGCTTTAAATGGATCACCTGGCTGAATAGAGCTCAGTGCTACTGTGGTTTGCAGTTTAACATCTGAGAGCAGCCCTGAGATTCACTGCATGTCCTTGCAAAGATGTGGCCTTGTATTTTCCCCAAGTGAATCTTGCTGCCAAAGACCAGCTTGCAGAAATCAGAAGCATCTTTCCCCTAGGTCCCTTGAACACAACTGTAAATATTGTATCTAAGTCTGGGTCAAGACCATGCAGATTCTGACGCAGTCTCACTGACTGAATATAGAGCTAGAAATTTTGGATACTCTCAAGAGCTAATAAGTACTCAGCTCTTCCTTTTCACAGCTGCCTTGCATCTTACCTGGGCCTTTCCTTCAGGAGAAGGTTTTTTCATAAATACTAAGCTCTGCATCATCTTGGCTCCTATGACTGTTGTGAAATGCAAATGCATTTGACCCCTGTATTCTCCTTTATTTAGGGTAAGGCAGAATATATTGGGTCTACAGTGGCTGCCCCTGTGGTGAGACTTGCTCATCAAAACTATGAACCACCAAAACTTTGTTACCACCCAGTGCACTGTGGAAGTCTTTCAGGAGGAGACCTTCTTGCCACATTTGAGCTTCTGGAGGTAAACTTGACTTTCTTGACAATTACACTTTTACATCCTGGGGTTCACAAAAGCTGCCATGGCATCAAGGTCCGTGACCATCTTGAATTAATAGGAATTGCAACGGGAGCCATTGGGATTCATGTCACCTGCTCCACCCCATCAGGGTCCACTGCCCACACACACACCACTGCCAGCCCTTCACACACTGTAAGCCTCCTTTGCCTGTCATTTGCCCCGCCCTAAACTGTGCTCCAGCCTGAGACACTGTGAAAATCCCACTGCCATTGCAATGACCTGCTGTTTGGAGTAGCACATGGCCCTGACTACCAGCCTTGAAGCTCCCAATGTTGCTTTCACTCTTAGGAAAATGAAATGGTGAATAATAAGGATTGGATTAGGGAGGTTGAATTTTCAGATACCCCTACTATATTAAAAGAAACATTACATGATTTCCATCTGCAAAACAAAAGGAAAATTCGGTCCTGGTAGATGCAGGACTGGAGTGTATCATGCTGGAATTTCAGGTAATTTCACTGAAATTTGCAGAGCCACCAGTTAAAGGTAACTTTTGTCTGCTGAAAATCTACAGTAGTTTATTCTGAAATCTGAAATGGGAAAAATGTGGAATGTCATAACATGTTTCACAGATAAAACAGGCTTTTAATCATGATAGCTAATTATGGTTTTGGTGGAAGCCTGGAATACAACACCGTGTGAAATATTTCCTCATTGTGGTGGTGTCACAGGAGAGAGTGAGAGCTTCAAAGTTCATTAGAGAAGCCCTCCTGTTGAGTCACAAGGTGCAGAAAGGACCCCTCTGCTTTCTAAACTTCTTCTCAGAGAGGAGCCTGAGTGTGGCTGGGTTCAATCATAGTCTCAGATTCTCAATGGTTCAAGTCTAAGGAATTATAGAGGTGTGAGTGAAACTTTCTGTGATTTCACTTTTTGGTGAAAAAAGAGTTATATATTATATTTTGTTTTGCTATCTTATGGGACAAAGAAGCAACACAATTTAGGGGATATATTCAAATATACTACTAGGAATTCCCTAGAAAGTTGACAACATCATTTCATGAAAGGAAATGAGATCTTACTATTTCCATGAGTATCAATTTGGGAAGCTTTGGTCCATTTCCCTGCACTTCATGTCATCCCAATCAATTTTATTGTTTTCACATTGTTTCAGAATTTCCTTTTTTTTCCCCCCAAGCATTTCAATTCATCAATTTCTTCTCCAATCGCTTCATTTCACATCATTCCCTGATTTCAGAATTTCAATGAGGATCATTTCGGGAAGTTTTATCCTTTCCACTGCACCTCATTTCATCTCAATCCCAAAGCATTCCAAGAGCTGATGTGCTGTTGGCTTTTTCCAACCTCAGGGGATTTCTGATGGTGTTCTGTGTGAGAAAGGAAACAAAACTCCCTCATCATTGATTTATTCTTGTTCTGAACCCATAACCTTTCCTATAACATACTACCATTCTTGATAACTCTGATCTGCAGGTACTGTTTGGTTCAGCTGAAGAGTGTTGTGTATGAAGTGAATGCTCCTTTGTTCTTTCAAAATGAATGTTGTGTCTTGCTGAAGGGATAAAATTAATCTTACAATGAAGCATCCTGGCATTTAGAGAAGGAGTACACCAAAAATGAATACTGAGAGTCTTGATTTTGTTCAGAATGAACTCAGGGTTTATTGATATTTTTAATCAAAAAAGCAAAATCCCTTTGTAAAGCTTCATGCAGGTATTTCACTCTATTTTCATTTGAGTACTAGATAATTTTTCACCTCTTGTTCTGTGCAGGTATTATATTAACTGCTTTGGATTTTTACTGATAAAATGTAGATCACATGTGCACGTGCGTTATTGCTGGTAATATGTGAATACTCACCTCTGCTGCAGGTGCTGTTTTAGATATTAAGTTTTTCTCCTATCTCTTTCTTCACCTACAAGGAACCAAGGAACACATCCTTTCTCCCTTATGGTAATTAGACTCCCCCACAACTGTACATAGCCCGGTTAAATAAAGCAGAAGATTTCAACTTCACAGGACCCTTTGAGAGCTGTATCTCACCTGCTTCACCTCTCAGTAGTGACAAGTTAGCTTAGGAATACTGATGCACTCCAGATGTCGTGCTTCTTTTCCCAGAAGCTGCATATACAGTACTCCTTAGGTACCATGCTTCAAGTGAAAGCTGAGAAGAGCTCTGTCTGTAGGTTGTTCCCTGCTGCCACAGCCTGAGCTTCTGACAGAACTCATCATCATGTCCTGGCTTCTGCTGTTTTATGTAGGAATTTGCTAAATCAGGCCAGGCTTCAGATCTGCCCTGTATGGAATGAGAATGTCACAAATACGCAGTTAAAAATTAGGAAGGTGTTGGGAAGTGAAGCCAATGAGCTTTATCACAGAAGGTGCACCAAGTAGGCAGCAAAGCCTGGAGCACAACAAGAGGCAGAGATGGTCACGCCTCAGAGCTCTGTGGAGACTGCTCTCCTCCCACCCAGCTGGGACAGGGCAGTCATGTACACCCAAATATGCTCCTGAACATGGGGCAGGTTCATGTGCAATCACACACGAGGAACAAAAGTGCTGCCTGCCACAAGATTTTAGTAGCTGCACAGAGAAGACTCAGCCCTAATGCTGGAGAGGTGGTTTGCAAGTTCTCAAATGACAAGAACATGCAATAATGCAAGAACATTATTCCATAGCAGCTGGAGAATATTATGTCTCTCCAGCAAATGTGTGGTTTTGCTGATGTGTGCTGTCTGTTCACCAGCTCTTTTTAACTAGAATCAGATCTAGAATCTTCCTGTGGAAGTCTTCTAAGCAGTTTTGCTTAGGTTTTTTAAAATAGAATTACCACGCTTCAGTACAGGCATGTCTTTAGGCCAAATTATGTCCTACTAGGACAAAGGAGCCCTTTTTTCAGAAAGAAACATAAACCCAATCTATTGGATACTCTTTCTGCTGTGTGTTTTAGCATCACTTCATGAGAGAGAGCATTTTGAGTCACATTCCTTTCACAGCACAGCTGTTCTGCTCTGCAACTTGTCTTATAAAACTGATTCAGTTGGAGTGTTCTATGTGCCATTATCAACAGATACATCTGATACTGGTTTTATTCTTCCAAAAACCAGCCTGAGTTACATTTGCTTCATTTTTCAGATTCCTGAGTCAGATCCAGACAGACTTCCTCCACTGGATCCACCAGATACTGGCCAGATTTACTCAGTCCCAGCTAACATACGGCCTGTTTTAAGCAAATACAGAGTGGAGGTGAGATACTTTGTATATTTCCTTTTCCTGATCTCATCTCCTTTTATTCTCTTATTGAACTGTAACAGTAACTGATGATTTTACAATCTTGATCAATAGGATTCACATGAAAATAGCATATAAATCCCAAAATGGATGTGGTAAGTTCAGACCAAATTGTTTCTCTGAGGCTGAGCATGCCAGGCTGTGCTTCCACTGAGGGAACAGTGGGGCTGTGTCTCAGTCGTGACCTGCTGGGAAGGGACTTCTCTCGTGGCAGAGCATGGCTGGTGGACCCACATTCTGTGCAGCCCAAGGAAGTGTCCACAGGAGATGGAGAGCTTCCCCTTGCAAATGACATCACTGGAGCTGAAGTTTGGTATCAGCTGTCTCACAGGCTTTTTCTGGGTCCCAGACTTCAGCCAAACAATGCCTTCTGTCTGTGTCTACAAATGTCTACACCTCCCCTGCCCTTCTCTCCTGTACGATTTGTGTCCAAAGTAGCCTTATATTAGAAAGCTGGGAAAAGTGGCAGCTTTTCCTATCACTGTGATGCCTGATGCTGCCCAGCCTCACCGTTCACTGCCACTCATTCTGCAGCCTTCACACCACCTGCTTATTAGCCCATTTCCCCATGCCAAGTCAGGGTTTCTGCAAGCTAACAGTGTTTCTCTCTGCACACCACAGGTCCTGTTCTGGGGTGTTCGAGAGCTGAAGAAAGTCCAGCTCCTCTCGGTAGATCGCCCCCAGGTTCTCATCGAGTGTGCAGGCAAAGGAGTTAAATCCTCTGTCATACAGAGCTACAAGAAAAATCCCAATTTCACTGGCCTTGCAGACTGGTTTGAAGTGGTACGTATAGCATGCTGCCCCTTGCCTGTCTGTTCTCTGGTTAGGCAAGATGTTAATTACCATTATTCTTCCTTTCTTGTCAAATAATTTCCTCTGTGTCTTGATTTGTTCAATTTGCTCTTGTTGCTACCATCAAGAGGGAATTTTATTTATAAGAGAAAAATATATCAAAACAATAAACTGGATAAGGAAGTACAGTTTCCACAGTATTTTTAGCTTTTATGGTGTATGTCCTAAGAGCTGTTTTCCTCTTGGTAGTTCACCCCATAAGGCATGTAACCACCCATGGTCCACATCTTGTTGTTGGGCAACTGAGGCAGATAGGGTTAATAGCCTTCAACACAGCAGCAGTGGCATTAAGACTCACAACTTCCCACACTGCATTCCATCCTTCTGAACACTCCTGATTCTCCCTGTTTATTCTAACAAGAGATACTTGAATATGACAGCGTGGGATTCAACTCAGCAGCGCAGCCTGTACAGTCCACTCTGCATTCTTAAGAACAAGGCTTTCTCCAGATTTTGCAGGAAACAAAAATCATATTGCCTATGCTGAATGCATTTTGCATTATGATTATATTAATAGCTGAGAAGAAGGGAGGGAGGGAAGAGTACAAGCCTTATTGCTATGCATGAGAAATACTCTACACATGTTCTATATTCTCCAGCAATTCTCTCATTCTGCTGTCTGTCCTCTGCACTAGGAGCTGCCTGAAAATGAACTTTTGCATCCACCATTAAGCATCTGTGTGGTCGACTGGAGAGCATTTGGGAGGAGTACTCTTGTTGGAACACATACCATCAATTGCCTTAAGCAATTCCTATGTAAAACCCCATTGGGTCCTCAAGCTGCAGCTAACAGAGTAGACATTGCAGAAATTGAGAAAGGTAAGTGTTCAATTCTGACTCCAAATAAAAAGACAAAGCATCTGCTTAGAGGCTTACACTTAGAAGTGTGCTTTATTGTGTTGAGCATAGGGGTCAAACCCTTAATCACATGATTATGTGATGATCATCAAATGCTATGGCAGTATTTCTGGCAAAATCTTACCTAACTTGCAAAGTTTCAGTCTCAGCTTCACCTGAGTCATCCCAGCCTGCTGAGCTATCCCAAGAAGAACCAGTTTTAGCCGATCACATCTACGCTGAGGTGAAGCAGGGTAAATGGACAGTGACAGAGCCAGACTCGTCCCTCACAGCACTTCCTGCCGCTGAACCGGAGCACTCCGCCTCTGAGCCAGGGCAAGAGAGGAAACAGAAGGTGGGTACAGCTGAAGCTACCAGCTAACTTCCTCCTGCAGTCTTGCAGACTTTAGCCCTTCCTTATAAAGTGGTAATCTGCTGACCCCAGGTTTAGATATTTTAGGTATTAATGTTGACACCCACACTATCTTGCTCGCCCTCAAGAGAACTAGTTAACAATGCAGCTTTGACCACACAGAATTTTATTACTTACATTAATAGATTCTTAAAATACTTGCAGACTCAAGTGGGAGAAGCCAATTTGTATCTGAACGTTTGCATCCCTTAAAACATCATTATTTATTATCTGTGTAGATTTGCCTGTTGTATGGGGTGCTCCTGTGGCAGTGTCTCCAATATTAAAATCTTGGCGTAGTCAGCAGGAAATACAGAGATAGCTTTAATAATGTGATGATCACGATGAAGTATCTTGGAATAAAAGACAGAGACAGAAATTCATATTGCATTTTATTTAACTCTTGGAGGCTGAAATTTTCTGTGTATACATCTGTTCATGCTTAATGTCATAAGTCAGGTGATTAGTTTTAATCAGTTCTAGTACTTTTGCCATCATTTGGTAGGATAGGAAAAAATCCATCCGACGGTCAACAAAGAGAAGAAAAAGAACAATTGCAGATGAATCAGCTGAAAATGTTATTGACTGGTGGTCAAAATACTATGCTTCTGTGTTCAAAATGCAAAAGGTGAGTCACCCAGCATTTTCAAAACTCTTATGAATGAGCAATGTTATAAAAGTAGATTTACTGCTGAATGATTCCTTTTTGGTATTACACTCATAATGAGGAGCTTGTCCATCATGTTTTTCTTTTGAAAGGCAAAAGGAATTTTTTCCAGTGAAGAAAAACCTGAAGACAGTAAGTAAATTATTTGCATTTTTTCTATTATTTTGCACTACTAATACTTTCTCTAGTATCGCTTCTCTACTATTTTACTGGCAACAATTAATGTTTGGTACCAGAGTACTGTTGGTGTACTGGGCTCTTTCCTCTACAGCTGATCAGACGATGGGTAGGTTAAAACTTCAGAGCCAGTGTTGAGTTAACATGAATTTCCCGTCACTCAAATATTGTGCACAAAGATTAGCAAAGTTAAAGTCCTAAAGGATACAAGATAGAGATTATCCTGATCTTAGGCTGCATTTGTAACAGGTTCAGAAAAAGAAGCTCCTCTCAATTTTTAACCCAGTTCAGGATCAGTGATGCAGGAACAGCTTCTGCTAGGAGACTTGTAGTCACGTGTGTTATTTCCATAGCTGGAAAGCTTTATCTAGCTCAGGTCCAATAAAAATTTTTTTTTCACAAGAACCTAAAAAAATTGGCCAGAAATAGGCTCTGTGTGCATATGTATATATGTCTCCATACATATATATTCCGTGGCTCAACAGGTCCTCCCACAATCAAACTGAACTCTAGAAAATTTTATTTTTGGACAAATATGACTGCTTGAGAAGGCTGGGAAAGTAAACAAATATTTGATGTTTACACAGAGCTGCTATTCAGAATGAAATTAATCACCTTTTAATGCCAGAGCTGACCGCACTCCACCAGTGACTGAGGTGATTTAAAGGTTTAAAGGGGGTGTTGAGATTGCTCTGAATGGAAGACATGACCTAAATATCACATGATATCATTCTGGAAATAGCAGATAATGGTACTTCAGTGATCATCAGGGCTGCTGAGAGATGAGGAGGAGATCAGTTTCTGAGTGAAGCTCCTTTGTCCAAATAGAGGTAATATTTACACAGAAAATGTTCTACAAGGATATGATGTTCATTTACAGTTGTGACATCCACCCACAGACTATTCAGGCAGTTGTGGTGTATTGGTTCTGACTGATTACTTCAGACCTTTTAAATTCTCTCCTGATCATTTTTATTACAAATTTTCACCTGTGATGATAAGCATTATACATACAGGACATCTCTGACATGAAATATGTATCTCTAAATATTTATTGCTGTCAAACACACATGATCTACTCAAAAAATGAAAGTAAAGTGAACTTAAAATCCAGATTTCAGCTGAAGAGCTGAACCATCTCAGTGTAACTTTTGATGGCTCACCCTCTTTTTGTTGGGAAATCCCCTCTCAGTGTTTGGAATCTGACTTTAGTCTGATCTACCTCCTCCCATTTCTCACACTTCTAGGCTTTGACCAGGTGAGATACACCCTATTTTGTGATACCTTTAAGCAGAGGACATGGGTCACCCTGAAATCTAAATAACAGCTAAATATCTGACAGCCTAAGTAACAGCTTTCAGTTTTAAATAAACCTTAAATTTTATGTGAAAGCTGTTAAGATCTGTTTATTTGCATTGGGGAGGAGTCAGAGAAGGAGGAAAAGGGTGGTCTGGGAGGTGGCATCAGGGAGGGAGTCATACAGGACACCATCACTCTTGGTCAAACAAGCTCATTATGAAGACTGGTAGCCACAGAGAGCATAAATTGCCACCTCTCTTCCTGAGAGGACCAGTGGTAATAGAGAAGATTCCTGTGTCTGGCAGTAGAGGAATAAATAGAGAAAGAGCAAGGAGACTCTTCAAAAATGTATATTTGCATCCTTCTCTGAAGCATTTTATATGCTTTGCTTACTAAAACGTACATGATGTCATTAAATTTCTGCAGATAAGCAGACATCTGACCACATAGCGTTGATCATAGAGGATGAGCCAGACAGGAAGAAGAAGGATAAGACATTGAAAAGGATACAGAAAGAAACTCCAAACCTAGCAACACTGCAGGTAAGAGAAAAATAAGGCTGAGGTAAGGCTGTTGTTATTCACTGTCTCTCCAAAGTTTGACATCAGCAGCTAAGTTTGACAAACCCCCCTTACATATATTTCAGACACCTTAAAATGAATAAAACACACTAAATTATAGTCATAATGCCCTCCAGCACAAGGGACACAGAGGAAAACAGGGTCTCATAGGGTGCATGAGGCAAACTTGGTCTTAGACATAGAATTCATTGGTGTAGACAAACTCAGAGAGACTTCTGTGAAATCCAGTTTTGTTGTTTGCATGTAAAACACTGTAGTTAGAAATCCAAAATTTCATGTTAGAAATATTTGGGCCTATTAAGAATGTCTTAAAAAAAGAGATGGAAAGCATTGCTGTGATGGCTAGTGCATCCTCCCTGATGGGAGATAATATTCGGCTCACATTAGATTTGGTTGGGTAATGATAGAAGGAATTCAAAGAAAACTATATGGGTTGTGCAAACTGTCTGGAGAGATGAGAGGTTTGAAAAGATTAGGACTGTTTGGATTAGATTGTAGCTGAGTAAATGGGAATTTGAAACTGCTGTTTCCATTTTTTTAGAGATGGCAGTTATATTGGCCCTTCTGTTTCACACTGAATAACACTTGAAAAATTACTGGGAGAGAGTATTGAAAAAACATGTTCTCTGAAAAATGGTTTGGTCTTTTGAGCTATCCTAAAGCTCTGTCCCCACAGCACTTTATTATTGTCTGCTTTGCTCTCAAGTTCTGACACATTAACGTAGCAGAATGGGTCAATGCAACAAAGGCATGATGCAGCAAGGAAACAGAAGCAAAGAGCAACACATCTGCACTTTTTCACTCACACCAGTGCTTACAAATGTTCATTTTGGCCCCTCCAGAGTTGCTTCCACCTGTTGCATTAATGTGCTATTTCAATAGTTGGGAAAGACTTTGGTTGAGGACAAAACTGGTCCTGTTTTAAATAGGGAATTAACTCTTTTCCTCAAGGACTTTTGCAAAACCTTGGTTTTTATTAAAGTCTGCATTTTGGGTCAAAATGAATTTCTATTCACTCTCTAATAAAAAGTTGCTATAAATGTATTCACTGCACGACAAAATATAAGCCTTCTTTTGTTTTCAAAGATTTATGAAGGAGACTTGGAGAGTGAATTTAATAACTTTGAAGACTGGGTGAAAACTTTCCAGCTCTTAAGAGGAAAATCTAATGATGAAGTTCATGCTGACACTGAAGACAGAATAATAGGAAAATTTAAGGTAAGCTTTTGTCGCGGGTTGGGTTTGTAACCCGGGCGGAAACACCAATTTAGTTGATGTTGATTAAATGGGTAATAATTTAGAGACTTCAGATATTTCAGGTATGCCAGGGATGAAAGAAATAGACATTGATAGTCTGTTGTAAATAGAATTAGTTTTATTTTGTTTAGTGTTAATTTTTTTTTCCTTTCCCATTACCTGATAGAAAAAAACAGCATCCAGCACCAGGTGTTCACTTCTGTTTTGAAATAAGGAATTACAAGGAGTTTGAAATTACAGAAGAGGAAGAAGAGATATATTATGTAGTCCAGATTTCACTAATGCAACTTTGTTTCTACAGTATTAGTTACAGAACCTTGTACGTAATTTTGTGTAATTTAAGTGTAGGGCCTCACAGCTACAGCCTGATCCAGGACTCCATCAGGCAATCTGAAAAGTTCAAAGCCTGAGTAATGCTATCAGGATTTCAAGCACTTTGTAGTTTAGAGGAACTGATTAAACTCATTGATATCTCAATTAGTTTGCAATGCAAATTTCTGCTTAAATGAGTTGTTAGTTGCTTTCAGGCAGTATGAGCTACTCAGCAACATGAGTCAATATTGATTTATACGAGTTGTATGGTGGCTGCAAAAATACAGCTGGATTCCTGTCACACTGTTATGAAACTTACCCAATGGAATTATTAATTTGCCAATATACAGTTAAGGTCAATATATTATTTAAAAAATATGAATTATATGAAAACCGGATTTAGAACACCTACAGGTATTAGTTAAAAATAGTCAATAGGCAGGTAGTTCTTGTAAACCTCTAGATGTGATAGTACCATGTCGTAGAGAAAAGATGTTTTAAAAGCTGATGTTTAGTGCACTGCAGGTTGGGTTCCCTGTGAGGGTTACCACAAAATCAGTTGCATGAATGATGATTTTTTCATTCAAAGGATTGTTTTTGTATTTTGTATTGCACTTGATCTGTTTTCAAGGGAGATAAAAGCCAATGCATTTCCAGGGCTCCTTCTGCATATACCCAAGTCCTGAGGATGGCAGCTTGCTGGATGGAGGGCAGCCCCGCATCCTGCAAGGGATACCCCCAAACCACTCTGTCAAAGTGCTCATCAGGGTTTATATTGTGGCAGTAAGTAGACAGATGGTCTTTTAACCTTGAAATAACTTGGGTGTTTCTTTTCAACTCTGTTTGCTTCTATTGTCTTCGCAGTGAAGCTTCTGAAAAGCCTCATCCATGAGGTTCGGTTTTTTTCTGGTCATATTTCAGCCAATGTTTCATACTGTAGAAATGAGTGTTCAGAGTAGAAAATGTTATATATATTCCTCACAAGAACTCTGGAGATTTCTGCAAGACTGGAGAATCCCTTTACTTGTTCAAACTAAAACAGCTGGATAAATAACTAACATAGTATACACAACCTTTTCCAGCCACAATATGCAAATGCAGCCAGTTTTAATCAGTAGAGTTGTTTCAAAATAACACACATTTAAACAAAACCTCAGTAAGGAGGAAATGATAGCATATTTTTGGGGGGCTATGAATAGCATACTATCAAAGTTCTACATGTTGTGAATAAATTTTGGGGTCAATAAAGGTAGAAATACAGAGGACAAGATGAGAGAGAATGGTGTGAGAGGTAAAATGGGTAGAATGAACTGGTATTTCAGAGAAACAAGAGAGTTGCAGGTAATCCAAGACAGAAAGATGGCATGCAGAGAGGCTGTGGCAACAAAATATGAAGAGATTGTTTTACTTCCTGAACAAATATAAAGACTTAGAGGTCTTTTCAGACTTTAAAAATTCTGAGATTCTATAAAGAATTGGTTTGCACTGTTCAAGGATCTGGAACAATATTTGTAGGTAATTCTTTCCTGAATCCTACCTGCACTTGTGCACCAGCTTCTTCCTCAGTATTGCCTCTCCCGCTCAGCTTTTTCTATCTTAGTGATGGGACAGCACTTCCAGCTTTGCAAACTCTCTTCTCCTCCAGATCATCTTTTCCTAGAAGCCTACAAAACTTTTTTTGTAGGCCAAATTTTACATTACATGAGGCAAGCAAAGCCCCTGGACTTCCAGATCACCCATGACTAGGCAGGAAAACCATAGTCCTGTGCAGGGACCATGCTGTATTTACGCAAACTTCTTGAGGACACAATTTTTCTTCTTAACAGGCATTTAACCTCAGCCCAGCTGATCCAGATGGCAAGTCAGATCCCTACATTGTGCTGAGGCTGGGCAACACAGAAATTAAAGACAGGGAAAACTACATCCCCAAGCAGCTAAACCCTATATTTGGAAGGTCAGTGATGGCTTATTTTTGTATTCAGTGTAATTTGTGCTTTATCACTTGCTACCACAGTTGCTGTTACTGTTACGAAGTGTTTGCTATATGCTGATTTCTGCCAGTTTGGATGTTCTGTAATTCTGATGCTTAAAATGTTGGTAATTGGTGTCACACTGTTTGATGATAAAATATTTCATTTTCATACCCGTCAAAACATACCAAGTAATGCAATCTGTGAGAGGTTTTGCAAATTTATGTGTAAGAGGAAATGAGGCAACAAATGATAATTGTCTGTGAAAATTAATACAATCATTAAGTTTAAAGCAAAATAAATATCAGAACAGTAAAGTGTGATTTCACAATCTTTGTTGCTGTTTCAGGTTAAATAGAGTGCTAAATAAATCTCATAATTCTAGGACATATGAGTTTTTTTAACTCATATAGCCTTCTTAATGGAGGAGCCAGGGGCAAGCTGTCGGTAAATAGCCAGTTTGTATTATCAATGCTTTATACTTATTTATATTTTTAATGCTAATGGCTGTGATTTTTTTTTTTTTTCCCAGAAGATTTCCCTATTTTAAAAAGGTTGAAAATACTTTGAATTGGGTGGAAGAACATTAAGACAGAGACACTATACTACTTTGGACTGAAAGACCCCTAGAACGGGGGGGGAAAAGTACAAAACTCATCCTTCAGGAGACAAAGCTCAGTTTTGTCTGTGCTTTGGAGAAATCTAGAGCCAGTGTTGTGGTGATCAGGGTGTCCTGTCTTTCGCTAATTTGTCAAATCCCTTTTACAATCAGTTTTATATTTTCAACAATAATGATTCCTGAAAAATGCACCCAGTGAAAAGGGAGTTCTTATCTTTGCTTTTTTGAGATTTGTTTAAACTTTTGCCTGATCATTTTGTTTGGTGCCTCCAGATTCCTATATTCAATATTTAACCTGCAGCTTTTGCAAGAAACCAGAAAAGACTTATATGTCCCTTTTGGGGGTTCTGAAAAATGTGTGAGAACTCTTACATACAGCTGTACTAGCCTTCATGGAGTCAGGATTGTAGGAACAATCTTAGGACTCTACGCAGGGTGCTAGGGAAGCAGGAGAAAGAATATACTTTTGCACTGTGTGTTTCCAGCATGTTCAAATATTTAATTGAAGCAAAAAGCACTACCGGAAAAGCTACTGCTTATTAGAAGAAATACCACTCACACACTGTTTGCATGGCATGAATTAGCCTAGTCTTCTCGGCTTCAAAATTGATCTGACTTCATGTAGGTTTAAATTTTTCCTGTAGATCATTTGAAATCCAAGCTACATTCCCCAAGGATTCGTTGCTCACAGTCTTGATCTATGACCATGACTTCATTGGGACAGATGATCTTATTGGAGAGACTAAAATTGATTTGGAAAATCGTTTCTACAGCAGACATCGAGCTACCTGTGGGTTACAGAGTCAATATGAAATGTAAGTACTTCTTCAGGCAGCAACAGAGCTCACAGTGAGTGACTTGACTTGAAGGAGAAATTACAAATGTGTTCCAGATATTATGCTTTCTTCAGCACAAAAGTGTCACAGGGGTATTTTAATTAAAATTCACCAAAGAGCTTAGTGGTGGCTTTGGGTAACTGCCAGCCTCAGTGGGAAGTGGATATTTTTAAATTAACAGCACTGTTTGTTCAAGAAGTATTTTAGATAGTAAACAGCTGATGTTTACTACATACCTGCTTGATAAACTGCCTTTGGACAGGCATAAAGGGCTAATGGGGAAAATCTCTCATAGAAATTATGCCAGGGCTCTACTTCACTCTCTCTTATTCAGCTGCAGCTGGAGTGGTTGCAGCAAGGCTGGTGGGACTGGTGTGGCACTGGGGGGAGCAGGAGCAGAGGCTGCTGACATGACCTCTGTAACAGGGTGAGTCATGGGGCAGTGAGGCTGAGCTCCTGGTCCGGGCCAGACAGCTGCACTCTCAAAGACATTGTGCATAAAAATTAATTAATGCAGAGAAAGTCAATCTAAAATAACTCTGCTGCCCTGGGGTGGGGCGCTAACCTGGGAGATGTGTGTTTGGGGTTCATCTATGATTGTTTCTCATTTTATCTACAAACCAAGGGTGGACAATGTCAAAAAGTAATCCAGGAACACAGAACAAGCCTCAAAGCTTCCCTTGCCAGCTCAGTCTCCAGTGTGAGATATTTCTTTACGCGCTTATTCCAGGTCCGAGATAACCTGAGCTCATCCTTTGCATCTGAAAGCTGCAGAATAATTCTCCTTGAATGGAGGCAGCACATGTAAACTCGAATCTTTTAGGTACAACAGGGAACAAGCTCTGTTCCTTTTCCTCATGGGAAGTATGCCCATGCTATTATTTTATCTAAGCTGTGGACAAGGCTGCCTCAGCTTCTCCTGTGTTTTAAGAGAAACGAGTGGTTGATCTCCAGGACCTGAGCAGACAGAGGCAGTGTCTCAAGTAAGAAGCAGTGCTGGACAAAGGAAAATTTTACTGAGCAGATATCAGGGCCACTGACCATAAAGCGAATCTCTGCATAGAAATTCCTGATCTGTCAGTGCACTCTTCAGAAGGAAAACCTCACCCATTTTGCTTCACTCTGTTCTCTCCTTGCAGAGAAGGGTACAATGCATGGCGAGATGCAACCAAGCCAAGTGAGATCCTCACTAAGCTGTGTAAGGACTACAGAATAAGTGGACCCTTCATGCGGCCAGGGGAGATACAAGTAGGAACAAAAATCTTCAAGGGACAGACAGTCTTCACAGAAGATGAGAACGGTAACAAAGTAGTTCAGCATCCTTCCTTTGCATTGTAGCAGTACCAGGAGCCTGCCCAGCTGTAGCTGGAGCCCTGTTGTGCTGTGAACTCTGAAATCAGGTTACTGGAGCCTGTCTCTGCTCTTAAACACTCATATAAATCTGGCAATGAAGGCTGTGTCTGTATTAGCTTTTGCTGTCGCTTAATTGCAAAGAATCTGTCGAATGAAACAGTTTGTTGCTGATGACTTGACATCCCCATGGTGGCTGTTGGGGAATACCTTGGACTAGCTGCTACCTGATCCCAAGGATGGGATGTCCAGGATTGGCTGGAGTGTGGGGGACCCTCTTGGATCGTGTCTTTGGGCTTACTGTTGGTCTGAAAGGAGTCCAGCTTGCAAGCTCTGAAATCCTTCCCCACAGCATATCAAAGCATGGAAAGTCAGGGAGAGTCTTTCAAAAAATGTATTCTCTGTCTAAATTAAAACACTAGAATAGACAGACCAAGAAGTGAGAAGAAGAGGGAAGGGAAATACTATTTTGAAGGGAGTTACTCAAGGTCAGACAAATCTGACCATAGTTAGATTCCAGGCCACTTACCTGTCAGTCCCACCTTAACTACTTGTCTTTCCTCTCTGTTGGCTTTTTCCTCCTCCTGGTTACTGCCACACTGACTGCTCTTCTGAAGCACTGACATAGTATTTTGTAAATCCAGGTATCTGTGGGGTCCATGAATCCAGATGGCAGCACAGAACTTAATGTTGGAACTCCCAGGTTAAAAAGAGGTCAATCGGGACCTTGAGTGTCCATATCACATTGGGGTGGAGTGGGACAGAGTAATCAGTGAAAGGTGCCCCTGCCCATGGCAGAGGGGATGGACAAGATTGTCTTTGAACATTCCTTCCAACTCAAACCATTCTATGACTCAGTTTTATGCTTAGAATAAGGAAAAGAGATGTGAGGATGGAGCCTTTCAAGGGGAATGAAAGGAGCTGATCTTGGAGACAGTAGTAGACACTGTGGCAGTGTAAGAAAACCTCCACTCCCTTATCTGTGTTGATTTGTCTTTGACCACATTCTTCTTGGCAATTACAAAATACAGGTAACACCTTGAGTGGAAGGCTGCCAAGGAAGCACTGTTGAAGGGAGAAGAGTTGATTTTGGTTTTCTTGGCCTGAAAGAGATTTTTTACTCCAGTATTGCTGTTTGTTTTCCTCACTATCAGATGACTGAGTGTGACTACCAGCAATAGGATGTCTAAATCAAAATTTTGGTTCACTAAAATGAGCTTCAGACAAACCAATGTCAAATAAGATGATGGAAATCAGAAGCAAGGAAATATAGAACCAGATGGCAAAGACCAAAGTACTTATGTACACAAGTTTTTCAGTATTGTACAGAAATAGTTTATTGCATACAGTCTTTACATAATTTCTATCCAGATTGCTGTTCTGACAAGTACATCTGGGTCCTCATTTCCTGATGGATTTCCGTGGTGGGTCTCATTTGGATCTGTAAAACTAACAAAGACCCCAGATTTGAGCTCTAGAGGCGTACTGAAAAGGGAAAGCAGTACCATTTCCACTGTATGGGTGGAGAAAATTGCACTTATCCACCCAGCTTTAACTTGCAAGGGAAGGAATAATTTAACTTTGCTCTAGGAACAAAGAAATTAGGACAGGACAGAAGAGAGGGGAGGGAGGTGAGGGGGGAGGGGAGAGGAGAGGATAGTCCAGTTGGAACAGACCTACAACAATCATCTAGTCCAACTGCCTGTCCACTACTCCCAGGTAGTCTAGGACTACCTGTAGCCAATGGGAAGAAATATGCATCTTCAGAGGTAAAAAAAAATCTTTATAAAGGTGTCTTTGAGAGGATATAGGATATTGTAGGATAACCTGTGTCATTGTTACTGAGGCTGCCTGACTGAATAGCAGCTAGAGACCTTGTTTTTTTGCTGGCTAAAATAAGATGTTGGTGCACAAGAGGGAACCAAGATTCATAACCACAGGATCATCCTTCCTCAATTCCTGAGCCATTAGGGAGGTTTTAACACCTACTGTTTAAATTCCAAGTGAGTCTTTTGCCAGCTATTAGTAATTCCGACATAGCAACATGCGTAGGAAAAGTGATAACAATTTGTTGACACAAATAAATCTTAACCTTCTTCTCACTTAGGGACTTTTAATCTAGAACATATCACTTGTCAAAATTTTGGACTCCTTTTGTGTGGAGCCCACACAAAAAAGGAGGAGAGAGAAGCTCAAGAGTTCAAAGAGCTTTCTCTGCTTTCTAACATCCACCCTACTTTCAATAATACCACTGGTCCTTCCTTGAGGTGCCATTCTCTGGGATTCTCTGGGTCTCCCTTCCAGTGGCCAAGGTGAGATGGTCAGGAGGTGAAATGTTCCTGCCCATGGACTTCAACTCTCTTCCTCTGAGGTGTGATTAAATTCTCCAAGGCAGTCTTTGCTGTTGCTATCACAAAGAAAAGAGAAGCGTAGTTAACTCCTAGGGCCTATTTACTGTTGGCTTTGTCAAATCCAAGTCTCCTTGTTTTTCACAAGCTTTAAAAATTTGCAATTTTCTGTCAAAAGAATAGTTGGCATTTTTCTTCCATCTTCCTGTTAAAAACTGCTGCTGTAGTAGTGGAATGATTTGCTGTGTTTTACAGGACTGCTGCCTGAGTGCTAATCTTCTAGTTAATCCCATGGGTCCCCTTATTTATGTGAATTAGAAGCATTTCAAAGCCCTTCTTTATTTAGCTGGAATACATAAAGCCTTCCTCTTAACTCAAGCAAATTTTTAATGAGTACCTGTAATAACTAATGAAACATACTACCAAGGGTTTCAATATTACTGATAATATTAAAATTCAGCTCTCATTGTTCTTTTTGTTTTACTCTTTCCTATAGAGGAGCCAGTCGAATCATATGAACATCTCTCCTTAAAGGTTTTACATGCTTGGGAAGAAATCCCTGGAGCTAGCTACAAACTGGTCCCAGAGCACATTGAGACTCGGCCTCTCTATCATAAGGATAAGCCAGGAATGGAACAGGTAGAGCAGCTCAGAGGTGGTGGTGGTGGTAGACCCAGGAGCAGTTTTCATTTCCTCCAGTTATTGTGGTTTCTATTTGTAACTGCAAACTTACAGAGTCAGCACCCCAGCGTTGCACCAAACACGAGACTTTGTACAGTATCAACCTGGAAATTGTTACCCATGTGTGTATACAGCCAATTACCCAAATACACAGTAATCATACAAGGTGTAACTGCAAATTTTCATTCTTTTAAATGCTTTATTAAGTTAACAAAACCTCTGCTTGTATCTAGACCTTGGTTCTCTTTTTTTCTGTTCCTCACATAATATTTTTGCATGGATTTTACCTTGAAGCTGACAATGTTTGAGCTCTATTTCAACTTCAACAAATACCTGAAAGATTGAAAGAATATGTGCATGAAAAAGATATTGTATAGAAAGTTCCTAGATTAAATCATAGTTACAGGATATTGAGCTGGTTGGTGCTTGTAGAAGAAGTGGTGATTTTGGCTGTCAGAACTACATTTAGGCCTTTTACAGCCTCTGTAAAATAATTGTTACAGGGATGTTTATCTCTTTGTTTTCAAGGGTCGTGTACAGATGTGGGTTGACATGTTTCCTAATGATATGCCTCTGCCAGGACCCCCTGTGGACATTTCACCAAGAAAACCCAAAGGGTAATACTCTGTGCTTTCCTCCTACCACTGTGGCAATAACTCTTCAAAGATCAAGTCTTTCTTAAGTGTCTGGAAATAAAAAGAAAACAAACTACTAAAACAAACCTCTTCAGTCCTGAGGAAAGTTTTCTTAGGTTCATATGGCTTCAAGTCAAACAGGAGCATCTAATTTGGTTTCCTCCATTGAACAACTCAAAAAACTGTTGGTGATTTTTTCAGCAAGAGCTATCACACACCTCTTACCAAGATATCCTTTTTTATCCTTTATCCCAGTAAATAGATTGCAGGTGGCTAGAGGCAAATAATTCTGATGTTATCATCTACTTTTTGAGCTGCAAGAAGTAATTCTAGCTTCACTACCTCTTTCATTGAGATAACTTACTTGACCCTAGTTGAGCTCTTTCATCTGCTGCAATAGCATTATGCATATTGGATTTCCAGAAATTTGTTCAAGGATAAGATCAAGAAACACATAAAGCAGCAACAGATAGAAAATCTCTGTTGGGAATAGCCTTCTCTCATTTACTTATACTGCTTTACATGCAATACTGCACATAGTTCTTCAAGCTAATTGAATATTGTAAAGAAAACACAAAAATGAGGAACAGAGTTCTCAGCCCATCCTGTATTTTAGCAAGACCTTTCCTGAGAATTTAACTTCTGAAACATCATCTGGTACTACTCCTACATTATTTTATTTGACAAACAAACAAGAATCCATGTAGCAATTACTTCCTTCAGACCAGAACTTTCTATAAAACTACTTAACAACAAGCATTTTACAATCCAAAAATATTTAAAATTAATCATGCCCATAAAAAAAAATTGTTGCTGCCATTTTTATAGTCTACTACAGCAGGGGAAAATAGTGTCAAACATTAATTATGAGAAAAAACCCAGTACATGTAGACACAAGTTACACATCTTGCTGACAAATGCGTATCTTCTGCAGCAAAACAGGCTCCAGCGTCTATAAAAGTTCAAGCACTTTCGTGAAAATATTTCTTATTGATGATCTTTGATTGAACAAGGCTAAGGGGAAGCATTGCAGATTCAAGTTTCTTTGGCAATTGCAAAGGCTTGGTTTTCATGGAGCTCCCTAAGAGCTCCGTGACGTGGAGTATCTGGTAAGTTCTGAAGCAAATTGTTCCACACCCTGAGATTGAGGCTATTTCCAAGACAAAATATGTCATATCAGGGAAATCATATGTTGGTGTTATCAAACATAGTTTGTTTGTCTTTTTAATGTATTTTGCAGTTCATACAATGACTCAAGGAATACCTAAATCTTTCAGCATTAATTTTTTATGTCACCTGCAATATCTGTATTTCACATCAAGTTTTGAGAGCTTTGGATGGCCACCATAAATGTCTGCATATAGGGAGTGGAAAGGATGGAGAAACTTTAATTCCTTTTACTGTTGTTTCTAAAGATGATTGTACCTGCTTAAATGCAAATATCTCCAAGCAGACCTTCTCTTCCCTTTTAATGCACTAGATTGCACAAAATGCAATGTTTTTGGACATTTCTTCTAAAAAGCACTTCTCAGGCAGCTCTGTTCTTTATTAGCAAGCTGATCACTGTTTTGGAGACTGCTCTGACAAAGTTTTTCAGATCAACTTTGTCTTGTTCCACTGCACTATTTTTGTGAAAAGAGTTGAAAATGAACAGGCATATAAAAAGAAAGGAATTCTCCATCCCTCCAAAGCTGGCAGTGACCCTGTTGTTGTCAATCATATTCCATAAGCTGAGAGGAACCAACATCCCCATTCTATCACTAGACTCTTGTAAACAGAAGAGGCCTGAGTCTGATGCACAAATACAGTATTTCTCACTTTATAAAAGCGTGATTTGATAGAGGTTTGCATTAGTGCCTGACCAGAGCTTTACACACAGGCCTACTTTCTTTTTCAGGTATGAACTGAGGGTAATAATCTGGAATACAGAGGATGTAATTCTAGAAGACGAAAATATCTTTACAGGGCAAAAATCAAGTGATATCTATGTAAAAGGGTAAGTTCTTCAGCACTCATCATCAAAATAACATGGAATATTTCATTCAAAAATCAGAGAAAAAAAAAAAAAGGGTTGTGAGAATATTTGATAAACTATTCAGTGACCTTGGCACTTTGCTCTGAATGCCTGCCCAAATTACTCACCCATATTGGATACTGCTCCCTTTTTTCCTGTTTTATTTCCTCTGAAAATCGAGTAACTGTAAAATGACACTAGTCGTTAGTTCCTTCTCAGGCAGAGATGGCACAAAACAAGCACCAAGCTCACGGTTTAGCACAGAGAGATCAAACACTTACAGGACTTGAACTGTAAGAGCTTACACAGATGCAGAGAGTTTCGACATAATCAGAGAAAGGAGCATCATAACCACATTAGAAATAAGAAAGCAGGTGTTTGCCAAGCTTTTTCTGTTAGAAATATTTTCTAACCTCATGTGGGGAGTGTGTGTGGGTGAATGACCATGGTCTTGCTGAGGAGAACATCACATGGGCACTTTTTGCTCTCCATCTCCTTCCTTTCCTGAGATTGTAGCCAGTTATTTCTTAATTCCTTGCCTGTTTTAGAACACCGCTTTGCAGTTTCTGCTTCTGAGCAGGATTTGAATGCAGGTACTAGGGAAGGCTGGGAGGAAATTACGGTATAAGTGGTAGTACAAAGTACTGAAAATCTCAGGTGCCAGACTGGTCTTAGATTTCTTGCCATTTTTCCACTACTAGAGAGTAAGTTTAATATGCCAATATGAATTGTGTGTTCAGAGCAGTAGCAGAGTAGCTTTGAGAACACGAATTCGAGGAATTAAATAGGGAGCCAGTCTTTGTGCTGAGCTGTGTGATGAGAACATCACCATCAGTGCCAGAGCAGTCTGACAGAGAAGCCAGGAGTGGGAAACTTTTTGCTTTTGTGCCTTAATGATAAAGACACAAATCTCATTATGTTCAAACAGTGCATGTGGCACTGTATCTGTCAGCAGCCATGGATTTGCACTTGGGGCAGTGCCATGTTTCAGATTGTTACCATTTTTCACAATTCCTTTTTGAAACACTGGGCTTGCAGGGGAAAAGCTCTCTTTGGATACAGCTCAAAAATGCTAATCTTTACTCAAGCTGTGATAAATCATCTACAGAACTAAAACATACCTAGCTGGATCATTACCTCAGTGGAGCTCTTCAGACGAGAAAATTATGTTTAAGAAAGCATTGTCCTTTGTACCACTGCACATCTGATATTGTGCATACTGTAGCAGAAACCAAGAGGAAATCACAAAAAACCCCGAGGGACTTCTCCAGCCATACTAACGCTATGTTTATACCTGCAAACAGCAACTAAAAAAAAAATTAGCCTCTAATACTGAGCACTGATAACAGTCTTGAGACACCGACACAGAATTTGTTAGTGTGGCAAAACATCAATACAGGATATTTAGTGCTGGATAAATGACTGATGCTGTCACCACTGCCTGTCCCAAAGAAGAGAGGTGTCCTGGCCAATAGCAAAGGGCCACCTGGTACTTTGGGGTCTGACTGAAATAAAAACCATGTCCTCACTCTCAGCTTTTGATCACCACTGATCATTACAGCAGCCTGTGTCCCAAGATGCCTGACCCAGGGCTGTTGCTGCCTGTCACAGTCCTGAACAGTGTGTTGCCTTTACTGGTTAGGGAGGAATTAGTAAATGGTCAGGCCTGTAACCAAATAACAACGATTACAATTCAAGATCCCCTGGTGACACCGATGCTTTCCACTGTGTGCCTGCTGTAGGTGGATAAAGGGCCTGGAAGAGGACAAACAGGAGACAGATGTACATTACAATTCCTTGACAGGAGAGGGCAACTTCAACTGGCGCTTTGTGTTCCCGTTCCACTATCTCCCAGCAGAGAAACAAATGGTGGTTACTAAAAGAGAAAACATATTTTCCTTAGAAAAGACAGAACGCAAAATACCTGCTGAGCTGGTGCTTCAGGTGTGGGATTTCGAAAGACTCTCTTCAGATGATTTCTTGGGTAAGTATGCAATGGATCTGCCTGAACTTCGTCTCACCAGTGTTTTGCAGAGGTATGCAAAAAGTGCTGTCTGAGCCCCAGCTTTTGCTTTTCTCTTTCTGAAGCACCACAGTGCTAACTTACACATTTCTTGTCAATTCAATAATTAGGAATCAGATGAGAATGCCAGGGCAATACAAATGAATGACCAACAGTACAGAGAAATGCCCGGCTGCTGCATTCCTCCGTGTATCTCATCTGGAAGCTGCTACTTGAATGTTTTTATGTCTCTCTGGTCCCTGAGTGTTGTCACATTACTTCTTTCTCCAGGCACTCTTGAATTGGACCTGAATGGGTTCCCTCGAGCAGCAAAGACAGCCAAGAGCTGTGACCTAGGCACAGTTGTGGCAGCAAGTGAAGAAAACAAGATCTCCATATTTCAGCAGAAGCGCATCAAAGGCTGGTGGCCTTTCATCAAGGCTGGGGAGCTCACAGTAAGCACCTCACTACAGATTAACAGGTTTTCTCTGGGACCGATATGCTAATTTTGGATTTTGAACAACCACCACTGGCAATCCATAGGACTCCTCCAAATGTTAGTAGTTCTCCATATATTTGGTTCAGAAAAACCCAGGCAACTGAGCACTAAAGAGTCTTTTTAGGTGCATTCAGTTCCATGGGGGGACACAAACCAAGAGCTACAAACTCATTTCCAGTAGTATAGCCCTCTAGAAATTCACCTGCTTTGGTCCTTTTTCAGGGGTTTCTCCCTCTGTCTCTAGATATTTATTGATTCTCCAAAGGTTTCCCTAAACCTCACAATTCTTTCACTTTTGTGTCTATTCCAGCAAAAAGAATGTTTTAATAAAAAGTTCCATCTTCAAGTTCATTGCCTTCTTCAGCTTGAAGCTGACTGTGTACTTTCCATGGATTTAGTGAATGAACTCCACTTCTAAATGCTGGATTTACTTATATTCTCAGCTCCAGTACAATTGATTCCCTTTCTCTCGGTCCACTCTCTTCCCTGCTTCCACCTTTACTCCTTTTATTGGCAACCTTCTTTCATCCCTGTTCCTGCTGAATCCCACCTAGTGGCCATAGATCAACACTTTAGATTAATACCATCCACAAAGGTATAGGGTAGGAAAATCACAAATATATGTAAAGCCATTTGTCTGTTTTTTATCCATCACAGATTCTATAAAGCTGATTTGATTCATCTGCTCTTAATTGTTACTGGAATCCCATGTTCCTTTTGTGAGCTGAGACCCACAGCTCAATGGCCCCAGCACTTGTGACTGGCTGAATTTCCCCCTGCAGATGGATTACATCTGGTCCACGTCAGCAACACAGTTTCTACCTCAGATATTCAGCTCTGCCAGAATGTGTGATATGTAGAAGACATCTTCTCAGATTAATTATGTTATAATTTAGGAAGGAGAAAATATATTAATGGAAGAAAATATCTTACCTCTCTTTCCTCATGGTCCTTGAGCATAAGTCAGGAATTTGTGCATGGGTTTTCCTTTGTTCTTTCTCTTCAACAGCAAAGACTATCTTATTTTCCTTACTCAATTTCCTTTGCCCTGAACTGGTTCCATCATTTCTCAACAAGAGGAATTTGCTGTGAATTAGTGATGATAATAACCCAGGATTGGATGCTTACTATTCTCTCTCTGATCCAGGGCAAGGTAGAAGCCGAGTTTCACTTGGTCACAGCAGAAGAAGCCGAGAAGAATCCAGTAGGCAAAGCTCGAAAGGAGCCCGAGCCCTTGGAAAAACCCAAGTGAGTAGAAGCATACTCATTAAAGATGCCAGGGCAGGGGCATTCAGCAGGAGATGGGGAAGGACAGGTGTCCTCTCTGGTCTCCTGGATATTCTTCTCTTTCATGCTGCAACCTTCAGCAAGTAATTTGTCCAGCTTGTGCATGGCCTGGTGGCTGGCACTCCTGCTGGCAGCACCTTCCAGGTTTGCTTAAATGTCTTCCTCTGGAAGCCCAAATAAATTGCATAGCTGCACATTTGTCCTCAGCTAGAATTCACACATGACCTCATTCCATAGCTGATGTGGCACGTGATAATATCTTAAATCATCACAGTTTACACATACAGCTAACATCTCAGTTTGGTCACCTATAAAGATCAGATGGATTATATTTATTATATTAATAATACAATAATTTAGGTTGGAAATTATCTTTAAGATCATTGAGTCCAACCATTAATCCAGCACTTCCAAATCCATCACTGACTCATGTTTCTAAGCATGACATCTACACGTCTTTTAAATACCTCCAGGAATGGTGACTCCACCACTTGCCTGGGAAGCTTGTTTCAATGTCCTTTTGGTCAGTAAATTTTTCCCAATATCCAGTCTAAACCCTCCTTGGAACAACTCAAGGTCATTTCCTCTCATCCTGTCATTTGTTACTTGGGAGAAGAGACCAATTCCCACCTGGCTATAGCCTCCTTTCAGGTGGTTGTAAAGAGCAATAAGCCTTTGTTTCTCCAGGATAAACAACTCCAGTTCCCTCAGCTGCTTCTCCCAAGACTCGTGCTCCAGAGCTTTCACTGGCATCATTGCCCTTCTGTAGACACACAAAGGCTATGACTTCAAAATTCTGTCTCTAATTTTATTTTTCTTCATACTTAAAGAATGAAGACACTTATTTTTCATCATAAGACTTTTTAATGAGGACATTTTAAGTGTTTTAACTAAGGCAAATGATCTAGAAGCAGCAGTTTATCTTTCAGTATTTGTCACATTAAAAAAATATCAGCTGAGTTTTTTGCATTCAGAAAAAAAGTACTTTTAATCTGTTTTGGCTCAAATGCTTTGTTCTACTAAAACATTTGAGCACTTTTTTAATGAGCTAGATAAAAAAATTGAGAGGAATTGATGCTATATTTCCTGCTACCAAAATTTCTAAAATTCAATTGCTAGTCATAATGGTAATTCTGTTTAATTTTGTTGGTCTGAGATATATCTCAGGATAAATATGAGAAAAGAGGAAGCAGCATAAAGGAATTGTCAGGTCAGAGGTATCAGAGCATTTTTTAAAACAAGCCTTGGAAAGACTTTAGTCAATCACTTCACTCAACACCTTTACCCAAAGGCAGGATAAGCTTTGCCTGACAGGTGTCTGCCTGAAAGACACCCAGTAATGGAAACTAAAGCACTTTTTTCAGAGGAGAGAGGAGTGGGGATAGCTCTGAAATACATGTAGTGGAAAGCAATCAGCCTAGGGAGTTTTAAGAGGGAGTGTCAAGTGTAGTAGAAAGACTACATGTCCAGAAGATTGTTGACAGGATGCACAAGGCACTGTCTCATTTTATTCTCATTTTTTGAGACCCAGCCCATGCACCCATGGCTGACTAGGGCTCCCAGTGTTTTCAGCTCAAGGGCATTTTATCTGCAAATGTGCTGCTGGGCCAAAAGGTTGTCACCAGCCTGGTGGCCCCTTCTCTGCTGCACAGCCTGGAGGTGCTTTGACCCAGAAGCCACAAAACCAGAGTCTTCCTCCAAATCTTGCACTGAGTAATCAGTGGTTTTTGTGGTGTGAATACACAGCCAACACATGGCTCTAGTTCTACTCTATTCTTAATTGAGATGTATGCCTCAATTAAAGCAAAAGTAGGGTGGGGCTAGTGTCATTTGACACTACCCATCTCAGAAGCAAAATATTCAGGCTCCTTTTGCAGCTGCTCGTGGTACAGGTGGGGGAGTCATCCCATCTACCTACCACACATATCTTAAGATGTGAGATGGGGAAAGAGATGACTTGGCCTCCAGAAGGTCCTTCCTCTCCCCATGCAGACAGCCCA
Organism: Corvus hawaiiensis; assembly: GCF_020740725.1. Taxonomy (NCBI): domain Eukaryota; kingdom Metazoa; phylum Chordata; class Aves; order Passeriformes; family Corvidae; genus Corvus; species Corvus hawaiiensis. The sequence goes on from NC_063238.1 coordinate 33,641,420, forward strand.
TGAATGACCAGACTGAGCACCTAGGTTTTAAAGTTAGACAAAATAAATCCTAAGGTTACTAAAGCAATATAGCATGTGAATAGTAAAAAATATTTTAGCTAGACACTCACTCACTGGAAGGAAAATAAATAGTTGAAGACATTGCAAGCCCCAGTTTCATTTAAGTTTAAAGGTATTAAAGTTTACCAGCTTGATGCCTCGGAGCATCAAGCTCAGTACCCCCAAGTGATGCAATATGTGGTTCATACATGCAGAGTAGTCACAATCAGCTGGGAGATAAAAGGTAATTGATTCTACCCTTCAAATGAGTCCTCTTCAGGAAGGAATGGATCTCAAGGATCTTTTTGTCAAGACTTCCACGTCTCTATGCCACTACTGCAGGTTCACTCTGTTTTTTTCCTCATCACATAGGAACACCCAGAGAAGCAGACAAATTTTCTGATTGTTTTGCAAAATTCTTCTTTCTAATTAAGAAACAAAATAATTTCAAAACAAAAATTATTTTCTAGGAGCTATAGACAGTAGCAGACTCTAATGTACCAAAGCAAAGGTGGACAAAGATTAAATGTCTGTGAACTAGAGAGAGAAACATGTAAAAGGAGAATAAGGTTCAATGAGTGTAATTTCCTCCTGGCCAGAGCACTGTGAGGTTATTCATCTCTTCATTTCTGCTGATCAAGACAGGATGCCTTTCCGGATGCAGTCTATTACAATAAATGCACTACTATAACTGATAATGAATTCTATTGCCTACATTGCAAAGGAAACAAATTAAATAAGCAACAGTCTGGGTTTTTTTTTTTTCCCCAGCCTTTAAGGGTTATGAAAAGTCCTCAAGCAGTTGGTACATGCAGATTAAGGGTCTTGTTACTCAAGTAGTTTTATTCTTCAGAGTGTCCAGTTTTTTAATAATTCCTTTTAACCTGGAGGGCTAATCTGATGATTTATTTCTGAGTCATTTCTACCTCAGTATGAAGCTCAGTCTTTCATTAAAAGATATTCAGTTGGCCTTTTGGATTTACAGACTTTCTGTCACATTGGCATTCACTCCCACTGCCTGAATGCTGAGTTCATCAGATAACTAAGATTGCTTAAATTCCTGAAACACCGTTCCGGAGTGAGACACGGCCACAGCTTTTTGTGACCCTCAGTTAATTTCATTTTCCTTATTGCTGCACTATCTGCACAACTATGGTGACATTGGATAAGAAAGACAACCTGCCCCAGTTTTTCAGGTGTTAATGTTGCCCCACACCACTGCGTTCATTGGGTCATCCCATCGAAAAAGCTGACAGATGCTGCCTTGGGTAGGGCTGTTGGAGTGAGAGGCACAGTGCCCACCCAATCAGAGGAGAGACCAGGCCAACATTTTTCCTAAGTAGAACATTGTTTTCCTCTCTGTATGCAGTCAGCTTTGTTGTACAGTGTGAAAAAACTTCTGGGTGTGGAGGAGAACACATGGGGCAACATTTGGAAAAACTTGGATTGTGGGATACAGATATTCTCCACTGGCAGAAGGAGGCTCTTTTTTATGTACACAAGCAAACCATCTGGGTTTCATTTCATCATTTCCTGTTTTCAGGAGGCCTGTTTTAAATTTCCTTCTAAAACTACACCATTTTGGGCCACATGCCAGATCTGAGCTGGCTCTGATTATTCTGGAACCATGACTATCACTGTGCAATCAGATTTTTTTGTAGCAGTTCATTACCACTTTTGTGATGCTAAATTTCTTAAAATTATAAGAAAGCTTTTGTACTCAAGTTCATGATGCCTGCATTTCTTCTTTAGGGTTTATCATGATCTTGTTTTCAAATTTAAACCCTATATCATGACATAAATGGAAGTATTTATGATGTGTGAGCTGGAATTTCATTACAAGGGGTGTGTGGAGCTTGGGTTCGTGAATGGGTGGAAGTGACCCAACAGCTTGTGAAACTTGTGGACATTCCCTCTAATCTCTGTAGTGGGTTCCCAGGAGTTAAAGGTCCTTTTTAGACTCAAATATATATTTTGCAGTGGGATCATTTTGGAAAGAGATGGATCTGCCTTAACAAAAGATTTTCTTTTTCTTTCTTCCCCTTTAGCCGACCAGACACGTCCTTCTCTTGGTTTGTAAATCCTTTCAAGTGTTTGTATCACCTGATCTGGAGGAATTACAAGAAGTACATCATCATTGGCATAATTCTGCTTATTCTCGTTGTCTTTCTGGTTCTCTTCATCTACACACTGCCAGGTGCAATTAGTGAAAGGATAGTTATAGGAAGAGGGTAGATCATGGCTCTCATTGTAGTCAATCAAATATGAAAACTTCCACTAAAAATAAGTCAGGCAAAAAGAATTAATTAATCTGAAACATCTCATTCTTTCGAAAAAGAAAAATAACTATTCACACCAGAAACGGGAGCTCTCAGAATATTTGAACATCTTCTTTGAATACTCATTAAGACCCATCCCTAATGTACATTATCATTAATGTACATTAATGATGTATATTAATAATGTACGTCATTACTGCTGCAGCTTTATTGACATTATTATTGAAAGTGTCATTGTGTACCTAAAACTGAATTTAAGAGTAAATTCCTAAATGCAATGCAGAAACTGATTTCTCAGTCAAGTATTTATTATTACAGATGAGCGATTAAATATTAAGGTCAAATCTTTACACAAAGGTAAATGTATAATACAGTCGTTGCATAGTTTTGTAATTAATTATTTTAACTGTTTTTCAATAACCTTATAATGCCATATTTTTAGATAAAAGGTATTATTAAAAGACGTCTAAAGTTAAATGGTCTCATTTGGTGTTGTGTAGAATTTATCCTGCACCTCTCGGTAAAAATGCTGTGTTCTACAAAAACATCTCACACACTCATAAATGAGCTAAGTGCCCGTGACAGGGATGTAGTAGCAGAGACTGAAAGAACCTTTTTCCAGCTGCAATTTGACAGTGCTGGTGGTCTCTGGAGGAGAGGGATCAGGAAGATGAAGACTCATCCATGGGCATTGTGGTAACAAATGATCCTTGTAGACGACAGGGAACAGGAAAAATCCTGCTGCTTGAAAAGCAAAGGCAAAGAGCAATGGAAAAGAGAAGGGCTGCAGAGTGGAACAAACCATGGAGTATTAAAGAAAACAAGGGAAAAAGCCTTGCACAGTTGTCACTGTGAAAATCCTCATCCTGCTTAAGAATACATAAAATGTTGCTACCCGTGTCAGGCATAAGGCAAGGCTTGATAACTCAATGACCCCACTTGGCCTTCAGATGAGTGGTTATGAATTTGAATTTAGCCATCCAAACCTCCCCCAGTGTCGACCACAGTCAGACCTGTTGTAAAGACAACCTTTGTGAAACTGCTTTCCACCATGCACCACTCATACAAAGTGTGAGCACCCTTTGCACATTTTAAAGTATCAAAAGGCAAGACAAAGAGATTCTATAAATGCTGATAATTCTGCCAAGCTCAGGGTGCAGGAATAGAAAAGCAGCACCTTGATAATTCTCAGAGGCCATTTCCAAAGGAAGCTTGTTTGGTACTGCTTGTACCTGGCCTGTTATGACTGTGCAATGAGCCTCTGTGTTCCCCTCTGGCCTACAACAAAGTAATTAGTCTGGAATCAGTCTGGAAAATAGATGTCAGTGAAACTTCCACAGGGAGGTTTTAACTTTCATATTTTTTAAATCCTGTGCTGCCTAGTGTGTAACTCTGAAGTTTCTTGTAGCCTGTTAATTTCTGCTCTCTAATGCTAGGTAGACATAACAAAGCCTCTCTGGGCCTGCTCTCCAAGGACACTCAGACTGTCCTAGGCCCAAAATGTGTAAACCAAAAGTTTCTGAAAGGAGGGCAAGCTGAGGGGAATTACATCATTAACTGGAGCTTTATTGGAGAATTTATGCTGGCATGCAAATGAACCAAACTTATAAAAATGTGAAGAACTCGTGACCTGTCATCCATCTTGGGGTCCATCTTGGCAGTAGCCTCCGGCTCCCCAGGGGGTACCTCTGGAGGCCTTTCAAATAAATACCTACCTTTATTCCCTTACTCCTGTCTAGTCTCTGTTTTTAGGTGGTCTCTCAAGGTATCAATACCTTACTTTGAAGAGCACTTTGGAGGCTTATTTTGGATGGGACAACTTGCTCTAAAAGTGCCTCTTTCCCATTCCACAGATGATAGTGGCAGATGGATAAGGCAAGGTGAAAGCATTCCATCCCCACTCCTTCCGGCAAATTGTTACTCAGTTTTTCTTCTAAATTTCATGTTCTAAGTATATAATAAATATAACTAAATTATCCAGATATGTGAGTAGATTACAACTAGACATGTGGCAAAGGACCACAGTGAATGAATTTTTCTGTTTATTTTCCTTTAGAAAGTGTATTTAATATGACCGAGAAATTAGAACACAATTACAGGGTTGAATCTGCCTTAAAGCAAGTGATATGGAAAGGTGCTGATCACCCTGGAGTCCCTCTTCCTCTCATATCCCTCTGCACCAGGCCATTGTCTGGTGCAGTCTCTGCTCACACACCATGTGTGACATATTCATCTGAAACCACATTTTAAATTTTGTGCTATATTGCAACTAAACCTGTATGAAACAGAAAAATAATACTGTTTCTCCTAATATGTCTCATCATACCATGAGTTTTGGAAATGAAATTTAAAAGCTCCAGTGAGAGCAAATAAAACTATTTTGGTGCAAAAGATGAGAGATAAATATTGATAACTGGAGTATGTTGTGACAGCCAAAAAGGCAATGCATCTGAATTTTTTCTAGTGTGTCAGGTCAGAGGTCCTGATCCTGCATGGCAGCTGTTGTGTTAATCTGTCCTTACTCTGCTTGCTTGTTCTTGCTGCCTTGGACTGTGTGAAGCACTGGACTGTGGTCTGCTCTGTTCTGATTTCTGCAGAATATTCTGTGCCTTGCTCCCAGCCTGCAAACTGCACTGGAGCCAGCAGATTGGTCTCATAGTGACTAATCATTATGTTAAAATGATTTTTATATTTGGAAGAAAGAAATCCCTTGACAAGGTGATATAAGAATTTGCTTTCTTCACATATTAGTCACAGAAAGGGGGTTTGGTTGCCAGGCAGAGCTCCTCATTGCTCTGTGTGCCAGCTGCCCCCTCCAAAGGGATTTTTATTGTCTTGGCTGAATAGCCTGCTTGCCATCAGCTCCAAAGTGCAGTCTCCTTCCAGACTAGTTGTTATGTTTTTTATCAGCTATTTGTGACTGGGGAAAAGCTCAACCCAAGATCTGGTTCCAGCCTCCCAGACATTTGGTATATGACAGCCACTTCCTTCCATTTTCTAATTAATCTCTGTCTCAATAGCAAACAAATAAATTTTCATGTATTTCTGTTGGAGAAAGGCTAATTTATAGAACTGTTCCAGACAGCCTCTCTTTTAAGAACTTCTGTAAGCAGCTATGAAGACTAATCAGAGCTACAATGATTAGCAGAAACTCTGTGTCTGCTTCCTGGATGCCTCTGCTGTGGCTCCAGGACTCCACGTCAGGAACAGAGGCTGCCTTCATTAGGAACAAGCCAGAAAGATCTCTGGATGTTCCTTCCCTCTGACCGAAGAGTGGCCCTGGCTGAACTCTCTGTGATGACACTGATAGTTCATTAACTGGCTAATTCCAACATGCTGTTCTTTCGGAGTTACCTGCCCATCACAGCTCAGAACTTTTTCATATTGCAGCTCCTCAAAAGGGCTGTGCTTGACCCACCAACACAAGAGAATACTGCTCCCAGCAATGCCTCTTTTTGCTGCAGGGGTGGCTGTAGCTCTTTACCAAGCAGCTGGCTCCTGCCAGGGAGCAACTGGAAAGCTGCAAGTGCACTGCAGGCAACTGCTGCCTCAGAAGTTGGAGTGAAGGGGAGACTGACAGAGAGGAGGGAAACCACCTTCAATTTAAATGTGCAGCCTGATTTTCCCTCAGCATTCAAATACTGAAAACATGCCAGACCTGTAGGTGATATCAACAAGTGCTGTAAGACTTCTTTCCCAAATGTCTTTTAAGACAGGGACGTACAGAAATTTGGTATCCACTAGTGGGCAAAACTGAGAATCACTGGAGATTGGGAAATACTGAAATATATATAAAAATATATAATGAATACAGACTAGAAAGTTGTCGGGTGTCTACACTGCTAGGTGGGATAGTCAAACAGTATAGTTGTACTGTCATAACCTTCTTCCAGTGGATTCCTTTTCCTTTAGTTCTTTGTCATTCTCTGAAGTTCTCATCCATTAAGGGTCTCTGTGTGCCCTCAGTTCCTGAACCAGGGCAGTCAGCCACTCTGGGACACCACATCTCAGAGGAATCCCTCGCCCACTTTTGCAGCTTGCAGCCTAAGTGGCTGCAGATGGTCCTGCAGCCATATTTGGAAGCCCTGCCTCTCAGCCCTTCATCCTGGATCAAGGCACCTTGCACCCACGAGCAGTGGTTACAGCTGCAAGCCCCCATTGGGCCAAGGGACATATTTCAGGCACCAGAAAATCCAGATAGGTTTGTCATGCCCAAAGCATGCTGGCACACACTGATTAGCTTTGCACTGCAACTTACATGCCAGATTTTAGAAAAATGTTAGAAAAAGAGCCAAATGCAAAGGCTGATACAACATGAGAGACAAGGATTTGTTTGTTTGTTTACTTATTTGTTAGTGATGTTTCTTTTTCCTGACAGATAAGCAATAGTTAATCCTCTCCAGAAACCAGCACACAGTTCTAATATACTGACAAAGCACTGGCCTGTCAATATGACTGTACAGCAAATAAACATTGGCTGTGTTTAGTGCTTGTGATGAACTTTTGATTAGCCATAGCAATAAAACCTCACCAAAGCACTTAACAAAACACTTTTCAAAAGCCTCTTGACACAATCATTATGCTCTTGCTTTTGGTGTGTGAATAGTTTCACCCAAGAGAGCAGCTTTGCCTTCAACCAACAGCTCTCTGGAGCTGGTACCCACAGCGCAGATGGATGCACACAGCTTGTGCAAAAGTGCTACACTATAGCAGCTTCAAAGGCTATTTTAGTGCCTTGGAACACAACTGCGGTGAATACAGTGCAGAAAAGTCAATATATTAAGAAAAGAGTGATAATAAGAGCAACACTTTAGGAGGATTTGTTCTGCTCAGTTAGCACATTTCTTCCCCTTCATCATCTTTATTTGGAAATGGTTCGCATGTCCCAAGCTCTGCTTTGACTGAACGCTGATGGTATGCAGCTCACACAGATATTCCATCAGCAGCTATGACCACAAAGTGGATTTGCTCATGGCTCTGGACACTGGATTTTGAAGTACCACGGCCAGGTCTTCCTGTTCTTGGCACAAGGAGCTGCAGTAGCTATTTGTGAGGAGCACTATTGGACTGGGTATTTAAAATGTGACAATATGGAGGATGGGTTTCAAAGCCAAGCATTCTGATTTTCCCTCCCAGGGCCATGATAGAACCTTAAGAGAGTTGAACATCTGCCTTAACCAGTGCTGTGCATGTGATCCTGGATCAACATCTATCACTGGTGATAGATGTGCCCTTGAAGGACACGCCCACCACAGACCTCTGCAGTGTGGAGTCAACGCATGTGCTGTAAAAACAGGAACAGTTGTTGGAGTTTTGGACAGGAAAAACTTTTCAGCCTGGAAAGTGGAGCTGGGATGCTTTGTCAGCATATCTGTTTCTTTTTCTGTAGCATCTATGATGGGGAGAGGAAAGATAGAAAGGCTTAATGCTTTCGACTGTCTCCACAGGTTTTTGGTCAAGACATTTTTAGTTTGTAAAACCAAAGATTGTACAGGGAGATAAAAAGGAAAAGTTAGGGAAGAACTATATTTGTAGTTCAAATCCTATTACAACCCTCTAATGTTCCAGTGACTGTAGAGCCCCCACAGGCCCTCAGATCAAGAGCTAAAGCATCTTTATTTCTGAAAACCTCACTTTCCCACACAATATCTCTAGTTTGGGGGCTGAAATTTTATAGATTAGCTTTAGTGGTTCCATTTCCATTCAGTGGTTTGAGAAGTCAGCTGGATTTATGGATAGGGAAGCAGAGACTAATGAGAACTTGGTTTTACTGTCTCTGGCTGGACTGTGAGCCATCAAAGTCATCTGCCCACCCAGCAGCAGCTGAGTTCTTCCATCAGTCTTTGGGGGTCTGTATCATAAACACACTCCAGAGTGTGAGATCTTGTGTAGCTGAACTCCTCCTTGCCAAAGCCTTTTATTACTACGTCGGGCAAATTATTTCCTAGCAGATGTTAGGTTGTCCAAGGTGGCTTCCCATTAGAGCCAAAGAAGGAAATTGCACCTGTAGATCTCCTGCCCCTGTGGTCACTGGGGTGCTGATTAAATTCCCTGTGGCATCTCAGTCTGTGTCAGATCCCAGATAGTCCATTGCTTATGCCACGCACAAAACTTTTTTTAGGCACAGAATAAAAGAGGTCTGATAGATGCCTGAAAGGTTGTTCCACTTGGTTAGTATTCAGATATGCTGATTTATTCATGGAAGAAAATGATCTTGCTGCACACAAAACTAAACCCCGGTTGCTGCAATCATTTACATTTCATTAGCTTCACAAAAAAGTGACAGGTTTGACTCTGAATTTACTCCCATTCATTTTGCTACCCTGAAAGGATGTTCCTCATGAGTCCCCATGAGCATCCTGAGGACTCCCAGACAGGTTGGGGGACTGACACCTTGTGAGAGAAATATCAGCTCTCTGTTTGAGTCTGGACTTGTAACGGCTGCAATACTTAACGAGCCCTGCTGATCACGCCTTGCTTTGTTAATTGAACCCATACAGTGAGGCTGAAGGACAAGCAGAGCATGAATTCTACCTGTTAATTACCTTTGGGTGACTCCCTGCCTTCAGACCTCTCCTCTGCATCCTTCAAGGGCACAAGGTTTTTCCTGCAGTCCCTGATCACAAGACAAGGTTTCCAAATCAGGTCTCACTCACTACTAAAATTAAACACTCACCATTGCCAAGTGGCCTTCTAAAACTCCTGTTTCTTCTCCCCTGTACCACCTGTTCCCACTACTGCAAGAGCACATAAGTCATTCCCTCTTTGGACGTAAGCAACATTTTGGGTTCTTCTTTAATTTTAAATACTGATGGAACAAGCTCTTCCTCCTCCAGCAATGAAAAGCAGAACATACCTGGTTTATCTCTGCTCATCATTGCTCCGTGTGAGGCCAACAGCATGTTGATTACTGAGCCTGTATTATTGACTTTCTTCTGTTATTGGCTGTAAATTAAACTATAAAATCAGGTGGTTCATATCTCTGCAGTCCTTGGGACTGGGAAACTTGCCTGCTTGGAAAGAAAGTGAAATTTAGTTTAAGAAAATGCATTTTACGAGCAGGGTTGGCAGCACAAATCAGACCCAGACCTGGAACCCTGCTCCTGCACATTCCAACCCACAACAGAAGCACAGCTGATCCTGCTACCTCCAGGTTTCAGAGCAGCTTGATACCGACAGGAGCAGGCTTATCAACTGGAGCAGGCTGCCCTGTGGGATGTGTGGTTGAGGACAGCCTCTGACGATGCTGAGGCTCCTCAGCACTGATCAGGGTCAGTGTCTGACAGCAATAGCTCAATCCTACATGATCTGGTCTCATCTCAGCTCTGTGGGTCTGTAGGCAGTTCAGTGTATTTTACAAGTTTTTCAAAGGCTATGGTTGATTCAAAACCACTGGTAGTTTCTCTTGTAACTGAATTAAATAAATGATGATACCTGTATCAGAAAAACAGGCAGTATGGGGGTTTTTTCCATGCTTTTGAGAGAGCAGGGTGAATTTGTCAACAAAAAATGTTCTTTTAACCTGGGGCAACTGGCAAGTCCTTCATATGTGAGAGCTCTTTGATTGCACTGCTTATAATTACATTAACTCAGAGCTTTTACCAGGCTCTTGATTTTTGAATGTGCCTGACTGTGATCTCCATTTTTTAATCCATCAAAACACCTGTCATCTCAGGGCACTAAGGTCTTTTATACAAGAACCCTTGTGAGCTGGTTTTACTTGCTACCACATACTTAACTGAAAAGGAAGCAAACAAAGTGGGGCATGTGGGCATTTGCAAGGTATCTGCTGAACTGTGTGCAGCTGGAATGCATCCTGCTCACACCTTGCAAAGCTCTGATGATGAGACCCATCATCAAAGAGCCCCTGAAACATTGGTATGCCACAGCATTCATGCTCAATTAACTAATTAGCAGACAATATGTTTTGTGTGGTCAATCATCCCCAGCACAGCTTAAATATTAAACTGAAATGACTCTCTGCCAAAGCAACACATACGAAAGTAGTACTGCTCTTGCTGAACACAGTGGGAGTTGTTTCTGGTGTGTGTGGGGCTTGAGATTGCTAGATTTCAAACAGTCAGCAGACTGAGAGCAACTTTGCAGCTGAAAGCTTTGAAAAAACCTCTGTTGGTTCTCATCAAATATATGTGCTTCTCACAGTTTTGTATGTTGGAGGAAACAGAGCACACAGCAAAGAGAGAGCCACTGTGATTGAATGCTCCATTATAAAAAAGCTGTAAGTAGCTTCAGTATTTCACATTTTCAGACTTTTGTAGTGCAGAACTCAACATGAGGGCTGGGGGGGGGGGGGGAGGGGGGAGGTGGGGGCTGGTAAAAAGCCCACAATAAACCTCTCTGGGGAAAAAAAAAAAAAAGCTCCTCTAAACTCCTGCAGCGTGACTGCAACCCTGGGGATCAATTTCTCCCATCCAGGCTGTCAGGGTGCAGTTCTGAAGCAGTGGGTGGCATGGAGAGACATCACCTTGGAGACATGAGGGCAGGGCCACCATGAGATGCCCCGTTTGCACGGGTAAAGTGGTGCAGGCACTGGGAGGCAGAGCAGAAGCAGCACAGTCAGTTGCTTGTGCTCACACCACCATCCCCCCCTGCAGCACCTGATGCGAGGACCTCACCAGCCCATCTTCTCCAGGAGATCTGAAGATGCTTATCCAAGCCTGGATATGAGCTCTGGCTGCAAATAACACCTTATGGGACATACTGAGATGGGGCAGGAGATGCCATGAAGCATTTATAGCAGTCAGTGGCTGCAGAATTGAACCCTCCTAGTCATGAGCATTTCAATGCTGGAAGAAGGAACAAACAGTACGTAGCAGAGAATTCAGAGTGACAGTGGAGAGAGAGCTCCTGAGTTCAGATTGCACAGCAGCACTGACCAAGAACAAGCTATTTTAATAAACCCGCCAATCAAACCTTTGTGGTTAGGAGATGGAGATGTAGGTGCAGCCAGATCCAAGTTTAGTCCCAGACTCAGTCAACCACTTATGTCTAGAGGGTTATATAGGCACAATCAATTCCTTATATCCCTTAGGTAAGATTTCAAAGTTTAGCATGTAAGCATCTGTCAGCCTCGAGAGTAACCTAGGGAGGCATCCCTACACAAGGGGAGATTGTGTCATGCAGCCTGCTGCCCTGCAGGAGAATCCAATGGACCCTGGGCTGCCTGCTATTTATGGAGTAGGATGATTGGCATAGTCATATTTACACACCAGTTGTATTCTGGGTTGGCACATGCTCAACTAGTCCTCAGCTGTTGAACAAGATTTATGGCCCTTAATTATTGTGTTGTTCTTTCTAAGCTGGACATGGCCTTCATGACCACCACTGGTGGCTATTGCATAAGCAGGAAAAGGGAGAGGGGAAAGCACACTGTCACAGTCAGGGAGGTGGTAAAACCCTTCAAAGAGTTTTAGGCACTCAGAAAGTGTGCCTTCATAGTTACTTAAATCAAGGAAAAAGTTTGCTTTCTGGTAGTGACCAAGGTAATGAAAAACTTTTCAGCTGCTTCCTCTGTACCCCACAGCACAATAAATAAATAGATATTGACTTCCCAGCAGGTCCTCTGTGAGCAGTGTGTGGGCAGGTGTGGGAATGAGCAGTTTGGACAACTCCAGCCTCTGCATTAGTGATGTAGTTCTAGGTCCCTGTAGAGAGATAAAGTCCAGCAGGGCCGTGGGTTTCCCATGGTGTCTGTACAATAAATGTGTCTTACAAGTGTGAGTCATAGGAATTCAGAAGGAAAGCTTCAGCCTAAGAAGACTCTAGAACTGAAGGGCTGCCTAGGAGGACAAGAGAAGTCCTGTTACATTTGCACATTATCCCTCCAAGCCTGTCTTTTGGAGCCTGTCTTTTGTTAGACCAGATGGTCCAATATAACAATAATCTGAGCCAAGGCTGCCTTCCTACCACAGGGAAGAACTAGCAAGCAGAATTCAAATGCAGCTGGGAAGGAGGCCCATCACAGATAAAAAGAGCAAGAGAGAGCTCAGCCACAGCCACCACAGGAGGGATATGGAAGGTATTTGGTCAGGGCTAAGACCTCAGAGGTCAAATCCTTTTAGGGTTCAACACTGAAAGCAGCATGCAGGAAGAGGAGTGTCAATGCCTGAACTTCTTTCTGCTCTTCAGATGAGAAAAGCCTCAGGGCATCTCAGCAACTACCAGGGAGGAATGTTTCTACACAGGTAGGATCTGAGGTTGGGTTCATTTAACTGAGATTGGGTTCATTTATTCTGCCTTTCTCTTCTGTAATCTTTTCCCCTACTTGAAGTGCAGCTACCTTAATTTGGCTTGGCTGAACTAAATCCGTCATGTTGCCACCCCTGCCTTGCCTTGTGAGAAGTCTTGGGAAAGTGAGAAGCCTGTGCACCAGGGGAGTTAGAGATGTGCACAGGCAGTACCACTGGGACCTGCCACCCAGGATGAGTGACACTATGCCTCTTGCAGAGCTTCAAATGCAGCTCATTAGACAGTTTTCCCCAGTGCCAGCTCCCAGACAGAAGTCCCTCTCCAGCACCTGAGCGACAGCTTCTAGCTCCAGGCACCCTTCTCTCATTGTCTGCTCTTGGCACATGCCTCCCTTGTACAGCAGAATGAAAAGTTTTATGCAAGGAAGTCCCCAAAACACTCATGTCTTTCCTCCTGCAGAGTATTTTTCTCTTTTGATCCTGTGAGATCACTGCCAGGCCCAGCACAACTGCCCCAGCAAGTATCTCTCTGTCCTCACACAGACTGCATTGCCTCATCTCAGCCAATGCTTGGGCGTGACCTATCTGAGATAACATGAAGAAAGGGGGAATTATCTCACCCCTCTATTTGACCAAGGGAAAATACCATGATTCTGCTATCATCACAGCATTTTCCCATCAGTCACTTTTGCACAATATGAGATAGCTGTTTATTTCTGTTCAAATGGTGATATCATTGTCACATTTCCACAGCTGTTCTGATACAGATGTTTCTTGTATTTCTATCAGGGTTCAGGACTTTGCTGTTCTTTGATAGCAGGAAAATCATTGCAGAGACTTCAGAAGTCAAGTAGGCTCTTCCAATCTGCTAATTGCTATTATTAAAGTTAATAATAGCTGAAGAATTAAACTGTGTTGCAAGTAGGTGTTTGATTGATAAAAAGCCCATTTCATCATGAAACCAGACCAGAAGCCGGATGCTGGTTCCATGAATGGCAGCAGGGAGCACATCCTGTTCAGAAAGGCCGACAGGATCTGAATGGCTATCTCCCCTCAGGCAGGTGAAGGTGCAGAAGCTTTGTACAGCACTCTGGCAACAGGAGCAGCTGATTTAGCAATCCTGGCAGGCTGACATCAAATAGATGGGAAAAGCTTGTGCTTCATCTCAGTTTCCAAATTCAAGAAGAGTGTTTAAGCAGAGACAAGGGCCTGAGATAGGTCCTATACCAATTATTTGAGATGTAGCCACACTTGCATCACTTTTTCATTTCATTTACAATGGAAAAAAAGCCACATGTGAGACATTAAAGACCTTGTGAGTGTTACACCTACTGTCAAAAGAACCAGTAAAAGGAACTTCTTCAACACCTGCTCAAACATCACTTATTTGAGCTCAATTCTCTGAATGCAGAGTTTTTCTATTTGATAACCACAAAATACAAATTCTGTTGGGTATGTATCTCTATCTCAAGCTCCGCAGCTTCTGTGCCTGAGTGCAAGGTGTAGCGATCTCTAAAAAGCGTCTCCAAAGCGAAGGCACTCAGCAGGATCAGCTATATCCACTCACACACACGTGCACGCACAAACGCATGGATAGCTTCAGTAATATAAGTTGACAGCAAAGAGGCTGGAAGGATCTTTGCATAGATTTCCACAGGAGCGGTTTATTGCTTCCACACTGTGAAGGATCCCAGAGGCAAAGACTGAGACCAATGGAGGGTCTAGGTTTAAGTACGGGGGCGGTAAAAAGGCAAGACTAGGGAATGGGGACCCATGGGGAAGCTTTGGGGGAGTGGTGAGGGGCAAAGGCCAATGGCGGGAACCTGGAGTGGAGAACTTTCTGGGATATGAAACATATAAGGTAGCAAGGAGGCGGAGCAGCCAACAGCCAACTGGGGTAGATTAACATAAGAGAACAATGCATTCTGAGACAGGCTTCTTTTCTCACCGTGATCTGAACAGAAGTCTCTGGTACTAGGGACTGTCTTACCGCACACTGTCTCTGTTCTTTGTACCACAGCCTAACCATCCACCACAGGTACGTATTGAGGTTTGGGGTCTTCTAAAGTAATTTTTCCAGTTTGGATTGGATGACTGGGAACAGCAAAGACTGCAGTTTTTCCAAACCAAATCCTTCCAGTCCAACTTAGCAATGGAGTCAAGACAAGTGGTAGAACATAAAATTTTGTTGCTGCTTGGGCTGAAAGTTTGACTAAAGCTCAGGTCCAGGGAGATTTCCCAGGCTGGAAAATTTTATCTCAAGCAATTACAATTGAGGAAACTTACAAGTGTTTATTATAGAGGAAATTGTAGGATTAGAAGGATCCTTGCTTCAGAGCAGGTGAGAAGGTAGTAGAACATCTATTGCTCTCACAGAAAGTGTTTCCTGCTTTCCAATATGTAAAATCTTTCACATTTCCTTGATTGCTTCTTATTCTACCCATCCTGGGGTGGAAGGGGGTATTACTTCTTTCTCCCTAATAGAAACCTAACATATATTTCAAGACCTTTCTATTTTTTCTGGGTCTTTGACTCTGAATGTATCCAAATGCATCAGCTGAGACCTCATTCCTGCTGAACAGGGCAGCAGGGTACCCTCAGGGGCCATGTAGTCTAACTGCAAAAGTCACCGTCACAATTAGTCTGGTGTAACCTGCCAAGCTGTATCACTTGGAGAAAGGTGGGGGAGTCAGGCAGATCCAGTCACTTGCTCTGTTGTCCCTGTTTCTTAGGCATGTACTGCAGCCAGCCATGGAGAAAGAAAAAAATGGTGAAAGAAATCCGTTTATTTTCTCCATTGTTAATCCCAGTGGATCTATAAAGTTGTTCTTAAAGCTTTCCAGTTGAAAGATACTTTGGGAGTGCACAATACACTGAATTGTGGAAGATATGTTATTGTATCAGGACACTTCTTTTTTACTCCAACATATCATTATATGCAGAGTAACATTATGGGCTATTACATGCAGAATATGAGCAGAGGAGACAGTAACAAAAAAAAACTCTGCTCAGACAGAACCTCAAAGACCAAGAAAGGGGCAGACGTGACTTATTTGCATGTCATCTAAATTCTGTGTCTTATCTTGACCTCAGGTCAGATGGCAATTATTAAGTGAACTTTGTAGATCAGATGAAAAATGTACCACATTACAGTATCCACCAACGACTGTCTCCAGTGCAAACTCAGCCTCCCACTTCTGTTAGTAGCGGATTACTTGTGACAGGCTGGGCAGAAGATTGATTATTTTTATAAATTATTTCATGATCCCTCTTCTGGTGCAATAAAAGTGATTCAGGTATCCAGAGAGTGGTGAATGAAAAGAAATGAAGGACTTAATTAAGAGCAATTCTGGATCAGAAATTTGTTGGTGAAAGATTTTTGAATCCATTTAAAATTTCACTCAGTTCCTTTTATTTCTATTAAAGTCCATAGAATGATACCAGCATTCCACCGTGAGAGGTTGCACCTTGACTAACCATAGCCAGTGAAGCTTTTTTGAAGTCTGTTTCTGTTTTAATGTATTCTTTGATTTAATAAGATTAATTTTTTCCCACATTTTCTACAGAGTGCTACAGGTTTTTTATCTGTGTCAAAGCAGCATGAAAATATTCCAAGGCTGGAACAGAGGAAATGTGTAAGAGAAACTGGTTTCTACTAGTGGAAGAAATTAATATACTGGTTGTAAAATGGATATTATGTTTTCTAGAGGGAAATTGTAAGTGGATATTAAAAAGATATAGCTACATATTAATTCAGATTTAAAGGGTTAGATACAAGGGATTTTTATAAAAAAAAGTGATATTGCATTAAGCAAGCCCTGGGAGTGACCCACCATGGAAGAGTCTTAAGAGGAGATGACTGAGTGAGGTCCATGAAGGGAACTGGTGGCACACACTATCCCAGAACCAGGACTCGAGCACTGGCCCCATCTCTCCAGCCCAACACCTCAATTCTCAGTGTAATGCATGAATTATATTCCACAAATGCCATAGGTGTAAATAAGAATGGTGTCCTTGTGTTTTCTCAGGCACTACTTGGAGAAATGCTCAACTCTATAGCTAACCTTTTCCCTCCTTCATCTTCCTCCCTGCTCCTCTTACAGCCCATTTGATGGAGTTTCAATGCTGATATCTTTGTGCCCGTGTCCTGTGAGCTTGTGGGAAAAGAGGAGGTTGTGGCGCTTCCCTGCAGGTGTGCATTGAGGGGCCACCCTCTGAGAGGCAATGAGCCCATAGCTCAGCAAAACTGTGCTTCAGTCTGAGTCATGTAACACCTGCTGTCCAGAGCGTTATAAAGTAGCAAGAAAGACCAAATTAATCCCTCATGTATCACTATGGACAAAAGAGCTCATAATTTTACAGTGTTGATGATTCAGGAGGACAGAATACCAATAAAACCTCCTTCACAGCACCAAATTCTTACATCTTAATTTCTTTCAGTGAGCTCTATCTGGCATTCATTAAAAAGCTGAAATTTGTGAAACTTACTTTTTACTCTGAGTTTGCTGCAGTGTTCTTCGGCCAGAAAATTCAGCTATTAAATATGTCTACCTCTTTTTTTTTTTTTCTTTTCCTTGCTTTTGAAGATACAAGGAAGGAAATGAGCAAAAGTTTAGGTGAAAGGCAATGAAATTCTCAAGAAGGGAACAGAGAGAAAAAGGGAAAGTTGTATGTCTGGAAAATGTGGATTGTGGAAAGCAAGACTGCACAAGCAGCTTTCCTTGCTGGTGCAGAGGCACAATACACATATTTTCTCATCTATACCTCACACATAATTCAGAACAAGTGATATGGCAGGCGAAAAGTGCTCTAGAAATAATTAACCAGATAAAATGTTTTTGATCCAGGGAGAAGAACTGATGAAGGACAGCCACATGGGAGGCAGAATAGGTGCATGTGGGAGGTTCGCTGTCCAGTTCCAGCTGTGTCACTGCCCTTCTGGTGATTTGGGTCAGCTGCCTCCCTCTACACCAGCAAAAGTTGGTTCCACTTGGAGGTTTGTGACTTGTTCTTCCTTGCTTTTAATTTTACTCTGTGGAAAATAAAACCTTATAATATTTTTTTCACTTGAAAATCCAACATGATTCCTATTTTTTTCTGTCCTCTCTAGGCAGATTTGAACCCTTTTACACACTGGACTAGAGTAGAAAATGTGTACTTTGTAGAGTTTCCATCTATCTCCTCTGCACAGAAGTTTTGGAATTTGATGGAAATAATCTGATTCATGCTCCCACCTGAATTTGGTTGGGTTTTTTTTTTTCCCCACTATCCTGGCTGAAATAATGTATTTATTTCACAGTCATGTAATTAAATATATTTATCCATCGCCATTTTAAAAAATCAGTGTGAAATGAAACCTGCTTTCCTGTTCTCTGGCTGTGTTTGGAGAACAGCTCATGAGAAGTGCTGCACAGAAGGAGACATTTGCAGGGCACAGACTTCTCAGCCACTCTGGGACCACTCTGTGCATATCTGAGTGCCTTCTGCTGGCACCTCCACCATGGAGATCTGGTGCATAGAGATCAGGCACTGCTCCTCAGCTCTGAGCACCGTGCTGTCCCTATGGACATGCTGCAGCCCATGAGCAGCCCGGTCACTCCTGTGCCAGAACAGAGGCAGTCCAGGTGGAGGGTGTACACATCACCAAATCTTCAAAGATTTAAATGTGGTCAGCTTTGCCCTTCCAATCATCTCCTAGAAAGTTTCAGACTTGAACCTACATCTTTCCTAAAAGGGATGGGGATTTATGAACATGGGTGGGTCATGAGCCACAGACAGGTCCCAGACAGGACTTTATCCTCTGTTTCCCTCCAGGTCACCTACTTAGGTGTCCTGTCTCCTTTCTGTGCAACACTCTCAGTGTCCCACTCCCACTCCCCCTTTCTGCTGATGTTCCTCCATCCCAATACATTTATATAACCATATATGATACTTTTTGGAGAGAGAACTTTTACGACTTTTGTCTGGTGGTCCATTAGCAAGCAGAAGGTACCAACAGGATTTCATAAAGCTCTCTGTTCAAGGCAAACACAGTGTGAGGCTCTTACCTGCAATTTTGTGAGTCTTTAACCCTAGGTAGGCACTGTAGGACCCTGTCAGTGGATTTGTAAAATCTCAGCGGCAGAGAAATGTAACATCTGAGAGGCTGGGGTGATGGGCTGAGCTGTGGAAGATCTAACAACACCTACATGGCAGTCTGCCTTGCCTAAAGGAGTAGGAGGGCACCAAATATCCTCACGAATTTGGGTTGGAGTATAAAGGAAAGTGTCACTCTGTGAAACTTCATGGATTCAAATTCATGAAACTCAGAGACGGCAGAGTATGGCAATAGATGCAACTTCTTGCAGTGTGTTTTCTTGTGGTAGTGAACAGATACGACAGAGATGTGTAAGGGTGGGACACAAGAGGAAAAAAGGAAACTGTAGAGCTGCAAAAAGGGAAAACTTTTACTCTGCTCTAGCATTAGCACACAGAATGAGAGGAAAAGATGACTGATTTAAGTTATTATTATGGGCAATTAAACAATTTGAAAGAATGATGGTAGGCTTGTAGTTTGGGGTTTTTAACTTTCCACTCTTTGTTTCTTTTCAGAACATCAAGTAGGTTTGTTCTATTCTTGCTGCATTTTCAAACTTCTCAGCAGCTTTATACAGTCTCATGATTTGGGTACATTTATCTTGGAAGGGTCCTCTGGAAATCATCTGGTCCAGCTTCCTGCTCAAAGCATGTATACCTTCAAAGTTAGATCAGGATTCTCAGCACCTTGCATAGCTGAGTTTTGGAAATCTCCAAGGACAGAGATTTTCTGTCTTTGTGGGCACGTACTCCTGTGCTGACCGACCACTGTGCCCACACACACTGCTTTGTCTAGGCAATCTCCCCTCTGTACAGGCACACAGGAAGTGAATATAACAGCACAGGACATCTCTGTTTTCCTTCATATTCTTATCATGTCCATTTTTAAATGATTATAGCCCTATATATATAAAATGTGACAGCAGTTAATTTGGGTACTCCATTGTAATTCATTGGGGAAATTAGGCACAATTCAGCTGCTTCTGAAGTCAGCACGTGTCTCCCCAAAGACTCCTCAGTAGGATTAAACTCAGTACCCAGAACTTTAAGGCATGTCCATCTTTTGAGAATGAATATTTTTGAGAAAATAGCCAGTACAGGTATTTCAGTTACTTCCAGGATCATGCTCTGTCTTTCCTTCCACATGTGGCCAGCAGGTAAGGTCTAGAGCAGTCATCTCTCTAGATAACAAAGAAATCCATTCAATTAATCAGCTAGCTCACCTTTAGGCAACAAGCAAAGCCTGAACTCTTAAACTGCTTGTTCTGCTTGTGTTTCTACGAAGAGCAAGCATGATCCTGTAATACAGCTGAAACAGTTCATGAGCACTGTGAGATGAGAGAGCAGCTCAATCAGATCTGAGCTACTTCTGCTAAGAGATGCTTATGTGCCTTGTAAGATGTCTTGGTTTGAAAGGCAGGTGTCTGCTAAGGAAGGCAGGAGCCTCCCTTGGAATGGCAGATGCGACCCCCCTTCCCTCCGAGTTATTATAATTTTGAAATCAAGGGGCTTTTAGGCAAAGATGTGGGAAATAGGAATAACAGTTTTTTACTATTATATATCTATATGTGTACAACAAGTCAAACAAGCAACAATAACTATGGCAGTAACAGCAAACAATCACAAACCCAGTCCCAGCCTTCTCGGCTGTCGGGCCCTTTCCCCTCGGGTGCAGTTCCGCTCGCAGCCGGCAGGGGCGCTGGCGGCTCCCGGTGAGCAGGGCAGGTGCGATGGTTCCCCCGCGGCTGCAGGGGGCGCTCCGGAGCGAGCTCGGGGAGCACGCGGCACTGGCGGCCTGGGATCCCGGGAAGGGATGGGACAAAGGCTTCACAAACCCCTGGGCAGCTGATCCCGGTGTCCGGCCAGACCCTCAGGAACAGCAGGCTGGAATGGCAGGCTGGAGCAGCAGGGACGAGCACAAATCCCAGATGGCAGACGAGATGTATCCAAACGGGGAACCCCCCGGAGGTCTGGGCAGGCAGGGTGAGCACGGCTACAACATAGCAAAGGCTCGAAGCAACGGTGCGGGCAGCGCGGCCACGGCCCAGCTCCCAGTGGGGCAGGGAAGGCGGGCTTGGGATCCTGGGGTTTCTCTGGCAGAAGGAAAAGCAGCCAACGGAACAGCCTCCCTCTCCATCCAAACGCCAGGGACCGACTGTCCGCACACCCAGGTGAAACAAAAGAGTAGCCAGATGCACCCCACCCCCATAGCCAGCTCTTCTGTTTTTCTTAAGTACCCAGCAATTTGTCCCCCTAGCAATACATATGGGGGAAATTCCTTTAACAGAAAAAAAAACCAGGAGAGCTCCTAAAACCCCAACATAAGATAATGTTGGTCCACTGGAACACTCAGCCCATGGCTTTCAGACTTGGCTGAACGGAAGACATAAAAATCCTTTTCCTCTTGGCTTTATACTTCCTCTCAACATTTTTTGTTGGGTTTTTGCTTGTATGTTTGTTTGTTTTGGCATTCAGATAGGAATTTAAATATTATCCCATATGAAGAAGATGACATTGAATATACAGAAATTGTGCCTACACAATTAACTGATTTCAGGCCCAGCATGGCTCAGGGGCAGCTGATTCTATCCTGCACAGAGAATCACAAGATTGATATAAAAACCAAACATAATCCTTCTTTACACTTCAATTTACTGGTTTAGGTTTTTTTGACCTGGCCTGCAAAGCTGGTATCTCTGTAAGACTTGACAAGATGAAAACTGAATTGATGATCAAGAAGCCATCTGTCCTTTATCTTCCTCTTGTGGCATATATGCAAATAAGTGTCTTGATTCCCAAATACAGTATTTGCTTCCCAGTATGATTTCATCTTTCCTGCTTGATTATGTCAGAGCTTTTAATCTCAATAATTAATTCAGCCAAATGGATATGATTCTTTAAACATACCCCTCCTCCCACCCCATTAAAATTAAATCTGAGATGTGGGACTTCTTTAATCAGGAAGAAATTATAATATTTTATCTCCCTGTTTCCTCTAGATAAATCAAAATGGACCTTTAGGGCATTGATAAATGGTTTCTGTGGTACTATGACTATCACAAGGGACTCGAATGGAATTTGAGAGTAACTGCTTCAAGAAGATATGTATCCCAGTGGCAGTACAGGCAAAGATGAGATGACTGTAATTTCTCTCAGCCAAAGACAGCTGGCTGTGCCAAGACAAGGTGTCTCACAATGTTATGCGACTCTTTTTACACTGTTTACCCTGGAGATATGGCTTGGGTCTTCTTTACTGGAAGATACAATGAGTGAGAAGTAATTTGTTTTATGTTTATCATGCAAGATCGTAAAACTGAAAATAAAGTGAAAAGGAATATGACATTTTCATACTACCTAGAGATCTTGGCTCTGCATAATGCCAGTCCTACAAATGCTGTTTTCCAAAACATTCTGGTGAAGAAGCTAACAATGAGTAAATTATATAATCTGTGGTAATTCAGAACAGGGCATTTTTTAACCTGGGATTGGCAAGGGCCCACACTTGGAAAAAACTGTGTCTCTCAAGAGATGTACACTGGAATGTGATGAGTAGGAAGGACAGGGTTTTCAAAAGTTACCACAGTCTAAAAAGTAAATTTCTTGTTCACTCGTTCTGTTTTCCTGGTTTTTACCCTCCTTAATCAAGGCTAACTGGTTCTAAAGCTCTCTAATGCTGAGTAATATCAAGACCACAAAAACAGTTCTTTCATCTTGTTTTCTCACTCTTTTACACAAGTTAAAGGCTGGCAAATGTCCTTTGTAGTCAACTACCTTGTGGAACTTTTCAGTCACAAAGTTTGCTGAAGACATTAGATAAGACCTAGAAGTTACACCCCAGACCAAGCAACATCAGTCTCATCCTTACCTTGGAGCTGAGCCTGAACATGACATTCATCACAGGGCAGCAGGTAGTCTTGATGGTGTATCAAAACTAATGCCAGAGAATGCTGACATTTATCAAAATGGAGAAAATGCCACTCATTCTACATCAGCTTCTAAAACACAGATATCTGCTGCCAAGCTTGTCATCACTGCATTACCTCTGATCAGTGGAGAGGAATGGCTGCAGTTCATCTTATCTACCATAGGCATGATGACTCAGACTACTTCTGTCTGCTAACTGGAAAGGGAAGCTAAGGTGTCGAGTTCAAATGGAGATATCTAAAGAGGTGATTATCCCACTGCTGAGGCTCTTAGTGCAGCCTCACCCTGAGCACTGTGTGCAGTTCTTGGCCCCAACAATTAAGAAGGAAGTGAAGGTGCTTGAGTGTGTTCAGAGAAGGACAACAAAGCTGGTGAAAAGGCTGGAAGGCACATCCTGTGACATGTCCTGTGAGGAGTGGCAACAGACTCTGGGCTTGTCTGGTTCGGAGAAGTGGCAGCTGAGTGTCAACCTCATTGCTGCAGCTTCCTGATGAGGGCAAGGGAAGAGGGCTGAACTCTTCTCCCTGAGATCCAGTGATAGGATATGTGGGAATAGTTCAAAGCTGTACCAGGAGAGGTTTAGACTGGATACTGGGAAGCATTTCTGTACCAAGAGGGTGGCCAAACACTGGAACAGGCTTCCTGGAGAGGTGGTAAATGCCCCAAGCCTGTCAGTGTTTAAGAGGCATTTGGATAATGCCCTTAACAAAATGCTTTAACTTGGTCAGCCCTGGGATTGGTTAGGCAGTTGGACTAGATGATCCTTGTAGGTCCCTTCCAACCAAAATATTCTCTTCCATTCTGTTCTGTTCTATGCTATTCTATTCCTATCCTAGTCTTCAGTGTCTACAGGCTGGCACAGATACTGCCCTACAGTCCTTGTTTTGCCCTTATGCCTCAGAGACCTCAGCCAAAGAAAAAATGAGATGCCAACTTACAGACTTCATTGAAGTGTTTTCAGAAGCACAAAAATCTCAGATAAAAGGAGTTACCATTATTCATTTCACTTACAGGTGTCACAACAACATTTTTTCCCCTGAGAACTGAATTTACAGGAAGCAGACTGGGAAAGAAAGGAAGGGAAGAGGAGCAGAGGTCAAAGATCTTTTGCCAGAATGATGTGGGAGGAGGATGCCAGTCAATCTTCGTCCTGAGCAGAGCTTACCCTGACACGCAGCTGTTGCTCACAGAGGAAATATTAGAAGGCCAGGACAGAGGTGAAGTGAGGTGATGGCTGAAGTCCCCATGGGACTGGCTTGCTTGGCAGTGCTCTGGTAGTTCTACATAGGACCCAGAAGATACTGAAGAAGCTCATGTTCTACTGCCCACAATATAAAACCCCCTGTGAGAGACTGAAAAGTTATGGTTAATGGCTTAAACATCGTTAAAGAAGCTGCAACCACCAAAGCCCACTCCCCACCCAGATACGCCTCCTGATAAGAACTGGACTGTGAGTCAAGCTGTGCCAGGTCTAAGGAGACGAATGTATCCACAAGGAAAGCCAAAGCCAGCAGCTGCCCTGATACTCAGCCCTGGCCGGGTTCGGACTGGGAGAGGCCATAGCCCATAGACTCATTTGCTGAGGCCAGGTTTGCACACACTCCCCCCCAACCAAGGCAGGAGAAGGAGGGGTTTTGGGTGTGTGGTGTAACCTCTGGTCAGAGGGAGTGAACACCCATCCTGCCTTACACAAACTGTCTCAGTTGTAAAAGCCCCCACCATGGGAAGGCCACATACACAGAGGACATTTATGTGATAGGCAGCTGAAGAGTTGTCATAAACCATCAAAGACACGCAAAGCACCCCAGACTCATTCCTGAGGCCTGGCACCAGAGAGGCTGCATGTGATGCCAAATGATGCAACAGATCCAGAGTCTTGCAAGAGACAGCTCCAAACTTCCCCCCAACAAGGTGAGGTACCTGGGTATTCCCACCCAGTCTGAACATATATTAATCCACTAAACTCTGTGTTTAGTGGGACACCCACCACCAAGAAGAGCAGAAGAAGAGGATCAACAGGATGCTGTTGGGATCCATGGAGTGGTGACATTTTCTACTTAATCTATCTCTCCATCACTCTCTTCCCCCACTCCCCTTTTCTCTTTCTTTCTCTCTCTCTACCTCATATTTACTGCTAAATACAATCCATACTATTGACTTTGGCACATGGTCTCGTTTGCATCTTAGTCAGGGCAGAGGCATATCTCTAACAATTTTAATAACTGGATCCTAACACCCCCTCCCTTCTGCATCCTGAGTATGGAAATACATGCACACATATTGCTCTCTCTAACAGATGAACTGAGCAAATTCCCTTTGTATCCTGTGCTGCACTTTTGAGGCTTCGTATCCATATTTTCTATCAGTTGGAGAAAACCACTTCAAAACCACTTAATCAAATCTGTGTCTTTATAAGATGCATTGGTTTACGCCAGAGATGTATTTAACATTTCCTACCTTTTCCACAGAAAAGGCAGTAACAAGAACAAAGACACTTCATTACTATAAGAGGAATACAGGCAAAGTGTTCATCCCCTGAATGTGCAGACAAGGTCATTAGTGGCATTACAACGTGATATTTTTAAGATTGATCATGTCTTTTTAATTGCACAAACACAGAAGGTAGCATCATAGATTATGACTAGAAGTCATTTGCCAGATAGACATTGCAATAGCAAGTGAACTTGAACTTTCTTTGAAATTGGAAAGGTAATTGCAATATATATGCTACTGTTTATACCACCTACCCATGGGCTATCTGGGGAAAAGCTATTTGAACAAAATTGGAAAATGCTGCACAACAGCATGCTGGCAAAATAATCTCTCTTAAGCCAGTATCCTGCCAAGTGAATTTAGTGAAGAAAGTCAGATCTGAATAAAGAGATAGACTTCATTTATCTGTGGCTGAAAATATCATAACTAACATTTTTCCTTTGAAAAATATTTGTTTTGCAGAATTCAAACTTCCCTCTTAATCCCTTAGCACACAGCCACAGGTGAAAATGCCTGTACTGGTATAAGATTTAAGATTTCCTGGTTGATTTGGGGTTTTTCAATTTGGAATATAAGGTCAGAAATGCTAGAGTTTCCCAGTGGTGGAACCTGCCATTTCTGAGGAACTCAAAGGATGGAAATTAATTGGAAATGTCCTACCCAGACTCTGATTTCAGGCCTACTTCATGCCTTTCATACTGCCCTTGAACAGTTATAAATTTGCAAAATGAACACATTTTGTGGAAAAAAATAACTAAAAGAAATGGCAAGAAGCTTCAGGAGAAAGACAAAGAGAGCAGGATAGATCTACAGAAGAAACCAAGTGGAAATTAGTCACCTACACACCAGAGTATATCAGGGTGTGCAGCTGAAAACCAAAGGATTTGGGGGGACCTTATCTATGCCTCAGAACTTTGTAGGCTGATATACTGCTGTCAATACCTTTTCCAGTGGAACAGGAAAAGGAACAGGAAAAGACTAGACTGCTTGTCTTCCTGGTGATACACTTTGAAGTACAGCTCTTGCAGTCCCTATTGCTGTTTGGGGAATGAAAAGTGGAGAGTTCAGGCATCCCTGAAAATACAAAGATACAATACCAGTCCAGAAAAGAGACCTGGTTCAGACAGTGCCGCCCCAAAGGCATGGGTCTGTTACATAATCCTCCCATTGCTAGCTTGAGCAGACCAGTGAGGTTGTCCCAGATGACTGTAAAACATTGTAGGTTAAATAAACCAGCCCATCCACATTGGGCAGGAGGTTATAGCTACTGGGCAGTGCTGGTCTACACAGGCCAAGGTCTGTTAGATTAAACTACTCCTTCCCATGTGACCAGATGTGGAGAACAGTATGTCAGAGACATTCATCTGGCTTTTCTTAACAGTGGTTACAACTGTCCATTATGTCACTCTAAAGTGAATATCTAAAATACACTATATAAATCATATTTTAAACTGCCTAATTTTTGTTTCCATTGGCAGTCAGGAGCTCAGATAGATAAACAAGCACTGTAGTCATCCAAAATTAGGAATAATGTATCTTTCCCTGTACAGCAGAGGTATTTTTGTCACAAAAACCTATGTCCACTCTTTTTAAAACAAATTATCTACAAAAGCATGTACTTTGACGATATGTTTATTGGTTTACATGTAGCATCTAATCAAAGAAAATTCTTTGTT
This sequence comes from Corvus hawaiiensis, assembly GCF_020740725.1. Classification (NCBI taxonomy): domain Eukaryota; kingdom Metazoa; phylum Chordata; class Aves; order Passeriformes; family Corvidae; genus Corvus; species Corvus hawaiiensis. The sequence continues at coordinate 33,668,114 of NC_063238.1, forward strand.
CTTCTTGCAGTGCATGGAGCTTTATTTGGTTACACTGATGGTAAATTCCTGCACCCAGCGTGTCAAGGCTGTTTGCTAAGAGCCGCGGGAATCACTGATAGATTGCACTGGCTGTTGTTTGTCTGCTTCTGCCTGTTCCCATTTCTGACATAATCTGGTTACTTCAGGAATAGATCCCTTCCTTCCTTGCCAGAAGCAACTGTCTCCAAGTGCTAGCAGGAATGAGGATGAGTGTTTCAGAGCCCTGGAGAAACTAAAAAAACCTTTGACACAGGCAGTAAATTACATCTTACATTTGGAAGAGTATCCGGCCTCTATGTGACCTTGCAAACTGTGGGAGCAAAGAGAACATCAGTACACTAACTGGAGAAGCAGCAATAGTTCATATTGCACATTATCTTAATTTTTCCATGAAAAAGGGTGCTCAGTGGGAAGGCAAGAGATTTCCATGAGCTTTCCTGGCTTCTTCTCAATTTCAAGAAACAGAAAGGTTGGATGAAGATGGTAATTTTCCTCCACCTTATCATTTCACACAAAAATCTGCTGCAGCCACCTGCTTGTATCCAGGACTTTCTGTTTTGCCTGACAACTTCTATTTTTAAACTGGCTGAATTCCTCTCTGTAAGGAATTGCCACAGCCGCTGACACCCCTCCCAGTCACACCTCCCAGTTCTGCCCTGCTCTGGGCTCTGGATTACGTTTCCTCATACGTTGTGGTCTTGTTGCTATTTTATGTCTGTTCGTCCGGTTCCTCCACAGTATGTGCTGTGTGGAACTGACTGACATAAGGGAACAAAATGCAGAAATATGTCCCAGTTCTTTCTGCCTTCCTCCAGGCTACAGAGCACACTGGGTTTTTCTGCTTCCTATTTTTTTTCCACTTCCTAATGCTGTTCTTATTTTAAACATTATCTTCACATTTGATTACTGTAGGTTGTAATTGCACTTGACTTAATAGTGGAAAAAAACACAGCTGTTCAGTGTGTTAGCTTGCAAATGATGGTAGCTTTCACAGTGATTTATACCTCCAGCCATACTCCCCTAACACACTGGAAAAAGGTCATTTGAGAATTACTGCTCATTCACTCGCATGACTCTAGGCCCTGTGAGGCACATGCATGACCCAGGATCTCACAGTCCTATGTGTTAACCATGCAAGTATTTTTAGCACAAGTCAACAACTGAGTTGTTTCTCTTCTGAAATTTTTTCGTAATTTGCTTTTTCTCAGTCATTATGCATGTTTCCTCTGAACGAGTGAGGGTTCAGTCAGTCAGGATCAGGCTGAGCACTCAGCCAGGACAGGACACCATGCTCTGCTGCAGATCTCCTCACACAGCACACAAAACGTGGAGCGTAATGAGATTTCAAGTGCTGTGCACGATTGCAGTGTACATATCTCTTACGAAACACTACCTCCTATTTTGTTCAAGACATTTTAAATCTGGTTTTAATGTAATTCCTTTCTAATGTATCCCATGCAACCATATATCTGTGGGCCACTTTTGAGAATCAAGAACCCCTGCCACTGAATTTTCCTATGATTCTACAAATGTGGTGAGAAACAATAGCTTTGGGAATCCAGGTGAAAATCTGAGGGTAGATCAGTTAGGACCAAAACCTCAGCTCTGAACACAGGCATGAGAGACTCTGTACGTGGTCTGTGCTCAGTGTCACTTGTATCCAGATGGTAAATTCATACCAGCAGGGATTTTGTTTAGTTTTGTGTTGTTGGGTTTGGGGTTTTTTTTCCTCAGTGCTTAGTACAGCCTAATCCCAGTGTTCAAGACAATAATAAATGTTGAAAGGAAGTTTTTCATATGAGTTCAGGTCAAGCCAAGCCCTAATACTTAATTTCCCCAAACTCTATGATTTTGGTATCTTTAACTGTCTATCTGGCTACATGCTTGCCTATAATCTAAATAAAGAACAGAAGAAGGAACTTAATGTTCACTACGGCATTCAAATCCTTTTCAGTCTCTCATTACTGCTCAGTCTCTGCTTAAAGGAAAATTCCTCTACCCTACTGATAGTTTAGTCTTTTAGGCAATTATGAGGGCAAAAGAGATCCTTTATCATGAAATTTGTCCTGCACAATTCCATACCATTAGATATAGAAGCCTGTCCCCCTGTGAAAAAGCAAGAATACACCTAAAGATAGGAATTTGATTGATAATAATTCTGTCCCGATTCAACTCTGAGACAATAGAATCATTTAGGTTGGAAAAGACCTTTAAGATCATTGAATACAAACATTAACCTAACATTGACCTAACCTTGAGCCTCCTTTTCTTCAGGCTGAATAACCACAGATCCCTCAGCTGCTCCTCATCAGACTTCTCCAGACTATTGTCCAGCTTTGTTGCCCTTTTTGGACATGCTCCAGCACCTCAATGTCCTCCTTATAGTGAGGGGCCCAGAATTAAACACAGAATTTGAGGTGTCACCTCACCAGTGCCAAGGACAGGGGACAATCACTGCCTTGGTCCTGCTGGCCACACTGTTTCTGATACAAGTCAGGATGCCATTGGCCTTCTTGGCCACCTGGGCACATGCTGGTTCGTATTCAGCCACTGTCAAACAGTGTCCCCAGAATGCACATGGCCTGGTCCCATGCTCTTGCAGGGTCCAGTTGCTGGTGTAGGTCCACAATCACCCCGCAACACGAGTAATTTTAGCACCAAATCACTCTGACTTTGCAGCAGTAAAATGAGACACCATGTCCCCAGTGTTCAGTGCATGGGCACTGCTCAGAGTCCAGGAGCATGGCCCAGAGAGACAAAAATTGTAGCAGAATTAAACAGCAGCTTGTCAGGGGATGAGTTTTTGTTGGCCTTTACTCAATGGCCTTTATGTATCTAAATGTTCCTGCTTTAATAGTCCTCAAGAGAGGACTTTCTTACCAGCTGCTCAACCCATTTCATCATCTGAGACATGGTTTATGTTTTGCGTATTAAAACCTAATGTATTTTGGAAAAAACTCTAATGCCTCCAATTTGCGTACAAGGGTCTTGGCTTCACAAAGGCAGAGGACATCCTTGTCTTCATGGCAAGCTAAACCCAGTCCCAGAGCCTGCACATCTCCATCTGGAAGATGACATATATTTACTGTATAATTGTTTGATTTGGGTTTTCTTAGAGGCCAATGAACAATGGCCCAGCATCTGTGACTGGACTTCCCTGTCCTCAAAGGATTTTCTGGAGGCTGTCACACAACAGCTGTGTGGTTCCCTTGGGTCTGCACCAGGGTGGGTGGAGAAGAACATCCCCCTTGGCATTCCACCTCGCCCCACTGCTCCCAGGAAGCTCAAAGTACTCTTTGATCACAAATTGCCAGCACTTACTATGCCAGTGAGGGAGTGTGGGCAGTATCAAATGTTCTCCCAAGACATGAGGAGGTCACGTACCTCCCAGCTCACACTGACACAAGGATTGTGCAATGTGTTGGGAAATGTTCAAGGACATTTGGACATACACTGCTTTCTGCTTGCACAGCACTGAGAGGAATGCACAGGCTGAATCCAATGGGAGCAGCAGGAGGGGCACAAACAGGCAAGTTCTGTGGTACTCCATTCTCCATTGATGTCAGTTGCTTAAGTCCTTTTTTCCCATGTCAGATGGAACCTCCTGAAACATGAAAATATCAGGAGCCTCTCTGAAACATGCTGCCTGGGCAAGGAAGGGGCTAGTGTTTGCCAGCTCTCACAGTCTCAGAGACAGAAGGAGCAGCACGGGGGAAAAGAGGATGGGGAAATCCTCTCTATTCAATCATTTGATTATAACAGTTTCCTCAAATCTTTTAAATACCTGTCTCTTCCATACACAGGTTGTGAGGGGAAAGCAAGGATGATTTACCACGGTGTGTTCAGACTGTGTGAATGCTCCTGACATAATTCAAAAACCTAAACCCCAATGTGTAGTCTGCTTTCTTGCCACATTATTCCTTTAATGAAAGGGATGTCTTTCCTTGCCAGAAAGACAAGGAGACACTAATTCACACCAATTGACTGGAACTTCTACCGCGGAAAAATTGGTGTAGTTATGTCCTGCAAGTCTTAGAAGCTGAGTGATAGTGGTAGGGAAAAATCAAAAATCACATTCACAGGTACCCATGATCATGGTCCTGCACACCAGAGTTAATAGATCTTTTCATTCACATTCAGTGGTTGCAAGACCAGACCTCATTTGCACAAGAAAATGCACAGCCCATGTGTGGGACTGTATTGTCTGTGCATTTAAGTCAGGGCTATGTTGTTGTGCATGTTTTCAAAAGGAAAAGTAATGTGCATAATCTGGAAGAAGAGTTCAACTTAAAGAAAAGCTTTAAAGTTCTCAAGTAATTTAATTCCATTTCAGAGCATGATTACTACTAAATTACTTTTATCCTCTAAGTACTTTCCAACATAATAAATGGTACTGATGAAAATCAGCATGAATTTGTGGTAATAGTTTTACAGACTTAACTCTGGAATTTTGAGGGTGTGGGATTTCTGGTGCACACCTGTGTTCGTGTCTCCAGTCTTTGGACAGGTATTTGAAAAATCACTCAAACTTTTCTTATTTCTGTGGATTGGATGATCTGAAATGATCCTAAGCAACTCAAGGTCCAGATAAAAAGTGTGTTAAGGAGATTTAACTGGGAGGATTAACAGGCAGGATTCTTCTGACTAAGTACTGGCTTCTCTGTAGAAGAATGTCTTCCATGTCTCCTCCTGGACTGCATCATCTAGACACCCACAGAAGTCTGCAAAGTAGACTAGAAAGATTTAACATTCAGTTTGTTTCTGTTTACAACAGTGTTTAAATAAGCAGAATTATTCCCCACAGTCTGTCTTCATTGACTAAGAAAGAGATTGAGATGCAAGAATGTTCTATGAGCATCCAAAGTGATTTTGACAAATCTTAGTAAACTTGGCTATTAATAACTGTGTCTTACCACTCAGAAAGTAATGGGACAATCTTTTTTTATCTGGTCATTAAAGTTGGTCTGTATTGTCTTCCACTGTATTTTGACCTACTACCTCCCCTTTGGGGCTTTACTTCATAGTGCAGTAACTTGGACAGTTCGACATACCAGAGGTAACTTGTTCCATCTCCACTGTTTGGTTACTATCTAAGCCAGTCAGTCAGTCTGAAAAATCTAAGCTTCACCTACGACAATCATTTGTGTGGCAATTCTTTTCTGTATCTACACACAGAAATAATTTACTCTGCATTCAGAAAATTAGGCAAAGTCTAATTTCTAATCTATGTTCAAAAGGAACATAGATTTCTAAACAGGCTTACATTTATTTTCCTTTTTTTTCTGTCTCATCATCATATTATCAATTATACAGCTTAACATAGAAGACCCATTTAAAAATCCACTTCTAGCACAGGTTATGATTGACTGCAGGGCCATGTGGAGCCTCAATGGATGGCATGGCCAGAGACAAATCTATACATTTGAAAAAAAAGAGCCATTCCTGTCCTTGCAGGATGTGGAGGAAGCACGGGACTGTGAACTTGAAAAATGAGATTTCATTTCCCAGTGAGAATAGGCCTTCAGCTTGTTCTCCCACACTATAGCTGAAGGAAGTTGATATCAGCTGAAGGAAGTTGGGTGTTGGAAACCTGGGTTTAGGAAATTTAGGTTTATGGGACTAATAGTCCCATATATAGTAATATATATATGTGCAACAATATGGAGGATTTGGGGTGTGGAGTAGTGGAGATATGTGGAGAAATTTTGTGGCATTGGTAAACCAAAGATCAATCAGCAGCAACAGCCGCATGTCGTAACACACTTTGTAATATGTGTGTGGTCTAAGCCAGACCACTAAATATGAAAATAACAAGAAAATGTGGTTCAAGCAGCAGCTGAAGTGAGTTTCTCACACAGATATGTTTGCAGTCTGCAGCACTGACCACAAAGAGTAAAATAAGACAGTATTAACAATGCCCTCTCCATCCAGTGCTGTCTTTTCATTCTGTTTGCATGGGGCCTAATATCTGTCATGTGCCATAGTGGGCCATGCCCAAAATCTGACACCAAAGTCATGCAGTCATCCAATCCAGAGGGAGAAAATGTGTAGGTACTTCCTGCCTTCTCCAGTTTTAAGTGCTGGAGCAGGGCCTGCCATGCAATAGCTCAAGAAGATGTCCTGCTCGCATAGCTATCTTCAATCAGCAAACCATAAAGTGATGCCCTGTTAACACTCTGAAAATTAGACCAGAGTTGACAATTAGAAACAGAAGAATGACCTTGCCTCTAAATCAGGAGACCTTACTTCCAAATCAGGGGACCTCTGATTTGAGGGGAGTCTTTCTGTGGGAAAGCACTTTTTGCAAGCTAGATGGTCCCACTGCCCTTACACTGCAGCTGTACCAGAGATGGGAATGAGGCAGAAGAGTCATGGCCTATTATCTTCTCATCTGTAGCAGCATGTCACAGGGCAAGTTAGAAAATTTATGGGTGCATTTTTAATTTCTGTTAGGATGTATCTCTCATATATGGTCTCTAACCTGTTTTATTCATCTGTCATATACATCCCATGTTGAAGACAGTTATTTTCATAAAATAGGGAAAAAATAAAATCAACCTGCTTTGACACAGGGCTAGAAATTGGTGGGGAATGAATTCTGAGTGTTTCTCCAAGCATGATGTCTGGGTTGTACACTCTCTGTCAGAGAGAGCATTTGTGTGAATGGTCAGGAGCAAAAGCAGAAAGTCTTCATGAAACTAAAGGTGCAAACATCAGCTTAATGGTTCAAAAGCAACACAAGAAGTGAGCATCCATCATTTAAAATTCCTCTAGCTGCCAACTCTTGTGGCTTCACAATGTATTTTTCTGAAGGTCCCTAATGCTGAGGTGGGTCATATTTGGCAATGAAAAAATCTCATATTTACTTGTAAGCTGTTCCCATTCTAAACCTTTGTGTGGATCTCAGACTCTTCTGCCTCTCTGGAAAGCTCAGCCGAACAAGATGTGTTTCTGGAAGGCTTGTTTTACTCAAACACATGCTGTTAGGTTTCAACCAGGAGTCCAAAGGAGGAAGTTTAAGCTCCTTCCATTCAGACTATCATAACGAATTATTTAACAGTCTTTCCTGGATTTAATATCTGTGCATTTAAAGAATAAAAACCAGATGGCAAGTGAAAATAATCCCATTGGCTTTTGTTATTGTTTTTTAAAATAGTCTTTAGGGGGTTTATCACTTTCTTGTTTATGAAATGGTTGGCAAAATTTATAATGGCTTTACTCTTCAGCCCGAAAATATTTTTCCATTTATTTTCTATCTAACACCTACAATTCAAAGATATCAGATAAAACAGCCAGTGGGATAAATCTAGTGAGGAGTATGAGCATAGCATTATCAAAGGCAGTGGTCCTAAACTGTATCCTTTGATGAGAGAGAGAAGTTAATTTAGCCTCACCACATCTGTTGTTAGGCTTAGCGTTACTATTTTTGGTTTACAGATGGGGAAAGAAGGTACTAAGAAGGTACTAAAATCATTATGGTCATTCAGTCTTACATACAGCTGGGAATTGATGTGCTTTTAAAAATAAAGACATTTAAGGCCATTTCATGGCCCATATTAGCAATGCCTCCAGCAGCAAGCAATTTGATAGATCAGATTTTTTGGTGCTGAGGTTTTTCCCTCTGTGCTGTGTGGTGGGAGCAGAAGGGGTGCAATTTTGATGAGTTTCCACCTGGTCCCTTGGACCCCCAGTCTCTATTGGTTGTGTTGCCCCAGGCTGCCCAAGAAACCATTCTTCCACAAACCTTTGTCCTTCCACAGGCTTTAAAAAGGGCTGCACTGATCTCATGTGTGCCGTGCTAGTGTTTGGAGCAAATCCCCTCCTTATTGTCATAATTTGTGGGGGCTTTGCAGTCCCTCTTATTGCTGGTGCCCTGCCTTATTTCACTGAGAGGCTGGCATTTATACAAAAATATCCCATAGAGCCTTTGGACAAATAGGTGGTTTCATCATTGTGAAGGGGGTTAGATTTCACTTTGGAAACAAACCAGGCTGTAAACTGACACAAAACTCTTCCTCTGCCAAAATTTCAGTTACGAAAAAATGGAGCAAGTGTCTTCCCAGGCCCTGATGCATTCCTGCTCTCTGCCTGTTTATGAGTCCTCCTCAGCTGGGATGCAGCAGGACCTGGGATCACAGACAGGACTGCAGAGCAGCTTCAGTGACAGTCTCACCCCATGGGCTGTCTGCAGGAGCAGCCCAGAGCTGCCCCAAGACTGGGAGGAGAGGATTTGGCACTACCAGCAGTGGTCTCTGCAGTTCTGGTCTTTTCTCTAGGTAGCAAGATGAATTCTCCATAGCATGAAAAATTGGTCAGAACTTTTAAGCACTGGACAAACCGGTCTCTGGATAAAGAGCTCTCATCCGAACGGTTTCCATATTAGCTCTTTGGGACCATCTTTCTTGAATGCTAATCCCAATAGCTATCAAAAAAAACCCCAAAAAACCCCAAGAACCAGATGCACAAACAGTGTCTTTAAAGCTATCACATCTAGAAAAAACTATCCTTTTAATTTGCATTCTGTCTGATATTTGAATCATAACATTTATTTTTTAAGTTTTACTTCAAGCACAAGGAATAAGGAGCTCAGTCTGTGTCAAATATGACCATCCAAATCAGGAACTAGGGATATGTGAAAGCAGCCACCAGAAGATGGGAGGTAGAACTAGTCAATCAATTCGGACATCTTTCTGAATAATAACTGAAAACAAACTGAAGATTTTGCACTTACTTTTGATACATAGTTCCTCTTTGGCTTTTTCTAATGTCTTCAGCCACTTTGTTATCATTTGTCTGTTCAGGACTCAAACCAACACAGTGAGAGCATTGTTTTGGACTATCAGATATAATTTACCAGGGATAAAAATATGAGTGGAAAAAAAAGGTAAATGAATTTAAATATACTAATATTACATCCCTTCTTCTTGCATTTTATCCACATTACATAAATCATGGCAACATCCAGTTGTAGACTATCAGGAAATGAAAGGTTTATAGCAACCCACAACCCATCGAACAACAAGGATTAGAGTTTTATCGACCTAGGAGGTGATGATATACATTTCTCAAGAAATGTGAAACACTAAACAGTTTTAAACTTTAGCACTATGTTTTATAGCTGCTATGAAATGGCACATGGAATGACGATTTTAACAATGTTATTGCTTTATTTTAAAAAATTGTATTGGGTTCTGTCCAGGAGAAACTTTTTAAATTAATGGTCTGTGGTGGGTACACTACATTCCCAGCTATCCTATACTAGCAAGAGCAAAAGACTTATAGACATTAAGGTTCCCAAAAAACTCTTACTGAGACAGATAAAACTGTCCCATGAACCTTCATAGTCAATCCTTGTAGTATTTTAGACACAGATACATAGAAATGTTTATCAGAGCTCAAAAGTATGCCTGTGCTTCAGGTCAGAGGTGCAGGGTGGGAGGAGGCTGTTGGATTCATTGGCAGAGGCACTAAGCATGGTTTTACATGGATGAATTATATACAGCAGATTTTGAATGATGGGATTGCCTCCTTTTTGATGGTTTTTACAGTCACTTTTTCAGCATGGGAAAAGTTCATCCCATGTGGATGTTCAAAAAACTTTGAGTTAGTCAACAACAATTAAGTCTTTGTTTACAGTCTGCCTGATGAGTTACACTGCAGTAACTGTGGGAGTGGATGCTCAAAAACATCTCAGAAACCTTTAATCATGGAAAATTATTTCCCTCAGCTCCTTCTTAGAAATGTTGAATATCCAGCAGAGGATTTATTCAGACAAAGAATTACAATACCATGCTGACAGTTTAGAAAAAGGCTCTTTCTCCTACATAAAGCCAAAATGGTAGAAAGACAGGGTCACTCTGTATGTTGCCTCTGTTAGGGCCAATTTTGTGTATTTGTAGGGCTGAATGTACTCAGATGACAAAAGAATCAAATTGTCAAGAGCTGGAGCAGTCCCTCTGATCAAACATGAAGTGATGGAAATTTTGGATTACTCTTAATATAAAACCCATTCACATCTTCCTTTCAAACACGTGTACCAACTGGGGACATGCTGCTCCTTTATTATTTTCTCTTTGCTGTCTCTCGTATGGGAACTTCAATTCTCAGGTTGAATGATTCTTCAGTAATTAATAGTCTGAAGTTCTTTATACATCTCAGCAGCCATCATGACTCAGAAAACAACCAACTCTTCTGAATGGATTGTTTAGGCAAAGCAGTTCCGTCAATCACCCAATGAGCCTTTGAAACATGTCCTGTTTTTCCTAGCCTTATTTCTCATCTGGACTTCTGAACATGCCTGTGGGATGAGAATGGAGGATGGATGATCCAAGGGGCAGCACTGGATTCACCCCTCTATCTCTCCAGTGGTGGAATCAATCTACCTGACTTAGACAGGGGACTTCACAACCAAAAAAGTCATTAAAAGGTGTATATGCCTTGTACAGATGGGGAAACAGACACAGAAACGATGGGATATAATCAGATGTGTCTTTTTAATTTAATTCAACTGAAACTATAGATTCTTGGTGCAAAAAGCCAGGACCCACATTTTCAAGGATCTAAGGCACACAGCTTTCACTGATGTCTGCAAGATCCCCAAGAACACTGAAACTCCTGCAAGGCTGGGCTTTTACCTCTGGGCTTTTCCATCTAGCAGTACTACCAAAAGGTGCAGAACAGGGCTTGCAAAAATATTTGTTGTTGTTCCATTGGTGACCTACCAGGCAGACTGAAAAGAGCATTACTGTTGTGGTTAGTGAGCCCTGACACCTCGCATGGACTGGTGCTGGCTCTTAGTTGCTGGTAGCTTCGTGCACTGGAGGTACCATTGTATATCTCCAGTTTCTGACCAGTTGCTGAATTTACCTGAAGAATTCTTTCCAGCATTAATAGGCTGCTGAACAATTTTGCCTTAGTTTCATTATGTATAATGAAACATCTTTGCAAGATAGCTATTCTGGTGAAACAGTTCCAAACAGGTTAGTATTTGAGTCAGGATCAAAGAAAATCAAACTGAATCACATTTGCCACAGTCTCCAAAGTAAGAAAAAGGACCATGGATCTGCTGAAACAGTGACTGGATTGTGTGTCTGAGTCCTTCCCTGCCTATGGGACTGCCACCCACCTGCAAAATAGCAGTGAGAATAGTTTCCCTAGTAGTGCTCATAAAACAAATTAATAAGAACCTCTAGAAGTACCTGGTCCTTTGAAGGAGCTATTTCAGAGTTCAGCTGGGATATGTGCCAAGCTTAGACTTGATCTGCCTCTGTGAAAAAGCTGGAAAAACTAAACAGATTTACTGACTCCCAGAGACTGAAGTGAACTGACATGACCTGTGGATCTAAACAGCTCTGTCCCCATGAAATTAATCCTGATGCTCTCCCTCCTTCCTGGCTACAATAACATGTGTGATTAGTTTTGTTGAAAATACAAAACAAATAATTTGGGCAAACCAGTTTTTCTTTTGAATACTGCTTCTCATCAGCAATCTTTAATATGCTTTTTTGACTGATTGCTTACTAAGAAGCAGACTGGAGTCTTGCAAGTCTGCCTTGTGATCTGTTCTTGTTTGGTTTTATTTACCATTTTATTACACCAAGCCAGGTGCTCAAATTATAATTCTGAACCATAAGATTATTTTCTCTGATTATTTTTAGTCTAGCTGTTCATATGTTGTGCCCACCTCCTAACATTTCTATAGAAACACTATCAATATAATGTAAAATTATGTGAAGTAATCAACTGAAGAATATTAGCTTGCTACCTACTTATCATTTTCATGTTAACTGATCAGCAAATTAAGAGCAAATCCAGTGAGACTCCTGTAAGAATTCATGTTTCTTAGAAATGCATGTTGCCAAGAACATTCCCAGGTGAGGTGGAAGTGAATGGCTGCATTTAAAAAATCTTTGTTCCGGCCAAAAAAATCAGCCACTGATATAATCCTTTCAAGACTTCAAATAAATATTTTAACATCTTTTTGCTTGCTTTCTGCTGCTTGAGCCTGTACATTTTATTCTGGCTGTATTTTCAATTTGCCACACTGTCATGGAGGAGAGACTTTTAAAAACAGAAAGAAGGGTGAAATTATTATAAATACACAAGAAATAAAATTTCCTCAATAACACCAACTGGAAACCAGGAGCAACGTCATAAGGTTCAACACCATAAGAATCAACAGATTCTTGACATCTCAAACCATGAGATTTACCCTCTCTAGAAAAAGAGTGATGCTCAGAGAGAAATAACTGTTCATCAACTAATAGATGTCACTGCAGCCCAGACAAAAACCCAGAAAAACAGAACTCACAAGCTGGAGAAATGTCTAGCTTTTTTCCTACATTGTCACTGTGCCATTAGGAGCCAGTCAACTGAGGAAAACACGTTTTCCTACATATATTCTGAATTTTAAAATTCAAACACTTTTTTTATATGCTCTAAGAACTTGTAGGGTAAACTAACTGTGAACAGCAGCAATATCTTCATATTAAAGAGGATCAAATTTCAGAATTTCAACATTCCTTTGTTTTCTTTCTCCTTTTCTGGTATATCAAAGCAAGGAAGGTTTTATGTGCTGTGTTGTTTTAAAAGAAGGGAATTTAAAAGCCTGGACCTAATCCTCAGTCAATTGTTAATCAGTGACTACTTGTATGTCACCCTTAAAATCTCTGCTGTTGGATGAGGAAGAAAGACAGACATATACCATGAAAACAGGTCCCTGCAGGTACAAAATTTGAAAATTTGGTGACAGCCTTAAAAGCCAAACCCATTTTCCACCCATGAGAGGGAAAGTCATTTTTCACTCAAAGGCCATTTTCCACATGGTCATCGTGAACACCTCTGTGGGTGCTCCAGAGTGTTACTATATGCTTAGGCCATTTTCTATAATTAGGTGCACTTAATGCACTTCATGTATTTATGTCATCTGAATACTAATGTGGGGAGATAATTTTTCTTCCATCCTCCCCTTCCAAAGAAAGTGAATCACTGAAGTGCTTTATCCATAACTGTATAATGGTGAGCCGTCATGTATGTTGCAGTTCACATCTAAGCACTTCAGAAAACAATTTCTTGATTGTCTTATTCTGCTTCAGTCTGTGTCCCCAAGTGTTGCTGGACAGGATCTGAGCTTCTTTCAGTTGAAATGAATCTGAGTTGTGCTCCTGGAACACCCCAAGCACTCCCACTGCTGATGGGTGTTCAGTCTTCAGGACCAGAGTGGAGCAAATCCAAATTAACCATCTGGAAATAATTTTAATGTTTTTAAACAGTGCTTTGATGATGTCTTAGACAGAAGCTTCACACAGGTAACTGTGTCTAATACCTGCTGATAGTTCATTACGGTGTGAGTTTATCTATTCCCTTTCAGAGCCTGTTTCTACTTTTGAGCTCCTTTAAGAAGCCCAGCTGTGAAGTTGCACTTCCTATCAAACAGTGTGTTCTCTTCTCTCATATAAACCTATGACCTAGGCATTTAACTAAGCTCTACCTGTGGCATGGATTGTGAGAAGAAATGAATACTTTCCTTTTCTCTTTTGTTACATCCACTCTCTTGTTTTCATTCCAGACTGAAATCCCTTTTAAAGCCTTTCTTCATACTAAGGCAGCGTGATCGTCCTTGTTGCCTTTGTCAGTTCTGTTTCAAGTTGTACTCTATTCTTTGGGAGACAGGGTGACCTGACCCACACACACTATTCCACATATTGATTTATCAGAGGTAAACATGTTTAATCAGCCTGTATTGCTGAAGTAAACCTCACTTGGTGTTTATTTGCTGCATCGGTAACTCCGGCAGCACCATGGCACTTTGAAACCAGATTTCAAGAGAATACTGGGAAAAAAGAATGCAAAGTCTAAAATAAGAAAGAGGCAGAGGCACAAGCACAAGAGGGTTGTCTGCATAACCTCATGATTAAAAGAGCTAGGGAAAGCCAGAGAAGAGTTGGAATGCAAAGTGGTGAATTTGTAGTCTAAGGATCATCTCAGTTTGCATGACAACTGATTGCCAAATTTGCAAGTGATTGAATTAATTTATCTATTAAAAAAAAATCTGGTGAACAATCTTTCTATGCCATGTAAATAACTTTTAATTAGGGAAAGTCTCAGCACTAAAACACCAAATTAAGTGTTAGAGAAAGAGACACGCACTGAACCTGACATTCAACCTTACTGAAATGCTTTACAACAAGATGCTGCAGTAGTAAAAATATTATGGAACTGACTGGAGGAAAGAAATTACCTTTTGCAAACTCATGTATTTTCATTAAGTGCATGATTCTGCCCTTTTATAGTAAACAGGATCTTTGTCACTACATTCAAGACGCATCAGTTAAAAATATCTTCTCAGGAACACTGTCAAATCCTAATTTCTTATGGAAAAGATGCTTATAATTAAGCTATATGAGAAGTTCAAAATGCATTTCTGCGCTCTCTCCTGCTTTGTCACAAGTAACTCACACTTCTTATTTTGCAGTGGAGACAAGTGTATTTTTAAGCATTATCAAGACCTCCCTGAAGCTGCTTCAGAAGTTACTACTTGACACTCACTATAAGCAAATGTTTATGTGCATCTTTCAGTGCTACACATTAAGATTAAAATTGCAGCCATTACAGCCCTAATTCTGAAGTGTCATTTCACAGCTAAGAATAATAACCTTTCACCTAAACTTTCTGAGGGATTATGTACTGAATATTTCCCATATTCTGCAAACTTTGAAAACTCCTTGTCTTAGGTTACAATGTAAGATGTAACCAAAAGTATGTATTCTATCACCATCTGTTGAAACCAGGTGGGGCAGTGTTCTTTGTCTCTTCCATGACATATCCCTGATAACTCCCTCCAGAGAGATATCTTTTGTTAATGGGCCATCCAGCTTCACTACCTGACTCATAAAATTACATCATCCCATTGTGAGATGCTCCGCCCAGGGGGAGGAACCAAGCTTTCCTACCTGGATATAATCTGAGGTTTGGAACACCACAGTCAGCCCTTACTACTGGATTCTCAGAGGACAAGAGCTACATAGCCACCACTGGACCATCAGAGGAAGACCAGATCCTTCTACAGGATCACTGCTTCAACAGAATCACATCTATCACCTCAAGAGGACTGCAGCCACCATTTAACTGGACTGCTGCCACCACCCTGCCCAGCAGGGTGTCAGGTCATATCCTGACTCTGGCAGTTTAGGCCAGTGTTTCTGTATTATTGCCTTGTTATATATACTAGTAAAGAACTGTTATTCCTGTTTCTCATATCTTTGCCTGAAAGCCCTGTAATTTCAAAATTATAATAATTCAGAGGGCAGGGGGTTACATTTTTCCATTCCAAGGGAGGCTCCTGCCTTCCTTAGCAGACACCTGTCTTTCAAACCAAGACACTCCTTCAAGTGGACATTTTTTCAAATTCTCATCTTCACTTGCAGTTGTTGTGTGGTCTGTGTATGAAAAGCTGCATATGGATGATAATGTCATAGAGGGATAACAACAAAAACAAGGACAACAGTTAAAGATGAACCTGTGCTTGGAGATAATTTCTACGGTTCCGGTTCCTACAATTCAAAAAAGACATGAACAGACTGGATAGGGTCCAAAGGAGGGCCACGGAGATATTCAGAGGGCTGGAGAACCTGCCCTGTGAGGGAAGGTGGAGGGAAATAGTTCTTTTCATCCTGGAGAAGGCTCAGTGGGAGACTCATCAGACTATTTCAATACTTAAAGGGAAGCTACAAAGAGGATGGGAGTCTCTTCACAAAGGCACACAGAGAGGAGGTCAGCAGGTACAACTTGCACAATAAGAAGTTTCTTCTCGATCTAACAAAGACATTTTTTACAGTGAGAATGATGACACACTGTAACAACCTCTGCAGGCGTGTGGTGGAGCCCCGTCACTGAGGGGTTTCAAGCTATGATGAGGCCGGGTGGTACATAATCGCATCGAGGCTCAGATGACCTTTCAAGGTCCCTTGTGTTCACCAGCCAGGGCTTGCTGTGTGACTAGAGAAGGACCAGGAGCTGGTGTGTCCCTGCTCATGTTTAATATCGTCATCAGATCACAGGAGAGTTCAGAGATCCGAAATGGGGCCACCCAAGGCCAACCAAGGCTTCTCTTACTGAGACATGTAATACTTAGAAAAGTCTGTTGTTTTCTCAGTGGGTCCTCTGAGAGGACAGAGGGAGTAGGCAGTTGCACTATTAAGATGTATATTCTGTTCAAGTCTAGCTGAAATTTTTCTGTTGTTCTTCTATTTGGAAACTGAGTTTTTGAGAGAACGTATTAAATCTGCTTTCTCCAGCTGTGTGCAGGGTTAGCTTAGCAGTAACTCCACATGGAAACTGCCTCTCCTTTTATTTCCATGCTGCAGCTGTGGGAGAAGCCTGCTTTCCCTGCTCTATCAAACCAAGACCCACATTAAGATGATGCATTTGTGTGTAAGCAACTAAAATCTGTCATGTCACAGCCCAGTCCCAAATGTGCTCAGGCTTCTCTCAACTCTCCAGCTGCTTTCTTGTGTAAGTGGCTGAATAAACAAACAACAGCTGAAAATTCCAAACTTTCATAAACCTTCAAAAATGAAAATACTGCAGCTGATTGGGGTAGGACATGACAAGTTGGTAAGGGTCATAAATGGGCAGCAAACCTTCAGAGACAGAAATCTGATTACCTCCAATACAGAAAAATGGAACTGAAGCCTTCCTTCTGCAGCTCAGGTCTTTATAATTTTAGATGCATTAAAATGCAATTAAGTGATCTATTTTTGTATAACTGTCTTATGGAGGATACAGCTACATCTATCTTTCAGGGTGGCCAGTAAGAGAAGCAGCGACGCACTGTTATGTTATTGCAATGGTTGATGTCAGGTGGCCCAACAGCATCAAATCTATTATTATGTTTAGCTGCACACTTTGGTTTGTCATCTTGTTCTTCCTACCTTGAAAGCAATTTCATGTTTCACTGTTGTGTCCTCCTGAGTTTGTTTGAAAGGAGTGCTGTTTGTGCTGACAAACACAATCTACTTCCATATTCTGCCACTGGGATTTGATAAGGAATGGCAGCAAATATGCTTTCTTCTCTGCTCCAGGTAGCTGGTAGGATTATAGATTTCTATTACAGTTTAATGGAATAAAAGTCGATTTAGGATAACAAAAGAAGCAGAAATGTGAATTGAAGAAAAGTATTTGCATGTGCCATGTTATAAACCCAAAAACCTGTAAGGTTTTTCTGCTACTTTTGCATTTTAGAAACCCGAACAAAGCATGTACACACAGCTACACATGCAGGCACACTGCTTAAAACTATGTCCTTGTTAATTTGTTAATCTCACCCTTGAATTTTGCAAACATAGGCATTCAAAAGCATGTGACTGTCAGTAACACATCTGTTCTTGTGCTACCATTTTTTCTGCTTGTAACAGCCTTTTGAAAAGCAAGGCTGGTATCTTAGACTGCTTTTGGGGTGCCATTTTTCATCACTTCCCTATGAGCAACAGTTTCAATCTGAGCAGTTTACAAGTCAAGGGGAGACCATAACCCTGTGCTCAGAGGAGTGGATGCTGGGTGATGTATTGGGGTGCTGCTGAAGTTTGAGTGACCCACATCCAGCACAACCTGGAGTCCTTGCATGGAGGTACACTGAGTTGGAGGCAGCAGCCACAGAGCTGCTCGTGAGAAGCAGAATAAAGCCCTATAGACTGTTACAGCCAGTGCACAGCAAAGTACTTCTGCTGGATTGTACAATCAGCCTTGACAGACAGCCTGCAAATGCATAAGGGGCTCCCAGATAGCCTCCTGTGAGGCCAAGAGAGACTATCTCTCATAGTCAATGTTCTGTCTTCTTTATAATGCTCTGAAAACTCTTGTTCTACATAGACCAACATACTTGCACACCTCTCTGTCTTCAGCAAACTCTTTGGTTCCTAATTTTTGAAGAAGAATTAAGTTTTCCGCAAGGATATTTTCCCCATTTCTGTCCTGAGGGTTTTGTGGAAAATCATATCCTAGGCACAGGGAAGGACTGAACTCCACTGCGTCCCAGCTGAATAGAAACTGTTTGGGGAAGCTAGAGGAAGGAGATGTTTTTCTGGGTATGTTGATATTCCTGCAGCTGTAGCTGCTAATACAAGCTGCTCAGAGCTCCTGGTAAGGGCAGATATATCTCCTGATGGGTGGACAGAGTGCAGGAAAGAGGCAGCTCTGAGGGTCACCATGTTGCTCAATCCCCCTTTGTTATGGGGATCTGTATAATCATCCACCAGTCCCCAAATGCCCTGTGGAGGAGGAAGTGGCAAGCCTGGGTTGACTGAACTCTCTCCTCACCTTCCTGCCTGAGTAACCACCAGCTCAGAGACAGCCACTGAGCCAAGCTGCTAAAAGGAAGGAGCTGTTGTGCCTCTGTACTAAAAACTATCTCAGTACAGCACCCACCTACTTCCTTGTTAGTGTTTGGCTGCCTTAAAGCCCTGGGGATGGACCCCAGCTGGCAGCTTCATGGCATGGCAATAACTCAAGAGAAATCATGCCCTGTTAATGCCTGAGCAGTGTATATTATTATTATTATCAACTTCATTATTACATATTTTTATAACCAGTTACAATGAAATGAGCTCCCCCCAACTAAATTAAATTGGACAATTTAGAGGACGCTTGACTTTAAATGACAGCTTTGGCATTAATTTAAGATATCTGCTTCTAATAAAAGAAGGGAAATAAAAGATTTTATCAGTTCATTTGTTTTCCCCTATAGCACAATCTCAAACCACCAGCTCTCTCAGAAGGTTGCACAATGGTGGGCAAAATGGGAGCAAGAACAATTGTAGACACAGGGCAAAGACAACCTCACTCCCAGCTGAGAAGAGCTGGGTTTCATGGTGATGCTGATGCATTCAGGGATCTCTGATCATTTCATCTCTCCTTTGTTTTATTTTTTGCCATTTAAGAGGTCAGGAGCTATATGTATCTTACCTTTATGCTTTTCCTAGTCCAAGCAAGTCAAGACAAGATCCTACCTGTAAGACAAAATCTGGAGACAGATTTTAAAAGTAACATCCCCCCCTCCAATAATGCAGTGATTATGCTTTCTTACAGAAAGACTTGCACATTATTCTTATAGTCTTTTAAAATTCAGAGCAATCCTAACACTCCCTCCTCTACTAGCAGCAATATATTCCCAACACCCTCATTAGTGAGCTTTGGGAGAAACAAACCAAAAACCTTCAGGAGATAGAAGATGGAGAAGAAGGGAGAATACAGCAGAAGCTCCAGCCAAAAATCTAAGAATAGCAATGATTCAACTCAGGCTAAAAATATCTTCATTTCTAGTGACAGGATCCAGATGTGGAACAAATGCCAGTCACGTCATTCAGCTCTGACCCAAGCACATGCAGTGAAGAGTGGAAGCAAAGAAATGGCAGTTGAGCAGAGTTATAAAACTGACTTGTGGGTTCAGAAAGCAGCAGCATTTCAGTTCCCACGGCAAAGAAACCCAGCTAGCTGGGCTCACCCGTAATAAAACAGGCCAGTGCTTTTTATATCCGAAAGCTTTAATAGCTCATGAATGTCAAACATCCTTTGCCAGAAATTAATCTCTGCTTTGCAAAGTCCTTTCAGCTCTCCATGCTGGCTCTGAGCTCCTGAACTCACTGCAGGTTTTCTGATTTGTTTTTGGCAGAGAGGAGAGCTGCAGAGCTCACAGCACTCCCAGCTGGCTGCCCCAGTGCTCTGCCATCCCACTCAAAGAAGCTCTGGGGAGCATAGTTTGAGAGGGCAGAAGAGCAAGGGGAAATTTATTTTCCTGGAAACATCTTTGCTGACTTGCAGCTTCCCCATGCTGGTGCTATTATTTGCAGCACATCCATAGACCTGATGAGCACGGGTTGCAATTATGGTGGCTCTTAATTGCGGGTTGCGCATCCCCTTAGGAAAGATGAGGGCAGGGAAGGAATATAATCTTGCTAACCTCACCCTTGGAATGGCATTGTAAGTGAAATCAAAATGCTTCAGCTTTGTAACATGCCTGCAGATCCCCTCACCTGGGCTGTGTGCCCTGGCAAGACCTAACACAACCACTTTAACAGAGCTTTGCTTTAGCAACTGTGCCATGATACTGCGATAGAAAATTTGGAAGAGCAGCTGACTTAGACTACAGAAAAGGAGAGAGGGAATTCAGTGCCAGGAGGAGATCTGTTTGATCCTTCTTTCCTATTCTCCTAGGGAAAAAGCATGAGCTTTTTCTGTAAATTTATGGGCTCTGTCTCTGAGCGCATAAGGCTGAGAATAACCAGGGAGAAAAAGGCTGCCCTTTTTCAATGCAGATCTGGGAAATAGAGAGGACTTTTTTCTGATTTCCCTTAGTTCTTGGAGAAAAACTTCAAAGGAACAAGGGAACACAGAGCTCCTTTGCTACAAGTCATGTTGGGCCATGACCTCTGGTACCCTAATCCAGTACCCAATCTGGTACCTCTGGTACCCTAATCCATCTGAATTCCATCATGACAACTTCAGCTGTGGGACCCAAACTCCTTTGCATGGACATATTTTGGAGACCTGACAGCCTCAAACTTTAGGGACAAAAGAGATATTAAGTACGACTTTGGAAATAGGTAAACACTATTTCTTGGTCCTTTCGATTGCTTTCGTGTTGTTTGTGACCTTTTTGGGGCTTACAGCATCCTCGGGTAAAGGGAGGCCCTTGTGCTCAGGGAAGAAAGGCCTAGAAAGGTGAACGGGGAGAAAAGAGGGTGTTCAGTGTACTACAGTATCTCACAGACTAAGGATGACCACATCTGTTATCAGGGAGGCAGGGATGTCACAGATATGTCCATGAGTCCAGCTCACTCGTGTTGCTGTTCCAGTCACACTAAATTGTCAGTCTGTAAGCAGAATGATACCAATAAAAGCTTGGGATAGTCAACAAAATCAACCTCTGTTAACAGGGAATTATTCTGGCACATCACTTCTTGCTTTTTGGGCAACTTACCTGTTAATTGGGTGCTGTAAAAGCTTGATGTATCCTACTTTAACAGAACCTTTCATGCACAAAGGAACTGCTTCTCTGAACCTGGCCATGCCTATCCAGAATACAAGATAGAAACATACTGCAGGAGGTCCAATGCTGGTCAGCACCAGTATGCCATGACCTTCCTAGAGAGAACATCCTGCAAAGAACAACTCTTCCAGGGGTGATGGCAGGCCTCCCTGAGCAACAGGTGATTTTAGCAAGAGTAGCAATTTTACAGCTACAAGTGATTCCAGCTCTTGTGAATCAGCTCTTTGTGAAATCACCCAAGGAGAACTCGGGGACAGAGAGACAGGAGCCTCATTTGGCAATTCCACAGAGGCAGCTTTAATTGTCCAGAAGCCCCTGTGACAGTGAAGCCAGGAACAAACACCCCCTCCTCAAGGGGGGGAACAGGGGCTTTTTATGGGAAGGGCAGGGGGTGGGGTAGAAACCAATTACCCAGCTGGGTACAGGCTATTACCATAAAGAAGTAAGGCATGTGGGACCCAAGGAAGATTGCTTATCTCTGGGGAGATTCTTTTGGCCCTCAGGCCTCTTTCCATTGGAGTGCAGAGGGCTCCTGTGCCGAGGGCTCACAGCCCTCCACAGAAACATCATTTTTTGGTTTGTTCCAGGGGCAAAGAAAACCAGAACAACCAGAAGAGAAGCCCTAGGCAGCAGACTCATGCTGCCCTGTGTCCTCACTCTTGCAGAAAGCTGGTGAGTCAAACCAAGCATGTAGCCAAGGAGCTCTCACAGAGAACTTTATTGCCAAGGTGAAACTGACCGATTTTTCTCTTCTCTGTGTCTCTGAAACTTACTGGCACTTAACCAAATTTCAGGCTCCTTATCTTTGTCAAAGCTGATGAAACAGGCAGATTTGAGAAGTATTGGGTGGCAATAACTCACTGACAGACAGAAATGCAGTTCTACAAACTTTGCCATACTGGAAATAAGACTTAAAAAATCCTGTCTCCTAACTTACTTGTTATTACCAAGGTCACTACAAAACAAGATAAAAAATAAAGATAAAGCAAAAAAGTCTGAAGAAGCTATGTTAGGTGTTTCCCTCTGTATTTCAAGTGACCAAAATCTGTCCTGTTTACAAGAAAATGTATTTGTTAGGATGTTTAGGCTGCACCCCTGAGAGCAGACAAAGCATGATTCTGTCTGGTGATGAAAACTATGAGTAACATTGCAAAATGCATCAATTCTCCATCCAGATTGTCAAAATTTAGCTGCCCTAAACAGTAGCAGCCAAATGTGTATTTTGATAATGGTAATTCCTTCATACAAGAACGATATCAAAGCTCTTCATAGATCTTTTGTGCTCACGATAAATTATCTTCCCATTTACAGATATTTGAGCATTTACTTATGGAGCTAATTGTGAGCGAGAACAGTCATGAATGATATACTTCAACATACTTTCAATGTATCTAAACAATGTCTTTGGTGAAAGGAGTAAGACTGCTGGGAAGCACCTGTTTCCTCATCAAATTAAACATGATTATATTTCTGTTTCACAAGGACTCCATTTAGTTGTTCAGTCCATCAAAATACATGAACAACTAGTGTAAATACCTTCCAAAGTGAACGACCCAAAAAGCAAGCAATTTGGCATCCTGCTAAAACCTCCAGTATTATCCAAATTCCTACGTTTAGCTTCTCCCCAGCCCCTGTTGAAAACTTCATGGTACATGTAGGCTTTTCAGAATGAAAATAATTGTCAGAGTCAAGGAAACATGGAAATTTGTCCCATGCCTTCTCCATTTTGAAACTGCAGTATGTGAAAAGGTGAATTGTCATGAAGATCATTACTTAATAAATTGACCTCCTTCTTCATTTTTACTAAATGGTATCTGTAAAGTTTAGCCATTTTTTCCCTACAGAGCACTTGATGTGATAGCACTAATGAAAATGAAAATTTAGTATTAGCTATGTGGCTGTTTTGAAGACCTGGTTCCAACCCAAGGAATCCTCTATTCCACCCAGTGTAGCTGTTTGAAATGCTCATGTCCTGGAACACTCTGACAACTGCTTCAGCAAACAAAGCAGATCAGTCCCTTCTTCTGCAGGAAAAAGGCAAGAATAGTGCTGGAAAACAATACTGGAAGGAAAGGAGAGAGAAGTCCTCACTGATTGATTATGCTTGTGCTCAGCCCTGAATCATTTCCAGTTCCCCAGCTCTCCCTAGGCCAACAGGCTTAATGTTATGCCAGCCCCTAAGACTGCAAATCTAAATGATGTTAAAACTGCCATCCAGATTTTAAGGCCCAGATCTCTCTGCCTGCCTTTTAAAAGCTTGGGATGGAGGGAATGCTTTGCTGCCTATCAGGCTAAAATTCAGAGGAGACAGGCAGTGCTGTGTTCAGCCCAGGAGCCACAGTTCTATGTGATGGCCTGTGATCCAGCTGTCTGCTTGTAAATGAAAACATCAAAGAGCCCCTTTCACCAGGCTAAAACTGAAGAAAATAATTTTACAGAATATATATATACACAAGTAGACAGGAATGTAGGCCAATAGTATTAATAATTACTGACTAAGGTCTTTGACCCAGTATCATGGGGGAAGAGGTAGAAGCTCAGTATAGTCCATTAATCCACCCAGGCAGAATACTCATGGCTGCAATATTGAATTAGCTTTCTCTCTGACCTAGATTAAACTGGGGAAGAAACATTTCAGGCCAGAAGAATTACCGTTAGGATTTAGCACTGCCAGATCATCCAAGAACTACTTAATTTTCAATTAAATAAGAAAATTCTGCACTTATTTAGTATGTTTCACCTTTTTGGTTCCAAAATATTTTGCAAAGTCAGCAACTGCCGGGATAACTTTGGCTCAGGGAACACTTCACTTGTTGCAGTGGCAAAGTCCACTTTACACCCCCACGTTGCTTTGAAAGTGATCTCTCCCTAAACCTCTGTGATATAAAGTTCTCCCTTTACCGAGATTCCACTGGTCACTGACTCTCTCCCCCCTCCTATCCCTTCTCCCATTGGCTCCTGTTGTGTCACTCACCCTTGCCTCTGCCCCCTAGCCCTCAGACATTGGCTTCTGAGGCCGTCTCTGGGACCCTTTGGGTTAAAACCACGTGTGCCTTTCGTTCTTGGTTCTTTGTCCCTGCTTCCTTCGAGTGTGTTGGTTTCATTAAATGCCTTGGAATCGCATGCAGAGAGCCCCTCTCGCCTCTCTTGTCTCCGGTTCGTGCACAGACTGTGGGTGTGAGCGGCTGTTCGCGACCACCTGCGAAGGTGAGACTGTGTGCACGCGTGGGTGCTGGCAGAGCGCCGCCTGAGCCGTCCATGAGGGACCCTGTGGAATAAACACGGCGTCGATCCACTGACACCGTCTTTTCATATTCGCTCATGACTGAAATCGGGTGGTGTGTTGTATAAAGGCAAGATACCATAAACTATGCTTTCTCTCTTCCTACCCAGAAGCACAGAGGGGTGCTACATAGGTGGGATGGAGCCACTCAAGCTAGATGCCAGCCACAACACATTCTCATGGTGAGCACACACAATTTTTAATGCTTTTTTTCATCAAGCATTTAGGTAGGACGTACAGCAAGCAAGGGACTACCAGGTCAGCTTCACCCCATCTAGCACTCGAAGCCTGGTCCTCCATCTCTGAGGAAAGCCGTCTCTGGAGGATCCAGAAGTTGAATTGCTGTCCCCAGGGTTGTCATGCAATGATTTGCCCTGAAAAATGGTTTCTGTCGATGTCCTTTCAGGTACTGATTAACTTGTGACCCAAACTATAAACTAGAAATCTATTGCAGAACTGCTTTCACTCTGTCTATTCTGGTTACAGGTACTACTTTTATCAAGACAATTGTCTAATCTTTTCCTAGCTCCTGTTCAGTCATTTAAAATAATCAAGCCCTGTACCTTGGGATATCTGGTCTATCCCTCTGCAGAAAGTTTTGTTGCAGAGACAAGTAAAATTTGGATTTCTACATATTCCCTCAATATATGCTGTCCATATTGCTTTATCATGAGGGGAACAAGAAGTCCAATCTATAGAAATTTTGATAAAGCATTTCTGTTCATAGGATCAAGGATTTCAGTCTTTAGGCTGTATACTTCATATCTATTCCTAAATGTTTGAGTGTCCCTCAAGTCTGATTGCTTTGGCATCCATATTACCTGTAGACTTAGAGCATTGCAGAATGTGCTGGACTTCCTACAGTTGTGGAGTAATTCACTGTTTATTTCATGTCAACCATCTGCTCAGACCTCATTTTTCTCTCACATGCAGCCTGGTTGAAATCAGAATTGACAGAATCAATATCTGTGGTAAAAAACAGAGACATCAAAAAAAGAGTTAAAAATGCAGGGATTTTGAAGGCAGCACAGAGTTGGTCTGTTTTCCTGCCAGCTACCTAAGTTTCCACAGCATTTGAGTTGTACTCCTCAAAAATGTATCTACCAAAACATCCAAGCATATTTTGTTCCTGACTTTTTTGTCTGTGTAAGGAAAAGTGGCTTTAGAATAACAGCTCTATATATCTTTCTGAGGTATATACCTGACTTAAGCAGAAAACAAATGTCTGTGTATTGACTGGAAGGAGATTAAATTGCATCTGCTCTAGAAATAATGCTAAACACATAACTCATAATGGGAGGCTGCCTGAAGCCCCTCTGTCTTCCATCACTCTCACGACAGACTCCCACTTTCCTTCGAGCTGGGTGGCTTTGACTAAGGAGGGTTATTCTTGGTGTGCTCCTTCAAGCTCCTTGTGCTACCCATGGTGAACCTTCTCCAAGGTACAGGCAGAGCCAAATCCATCAGGACATTACCATACAGCTGGTGGGTTCACAAGCCAGGATACAAGCATGTGCCAAGAGAAGCATTTTAAGAAATGAATATGTCTCTCCTATAATTTTCTGAAGTCAGAATGTAGCTTGTAGGGCTGTGCACTGGAACTGCCTCTTGCACTGGTATCTAACCACGGTGTCTCTTCAGCTGTTCCCTGTATCACTGGCTATGGGGATTTTTCTTTACAGGGAATAGGTTCAGCCAACCTTTATAAACAGGAATGCTTTGGTTGGGTTAATTCATTGCCATATGAAAAATACAGACATTTCAGAGCTGAGTCAAGAGTTCTGTCACCTGTCTATGACAGGGAGAAGGTTGCATCACATCTCTGTTACCCAGCACCATGAAGATATGCCACCAAGTTAGATGGGAAGAGGAACTGTGTTGAGTGGAGGCCTCTTCTCATGAACAACATATTTCTGTCTGTGCCACTTCACACAGATATTAAAGATTCCTAATCAACTTGAAAGCTCCAGTGCACGTTTAAATGGGTTTAAACTCATTTCATCAGTTAGAGCTATGGTCCGTGCTGCACACCTGACTGCTATGGGCCTACATGTGGTGCTGGCAATGGTTGTGTGCACAAGATTTGTCCCAGCAATGTTACAGAAAGAGCAAAGGTGGCACAAATCATTTCAGAGAGTATAGTTTTCGTTATTTTTGAGGACGAGTCACATCTTACCAAGAAATGGGCAATAAAGTGTGTGCTTCAGTTACGGCCTTGAAGCTTGAAGCTGCCTTTATGCCTGCACATAAAATAGGCAAGTGCTGAATATGGGGGGAGGGTACTTGTTTGGTCAAGTAGCAAAAGAAAAATGTTCCCAGCTGAAAAAAAAAAAGCAGAAAATAAAATAGCAGGCATCAGCTTCCAGGTTTTTCAAGCTGTCTGTTTCTGTTGTTGAATCAAGAAAGAGAAGGGACCTTTTATTGTTTTTAAACTCATTCCTTGATCTTTCTGCTGTGTAACAGGAAAGGCAGGAGAGTAGCACGATTAAACAGACCAAGTCAGAAAAATGCATCAAACTAGAATACAAAAAGCCCTTGGCTAGCTAGAAATCTCAAGGGCTTTTATGGGTAGAAGAGCCACAGTTTTCATACAGCAAATTCCAAATGAAACTATATCCTTGTCTGAGTGGGTGAAAAGCCCATCATGTATATGAGAACAGTATCTAATCATTCTATACTAAACCCATTAATAAAAATCATTAGTAGCTATTTCCAATTTAGATGGAAATTGCATGTTTGATGGGTTATCACTAGTTTAATTTGTGATGAATCCAGCAACTACTGGGCTGTAATGACCTGAACCTGGATAAACTCCTGAAGGATGCCATGGGATTATTAAAGACACTTTAAAACTCTTTTCTGACAGAGTTTCATGCTCCTTCTGAGTTTACCAACAAATACTGACAAAAACATCATTCTGTGACCTTATTAGTATTTTTAGTTGTTGAAGTTCAGTGCCACTAGGATGGGATATTTATAGCAACATCAGAAATACTAAAGTTGTGCTTACAGTGAAACTAGAAATGCAAACTTTCCTATTCACAACACCTTTGCTCTTTACAACATAGTTAGTGTCATATCCCATTCAGAAATTTAAAATGTCTCCTGGTTTCATTCTTTTCTATGTAAGAATTTATATCACCTTCCCTACCCCTCTGCTGACATTGTTTTATAACAATTCATATTCCTTTACAACTCCTGTTGATCCATGAAGAAATACTGAACAAGACTTGGTTTAGGTTCAATAAATAATTCTCTTGTAATTTTTGCTACTTCTTATCATTTTATCATAAAACTCTTAATACCTGGTGTTTTACTTAAAACTAGACCTTCTGAAATCACATGATGATGTGAACACTTCTGCTTTAAAAAAAAAAGTGTCTCCCCAACAAATTTAAGTAAATAAAACAATGAAAAAAAATCATATGATGGACTTTGGAGCTTGGTTTACAATTGAAATTTTAAGAAGGGGATCTTTTCCCATGCTAGTTAAATAACCATTTGTATTAATAAAAATAAAACAAAAATCCTATTTTCCTTAGGGGCATTTGGAAAAGAAACTACTTTTGTTGTCTTTGTAAACCACAACAATTTTTACTTTGACCTTAATTTTTGACTGCCCATCCTGTTCGTAATAGCTCAACCCCTGCTAACACTCACCATAGGGAGGTCTATAATAGAAACTTATTGGCATCCTCAAGGCTATTTTCAGCTCAAGGTGAAGTAGGATGTCTCAATATTCATTACAATAACACCCTGCTAGGTTTGAGTCTTAGTAGTTTATAAAACACTTATATCTTGAGGTGAAAGGTGATATACACTTCCTAAATATTATTATTGAGATGATCATCTTTTACGTCATCATTTCCTATTTTAGAAAGAAACAGCATGAAAAGGCTGTTTAGTGAGCATGTTAAGCTCACACATGACAAATACTGGTTGATTCACTCCCCAAAGCATTTTGTGATAGCACCAGGTACACACCTTTCTGTAACAGCTACATTGAAATACTGACTGTCCACCTACTGGTCTGAAGAACCAGTTTATAAAATTAACTGTAGAGGCAAAGCAGTAAAAAAAATCAATAAATTCCTCGATACTTCTCATATGAAATGATCAATGAATGAGCCAAAGGAAATCAGTCTTCCAAGAAAATATTTAATGGGGTCAAAATAAGAACTGCAACTACAGCGGTAAGTAAAGTCTAAGTCAGTTTTGATTCATGTCCCTGTACCCTAAATACACTCAGGTTGTAAATAGAACAAGGGAGGGAAGAAAGGTCCAGGGTACTTTCTGTATCTCTGAACTCATGCCCATACCTTGGCACAAACAAAAGGTCACATTACCCAATCTCCTTACATGTGCTACTGCTTGTGTCCTACAGCTGCTAAGAGCCTGAATGTGTGCTAATAATAACCACACAATCCAACCTCTCTCAGTGAGACATGGAGGAAAAGTGTTAAGTACCATACTACAAGGCCCAGCAAACTCAGAAGAAAAATGAGCTTAGCCAGTCAAACTCAGGCATGGTCACCCCATTTGGTATCAAGAGCAGTGGGCAGCATCAAATCAAAGAGCTTGTCTGCCGTAAACGGGTGAAATGCTGCCAATAAGAGTTTTCAACATCCTTTTTTCTGATGCCATGTTTTCCACTTGATTCCCTTTTGCATGGGCAGCCCACCCTCCTGGGATGTGATTGCAGTGGGAATTCCCAGGGTGAGAGGTCTCCTGGAATACTGAAGAAAATGTATCATTCCTGAGGTCTTCATGGTGGGCAAGCCATGCTGATATAGCAGTGTGCCCAGCTCACCCCACTGGCCTTCAGGCAAAGAAATTATGTAGTTCTGCTCCAGAACCCAGCCACAGTGGTTTGCTGCTTCAGGGCATTTTGCTTGGTGTTGGACACCTTCCCAGTGAGTGCAGCCATCAACAGACAGGCAGAGCCACGTGGTGTGCCTGGCTGCAGTGCATCATTATTTTGAGCAGAGATAACAGCCCAGGTCCATGACATGGATTTCTCTTTCCATTGCAGAATAAAAAATGAAATATCTCCTGGCACTGCTTCCTCCTCCATCTTGGGCTCTCAGTGCACATTACCATGGCACTGCAGCACTGGCAGGTGAGGACAAGCACAGTGTGTGAAGCTAAAGCCTAAGAAAACTTGTTATTCCATCTCTGATAACAGCCAGCGGGCTATTAAGACAAAGAAGGCTAGACAACCAGAATGTAACACTGTCCTGGAGACCTCCAAGGAATTGCTGCTCAGGGACTTCAGGAGCTGAGAGTAAGGCTTGTTATTCCCATTTCTCCCATCTTCAAGGAAACACTTGTCCAGTCCCAGAGTGTCACTCTGCAGTGAGAGTCCCACCAGTCAGCCATGTGTTGCAGACAGTAATCTCATGTTTCTTTTGAACCCTCTATGCAGTGCTCCTCGTTTGTGCTGTGAAGCCAACTCACCTTTTCTTTCTTATTTACTTCTTCTGTTCGACCCATGATTTTAGACTTCTGTCACAAACCCAGCAGAGGCACAGATAATCAAGGAAGTGACATTGACACCAGTGATGTCCATGTGCTAGTGACCACAGGGACAACAAAATGTTTTTGAAAGCTTTGGGCAAGGATATCTTCCTCCAAGCTGACATACTCATCCTGGCAGTGTTGCAGTGCTGAATGCTTCCTAAAATCTTCCATACTGTCACTTCCTTGGAAAATGAAGAAATATATCAAATATAACAACTGCCCTACAGCAGGAAAAGAGTATGTTATTAAAGGAGCAGATGCTGGGTGCTCACAGTGTGAGCCTCTGGCAATTTAAATGACCAACAGAAAGGTTGTATGAACAGGATGGAAACTGCCCAGAAAACATTTCTGTTATCAATGGACACCGTGTTTTACACGCTGTTTGAGCAGCCAAGAGAGATGTGCCATTGCTGGGGACCTGGGGATGAGCCATCTGCTGATTCCCAGCAGCCATCTGAGGGGCAGGCACAAGTTAACCAGCAGAGGTGCTGGCAGTACCAGAACAGTCTGCACCACACAGTCTGACACAGCTGCTCTACTATGCCAGGATGGGCTGTGTGACCTGAGAGAAACACAGTGCAGGTATGAATTTTTGGATGTGCAATGGAGAGTATGATGGATATGCCTTGTGGGGATACAGCCTGGCAGACAGTTGTGTAATAGAACCTGTGGCTGCCCACCACCACCATGTTGTAATTACTGTCCCTCAACAACCCGCTCTCTCCAAGATCTCCAGAGATTTGTGTAGGAAAAGTCCCTTGAGCCATGACAGGAACAGGGCAGCTCTGTGTATGCACATCCAGGCTGTGAGCAAACATCAGCTGGGTGAAAAGTTCAGGAGACTTTTTCCACAGGAGCTGAAAATTGTCAAAGCAGAGTTAAGCCACAACCTTTACAAATGACAAAAAGCTGTAATCCTGGCCCAGTTATGCCCCTTCAGCAAACCAAGCAAGTGCTGGTTTGGCTGTTTTCAGAATCAAATTGTAACACCGAAATAGTGTATTACAAACACTCATGTCCAAGAACTTTGCAACACTGTTTTCTACAAACTCTTGTTGTCTGGATGCCCACTTATTGGTTGTTCACAAATCCTTCTCTGATTGCAGCTTATTTCTTTGTTAGCAGGAAGATACTGTTACCATAGCTACGCTAAATGCTTCAGTACTGCACATAGCTTGCCATCAGGGAAAGTTGATTTATTCATTTGAAATGGGGTTTGTTGGATTGCATTCTCACAAAAGCCTGTTTTTTTAATGTTACAAAGCTGACTACAAAGTACTGATGGGGGAACACATTTTAGGTCCTCTCTTCTGGTTTTACATCATCAGTTCTCCATTGTGCCGTTCAGGTCATGCTCTTAAAATTAGTGAGTTATTTCAACAGCAGAATTCCTTTTTTCACTGCCAATGCACTGGCATCTGCCATCTCAGTGAGGAAAGAAAGTGAATTGTTGGAGGCTCTGAAAAACAAAATCAGTGGATTCAGTGACCCCTGACCTTGCCTCTGAAGGTAATTCGTCAGTGAGGTCTTGGCTCTCTGATGGTTTGCATCACCTCCTTCCAGCCAATTCTGATGGCTTTACCTGGTCTTCCTGAGAAGTGATTGTGTCACTGAAACACTGTTCTTCTCCCGAGTGCATGCAAAGGTGAGTGCACGCAAAGAGCAGGAGGCACTTTGAGGGACTGGGACATTTCCAGGCACTGCAGCTTCTGAGCAGGAGGGTTCAAATGTGAGCATGTGAGGCACATGGATTGTGGCTGAAGGAAGGCAAGTGTGGGTACTTAAGCAACCAACCACACTTGGGGTTAGCAGGAGGCACATTTTACCCAGCAAATGGGTTTAACATCCCTTGGCAGCACTTCAGTGTGCTGAAAACTCTTTTCCACAAGATGGCCCAAGCCCTGGCTGTTCTCTCAATTGTACTGTAAGGAGAACAGACCAGGCCAGGGCAATGAGGCTGTTAGTAGCTGAGACCATTCAGAAGATGAATCCCCACTGTTGCTCTAAGCTCATCCTCAGACACTCCAATCACACCAGACCCATGTACCATTCTGGAGTGGGACCCATGACAAACATGGGCAGCCAGTGACCGGCAGCGCTGCCTCACTCACACACAACACGAGTGAGGGCTCCAACAGCTTTTGGCTGCTTCAGTCATGTAAGAGGAAAGGAAACTCAGTTTTCATTCTCACAACTCTTCTTGGAGAAAATTCCTTGTAGACCAGACTGGTACCCGGGCCAGAGAGACATGGTCACCCGGGAGGATCTGTTTAGGTTGGTCCCTCCAGCTCTGTAGGACAGATCTGTAACAGCATGAAGGTTATGAAAATTTGTCAGCATCAGCCTGAAGTCACACAAAAAATCTGACATTACTGCAGTACCTTTCCACAAGGGGACTAGAAGATCAGGGGTTGGACTAGACAAACTCCAGAGGTCCCTTCCAACCCTAACTATTCTGCGATTAATATAACCAGAACCTGGGTCTACCTTGTATTTACAGTTCCACATGATGCTCCAGCCAGTTCCTTTTATTGTAAAATTTAAAACTAATTACTGTGGTTAAATCCACACTTCAATATGGGTAGAACCAGTGGTCAAATCAATCGTATTTATGTTTACAAGGTTTTATCACCTGAAGGCCCTTGGCTAAGGCAATTAGCCCATAGGAGCATGTGACAGCATTTGAGGTTCTCTGAACAACCAGTGAGCTGAATTGTCTGGCTAACAATTAATTAGTTGGGGATCCCTTTGGAGGTAACTACCTTCTACTGCCTATTAAGACAACACCTGACAAGATTATTTACCACCTCATTACACTGCTTTGTCTAATTCAGCTGCTCTGTTTTCCACATTAAGCACTATTAGAAAACATCTACTTTGTGTCATCAGCAGGCTAAACGATATCCAGGGGCTTCCAGCAACAGTGTGGAAGGATGATAAAATATTGAACAACTCCAAACCACACACCACTATCAAGGTACATAAGGCCACATTTTGGCCAAGCGCCACAGCCACTGCCGGGCATCTGAGGATATTAATAACAGATTTAACTGTCCCTAGAAGGGATTAGCCTGGAAGGGAAATGAACCCCCAAGCCATGCTTTCATGAACAACAAATATCTTATACAGTTGCCTTCTCATCTTAGGGATAAAAAAGTCATTTTTAGATGAAGACAATAATTCCAAATCTTGGAGGCTTGAAACTGCATGTCAAAAAAAAGTTTGATGACAGTGGAAAGTATTTTGATGTCATATTCTGTTTACCAAAAATATTAGCCTAAATAATTAAAAGCCATATTGAGCCATAAATAGCATAATTTTGGGTTAAAAATATCACTAGGTATTTTAAAATTGGAACACCTGACAAGGCCAATGTTCTTCAGGGAAGAACTTCAGTTTTTATGAGTATTAATTTTTTTAGCTGTTTATTTATTCAAATTCTAAATATATACATCTTCTGTAAATCAATAATGACCTTCACTAAAGAATTGCTCTTAGATTCTTCAGACATAGGAACAAAGCACCTACATAAGCTATCTGGGGAATGTTTTAGAACAAAATCTGTTTTACCCTATTTGTATTATGTGTTTGGAGATATTTAATGTGCACAAACAGCACAGACATTTATCTTCATAATGTGGTTGTACATTTTGATCAATCACATTTTATTCAATGCTTATAAAAAGTGAAATATAGAGCATTCTTTAAAAGTCCCAGCAGCCAATATTTCTATTTCTATCCAGTTTACATTAACTTTATAAAGACTAATTAGTTTCCACTCAAGGATTAAGGGAAGTAAGCTCATTAGTTTGTAGGTGTATACATACCACATAGCAGCATGCTGATCCTCCATTTGGATCAGAAGCTTTGAGCAAGCCACTGCCTTAAAAAAAGGCCAATATGACAACTGATATTTTTGTAGTCAGAAGTGCTAAGTTTCATTGTGGCTCATGAGGCATTCAGAAAGCATACATATTTCTCTCCAGCTCTTCATTGAGTTCCACATGCATTCTGGGACTGCAAGGCAAGTACGCAATGCTGCCAATGTTATATTGTTATTTCATGGCTAGAACAGAGAAGTTGTTTGGCATCTTAAGATGCATAACTGTACTGAGGCAGAGCTTCATTTGCATTTAAGCAACTTTTTTTTTACATACTTTGGCTATTTAATGCAAATCT
Organism: Corvus hawaiiensis; assembly: GCF_020740725.1. NCBI lineage: Eukaryota > Metazoa > Chordata > Aves > Passeriformes > Corvidae > Corvus > Corvus hawaiiensis. Next base: position 33,702,160 of record NC_063238.1, read on the forward strand.
ACAGTAGCTGAAATATGAACGTTATTCTGTTTCCACTGAACTCCCTGCCAAACTCCTGCAGGCAGTGCTGGGAATGTAGTTCAGAGAGTTTGGTTCTGAGTGCCAGTTTTACATTTGATGCAGGAAAGTGCTTCTGATCAGAAGGTTTTGACAAAAACACCCAACCAAAAACAAACCAACAAAATTTTTCACATGGCCAGCTAAATGGATGGACTCCACTTGTAAGTGAATAGTGGCCTCAGAGGTTAGCAAACAAAACTGGGGCTGTGTTTGGGCTCTGAAACTTGGGTGTGAGGTAAACTAGCACAGCTCAGTTTTCTCTTGTCTCAGAGACTGGCAAATCATCACTCACCTTCTCAGATGTGCTGTGAAGTTGAATTACTCAAGATAATTTTTCTAGTCCTAAGAAGCCCTAAGGTGTTGTTAATGATTATTCCCACAGTACTGCCAATCACCATAAACCTCTTCTGGATCACAATCTAGGCAAGACCAAGACAGGTATTTCTGAACTTAGAACTTATTAGAGTAACTTATCATACATCCTTCATCACATTAGTTAGATCCAGATTGCAGGAGATAGTTCACCTTGTCAGGATATAAATGACTAAAGTCAATGTTGAAAATGGGACTGTGAAGTTACTCATCGCAAGCCTGAATGAAGAGAAACCATCTCAGTTCTGTGCTTTGCCAAGCAGGACAACTGTAATCTATCCACTGGGGGAAAAAAAGAGCGAAAAAAAGAAAAAAGAAAATAAATAATGCATCCAAAGAACTTTGCGAGTTTAAAGCAGATATAAAATGTATCATCTGTTAGGGTTAAATAGAAAAGGCATTTCTTTGGCTGAGGGCTACTGGAGACAATGTCTGAGAGAGAATTCAGGGCACAGACAGACATACAGAGAAAAGCACAGGGGTTTCTTTTCCTATTGGTGAATTTATGAAGGATACTTATTCTGCATCAGACAGGACAGTTATAGCAGCTGGAAACTTCCATAATGGCCCCGGGTCCACAAACTGTGGCTTTTGTCACCTTCAGGTGCCACATTTGAATGGTGACTGTGAATCTGCAACAGCCTGAGGAGCCTCAACCTCAAATGCAAAAGCATCAGTAGTTAGACCAGGACAGACTGAGATGGCGTTCCCAAGTCACCCTCTACAAAATCAGTTTTACTTCTCTTTGAAAACTTCTACAGGACATGGTCATTGCCCAGTCAATACCCAAGTTACCCTGCTTAATAAAGAAAATAATTTTCTTTATTCCAAAATCAGAGCCAGCTTTCCATCTTCCTTGGATATGGAAATTCCATATGTACTACAAAACTTACTCTGACTTCATTAAGGAGAAGATCATAAGGTGCTGTGTTTTCTTAGGGAAACATTCGATTGTTTATTGAAGTAAGAGAATATTTTGTGTGTTAGAGCCTCTCTGACAGAGCTTGCACGGTGCATACCATAATTTATAGGCTTCTTGGAAAGGGATGGTAAGCATTATTCCAGAAATGTGAAATGAGACAAATCAATGGAAATGAGCAAACTAATAGCCCGCATAGGTGTCAGTAAATTGCTTGATTTCCTTGGCTTTTAATGAGATTATCTAATGAACAGCATTTCTCTTTAACTGCCTACTAAACAACCAATGATTATGAACTGATTTTTTTACTTAACTGGTTATTTCAAATAAAATGATCCAGTTCCTTGCTTTAAAAACACAGTGCTGTTTTGCCCTGGTGTCTGCACATCAGTGATGGGACCAGCTTTGGGCCATGGTGGCTCACGTTTACCAGCCAGCCCATTGTTTGAATGGGTCTCTTAAGAATATGAATTCAACAGCAGCAGTGATAAAACTTCAATGCAATTTCAAGGAAAATACTGCCCATTATTGCTCGCAGCATCTTTGCTGTCTGGTTTAACTCAGTTCAATTCACAAGTATAAATAATAATTTTGATCAGCCTCTTGCTGCCCTTTCAATCAGTTACACATCGGGGCCACACAGACATAGCTACATTATCTTACCTCCCACATAGCAAAGGCACAGCAGAGAGATCTTGTCCTGTACATGGGATGAATCTTTGCTGCACTGGTGCTGGGGAAGCCCATAAGCTCTGAGCACACTCAGATGTAAGGCACTGCTTATTCCCTGTGAGATGCAGCACAAGTCCTCAAGGTCCTTGAAGATCTCCCAGCTGGAAGTGGCCCAGCACAGAGCATGGCAAGGGAGAGACTGGATCGTGCTGCACTTGTGCAAACACTCCCTGCGAAGGCAGGCACCATTGTTTGGGTGGGGAGGGCTGGGGGGAGCTGGGACCAGCCCCACTGGCTCTGCAGAAACACAGTTCCTTCATCCCCTCCCAGTAATGGACGTGCCCTGGGGCAAGACCTGCTGTTTTCTGGTTCTTTGCTCTGCGGCAAATTTTAAAAAAAAATCTCATTTGCAGCAAAACCTTTGGCCTTCTAAAGTGACTGCTGATGCTCCATGAAAGGCAGAGCTTGGTAGCTGAATCTGTCACCACTCCTAAGGGGAGCTTTTGGCCCCTTGAGAACTAATCTGATGACCTGAGATCTATAATTGCTGCTCCCTTAAGCTCCAGCAGATAACCCTGTGCATAAATCACCACAGCAATCCAAACACCAGAAAAGCGCTGCTTGTTTTTTTTCCCGCCCTCTAACAGCTCTCCTCGCTTCTCAGCATGATATGCAGAGAGGAGGAACAGGAAGGTCAGGGCAGGCTAGCAGAAATTGTTTTTGTAGGCATTTTGGCAAAAAAGGTTCTCATTACTAAGCTATACAACAAAAAGACAGTTGCATTTGTATATTTAAAGTGTTAAATATAACATCTGGTGTCTCACCGAGAGCTGTAAGGACTGCTGTGGTTCCCCTACTATTGTTTGAAAGAACGCATTCCTTCACAAAAAGCCAACAAGTTTATCTGACTGATGGAGAGAGTCCAGGCTGTCTCTCCTGTAAGGCAGAGGCAGGAATCACTCTATTGCTGCAGTGGGGTTTGTGCCACAAGGGCAGCAGCTGCAAAGAAAGCAAAAACAGTGATAGTAGGTCTGGCTAATCACTGCACTGATTTACTTTTCTTATTAGGAAAATCCCTTCTCAGTCACACCAAAAAGCATCAGAAAGCCCTTTCCTCAGGCCCTTGTGGTGCTCACCTCCTGCTCCAGCCTCTGGGAAGCAAGGGCATTGGCATCTGTTACCATCACACTCTCCTTTACTCAGTTTGATGCCTTAGGTTTTAACTTTTATATTTTTTAAATCCTGTACTGCCTAGTGTGTAACTCTGAAGTTTCTTGTAGCCTGTTAACTTCTGCTCTCTAATGCTAGGTAGACATAACAAAGCCTCTCTGGGCCTGCTCTCCAAGGACACTCAGACTGTCCTAGGCCCAAAATGTAAACCAAAGCCTCTGAAGGGGGGGCAGGCTTGGGGAAACTACATCATTGACTGAAGCCTTAATTGGAGAATTAACCCTGATATGCAAATGACCCAAACTTATAAAAGTGTGAAGAACTCGTGACGTGTTGTCTATCTTGGGGTCCATTTTTGCAGTAGCCTCTGGCTCCCCAGGGTGTACATTTGAAGGCCCTTCAAATAAATACCTACCTTTATTCCCTTATTCTTGTCTAGTCTCTGTTTTAGGTGGCCTCTTCAGGCATCAAGTTCACTGAGTTCAAGGAATCCAAACACATATCAACTCACAGCTCCAAAATCCCTCCCAGGCACATAAGTGTCAAATGCTCTGAAGTTTCAATCTGCTGTGGATTGTATTTGACTCAAGCTGCCACTGGCTGATAAGGACCTCAACAGTTGAGTTACTGCAGAACATTCAATTCTGTTTTAAGAGATCTTTTCCAGAATAATTCTGTCATTTCTGAGTGGCCAATAACACTAGAAGATTCCAGTGTTTGAAAGCTTGTTTTAGACAGGTTGCCAGTTCCTGAAGTGTAAACCACCTGGATTAATTTTTAACCACTTTCATTCCAAGAATGTGGAGGTAAGTGGTTCCTAAATCACTAAATCAAGTTCAATTCATAAACAAGTGGTAACAAGTGTTCCTAGCTACTTTCATGAGGATGAAAGAGAGATTCAAAACTGCCTCTTTTTCTTTTTTTTTTTTTTCCCCTAAGGGCTTGTGTGTTGCATGGGAAGCACATATTTACCCTATTTACAAAGACAGTTTGTTCACTGTCCCAGTCTTCATGTAGTCTCTCTTGTTAGCCTAAACAGACACATTCAATTTAATTCAATGCATGGAGAAAGCTCAGGGAATAGAATCAAAACAGTAACAGGAATACAAACAGCCTTTCCACATTAGGATAGCGCCTCTTGATCTGCAAGACAGTTTATGTAGCCAAGGCAAGTGCGAAGCAGATCTGTATTGACAAACCAGCTGGCCAGGACTGTCCTTGGAAAGCCACCCTGAGTGACCACCCGGAGGGCAAAGTTGGGGGTTTTCGGACATTTGAGTATGAGCAGCCATGAAATCACAAATGAAATACATGATCTAATTATAGATGAAGGTAGAGTCATGTCACCCATAAATTCCTTTCTAGTCAATGTGGGTGTCTATATTAGGGATCCTGTGTAGAAATTACTGTTTCTCTTGGTTGAATATAAGGGAAGCTAGTTCCTTCTCCCATGTCAGGGAATTCTGATGATTCATGATCAGTCAGATCCTGCTCAACACATCTGCAGGCACTCCTCAACTCTTTTGGACACAAAATCTATAGTCTGTAACTTGCAATCTGATGCTGCAAGAAATCACCTCTTTTTCCACTTTTGTTACAGCTCATTAATTTGCTCTGCAGCTCCAGATACATGGCACCCTTGGCCTGGGCTATTTACATCTCCCTGTCTGGGTTAAAAAATAAAAGGTACAGTCAAGACACTATTTCTTCCAACCAAGTCAGGGAAACTTTCTCTCATGTGAGGCAGTGTTTGACAACGTGTGCACTAAAGTCTTCAGCTCTGTCCTGAATATTTTGATTTAATGCAATTCCCAGCTGTGCTCAGCGGGATTGCAATTCAGAAAACCAAAAGAGTAAAGCATAATTCTCTTCTTCCATCCCAGGCTGATAGCCCAGACTGCACCTTTGCTCCATGAGACTGTATTTATATGGTTTTTGTCTGCAAGAGAAATACAGGTCAGAAAATGCAGGGGCTGTTACGAATATGATGATGTTATTACTGGAATCTCTATGATAAGACAAAACAACAAGTGTGCTAGGTACCAGACAGATATGAAATGAAAAAATTAATCTGAACCCCAAGAACTTAGAGAGACTGTTGTCACATCCTGTAAAAAATCATGCTCCAATAATTACCTTTCACTGTACAGCACATGGAGCCTGGGTAAACCAAGTGGGATTTTGCCCTCTGCTAAGTTATATCAAGTTGTGCTAATTAGGAAGCTGCAGCTCTGTTTCTGATTCTTCTACTAAATCGCTCAGTCACCTGTGAGTTACCAAGCCATGCTTATCCACTGTGTGTAAGTACTCTGGAACTCACACTGAGTTTCTCCAGGCAGTTCTCAGATAAAGCTGGTTTTCTCCTAGCTGAAAGCCGTATCAGAAAGAACTTGGCCTAATGAGGATACTGCCAAAATAACAAGTAGGGGATTAATTTCAATGTTTAACAGCAGACAGGGTGACTGACTTAGTGACTGTAGGTCTGTGGAACAAGAGCAGGGAAAAGCAGATTCAGTCCAAGGAAGTGCTAGGGCAGCTTCCTCAGGTAAGTCAAAAAGCCCAAGTTTGCACAGAGAGGTTTAATGTATTTATGCATAGGAAAAGTTTTCTAGCTTTCAGAATAAGGAGCCTGGAAGCTTTTACAGAGGCAGAAGAACTTGAGTGGTTGTTTAGAAACAAGATTCCTGACATACTCTGCTCACAGCACTTTGGAAATTGCCAAGATGAGCATCCAGCATGGTATGGCTGCTCTGCTGCTCCTGTTCCTGGAAAAGTATGAAATCAAAAAAATCTTTCAGGAAAGAAGGGTAATCAAATTACTCTCAAAGTCATATGAAAGAGACCTCAAATCAGTGAATCACCATTCCTAACAAGTAGCTTTCAAGTAAGTCACTATTTGGCTGCTTTGGTTCCAGTGACTCAGCAGCTAACCTTTGGTACATAGCTGAGCTGCTGCCACCAGCACAAGGGAGGGGGTACACAAGGCACAAGGGATTTTGTGGGACAGAGGGTGCCCTTCTCCGAAAATGCCAGTCTGGATAGCAGTGATGACTTCACATTATCCCCCTTAAGGAAAACCTATACATGGTAAATACCACTCACGTCACAATTAGTACTAGGGTTTGAGCTCCTGAAAATACTGCACATCAAAGCTTGTGCTTCTGTGGCAGCTATAAAATGTACATAAATATAACACACATTTTCCTTTTCTCCTTCCTGCCTGAGTGTACTTTGGCCCAGTTATTTCTCTATGTCAGACAGCAATTTATCATCAGCAGTAAGTAGAAGAAAAAGGCACAAAGGAGAAGCACATGAGGTCAAGCACTCCTGGGTGCCCAGAAAGACATACCCAAAGCTTCCAGAGGGAGCTATAGGACTTGGCATCATTATATCATACAGACTTTGCTGTGTGGGGCTGTGTACCTTTGCCATATGTAGCTCTGTGTGCCAGTGCTTGCTGGTTTATTCCGCAATCTAAGCTGCACAGCTACACATGTCCTTGATGTTGTTTCCATGCCCTGCCTATAAACAGAGAAAATGGTCAGACACACTTGGCTCTCTATGAATGCAGAAAGAAGCCAAAATATGTTGGATATGAAGTTTTATAAGTTACTTGGCATCATTACCCTTCCTGTGCAGCAGGAGGAGATGAGGAAAAGCATCCTTGATCTGCAGAGCAGGATTATGACCCCAGCTGGGATGGATCTATAAGGTGTTCCTGCAGGGATGCTGCCCACACACCACACCCAGCCCAGGGTGAGAGAAGGACAGAGAACAACAGGGTGAAAGAGGCCCATGTTCTTGAGAGCCAGCTCCACACTGAGCAGTGGAGTCCAAGGCAAGCCATGCCCCAGTCTCCTCCTTCCCTGGCTCTGAGGTCCATGGGACACCTCTTGAGGCTCCCCCCAGAAGACTCAGGTAAGTTTATACTCACTACCTGTAGGTAGTATTCATGTCAGGTTTGAGTATCTCTTTCCAGATGTCACTACACCAGCTCCTCTGTGGTCAGCCCACTTGACTTGTAGCAGGACAGAAGATACTCCTGACTTCCTGCTGTGTAATGAACCCCATGAGCTCCTGAAGCCCTGGTGGAGGGGAGAACAAAACCTCAGCACTGCAGATGAGACTGAAAACTTCACAAAGAGGTAATTCTGCTCTGAGAAAGTAGCACTGGAAAAAGCTCTCTTTTCTCAAAATTCCTTCTGCATGTGAAATTTTCTAAATAGTATCTTGCAAATGTTGCATTTCAGCATCTCACCAACTCTTCAATTTTGATTTCTCTTTCTTTTTCTCTTCAACCTTTTCTAAAAAATATCTTTGCACGCTGAAGATTAATAAACTGACTTGGGAACACTGCTGATACACGGCTATCTTGAGTCAGAGGGAAAACTGTTATGCTTGTAGTTCATGCCATTCTCTCACTGAATTTTCCTGGCCTTTAAGACAGGCATCAGATGAAAAGTTTTAAGTCACATAATTTGTGCAGTATAATAATAGGCCTGGCTGAATATTCAAGTTAAAACAGAGCACTGATTTTGGCAGAAATAATCCTATTTACTATAACAAAGACATGTCATGTATATTTATCATTATTCACAGCCTCTGCTGCCTTCACTCTGCTTACCATCCCTTCCACATCTGAGAAAAAGCAACCTAAATTTATATAGATTCTGATTAACTCAATAAAGTGTTAATCTCTATGAAGTGTAGTTCAAATGCAGCTTGCATGTAAGTCTTCACTTGGCAGTTGCATGCCCTTATTTAGTAAAATCCCAGGAGCACAGAGCACTCAAAGTTGAGTTTTTTCCCATTGTAATTTCTGGTGCATGACAAAGGAGCCTGGGAATTTCACCTGGCCAATTTACAAACTCTTCCAGGTTTTTCTAAGGAATGCCTTTTTTTTTTTTTTTTTAATACTAAAAGTTTTTCAGTAAAAATACAGTCAGATTTATTTAGGAAATATGGATGCCTTCAATGCAGACATTTACCTCTGTGTTAATCATTACCTCTTCATTTCAATCAGCACAGAGCTATAGAGTCTTTAAGGTTTTGACCATCTCATCATAATGCAAATGCCTAAAATTAGTCTGATGAGCCCTTGAAGTCCCTGTTTCTCTCCAAAGCTTAGACAGAGTCTTCATCAAACATGTCTGCAGCCAAATGGGAGTAATCACAATATTTTTGCTCATATTCAGCAGCACATATCCATTTAAAATACATAGATATATGTATTTCTAATTCTAGTTAATGAGATTTAATGTTTTAATACAAAAATATTTTTATTAGCAGTCAGCAATAAAAAGGTATTTCATTGTTTTACCAGTATAATCAGATACAATACAATGCATCTGAACCTAACCAATTGAAAATCTTTCCCTCTGCCTTACTGAGGGTTGAGATGGTCATTAATGGCTTTTCCTAGCCCCAAATATTTTACTCTTCAATGGGATTTCACAGCTATCTTTTTAAAGTATCCATCATTGATTCATTGCCATCCAAGCCAGACTGAGCTATGACAGGGGTTATGTTGATATCAGCAAGGAGGAAAAGGCTCCTGGTCCCACTTGCAATGTGTGTTCTGATGTCATACACATCCAGAAACACCAGCATATCCTTCAGTTTTCCAGTAACACACTGGAAAGTTAATTAATTTACCTGAGCTGAGTGGAAACGAACCTGACACTAAGCTCTGTTTTGCCAGACAATTAATTTGTTACAGAAGGAGAAGTTTGTTCCACTAACTTGCCTGACATCCCCTGTTTGCAGAAATGGGTTTTCTTAAACAGTCACACACAAAAAAAGTCATCTGTTCACCTCTGTGTAGAACAGAAGTATGCTTGATGACTGCATCAGTCTAGGGGTCAGTCTACTCACCAAAGCCTTAAAAAAATAAATGTAATTGGTATTTTTATGCTAACAGAGCACAGTCCTAAATTAAAATGGGATGAGGATTAAAGTGTTGAGATTATTTTAATATTTTCTCTTGCCCCTTTCTACAGATTTTCTAATCTTTTTTCTTTGAGGCTTTTAATGTTCTCTGTTGCCACCAGCACCCACCACTCATCAGTGGGGCTTCAGGTAGCTTAAACCTTCAGGCTTTGTCCTGAGGAAGAGGTCCAAAAACTCCAGCTACATCTGTTGCTAGGTGAGATCTGCAACCTCCATAAAGACATGGGAAGAAACACCCCTTTTTCCAAAGCATGTAGTTGAGGTGCTCTTTACTAATCTAATGATATCCTAAAACGATACAGCTGGAGTTCCTGAAACTTCTCAGCAGTTATTTGCTTACCAACAGCTCAGCATTTTCTTCTGTCACTTATTCCACAAGTTTGTTTATAATCTCAATTAATCTGATCACATGGATGTTAAGTTCTAGTCTGAGAGACCTACCTAAGCACCTTCTGTTAGCAGGTGGGCACTCCCAAAGGAAGCACTCATTACACTTTGAAGAGAGTAGCCAAAGAATGCAGTCAATATGTTCCTATCTCTTTCTCAAAGTTATACCATGGAAAACTAGTTTAGAGGAGATGGCTAACTCCTAAATAGCTGGAGATGGATGTACACTCCTACCTGCTAAGCCACATCCTGTAAGGATTTAAGAACAATTGAGCTTTCCTACTAACAGCATATGGTTGCCAAAGATCTTTCTGGGTTTCATAAGTAGGGTAGAGCTTAATACAGGGAGAGGAGCCTTGAGTGGAGGATCTGCCACCTGCTTTGTCCCAGCCTCCAATCTCACATATTTATGTTGTGAGCTCTCCATTGCATGGACCATCTCTTGCTACACATAGATGCACTCTACTTCAGGGAGATCCTCTTCCTAGAATAGACATATACTCAAAGCAGTACAGTGGTTCAAATTATTAATAACTGTGGTGACAATGATGACAATAGATAACAGTACACTGAGAAAGTTTTGGGAGAAGAGTCTTTGGCAGGCAGGCCACTTCTGGGACAAGGCTGTTCCATCCAGCTTTTGTCCTGAGTTCCTCCAGATGTTCTCTGTTGGTGTGGCTCAGCCCGCTCTCAGGCTGAAACCATCAAATGTCAGTCACCAGAAGAGATCACTGCGGTCTAGGTTACCTCCCCCTGGGTGCCTCCCAATCCTAAATTACCTCCCCCTGTTCCAGAAAGTTCTCCCTTTTGTAGTTATTAATTGGTTCCCTGTTACGACTCCTGCCTCCCTGTTTTCCCCATTTGTTCTGAAAAATTGTATCCTCCCCTCTGCTTGTACCCCATTGGTTGTTTTCCTTTTCCCTGCCTTACTCCACCCCCCCATAAAGGGGGCTAGCCCGCGTCTCCTCGGGGCTTTTTGCTGGTCCCTGGTCCCTCCTGCAAATAAACCTGTTGGAACTCACACCAGGAGCCCCTCCCGCCTTCTTTGCCTCCGGACTAACGCGAGCCCAATCCACCGGCTGCCCGACGTGCTTCCTCTGAGGAGGAGCCAGCGCACGCACCCATCTCACGCTGATTCCACTGAGCCGTCCAGCGAGGACGCTGTGGAGGCCAGCGCTGCGTCCCCTCTGCCCGAGGGCACACCGGGACTTGTGCTGACAAGCCCCCGGTTGCGTTAGTTCTCAACATCCTTGGGTCAGATTTTGCCACCTAAATCAGACAAGGGAGCCTGGAACGCCACCAATGCTTAGTGCCAACAAATCTGTAGTATAACACTCATCAGGATCTCAAAGCTGGACTGACCTGTGGGGAAGATGCTAGTACTGCTCACAGGGCAGGAACAAAGCACTGGATCTTGGATGGATAAAAAGGGATGCTTTTATTTTCCAACAGTGCTCTGGGAACAGAGAAGCTTTTATTCTGGAACCTTGTTATCTTAGAAAATATTACTGACCTGATTGCTGTGGATACTGAGGAGGTTCAGGCCAGCTATGGAGCAAGTTCATTTATATCATCTGATAAAGGGTTTTTATTTTTATATGGATTTTGACCTCAGTTCTAAAGGAAATGTCAGTCCCCACTGTAATGCGAGGTCCAGGGAATGCAGACACGTTAGACATTTCCATATCAGCTGCAAGACTTTTAGCAGTACACACAGATGAGCAGGGATCTCTAGCACAGTGTTAAAGATAAGCAATGGACAGCTTGCTTGTCAGCAACAGTGGAGAGAAAATCTTACCAGCAACATTTTACTTTCATCTGCCATGGGGTGACAGATGAAGCATGAACAGACACCTGAAGGAGGGGGAACCTGGGGAAAGGCACAGACTGACATCCAAAGGTGGGATCTTTCAGCTTTGCTGTGTGAGAAACCAGTACCCTGTTTTGGTCCTCCCAGCTCTGTTTGAGTGTCCCTTCTGTTTAGATTACTCCCTCCTCCCGCAGGAAGCTTTTGGGGCAGTGACCTACAGCTTCTGCTTTCTGGAAATAGATTTGGAAAGGAAATTGTACTCTAACAAAGTAGATGTCTTAGACCCAAATGCTTCTAAATTCCTGTAGCCTTCCCCTGGCACAGCAGGTGCTTCTGTGCCATGACCTGACCTTGCAGCACTCAGCTCCTCTTCAGAAGCAAACTCAAACCCCACATTGCTATGCAGCTGCAGAATAAATAAAGCATTAAGAACCAGGCTGTGTCCTGTATAGAAAACAAGTTAGCTGGGTTTGTTTTTATTAGACAATATACTGAAGTCCCAGTTCCCTCTTGCTGCAGCATTGTCCTCTGATCTGCAAGCTGTTGACTGATCTGCTTGCTGCTCTCTGAAAATTAAGACATCACGTGTCTGGAGTCACAGCAGGCCTCACAGGGAGCTGGGTTACCAGTTTCAAGAGAGCCTTAGCAGGCAGCCTACCACCATCACACTAAAATCAGAGATTGCTTAAGAGGAGACAGTTTTCATCCCAGGTCTTCAATGCACTTGACAGTCAGTAACTTTATTATTTAACAAGGCAACAAAGCCCTGAACATTCACATTTCAGAGAGGCAAACCATCTCAGCCATCCTGAGTTCCTAAAATATCACCACAGCTCCTATGGGAGCTCAAATGAGAGTAGGGCTCTAGCTTCAAATAACATGCTTGTTTTCCTGGCCAGCTTTATAGCTTGGGGAATTTAACAAGCAGGTAGCAATGTGTGGAAGGAAAGCATAGGCACTCCCCAGGGATCCTGCACAAGCTCCAGGCTCCTGTCAGGGGGATTCCCTCTCCAGTGGGGCTGCTGCAGATGGAAGGACCAGGCACAGCATGGGAAAGCTGGCCCCTGCACTTGACCTCTCTTTCATCCCAGCAGAGCCAAGAGCAAGAAAATGGCCTTGCAGAGGGGGAACTCTAGAAAAAAAATTAAAATGGGAGTCAGAAAAATACAAACTCTAAAACACACAAAAACTGCAATGGCAAAACACCTGCTGGGACTCATAGAATGGCAAATTAGTGCTGCTGAAAGGAAATGTAATCCTTGCTTGGGGTTTGTACTAGGATTTTTAAATCATGATAAAAATGAAGCTTCCTCCCAAATACCAGTTGCAGACACACCACAATTTGTTGTACATGGGGGGAAAGTTCACATCTCCTTCTCACCCATTCAGGTTCATGACTTACCTTTCCCACACCATGAGGCTTTGTGAAGTCTGACTGGCCCTGACTACACTACACAATTAAGTGACACTTTGAAATCTTTGCTGCAAGCTGAATCCCTTCTCAGCGTGATGGGAATATAGGCAGCTTTGGAGCTGGTTTAATTGGCAAACACCCCAAAGGATGGTTGCCTACATATTAACATCTGTTGCTATTTATGTGTGTGCATAGTGATGCACATGTAGACTTTTCCTCTATTTTTCAATATTCCTGCAACTCAAGCACTTGCCTTACATAAGATTTGCCTCATTTGCAGATGTCTGCTGAAATTTATTAGGAACAGCATGTTTTTTTTAAATTTAACTGAGATATTTGTAATTTTCAAATTTAATAGAAACCATCTGGAAAATTATTATCTAACCATTAAACTAAATTCTTTTTCTTGGACATTTAATGTTTGGAGAAAAGCTACAATGGAAAAATCAGATTATGGATCCAGAGAAAAGGTAAGTCTCCTTCCTCATTTATAATAAGATTGTTCTGACCTCTAATTTTTCATCCCTTCCAATTCACTGAAGGGCTACACTTCGACTGCTTGATTCAAAAACTGACATGAATGAGGTCCCTAGTACAGAAAAAGAGCCTGATGAGGACGGGTTTAGAGTCTAGCTGATCATGGGAACTCAGTTCACTTCTGCAAAGTGCTGTTTTATGGCTTTTCCCTACTAGTGTGAAAAAAGAGATTTGCTTTGCAAAGTGACAGATAAAGCTGTTTCTGAGCAGACTTTTCTCTCTTCTGAGAATCTGTAAAAACCATACATCTTGTACAAATGTAGATCAGGCTTTATGATCATTTAATTGTTCTCCCTTTCTCCCACTCAGCCTTCACACCTCTTTTCTTCTTTGCCTGCTTTGCCTTCCTTTTCTCCTTCTTCACCCAACTCCAGCTTCTTCCTTGTCACTCTTATGGCAGAGGTTGTGCATACTGCTGCCAGGTCTGACCTCACAGCTACCCAGACTTCCTTTTTAAATCCTTGTTTCATGATTAACAAAGCAGAAAACCATTTGCCATTAAACTCTATCTGCTTTTCTTCCCTTTCTGCTCTTCCCCACCAGCAGCCAAGCCCCCACTGTGCCACCTTTAAAGGAGAGTTCACCCCCTACAGCCAGCCTTGGATCACTCACCCCATTTTAAACACTTTTAGCCCATACTATCAATACACCTCAGTATTCCACTCATTTGGGGTGGATTAGAGTGAAACAACACTGAATGATCGGTTTATTGGATTTTTTTGTAGTTATACATATGTAGGGTTTAATGTAGAACAATTTGGTTGCACAGGAAACAGGCGTGTAGCCATTTTGGTTGCTGTTATCTACAGTAATATGACAATATAAAAGCATAAAAATATCACTTAAGAAAATGTGTAAGAAAGAAAAGTAAAAGAATAGAAATATCTCACCACACATAGGCCTTGTGAAGAGGCACAGCTGTTGCAATTTTGACATTTATTGGTCAAAGTGATGGTCACAGTCTTAGTCAAAGCAGGAGTTACAGACTGGACCAATCAGATGGTGAAAAAACCCCCAGAACACAAACTCTGATTTCTATTCACTCAGGCTCAAGCAGGAATGCCCAGATACCTCCCCTGGGGCGGGGAGTTTCAACTGGATGATGTAATGTTGTGGATTGGAAGTCTTTGACACCTTCTAAGAAGACACAGCTGCCTCTTGCATCAGTGCAGTTGAGTCCATTACGGCCCATGGTGGCCCATCAGCAGAGATGAACACCTCCAGGCTACTTCTGAGTGTTCTGGTACTTCCCCAGCAGGGGAGTTAACACATCTGAGTTCACTGGAGTAAGGACAAGGAGACAATTCTCGCCCCACAAGGTTTGCCTCTTGTTATTTCGTTCAACACCAGCTGTAGTCTGAGGTGCGCTGTGCTCACCCTCTGCGCCTTTGCACATTGGCAGCTTCCCCCCTGAATGTTTGAACCATCAGCATTCCAGTCTCTCTTCCAGTATTGCTTGTGGATTCATTCTCCTCCCTAGATCTGGGATGATTGGACAGCAGTATGTCCTTTATCTTATCTCAAGTTCCTGTCACAGTCCAAATTCCAGTTATTAGACATATTTGGGGAGGGATGGGATTCGGTGCTCACAGATGTTCAGCTCTGTCTTTGCTGTTTGCTATGGTGGGCAAAAGTCCTTCAATGATTTTAGCAATGTTTAACAATTTCTGTCTCTCACACACAGCTTACTGCAATTCACAAGTCTTTGCAAATAGTTATAAGGCACTAAGTAAGAGCCACAGACCAACACTCACTTTGGAGATCCATGCAGTCTCATCCATTTGTCATCCAGCCCCCTCCAACCGTTTTCCCAGATGAAGACTAGAACAGAATTGATACTTTATGAAGCCCTAGAACAGAAATCAGGCTTTATGAAGCTGACCTAAATATAGACCAGTAAGCTGGTGAAATCTGCAACAGAGTAAGAAAAATGAATGAACGCAGTGAGCAGCTCCATCCAAACCCCAGCCTAAAGAGCCTCAAGAAACCACATTAAGATGGCAATTTGAATGAGATTTATGGCCTTCAGCTCCATACCTGGGGCACTGAGGGCTGGTGAAGGCTAATCAGCCCACTCAAATCACTGCAAGTACCTCTGAGCTTCCTCTGTGTGGTCTGGAAAAAAAAAAGAACAGTGGGGGGAGCATGTGAGAGTGATTGGCTTATCAAAGGAAGAGAATCCCAAGCAGGGGAAGGATCAAAGGAAAATGCACATCATCATTTATGCTGGTCCTTCATTCTTGATAGCAGAGAAGTATCTAGTGGGACTATAACCCCTCTGGGACAAGGACTGTGGCCTAGATCTGCAAATACGGAGATATACTGAATTCCCACTGACATTTCTTAGACCATTAGGGCCTAAATATCTTTGCTATAAATCCAAGCACCTAAAAAATGTTTCCTATATTTAATCTCATAACTATGCCTTGTATATAATTTATGCATATACATGTGTGTGCACCTTTGCAATTTTACCTCTGCTGATGTAAAGATGTGCCTCAGCCTGGAAAGCCCAAAGGAAACATTCCCTGGCACAGGTTCTCAATTTTCCATATTGTTAAATTGTCACGATAGTGCTGGCAAGCACTGTCTCTGATAATCCCCAGACATGGCTCAGGCTTGCACGTGGAGCTGACACCATTGTCAACACACAGACTGGATGTGGTCAGGCTACACCATCTGAAGTTTGCCTGGAAGACATGGGCCACCCCGCAGCAGCTGGGCTCAGCATCAGGGAACAAGTACAGATGTGTGCCTTTATCCTCATCCAGCCACAGGCATTAAGCAACTGCCAGGGCCACAAAAATCTGTGGCAGGAGAGGAAACATTATGTCCAGGGCTGTTGCTACAGGGGTTTCTTCCCATCATGGAGCCAGAGCAACCTGTGTGGTGCCGCAGTATCTCCAGTCCTCAGTTCACCCAGAGATTCAGCAGGAGACTTGGACTGTTTAATAGTAAAGCTTTGCTACCATTCCAAAGTACATTAGAAGCTGAAGCAGCCCTAATCAAGCACAAATGAAAAGAAAGATACTCCACTGCCTTATTTATAACCTCGTTATTAGGAGGAGTCAAAATGCTTTGCAAATGCACTGTCTCCTCTCCTGGTGACAACACAACACACGGCGAGGAGCCCCTTGCCCTGAGCAGGCGCTCAGGATGATGCTCCTCTGGCTTCAGCAACATTGGTCTGCTTGCTCTGCATGTTCGAGTTATGAGTCCTAAGTGACACAAGGCATAAAGGAAATAGATGAAGAATTCAAACCCACTTGCTCACTTAGCTAAGCTCTAGCCTAGACCAGTTCTGTCAGCAATAGCTGTGACTTCACCCTCTCAGTGGAGTACAGCACAGGCAAGGGCAGGGGTGAGGAGGTGTTATAAATAGAGGTGAAGCGACCAGGTCTCAACTCCAGATCTGATGCTTGAACCACTGAATAGGACTTCTCATGGTTTACACAGAGAAACCAGGCTGAGCTGTTCTGTTCAAACAGTTTGGGTTCAGGGTGCCTTTGGGCAGCTGAAGTGCAAGGTACTGTGAGAACAGACTGTATCAGTTTGATGGGAACTGTCTCTTCACAACCCCCTATGGCTCCCATGGAAATGACCTGTCTGACCTTTGTATCACCGCTTCGCTCCAACTTTCATCTTCTATTTTCTTATTTGCCCTCAGGGGGATTTCACTCCCCCATTCTCCTTCCACCACATGCTGGCTTGGAGGAATAAGAGCCCCGAATTAACACTGAGCCTCTGTTCTTGCCCATCTTTTCTCTCTAGTCCATTGTAGTTGTGCTATAATATAAAGACTTCACCTTGTATAGCTCCCTGCCAAGCTGATACTCCCACTCTGCTAGACAGTTTGTAAAACCATGTAAAAGCTCCCTTGCTCCTAAAAGCTCATAGCAATTAACTGTCTGCTTAATATTTATATATGATCCTATAGAAAATGGCAGAATTAGCAACAATTTGTGCCTCTTGCCCTGACTTCAGTGCTCCCACCCATGGAACATGATGACTTCTCTCCCATTCAAGTGTCGTCCACTGTTTGTCTTTAGTGGTGCAGGCAGAATAAAGGTGCACACTGTCATGGCATTCCCATGCCACTGAGACTCTCACTGCCCACGCTGGTGGGGCAGGATTGTGTCTGCAGCTCTAACCTAAACACACACCAGTAACAGCCTCCTCAGGAAATACTTCCTCACTACCACCAGACTCTGTCACTAAATATAACTCCACTGTTATCTGTGAAGTGTAGAGGAGGCAGAGTGAAAATCTATCAACAGGAGTATTTTAACTCCATGCAAAAATATCTTTCAAAAAATAAATTTTGAGGCTGGGGGTGGTAGCAGTTTGTTTATATAACATGTTATTTTTTGATTAGCAGCTGATTAATAATAATCAAACCTGACTGTAGAAGCAATAATTTTATGGGTGAACTGCTTTCAAGCTTGGTAAAAAATTGGGTTCAGGTTTTGTATTTAGGGCTATCCCACGTTTTACCAAAGGAAAAGTGGGGAGAATCAACAAGGCTCAGTGCTCAGCTGGAAAGTGAAGAAAATGGGGCCAGTAGACAGGCACAAACTGGTACAGTCTTGGTCCTCTTGCAGTTGCACACACACACAGAGCAACATCCTGGGGACAGTGTCTCCACAGCCACCTCAGGAAAGAAGGAGCAGGATGGAGATTCATGGATACAGCTTCATTCTTGTCAGTACCTCTGCTTGTAATAAAGGCAAAAGACTAGTAAACTGCTTGGCAAAACCTTCCCATTCATTCTGTGGCACAAACTGAGCTACTGAGCAAACTGCTGCACACTCTGTGAATGGCTTTGCATTGGGAAGTCAGTTTGTTCATTCAGATCAGATGGCTGGTTTGAGGCTTTTCTTTAAATGAGTGCTGGAGTTAAAACAAGCCCATTGCAATAAATAACACCTGATGAAGCAATAAAGCCAGCCTGATTTTAATTTCCTGATAAAACTCTGTCCGTTTTCTCTCCCTCCACTCCAAAGAATTTGCAGGATCTGTCTCTCTATGGCTAATTTTAATTTTCCGGTAATGTGGTTGCCTTATAAAAAGTGAAATGCTGCTGAAAAATATGTGTATAGGATTTGATGTGTGTGTCAGACTAGGAGGAAAAAGCACTGCAGCTTTCTCTTGTATTTATGAGATGATGTGTGTTTACCCACCTCTACACACCATTCTCCGTATTTAATGGACTGAGTGCTTACAACTCCCATCAAATTAGAGAGAGTTATTGGTGTCCTTCACACCTCAAATAAGTAATCATATTAAAGGAAACTCATTCCAGTATGCAGAAACTTTATGGCAGCACAGGACACCCATCATCTCCTTTTCCAGGAGAAATTTTCCAGTGGCACATTTCCATTTTCCAAAGCACAGAGAAGGTTAACATGCAGGGAGTTAGACTCTGTGCTCAGGTACAGGCAGCAGCCTGTGGTACAGCTCAGACCACAAAAATTCCTTTTCTGAGTTTAATTTTTTTGCTTAAAAGGATGTTTTCTAGGTTAGGTACCAAGTAGGCAGCATCTTGGAACCTCCCCTGAAATATTTGCCCTGATTTCTCTGAAGTCATGGCTGTTAGCTGAAGTCCCTCTTCTGTACCAGGAAAACAAGTAGACCTGCACTAAAAAGCAGACCCAAATCTGACCCATCATCTTTGCTGTCTCCCTTGGTACTGCTGAATCTGAAAAGTGCCTCCGATTTCTGAGATATTTATCTAGGAGAAATGAATGGACAAAACCTCACTATAACTTAGTTTGCAAGTATATCAAAATATTGCCAAAACATTTCCAAAGAGGCACCTTGCAAAATTCATGCTTTTTTACCTTTTCCTATGTGATTCTCTGAGAGAGACAAGAGACAGAAGCAATAAAGGAAAATCTTGAATACCATCCCCTGTGATCTTGTTGCCTTCGATTTCAGATCATAACTCAAGTCTGATCTGTAGCAGAGCCAGATGACTGAGCACTTCATACAGCAACTTTTCCATGAAACCTGGATGAAACAGCCTTGAAATGAGAAGGTCTCAGTTCTCAGTCCATGTGTTGCACAAATGCCAGAGCCAGCCTAAGCACCAGCCTGCACCAGTCAGTGTCTGCTGCCCTGCCTGTGTGGCACCAGCTCCTGTCACTGCCGGGGACAATGTCCTGGCTCTGCTGATGGCTCACATGTGGCACTCTGTGGCAGAGGAGCCACCACTTTCCTTGTGCTTATCCCACACTGACACCAGGAGTGATCCTAGAAACACCAGCTGACTCAGACAGCTTTTCTGACTAAACTGCCCACTTAAGACAGCCATGAGTTCTAAAATTCATTTGGGCTGATGGAAGCTGAACTGAGCCAAGAGCATGAGCTGGCAGCCAAAAGGGCCAACCGTGTCCTTACCATGAGCTGCTTTGGGCTGTGCCTACAGAGTCATTTAGCCAGAGAGAAAATCCTACGTACAGCCATACTGCAAGTTTTTGCACTAGAACACGTTGATTTTGGCAATATTTTAATATGAAAATCTTCAGCTCTCATCAGGTTTAGATGTGTAGGTTTAGACAGTTGCCAAGCTTGTTGTGTAAGTGTTTAGCTTTTCAGCTCCCAAGGCACTGTGAAATATATAGTACACGTTAGTACTGTTTTCTACCAAGTAGGTACAGACTGTACTGTGCCACTCCTGCACACTTGTCCCAACAGAAGCTGTGGCAGGGCAAGGCTTCCTGCCTGTCTGGGCTGGGAGCTGCAGTCCAGGCACTGCTGGTGCTTGAGCAGACACCCTGTGCCTCGTGTGGAGCCCACTCTGGGCTTTGTCTTGCCCGTGCCAAACTGGGACTGAAGCAGAGGGATATATTTAATTCATATGATGTTGGTGACCATGGTGTTCAACCCACAGGAAGAACAGAAGAGGAGGTGAGGTGCCACATGCTAAAATTTGCAGACAAGACCCCTGGAGGGAGGAAGCAGAGATGTTTCAACATCTCTAAGGAAACTAGGGGAAGCACCATGGGGCTGAAACGCTGCTGAAGCGCCCAAAGAACATGATGACCCCAGGTATTGTACATTGTAGGAAGGTTATCTCAGATCAGTAAAACAACCATTTAATTTAGGGTCTAGATCAGCAGATCTGACTCTGTAATTCAGCAAAGGCTTGTGAAAAAGGAAGGCTTGGGCATTTTCCCAACAAGATTACAGATCTATACACTGTATATATTCTTAGATATTCCTGAGCCACTTGAGTGTTATGCAATATTGTGCTGGTTTTGGCTGATATAGTATTAATTTTCTTCATAGTAGCTGTATGGGGCTGTGTTTTGGATTTGTGCTGGAAACAGTGTGGTAATACAGGGATGTTTTGTTACTCCTGAGCAGTGCTGAGAAAGGGTCAAGGCCTTTTCTGCTCCTCACCCCACCAGCGAGGAGGCCAAGGGTACACAAGGAGCTGGAAGGGGACACACCAAGGACAGCTGACCCCAACTGACCCAAGGGACATCCCACACCATATGACATCGTGCTCAGCTCATAAAGCTGATGAAGAAGGAAGAAGGTGGGGGGATGTTTGGAGAGATGGCATTTGTCTTCTCAAGTCACAGTTACGCGTGATGGAGCCCTGCTTTGCAGGGGATGGCTGAACACCTGACTGCCCATAGGATGTGGCGAATGAATTCCTTGGTTTGCTTTGCTTGAGCATGCGGATTTTGCTTTACCTGTTAAACTGTCTCTACCTGAACCCACAAGTTTTCTCATTTTTATTGCTCTTGGTCTCTCCCTCACCTCACTGGGAGAGTGAGTGAGCAGCTGTGTGGGGCTGAGTTGCTGGCTGGGGTTAAACCACAACAAGTGTGTTCATCAATCAACCTGCCTGACAGAGGTGTACACCCCGTGCCTCATGTGGAGCCCACTCTGGGCTTTGGCTTGCCAAAGGGAAGTGGTCACAGCACCAAGACTGTCTGGGTTCAAGAAGCGTTGGGACAATGCTTGGAGGCACATGGTGTGATTCTTGGGGTGTCCTGCGCAGGGCCTGGAGTTGGACTCGATGATCCTGGTGAGTCCCTTCCAACTCAGCACGTTCTATGATTCTGTGATTATGAATGATTAGATACATTCAAGGCTGGGTCACATATAGGTCTTCAAGTGTGCCCAGGCATCAACAGTGCCAAAGGGGACTTGTTTGTTGCAGGCTCCTGCAGATCAGACTCTGAGCCAGCATTAAATAAATGCTTTGACTGCGACACATGCGTTTTGCTGGTAAAATATGCAGCAGATAACAAGATCAGGCAACTAGCAAGCAAGCAAGAGAATGTCTTACTTTGCAAAGTGATCTGGACTACTTGGTAAAATGGACAGAATTTAAAAGAATGCATTTGAATATGGGAAACTGCATTAAAGAACCGGTTTCTTTACACTGGATAAAGAAAGCACATTTCTAAGCATGCCATAGTGAGATCGATAGTTCTTTGACAGCAAAGCATTAAAATGTGCTGACATCTGTTGGGTGTCAGAGAACAAAAGTTACAGCTGTTAGAAATACTCCTCAGCATGTTGTAAACTTTCGTTTGAAGGCTGAGATCTGCAGAGGCAACACACGCCACTGAAGAGTCCTCCTCAAGATTCCCGAGACAGCCGGAAGGAGCAGAGTGCAGCCGCCTGTCTGAGCTCTCACCATCATAACTGCCCCAACATTACAAGGAAATACATGGTTTTGGACATAGACCACACCAAGAGATTTGTGGGGAGTTTTTGACAGACAGGATTAATTAATGTAGAGAATCAAGAGAATAAGAGATGTCAGAAGAGCAAAAGTGTACATGCCAGTCAGAAAAGATATTCTGACTATTCAGATCATGGTATCAATATTTTGATTTGCAAAGGTCTCAAAGGAATGACATTAAACTGACAAGAAAGGCCTTAAACCAGCAACATTTTTAACCTAATCATGATTTGATCTATTTACTCTTCCTAATGGAAAATAAGTTTCCCAAGACTGATAATGTAGCCCACATCAGCAAGTGACATTATCAATGACATGCAGTGAAATCATCATGAATATTTATCTTGTAGGTAAATGATTGGGAAAAAAGTAAACTATTCCAGGTATGTTGGGGTTTTAGTTTAGTCTTAGGTTTTCCTGTTAAAGGAATTTTCTCCCATATGCATGTTGCTAGGGGACAAATAGCTGTACTTAAGAAAGACAAAAAGGGGAGTGGGGCGGGCCTGGCTACTCTTTTGTCTACACCTGGGTGTGGGGACAGTTCGCTCTGAGCGTCCGGAGAGAGAAGCTGCAGAGAAAGGAGCTGCTGCTTCTTTCTTTTTGGCCGTTCTTTCTTCCTGCTGGAAGCAACGCCGGGACCCCAAAAGCCGCTTTCCCTGCCCTGCTGGAGACCGAGCTGTGGCTGCCCTGCTCCGCTGCTGCTTCGAGTTTTCGCTACGCTGTAGCCCTGCTCGCCCTGCCTGCCTGGGCCTCCGTGGTTTTTTTCCCATCTGGATACATCTCGTCTGCCACGCGGGATTTGCCGTTCGTCCCTGCCGTTTCAGCCTGCTGTTCCCGAGAGCCCGGGATCAGCTGCCCAGGGGTTTGTGAAGCCTTTGTCCCATCCCTTCCCGGGATCCCAGGCCGCCAGTGCCGCGTGCTCCCCGAGCTCGCTCCGGAGCGCCCCCTGCAGCCGCGGGGGAACCATCGCACCTGCCCTGCTCACCGGGAGCCGCCAGCGCCCCTACCGGCTGCGAGCGGAACTGCACCCGAGGGGAAAGGGCCCGACAGCCGAGAAGGCTGGGACTGGGTTTATGTTTGCTGTTACTGCCATAGTTGTTGTTGTTTTGTTTGACTGGTTATATACATATATATATATAGTAAAGAACTGTTATTCCTATTTCCCACATCTTCGCCTAAAGGCTCTTGATTTCAAAATATAATAACTTGGAGGGAAAAGGGGTTATATCTGCCACTTCAAGGGGGGCCTCTGCCTTCCTTAGCAGACACCTGTCTTTTCAAAACCGAGACAAGGTAGTATTTTAAAATGTATGTTTCAAGGAAGCATATGCCCTTTCTGAATAACTTATTGGCAGTGGACTTCACAACTTTCTGTCTTTGCTAACTACTGAATTCCCCATCCATGAATCCATGGTGAGAATGGAGGGCAAGCCTTTAGTATACAATTTTCTTTCATCTCAGTTTACCAAATCCATATTGGCCTCCATATGTGGCACCAGGCCCAGGAGCCCATGCCCTGTCTGGAGCTGAATGGCAGAAAGGGGCCACCAGTGCTAAGGTCAGCTGTTCTGGCTGTGTCCCCTCCCAACTCTTTGTGCACCCCCAGCCACCTCACTGGTGGGGTGAGGAGCAGAAAAGGCCTTGACTCTGTGTCAGCAGTGCTCAGGAATAATGGAAACATCAGTGCTTCATCAACTGTTTCCAGCACAAATCCAAAACACAGCCTGATACAGCTGCTGTGGAGAAAATTAACTCCATCCCAGCCAAAATCAGCACAACAGGAGACTCACTTCACTGAGTGTTCTATCTCTCTTTCTTAGCTGGTTAGCATGGACTGTTTTTATGTTAAATGGAAGGAAACAGGCACCTTTGTCCAAACAACATATTCTAAATATGTTTCGTTCTAAGTATTTCTAAATGTAGTTTAATTCTAAAACTATAGAATGACATGAAGAAAATTCTGAGACTGTCAGTTTTCCCCCATGGACTGTAAAGTGGGTCTAGAAAACTTGCTCAGATACAGACATGCAGTAATCACAATATACACAAAATTACAGGTGGCACATCAGCACAACACACAGCAGCCAGCTCTGAAGCCAACATCAGCCATGGCAGCCCTGGTGCTCTGCACAGAGGAACACCATGCCTATCACCTCCACTGAGTTCCTCATTAAAAATGTGTATTCCTTATTAATACCTTGCCATTAGCAAAGAAATTTATTCCATCACAATTTTACTCAAAATTTTCTATATAGTGCAAGGAAACAGTGTAGTAATTGTTTATTGGTTCCTTTAGCCATTATTTTCATTATTTAAATCCAAAAAGAAAATTTGTTTATGTAAGACTGTCAAATTTTGCTGCTGTGGTGAATTGATGAAAAAAATGAAACCTGAAGTTGAAATTTAGTGTTCCTCTTCACTTAGAATAAGAAATACTTCCTGTTCAGAGTTCAGAACACATTTCTGCAGATATTAGTGTTTAAAATAGGCTCGCTGGGCAAGAATTTTTAAATTCTGTTTTACAGTTGAATAAACAAAAGTATAGAGAGACAGAAAGAAGATTATTGATTTACTGCAAATATCAGACATATCTTTCCCCTCTCAGTAGAGGCAGACACTGCATGTATTTCATTTTTGAGAGATCACTAGCAGACCTGTGGTAAATTAGCATTTATATGCAAGTGTCCTTTGCGGAATCTGGTTACTTTACTGTTCTGAAACAAGAAGTAACAGGTCAGCTGTGGAAGATCACTCTTCCCTGAAACTGTTCTGAAAACTGGTGTTTTCATTGCTGACTTGAAACAAATCCCATACAACTGCACAGTAGCAAAGATACAACAAGAAATCCTGGGGTTTTTTTCTAACAACCTGACTTTGTATCTTCTCTATCACTCACCTACAACCCACATCAAAACACACTGCAGTCAGTGAGAGGGTTTCCAGTGATGTGTTGAATCTACCTTTTGGGATCCTATGGAACTGTTTATAGGGAGCAGAAAGTAGAGGATAGAGCTATACATGTGAGTGAGGTGTAGGCAGTAAAACATGGGGACAGTTTCCGTATGAGTACAGTATTTATAGAACTAAGTTGCAAAGTGATTTCTATGCCCTAAGAAGAGGCTGAATCATATTAAGCAAATTCAGCTTTGCCAACAAGCACGTAAGTAGGTGTGTGCATTTCTGTGGTACTGATTAATGGCTGGGTGAATGCCACAGGACATCTAACAACTCTGAAATACTTTTGTTGCTTAAAGCTTTCTGCTGATGGCAGCTTTTTCCCTTGCTCTCTGCTAGGGTGAGCTGTTCCCCACCCCAAGGCCTCTGGCACCACAGTCTGCAAAGAAACAGCATCTGCCAACTCACACCTTCTCTTCAACAGACAATGTCAGACACCTTACCTTGAGCCACATAAAAGCATTTGAGAAAACATGAATTCAGGCCAGAGGCATCTGACTACAGCAGTATTCTCAGGATACTATGAAAATAAACTCATTGAGACTCTTAAAAGTGCCCTACACAGGCTCTGTATTCCTATTGAGTTCAAAGAAATCAGAGTTAGCTCAATACAGGCCAAAGTTCTGCTCCAGAAAAGCTCGTTTCAACTTGGTAAAATTCAATTATTTTTCCAATCTCTACTGGACAGGTTTTGCTCATCCTCTTCCAGATTTAGGAGGCATTACTTGTCGAACATTCAGTAAATCTGAGTCTCAGAGTTAAGGAACATGCTACCACCATAAAACACAGCAAAGAGAATGGATAACCATGATATGACTCATCTGAGACAGAACAGTTACAAATCAAAAGAAATATCCAATTCTAAAATCACTGTTGCCTCAGAGATTCTGAAGACAGACCAGCCATCTCTGTCCTTTTCACACTCAGACATTTGCTGCCTTTCAAACATTCAAGTCCATTCTTTTTCTTAACAACATTGGTTGATTTGATGCTGCAGGTAGTGGGTTTGTAAAAAGCATTTTCTTTGTACCCCTTCCTCATGTGCACCTGTTATGGTAAAAGAATAAACAGTATAATCATCTATTGTTTTCTACTCTTCTTTTTTTCAAGAATATCTTGGCTGCTGCACAAAGCTGACAAGATATGTTTTTGTTCTACTATTTGCTGTTGGACACTATTTGCTGGTTTACTATTTGCTGGTTTTATTTATTTCCAGTCAATCTGGGATCATTTCTTCATTTATGGAGATATTAATTTTTGGCATAAAACTGAGCATTTAATTTGTGATATTTGCTAAACTCTTCATGGTGCTCTTGTAAGACTAACACACGTTTAGCAGCTGAAGTCAATACAGGAAGGCTGAAATCCTGATTTGTATGGGGAAGGCAGAAGGGGATTTCGGTAAAAGCATCTACAAACTAAGTTTCTCAAGCAGGCTGTTCCTCAAGGACAGCTCCTATGTGCTTATGCTCATATTGTCTTTCACATGACCCCAAAGGAGAAGTTACATATTGTTAAAAAATTCTTGAACTCCAACTGCAGACTTATTTCTAATAACAGGCTGTAGGTTTGCAGCACTGCACACCGGTGGCACGGACCTCCCCATCCAGCAGTAGCCTCCCAGGTTCTCCATGGGACTACACAAGTCCCCTGAGTTTCACTCATTGATCTCTGCCTGTAACTTCTTCACTGTATCATGTTGTGTGGAAAAGCCTTGGGTCCTGACTCACAGATTCCTACTGATGAGCTATGGATTTTTTAAAATATTCACAAACCAAAAATAATGCAGATGAATCAGAGAGTTAACTGTCACCCTCACAATTCACCGCTTCAGTCTGACACTGTAATCAGCATTTATTTACTGTAATTACTTTTCTGCTGCTCTTTATTCATGAGTAACCACAGGGAAAGAGAAAAAAAAATAACACACAACTATTTTGGATGCCATAATATGGGAAAATATGCCCATATAAAAATATGGCCATATAAAAAAGGAAAAAAAGAGGAAAGAGGACTTCCCCTGCCATAGGACTGAGCCAGGAGAAGCTGAGAGGCAGGACCCATGTGAGATGCTGGGCTGGGGTGCAGGAGGCAGAAGCTGAGTGCTCCAGTAGTACTGCCTTGCATGACTTAAGCAAAACAATTTTATCCCTCTTCATATCTCATTTGTAGCCTGGAAATATCAGCAACTTTCCATTCCTCCTCTTCCTCATATCCCACTTACTATGAGCTCTGCAGCTGCACCTCTACTTTGGCGTGTTTTCATACAGTGCCAGCACAGCTTGGCCGCACACACAGAGCTGCATCGGCACCAAATCCCTGATGCAAACCAGGGAGGAAATGTCATTCCTGAGAGCTGCCAGCTCACCTCCCACCCCATACCTGTCTCTGCTTGCCTCTGCAGGGCAGGTGGGGCATAAAACAGTGCCCTCCACCTCAAGTATGAGGCCTGCAGACTCTGCAGGGTACTGGAGGCTTTCACAGTCATTTTATTCACTTTAGATTTTAACTGAGTATCTCAATAGTGAGAAGTAAAACCTATTTATGTTATAATTAGATATGCCAGAATTAACCTCACATTTTTACTGACACTTAAATTAGCATTCATTGAGTATAAACCACTGTGAATAAGCTAATAAAATTATTCATTTGCTCATTTGCCTATGCATATTGATAACTATATGCCAAGAACCCAATGATTAGTTAACAGCCTCATTTATTTTAAGGAAGCTGCTGTCTTTCATAAAGCACTGGCCAGCTGCCAGGCATCCCTTCACAAATTTCTGATTAACCTCTTAAGCCTCTTAGGCATTTTTGTGAGAAAAACAGCAACATCTATATGGAGACTACTGCTACTCATCTGCTCACCTTGCAAAGGTTTCTTGGCCCCTGCCCCTTCCAATTGCATCCTGCTGGTGCAGCTCATTACTTCCAGCCTGCACTGACACTTCTCACAGTCATTTGATGCTTTGTCATTGCTCTGTACAGGAGGAGAGGAAGCCACAGCTCTCCTCATCTCTTAACCAAGCCCATATGAGTAATCATAAACCAGATCATTTGCTCTCAGCCTGATTTTGAACAAAACTTTCAGAAGTTGCCATTATTCTCCATTAGACAGAGTCTCAATTCTCCATCACACAAGAGCTGTTCCCCTGCTACTGAATGGAAGCCACCAGAAACCAGTGATTGGCAACTTTCCCACCCACAAGCACTGTTGGTGCTTACCCAGCCTGTCTGGATATTTCTGACCCACGTGGGACAAGTGGGTCGGTGCCATTACCTCTTTCTAGAAGTCGGCACTTGAGGCACAGAGCTGAAAACAGCTGTTGAAGGTCACCCACAAAGCCTGATCAAGGAATGGAGGACATGTTTTCCCCTCCCCTAGATTAGATCAAATCCTTCCATTTTGGGGGAAAGTGATCATCCTTGCCTAGTCTGCTCCTAGAGTTGCAGCAGGTTTCAGCGGGATAAAGAGACATGGGTCTGTCTTGGGAAAACTTTCCCTGCTTTCAAAGCAGGTATCTCCAGCTTTCTTGGTGGAACACAGTGCCGGGGTCACTAGGACATACTGTTTGGGTTCATTGGAGGTAACTATACAGTCCCAGTATACACAGAGAAGAAGCACTTCTACATCAGCTGCACAGGCAAATCCACTTCTTTCCCTGTCATGGTCAACCTGCAACAGGACAGTATGGATGAATATGGCAGGCTCCATTTCTGCCACAACTGAATGACAGTGTCACCATCTACCAAACAGTGTCACACAGTTACTGCTCTTATTTTGCATTGCAGCAGTTTCCAAACTGTGGCCCATGTTGAAGTCTGTTAGCAGTCTGGAGCTGGCAGATTTTCCATATTAAACATGCTTACAAACTCAACAATTAGAAGTTGGATGCTATGGATGCTTGGCAGTCCATCAAATGCTGCAAGGGTAGCAAATGAGTCAGCCCCAAAATGGTTTGGGATTGTCTGGATCTTTATTAACAAAAGGAAAATATCTGCATCCTAGCTTGTGTTCCAGGTTTGGTTTTGTTATCAAAATATTTATAAATTAGAAGAAAGATAGTGGGCTATCAAAAGGAGCTAAGTACATTACAAGGAATGGAAAATATAAAGCCAGGGAAGAAAGGAGCCATAATGGTGGAAAACCATGAGGGATGAAACTCTGACATCAGGTGAAGTGTTGGTTAAATCTTGTACAAGTGTTTATGGGAATGAGGATACTCCTGGGCCTGGGTGTGCTCAGAAGCATCTCTTGGTCTGGGTGAGCTCAGGAAATCACTCTACTTTTCAGGTCTCCAGTGAGTTCCCAAGCTTGCCCTGGCCCTTTCCTTGCAGTGCCTTGATGCTGCAGACAATCTGTACTTAAGAGTGGCTGCTGTGAGACCCAGTGAGGAAGGGCTCAGCAAGGAGAATCACAACAATCCTGGGACTGGTTAAAGCCTCTCCTGATGTTTTCCAGTTCCCTATGTAGATTGAAGCAACACATGTTCAGTGACACTGGTGCAATAAGTGGAGTTTTGTAGTGATGACTCTGTAGTCTCACTAGCTCACAAATACAAGACTGAGGAATAGCACTGCTGATCTTTATCCTGAACACCTCTCCTTCACGCTGTGCTATCCCCAGTGTGGAATGCATCACTAGGATGTGTTTGGAATGAAAATCAGCAACCTGCACACTGCTTTAGCTGCTTGGAATGGGATATACAAACATTTGTTTCTTCTTCTGCCACCTCCCAACTAATCAATGCATGAGGCTTCAGAGGGAAAAAATGCTTCTGATTTCATTAATGTTGTGTTAACCTGGTATTGTGAAGCAACCAAAGGAAATTTGAATTTCAAGAGTGCAAAATTGAAGTGTGGAAAATGATGGAAGCAGGTAAGATTTGTGCTGCTTGGCTTTCTATCAAATGAGGTAGAAATTACTCCTGCACAGGAACAACAGCAATGTATTTACTCTTGACTCACCTTGTCCTGCCCAAGTAGAGTTGCTCTGGCACATTCTGGTATGGGCAATCAAATGTTGAAGCAGAATGTCTCTTCCTGGCATCCTTCAGCAGCAACTGTGCCCTAAGAAAGTTTAGTGCAAATTCCTCAGATAAGTTTGATCAGTATAACACACAGTTGAATCCCAAGAACAAATTGATGGCTCTTA
Source organism: Corvus hawaiiensis (assembly GCF_020740725.1). NCBI lineage: Eukaryota > Metazoa > Chordata > Aves > Passeriformes > Corvidae > Corvus > Corvus hawaiiensis. The sequence goes on from NC_063238.1 coordinate 33,732,267, forward strand.
CATACCCACATCCAGGCCCATGTCACTAGGGCTTCCACTTTTAGAATCATAGACCGGGTCAGGAAGGGAACGTTGAAAGGTCACCTGGGGCAACCTTCTGTGGAAAGGGGAGCCTGGATGAAATTAGCTAGTGTCCTGGGGTGATGTTATGAAGTCCCTTCATTCCTTAACCATCCGCTCAATGCCCAAGGACGCTGTGCCTTCAGGATGGACCCGGGGGCGGGGCCGGAGCCGCAGGACCCGAGTGCGGGGCGGTTCAGCGGCTCAGCCCAGCGGCTCGGGGGCTTGGGGAGCTCGGTGGGGCTCGGGAGGGAGCGCTGGGAGCACTGTGCTGCTTTTCTGGGTTTCCTGCGTGTTCCAGCTAGCTGGGAAAAGGTTCTGTTTGTTTTTTTCTTGTTCTTTTTCCTCTTCCCTCCCCTTGCCTTACGGCCTCCCTTCCCTCCCCGCCAGTCTGCGGAGCCTGCAGGGGTGGCCCCGGCTGGCCCGCGGGGTGGCCCCAGCTGGTCCGAGCCTGCGTGTCTGTTCCCTTTGTGGGAATTCGTTGTATTTTCAGGGGTTTTTTAATCCTGTTCTACCCTGTTTTGTTTGTGTGTTAATAAACAGTTTGTTTTTTTCCACTTTCACTTGTCTTATTGGTGGAGGGAAAGGGGAAGCCCTTTTCCCTTTGGAGGAGACACTCATTCTGGAGTGTTTCCTCCTGAAGTTTTGTCTCCAAAACCAAGACACATAGCACCATATCCTATCACACCTTGAAAACCTCCAGTGATGGGGACTTTGCCACATCCTTGAGGAGGTTGTTTCAGTGATTGATTGTTCTCACTGTAAAAAGTTTCTTTCTTACACTAGGATAAAATGATGCCCATAACACTTGTTGACTGCCCCATCAGAAACTCATTGCTCTATTCATTTTCCAGTGCACTGCTCCTTCTGGCTTCTAGCACAGCGTATCAGAACACTTGACAGGCATTTGGGTTGTTGAAAGTAGCTGGTACTTGCTACTCCTGCAGGAAACATCTGGCTTCCCTCTGCCACCATAGGACACCTGGTGATGTAGTGGTTTGGTCCAAAATACTCATTACTGTTTACCTTCTGTGAGATAAGAATTAGGAGAACTGCAAAGCAGGCACCAATCTTGAAAGACTATAAAGAAGTTTATTAAGAGACCTAAAAGAAGAAAATAAATCATACCACACCTTCAGAACTCTTCTCCTCCCCCCACCTTTCTCTCTTCTCCCAGTGACAATGTAAAAAGACAACCCTTCAGATGTTCAGTCTGTTTACCACTTCCATAATAACCTTGTTCAGTCCATTTAGGAAGAGGAGTCTCTCTTGCCCATGCTATGAAAACATTATGACAACGAGACAGCCGCCCACTTCCAAATAACTTTGTTCAGTCCATTTAGGGAAGAGGAGTCTCTCTGCCCGCATGTGAGTCCCTTCCCCCAACTTGCAGCTTTTCCCACAACTGCTTTCAAGGGTCCACTCTTGAAGGTTTTTGGGGTACAATTTTAAGGTTGAGCCGTTCAGAAACAAAAGTTCTCTTTACCCATCTCTGGGAGCATTTCATCTCTAAGAAATCTTTGGGAGCATCTCTAGGAACAGAGGTTTTCTCCTTTCCCATTTGGAGCAAAAGTCCTCATCGCTTCCATCTCTCCCTGTTCAAACTTCTCATGAACTTACAGCTGCATCAGCATCTGCCTATCTCAGCACAGGTGCTTTTGCTTACGAGTTGAACACTCCATCCCCCATATCTTCATGAAATTACAACGGGATACTCTGATATATCATAGCTTCACAACAGAATTTCAGCTTTAATCATCTCCTCTTTCTCTTCCCTCAGGTTTTCAGCTCTTCCCAGCACTAAAAAGGTTAATCTCACCCAGGCCTTGCAGCTGGAATGTTGCTTATCACTGTTGGTCACATGATCTTTTGCCGGACAGCGGTGCAGCTTCAGCTGAATCTTGGCCACACTGGAGGGGGGGGGGGGAGCCGAGCTGCTCCGGCTGCCCACACCAGGGATGTGGGGGGGGTTCTGCAGGTAGAACAGGGCCCATCGGCTCCAGGATGGCCGTGGCCCGACCCGGCCTGGCCCGAGCAGGGCCTGGGCCGGGCCCGCTGGCCCCCACACGGGGCCCGCAGCCACCTGTCCCAGCACCGGAAACGAGAGAGAGCTGTGGGGGGGAGTTTCTATTCTTAAGTGTGGATCACAGAGGTGGTCACAATTTTAAGTGGCTTAAAGAATTGTCCATATTCAAACTGGCCATCTGATAGGTTCTATCAGGTCACAGAGGAAGCTGTAAGCACCCCTTTGCAAGAACATCACTTCCGGGACTATGCTTGCTAACCCATGAAATAACTTTCCAGTGCTAAACACCAGTGTAAGGTTTCTGCAATCACTTTAGCATGTTTGTTTCTTCTTTCACCATTTCATTTTCAGATATAAATGCTTTTGTTCATGGAAGGACCTGGACTGTCATTAACTGCAGTCCATCTGCCCAGGGAAAAACACTCACCTGTATTTACAGGCACCTCACCTCATCTCCTTCCTAAACCTCTTCCTGCGGTGATGCTTCACCATGTGTGTTATGATGTTAATGCTCTGCACAAGGAGAGAGTGGAAGAGCTCCCCTAGCAAGGACAGCAGCTGAGGCACCAGGTGCTTGACAAAATCTGTGTTGTGCTTGGGCCCCCTCATTGTGTCACATCCCCTCTGTACAGATGACAATTCCTGCCTTCTGCTACTCCTATTTCAAGCAGGGCAACCGTGGGTCGTCAGACATCCCTCTGCTGCCCCAACAAGGGCACAAACCCATTTAGGTTACAGATGTGAGTTGTGGCCATCACATTAATAAGGGTGATTGATGATCTTTGATCAAGTGAGCAATCAGGTGAGCCATACATTAATTAGTCTCCTTCACCTTTCCCAGTTGTGCTAGTGGCTGGTTCCTGGTGCTGAACTGACAAGTTCTGGCAGCCCATGTTTACAAAAAAGCAAAGGCTCTATCCTCCATCCAGGGTAAGCATTTCCAACTTACACAGAGAGATTTAGGGTTTATGTCCTTGCCTAGCAAATCAGATCCTAAAGCAGATCATTAGGGAGTTATGTATTAATTTTAATATTTTTAGAGCTCCTAGAAGGACCCACCTCTACATATTTCCCAATCTGAGCAGCTGGATTTATGTTACTAAGCAAACTAACTTTACAGGAAAAAGATAGAAGAGAAAGTACTGGTATGGACTTTCAGAGTCCATCCATTTTCCTGTAAAAGTCTGACAAATAAAATGGAGACTTTTTTTATGGGGACCCATAAAAATATGACTGGAGTCAATAAAATATTTATGCCAGATACTTATCTGAAAGAGAGAATCTAAGCTTCTTAACCTTAACAGAATTCAAATGATAACTGAATCCATTTGAAGTGGGCATCAGTAAAATGTTTTTCTGTGTGATTCTAAACATTTAGCTGTTCCAAAAGAAAAGCATGAGCCCATCCTAACACAGGGATTTGTGTGGGTGTAATAGCTCATCTCTAGAGAGGTCTCCCTTCCTCCACTAAATATGGGGGGCCAGGGGTTTGATGTGGCTAGACACCATGAGTCTAATTCTACCCTCAATTTCTAAAAATCTTGCAACAGAAAGATAGACAAACATTTTTTAGTAATAGCAATATGAGCTTGAAAAGGATCTTCCTTGAAAAAGCACAAAGCATTGATCAAAGGTGTTATTGGCTCATTTATTGCTTTGTCTGCCTCTGGCAGTCCTGTAGCTTTATTTGACAAATTTAATAGGTCAGCGTGGTTTCCAGTGTAAATTGTTCTCAAGTTTTAAATTATAGGCAGTATTACTTTGCTGTCAGTACTACTTGATGTAATGATGATTCATACCTAAGAGACCTTCTGACTGACTACAGTTCACCTCAACCAACCAGATGACTGTTATTTAACAGGCTAGGGAGTTAAAAAGTTAAATTTAAGAAAATAATTTATAACAGACATGGTTCAAGCATTAAATCAGTTGATTAGATCACCAACATGAAGGATGGTTTCTACTTATAGAAGTTAGGCAGACTGAACTACCAAAAGCAAAAGGCTAAACTAAACCAGATGTGACCTTTCAGGATGATAGACTTAATTGCTTTGACAAGTAAAATGCTGGACATCCAGACTCAGATCTAGAAGTTAAAACTGAAGATAAGAAGTTCAAGAGCACTTTTTAAAATCCAAATAACTGCTACCTGCCTAACAAAAATGTGTCATGACAGTATGTTGTGTGAAGATAGGTGAAAACTTATTTTGAGAAGCTGTCCTGGGAGTCCATCAATCAAACTTTGCCTCTAAAACATTGAGGTGATTAAATCTAATGTTTGCCCGTAATTTTTAATGGCATAATACTGTCATAATAGAAAAAAAAAATATTATTTAATCTGAAAGGGGTTGGAAAGAGAGATAAATCAGACTAGTTAATAGGAATTCTTATCTGTATGGGTAACCACAGAAAAGCCAAATCAGAATGGATTAGGTATATCCATGCTTAATTTGGAAATTTCATTTGTGAGATGTGTTTAGCCTGTATTTAACCTACAGGCATAAAAACAATTTTTGCTTTGCTATTTAACAACCAGTTGAGAACCCATGTGACACAGCTAGCCAGGGAAACTTATAATGAAGTAGAGAAAATTATTTTGGCTATTTGGAATGGTTTTAGGGTATAATGCACTTAGCTCATAGTTGAAGATTTGAATCAATGAATATAAGGGCATTTAAGAGAGAAAATAAAATTACAAAATTACAGGTCCTTTTGAGAAGGTCTTCCCAAAATGGCAAAGGTCCTGCTGGGCAAGAGGCCCCTGAAAAGCTCAGCAATGAGATCTTTAAGTGAATGTCTAAGAGCTGTCAGGTGGACATGAGCAATATGCTGAGGAGCCCTAAAAGATGGCTGTTGACAGAGTCATTGGAGATTCAGTTAAAAAGTACAGACGTAGCACTGTTCATTCAGACCGTGCCAGAGATAACTGCAGCACCTTATCAGTATGAGAAAGGCCAATTACCTGTGCTGGCCTCAACCCAGCTGACAGTGACACAGAAATCCCTGCAGGCTTCTGCAGGCTCAGGGGTCTTCCTGCGTGATGCCCATCACCTATCAGGAATAGGACAGTGCAGGTCGACAGAGGTCTTTAATGAAATCAACAGAATTTAATCAGACTTTTGCTGTGGCTTTTTTCAGCAAGCTGGATGGCACCCATTAATAGCAGGAGGGGCTTCACTCTGGGAAGCAGAACTAGTAGCGCCAGAAGTCTGTAGTGCTATCACTGTATCACACAGAAAGGAAAAACAAAAAAGCATAAAAAGGGTGCTTTTATTTCCCTGTTCAGTTAAATTAATAAGGTACAATGTTTTGTCTTGTTCTACAAATGACATTTCCTCAGCCAGCAGTGATTTTCCCAAAGATACCATTTATGTCTGACCATCTCACCAGCTCTCTTCCCACTAACTCCATTTCCAAGTTTGACAGCTTGCACTCTAATGCTTCTAAATACTGGGAAAGGGAATACCTTGTACATCAACCACCAGTTCAAACAGCCAGAAACCTGACCCAAAGTTGTGTATTTATGCAGTTAGACAACATGCCAAGGCTTCTGAGAAAGCAGACACACATTTTAACCCGTTTTCATTATTTATGTTGTCTTTTAGTCAATGTTGTGTGCATAACTGGACAGTTACCCTCCCCCCTAGCAAGAAAATCCTTGCATTGAGAAAAACAAGAAAATATTTTTACAATGGATTTTAGGAAGTTACATAAAAAGTCAGGTGTTCACTTGGCAAAAGGCCAGTATATGCTTCACATTAACTGCACAATATTTATGCCAGGTGAAAATGTGACCCACTCTCTAAGGAAGGCTTTAAAAATTCAGTAACCCTGAAAATAGCACATAAAATCTCTTTTCCCCCAAAGGCATAGAGTTTCTCTTTAAAATTCTATAAATCTCATTTGCAGGGTAAATAATGCTCAGCCTTTAACAAACACCAGACATATCTTACAATCTCTGGAAATGAGAGTTCCTTACTGCTGTGCAGCAACATCTGCATCTGCTGGCAGCACCCACTGGGCTCACTCTGCCCAGGATGCAACTAGGAGGGAGAACCGTGTGTGTGAGCAGGGAGACTGTCTTGGTGTCTTAACCTTCTCAGGAGGAGAGGATTGAGACATTTTTTCCTCCATAAATACACAGAACAGCCAGAGCAGGGTGATCCTGCTGCCATCTCAGCTATCAGCACCTGCCACGGCACTTTTAGACATCCTCCCCAAGCTGCTGGAAATGTGCAAACAAGCTGCAACACATTATCATGAAGCCATTGATCAAGAAAACCCATTGATGTCTCATATGCATATTTTGAGCATCAAGTATTTGTTTTAGGCTACCAAGCCTATAGAGAAAGCTGCAACAGCTAGAGGGCCCTGGCTTTGCAGGCTGTGGTATAATTAAAAAAAAACCCACTTAAGTTAGTGTGGTGTTGCTGGATTTTCAACACTTGTTCAGCAAGCCCGGAATAATTCAGTAGTACCTTTGCTTCTAATGAATAATGTACTCAGTCTTGAATTTGAGCCAGTAAAAATTTACATTGCATCACTGAATTTTCTGCTGTGCATAACACCAGCAGTGATGCTTACAGGTAAGTGTCTAATGGGTTTAGGGTATAAATTTGCTCTGCCTGTACTCCAGTATAGCCATACCCTTATGAATAACACCTGCTTACCATTACTTAAATGCTCACATGACACATTTGACTGGAGTTTTCCATATCCTGAATCGGTTGTTATCCTGATTGCCTGAGACTGCTCAGAGTCCTAGAATTTGCTGGTCTGTCCTCTTCCTACTAATCCCTGGGCACCTTGACTTATTTTTTTGACCACTGTTGAGCAACCAAGACAATGTCTTGACAAGCTGTCACAGCCCAGGTAAATCTCACCTGAATGGCAATGGTCAGCTCAGAGCCAAATATTTTGTACATGACGTTAGGACTAGTTTTCACCACATATATCCCTGTACAATTACAAATACTGGAATCTCATGGTTTTCTGCCTAGTCATTATGCCTCCAAAGATCCTTTTTGAATTCTTCACACATGGTCTGATTTTTTTACTGCCCCCAAAAGCTTACTGCCATTGATCATTCCCCTTTTTAGTTTGTTATGAATATATTGAACAAAGCATTCAGCTCCCTTAGACACGAAATCATTCCATCTTTCCTCAGGTTATTCATTCCTCTGCTCCATTCAAGTCAAAAGAACTGAATTTTGGAGAAAGATGAAAGTCAGAAATTGCTAAGTCAAGGTGTAGAAAAATTATGAGCGGAAAGAAGATTGCATAAAAATATATACAGCTGGTAAAGGAGGCAGTTTTTATCCCAGCCTTACACTGTCTGCCTGGGACACAACTGGGGCTGGACACATCCCACATGCAGCCCTTGTTGTGCCGTGGTGGGACAGCACAGGGCCAGCTCTCTGCAACCCCACTCTACACGGTTGTTCATGTGTGCCTGCCAAGGGGAGGGCAGCACCTCAGGGTGTGAAAGGCTGGAAGCATTGCTGGCTCGAAATATTTCGGGCAGGTGTTGGGGGGAAGGGGCAGGGCATCACCTCAGCAGAGCCAAGGCCTGCCCTGCCCCACACACCCCACACCCCCAGCCTGTATCCCAGCTCTGCAGTGGCTGACAATCCCTGGCACACCAGAGGCAACACTCCACACCCACCTCTGGAGCTCCTAGCCCAGCTCTTGAGAGGCCAAATGACTGGGAGTCCCACCTAAGGGATGAGCCCAGGAAAGCCAAAGGGTATTTAACCTGAGACATGAGGCGAGCACATCTTGACCCTACCTCCTCTTAGAATTTCTATCAGCTGAACACCGCTGGAACCAGGAGTGGTAGTTATGTTTGTTCTTTTCTATCTTTTCTGTCTTTCTCACTTTCTCTCTTCTTGGGATTTTGAAAACTTAAAATCAGGTTTAGAGTTTTGCTAGTTGAATGGGCTAACTTAATGCTTTGAGAAGTGTTTTATGTTGACTGAATGCTGCTCTAAATCTTTTGTCGAAGTTCTTTGATTTTTCTAAAGTTGCCAGTAGAGTTCTTTCTGTTGTTTTGACCTCTTGGGAATATCATTGGTATTTCTCCCATGTGTCTAATTCAGAGTACATGAACAACTAAACCCTTTTAAGTGTCTTGTCAAGCGAGATTTTTGGGGGCTTACACAGGGTCCCCCAAAGGGGTTTGGTTTACCTTAGTGCTGAGCAGTGGCACCACAGTCAGTGCCTGCAGCAGCGCCTGGAAAGGGAATTATCCTGTTTGCCAGCAAGAGAATTAATTTGAATAAATAAATCCACATCCTGACTCCATCCAGAGCCTGGCATCTTTACAAAACAACAGCGTCTCTTCAAAACTAATTGCTTGGGGCTGACTGCAGATTGTCCCTTTGGCACGTCAGGTCCCAAGCACCAGGCCATGCCTGCTTCCTGGTGGTCCAGAGAAATGCTGCTTGGCCTCTGAGAGCTGGAGGCTGTGGGAAGGCAGTCACCAGCAATGGCACCTTCTGCACCGCACCTTCATGGCAGGAGGTTTGGGGCCCTCCACTCATCCCCTCCACACTACGGAAAGGAAGAGAGAGGTAGATGGAGCTCTGGGACACAGGCCAGGTTCCTCCTCTGTGCCTTAGAAAAGCACTGGCCTTCAAATGCATCACCTTGCTCACCTCTTGCATTCATTCATTCTCTTCCTCTGTGCCCATGGTTTATCTCACATTATAGTCCACCTCTATCTGTTCAAGCTCCAACACAATGTATCAAGTGTCAGTTTAAGGGAATAATATACAAAATTTAGAAGAGAATTCCAGGAGTCTATGAGATCAGACTATGTAATCTCACAATTGCTCCAAATTCTTATTGATAAAACCCCTAAATACACCATACCTTAAGATTAAACATCACAGCTAAGTTACATTTTATTTACAATAAATTCCCCCACAAAAATGTATTATTAATCAGCACAAACATTGCCAGTAGTGCCTCTGACATGAAACTTCAACCCCTTTCTTACAGAACAAAGTCTCTCTCTGCTCCTTCTGGCACTTTCCATTTGCATCTTTTCCACTCACTCAAGTTTGAATATTGTATTACACCAAAGGGAATACAATAACCTCTTTGCAGACGTAAGTCTAAAGGAAACACTTAAGGCATTTCAATGGAAGAAAAGAGATCTTCCAGTTAGAGATCCATAAAAATCAGCAGGTATCAGGTGAACATTTCCATTTTGATGAAACTACACTCTCCACTGGGAATATATTCCACCTGAAGATTGAATTTATTCCAGCTAATGTGAAATGCTGCAAAATACAAAACATTTAAAATGCTCCCATGCAGGTGATGGCCATTTAGTTCTGGTCATTCACCTGTGAAGGATGACTGGCTTGCAGCACAAATGCAGGAAACAGCTGGATTATACCAATGCAACTAGCCCATTATTCTCAAAAACATGGAAGATGCTCTCCACATCAGATTTGCAGCTGCACTGTGGTGTCTGTGAGTCTGTCCTGAGGGCTCAGCTGCTGAGCAGCCCTGGTGTAAATAGCCTTGTACTCCAGGAGAACCTGCTAGTGAGACCCAGGAGACAGCTCTCTCTTCCAAAGCTGTTATAATGGTTCACACATTTTCATTTTGCCCTCTTGTTTGCTACTCATTAATTCATGTTTATACCAAAAACTCCAAGGTGATGACCAAGATTTTACAGCAGTCCTTACAGAGGTTTCAAAAAATAGAAATAAAATTTAACTGCTCACCAAGCTGCATAGTCCTCATTCTGCCTCCAAGTTATATTTGTTCTTAAGTCCACATTATGTAAAAGGCAAATGACATCATGGGCATCTCTGTTGCAGGTTCAACTCAGCAACATGTCTGTGTTTGGTCTTACAGTGCACCAAAGACATTCTATCTGCCCAAGACAGGCTGCTCTGAAGAAATTTCTGAAAGTCTCCCTTCACCTAGCTCCTTTTTTCCTCCTTCCAGCTTTCAAGCCCAGGCTGTAGCCAAGCCCCAGCAGACAGGTACTAGCACACTTCTCTGCCCTGGCTGCCTCTCTTCTCTTGAATGGCAACTAAGTCTCACCATTCCCTTTTCTAATTACCACAGAGAGTTAAATACTTTTTCTATCAGCATCCTTATTAGAGAGAGAGGGTCTGAATGGGTGAATCCTGCATGTGGTTTCTCTGTAATGCTGCTGGTCTCACAGGCTCACTTCTGGTGATCCGCTCATCTCTGGTCTTTGTGTTTCCTTGGTCTTGACCAGTGTTAGGGTCAGGTTCAACCTGAAAAGCCTCTGTACAAAGGCACAGCAGGAAAGCCTCATGAAATGGTAGGGAACCAACAGCCTGGAGAACTGATTGCAACACCATTCTGGTTCTCTCTAAGCCTAATATTTACATTTACTTTTATAACCACAGACACATTTCTTGCTCCCTATCGTCTCTTGTTTGTTTACACATTGTTGCAAACTTGTCAGCAACAACTTTCTTGCACTTAAAAAGACCAGCCTCATTTCATGCTGAATTTTAAATATTCAGAGTTCAAGGCACCCTCAGACATCAAGAAAAAGGAGCTCTCTCCAGCAGTAAGATGGGATCGAACTCACCAACAGCAAGTATCAGCTCTTGCTGTGGCTGCTGAAGGAGGCTCACACTGATGCAGTTGGCCCCTGGGAAACTCTAAGGATAAACACAAAAGGATTTGTTAGCTGCAGTTCTTCTGAGTTTCAGAATTTCTGGAAATCTTCAGTTTTCCTCTAAATTTCAAGTTTAGGTCCTTGCAGGCATACATAAGTATCCAGGATCCAACCCTGACCCACCCTGTGTGGGCCTTCCACCAGGCCAACTATGATTCATAGCAATCACTGACTGTCTCATCATCCTCTGTTCTTGTGTATTTTGCACCCTGACTCTTCCCTACCTCCTGCCCCAGTGCTTGGTGAAAGCCTCCTCCAGTGTCCAGCCTGAGTGCAGAGACAACTCTCACCAGCTCTGCACCAGCCTGAATGTTAACTAAGTACTGAGATGGTGCCATAGGGTTGAGCATCAGCACAGTTTGAGGAAACAGAGGGAAATTAGCCCATCCTGAACTTTTTTCTGTCCCACTGGAAATGAGTCCTCATCACTCACCCCTAGAGCTTCTGGGCAGGGAAAGGCCAAGGGCCTGACTCTGCCATGACTGATGTGAAAGTCAGGGAAGAAAGGGTAAAGAAGAAAGGGTCTACCTCCTCCTTGTCGATGCAGGAGTAGCAGGATTTCTTTCCTGATGGAGAAATCCAACCTTGCATCTCCAGGGACAGGAATCAACATAAAGTTTCTATGGCTTATCCAGAAAATCCTGCAGAGCAAGCATCATTTTATATACTCCCAAGGTACAGGGTTACTGCAGGATCTCTGCGTGGATGCAGGCTTTGGTATAGTGAATTCACACTACTTCCAGATGGGTCCAAAAGTCTTGACTGTAAAAGAAACCTGGGATCCAGGAGTCTAACACAGACAGCTGTAAAAAACATGTTTTCATCATGTCAGGCCCATGCATTCCCCACACTGCACAGAACAGAAAGCCTTTATGTTTTCCAAGTTTTATTCCAGCAGCTTTTACATCTCATTGTGCACAAGACATGTCTCTTATCCAATATTTGTATAAAGCTGATGATGTGCAGCAATTTTCGTTAATAAAAAACCCACCTCCTCTCCACGTTTTTATTCACAATGATAAATATATTCGGAAGAAAATTCTCTTCTCCAGCTGCAGCCCCACAGCCCACTCACACACTAATTACACTGGGGGTGCCTGTAACCAGGATTACTATTCAGCAGATAGTACTTCAGAAGCTCTTCTTGCCAGCATCTTTTTCACTTACACTACAACCAGTCCTTTTCTTATGCCCACCACCAGTCAACTGCAGATTATATCCCCTCCCCAGCCACTGTTTAAACCACACATTAATAACAAAGATGGTTTCGAATAAAATTCTTCAGTTTTCTTCTCTCCCCTCCAGACAAAAATAAATGCCCACTCCCACTGCTGCCACCTCCAGTTCAAAGAGAGCCCTCAAAACCGCCAAGTTACACCTTCCAGTGATCAATACTCTCCAGGCTTGATTACAAAACCATGGCTTACAGGAGGGAACAGCCCAGAGGGTACGAATAATGCTCAGTGGCTGCACTGAGATAAACTTGGCCCAGAAGAGAATCACAGAATACCTCAGGTTGGAAGGGACCCACAAGAGCTAATTCATGCCAAGCCCTGCAAGCTACTGAAGTTTTAGACTGCATTTCTCACGTGTTATAAGAAACCCATTCCAGAGAGATCAGATCCTGCAGCTGTTATACCCCCAGCTTTCTCAGAGCCAACCAACTTAGAAAGCCAACACCTCTGGGAATAAACACACAAAAAGGAGGTGAGCAACAAATCAGATGTGTTTAAAAAGCAGTAGAGATCCTGGTCCCGTTTACTGTTGGCTGGGAAGCACAGAAGCAGACAAGCTCTTCTAGGAATTCCCCCCAGCTGTGGTACATCACACACACAGGTAACACCATGTACTTGATAGGCTGCTTTCAAGAGCTCATCCTGCTAAGAAATTCAAAGTCACTTTTTCCACGCCAGGCTTCCACCACCAAAACTCTCTTAGTGTAGTTCAAAGCAAATTCCCTTCATTCTCTTCCAAGGCCAGGCTAGATGGGGTCCTGAGCAACCTGACTTAGTGGGTGGCATCTCCTGTCCATGGTGGCAGGGGCAGAATTAAATGATTTTTAATGTTCCTTCCAACCCAAACCACTATGATTCTGTGATCCTCTGACAAGAACTGACAATCCAGTAAAAGATAAAACATGGATTTGAACACAGCAATGTTTTCAAGTTTTAACTACCAATGAACTTTTAGCTATACAGTGCTTTTTACTCCTATTTTTTACTGAAACCATCTGAACAATTGCAGTTTCATTCCAGTGAAGAATTTTTTTTTTCACATGGTAACAAAAATATATCCTACCCATGGAATCACATCATGACTGGGGTGGGAAGAGACCTCTATAGGTGGCTTAGTCCAACCTCTTTCTCAAAACAGGGTCACCTACAGCATGTTGCTCAGTGCTGTGTCCAGTCAGGTTTTCAGTATCTTCAAGGATGGAGACTCCACAATCTCTTTGGACAACCTGATCCAGTTTCCATCACTCTCACAATAAAATGTTGGGTGTTTTGTTATGGTTAAATAGAATTTCCTGTCCCAACACAGGGGACCACTGAGAACTAGATCTCTGTTCTTTACCCTCCCCCCCAATCAAGTATTCACACATGGATAAGGTCCCCTTGAACCTTCCCCTTGAACCTTCCCTTCTCCAGACTAAATAATCCCAGCTCTCTAAAGCCCTCTCATATGACATATGCTCCATTCCTTAACCATCTTTATGGCACTTTACTAGATTTGCTCCAGTATGTCCATGTCTCTCCTGTAACAAGGAGCCCATCTTTGGGCACAGGTCCCAGACATAGATGGTCACCTCTGCCACAAGGGCAATTGATGGCTTATGGTCATCCTGGAGTCCATCAAGACCCCAAGGGCCTTTCTGGGGTCAGCCCCAGCCTGTAGCAGTGCATGGGGCTACTCCTGCCCAGTGCAAGCACTTGTCATATCCCTTGGTTGGACATCATGAGGATCCTGTCACATTTCTCCAGCCTGTCCAGGTCCCCCTGGATGGCAGCACAACTCTGGTGCATTAGCCACTCTTCCCAATTTCATATCATCTGCAAATGTGCTGACACAGCAGCACAATCAACCAGGTTCATTAACAATGAGGTTAAACAGTTGTGACCCCAGTATCAACCCCTGGGCCACCAGCAGTGACTGTCCTCTGGCTGAATACGGCTCTGTGTCCAGATATTCGGACAGTTTTCAGTCCACTTCACTGTCCACTTGCTAAAGGCAGGATAAACAACATCCATCACTCTCCACTTGACCACTGTGCCCATCATGTCTGTAGAAGGGTACCCAAATTCATTTAGAACTAGAGAGAAGTGATGCACATGTAGCACAGGACAAATTACACTGTTTTAAAGTTTAAATAATGATGATCCTTGAATTATAATTCAGTTTTATGCTTATCTAGAACAACACACATTCCTGCTTTGTTTAAGAATAACCAATTTAACATCAGAGCGAGGTTTGTATTACAATCAGGTAAGTAGCTATTCCTTCCCCTATCTCCCCTGGAAAAGCACTTTTGCTGGAACTCCAGCAGAGATGTCATCAAGATAAATGTGTTCCTGAGTGAAAAGAATGTGCCACAGCCATTCATATGCTGACTTATTCTTGTTGCCTCTTGACTTAAACTCATGATCTATATTAAGATTAATGATAAAGACTAAGCATGTGTTATGAAATGCATGTTAATTAAGATGGCTTCGTTTGAAGCCAGGTGAGAGTGAAATTTCTTGACTTCTATCTGCTACTGAGCTACACAGATTAGCCCCCAATTTAATCAATTTCCATTCTGAAATGCAAAAAGCTGCACATCTCTGCCAAATTGCAACAAAATGCCAGACATTTCTAAAACAACCCCAAGATCACAAGGAAAGTCATGCAGAATCTAAACCTTTCAAGCAGGTTAATCAGAGCAACAAAATGCAGTGTCTCAAGCTCTTCAACCAAAGCATCTCTGATTTTCACAGCAACACTATTTCACAGCAACCCACTATCAGAGCCCAAAGAATACTGGCAAGGGCATTCCTACTGCCTGCCTTAATATCCGTAACAGTCCACACATCCCTATGAAGTTTTGATATGTTGGTTAATTTGACAACATTCTGAAGCATTTTTTCCTTATTTCTATCAATTTCTTAGAAGTGAATTCTCATCCCTCCTTCATCTGCCCTCTGTCCTGCTGACTCATCACTTACCCCTCCCCGTCAGACCAGTTTTTAACACCCAAATACTGTTTTCTCTCACACCTCCCTGTTTGACCCATCCATTCTGTGCACTCCAAATAAACTTCCACAGCAGTAGGCATCCCTCACATATATGTCACAACCCTTCTGAAACAAGCTTACATCCCATTTCAACCACCATGACTTTCAGTGCTACTTTTCCTCTTTTCCTCCTGCCTCTCCTTCCTCACTGACTCCACGGGGCTTTCTTCCCAAGTTGTGAGCTTCTAACAATTTTTAAGACCTCTCTTCCACAGCACCAAGCATTCAGTATGAGTAGCTGGACTTAGCACTGCGTTGCTATGACAGTTGGTTTTGTGTCCAGTGCCAAATTGTCTTTTAAATGCATCAACATCTCCCTGTTGCTGGTATGAACCCAATTTCTCCTGGTGCCAGACTTGGCTGGAACCCTTTGCTGTCACTGATGCTGTCTGCCAGCAGCTCCTCAATGAATGAGTTTCCTCAGCAGATTTCTTCACCCACATGACTAGAGGCCAAACATCAGGTCAGCAAGGCAGGCTGAAGCTATGACAGGACAAGTGAGTGTCACACTGAGGCAACAGGGATGGAAAACCTCTCGATGTCATGACAAAATCTGCCACACTTGTGACCAAAAAACCACCAATTTTTCCACAGCATAAGGAGAAATCTCTATTATCATTTGGTAAAAAAAATCCTGTGCCTACAGTAAATCCTCGTCTTCTAGACTGAAGGGCCATTCACACCTTACTTGCTATTGGTCCTGTACCTCAGATACCATGAACCCTTTACCCCAGAACACTGCTGCAGGGAGACATTGAACTGTAACTTTCCACACCTGAGTGATTCCAGCTTCACCAGACTGGATCCTTAGTAGTTACATATGTACTTTGGTGTTAAAAGCCCAAGTAAATAGACAAATAATACACCTACAGCATTGCAGAGGGCAGGAATGCACCATATCTATAGTTAGATGCTCTGTACCTATGCACAGATAGGCCCGAATAAACTTTAACTAAAGGGCTCATCACAAGAAATAAATTGGAGTGGCCTCAGCACAACACGAGTTTACCCGAGGTCTTGTGCACACAATGGGTGCTCATCCCGTAGCAGCTGCTCAAGTTTAACCAGAGCTTATGCTCCTGGAAAAGGAGCCTCCCCAATTACCCAGACACTCATCATGCACCTTAAACAGACAAAAAATGCCCACAGCAATCTGTGCATATCACCTGGCGGAGAATCAGACCAGCAGCCACTGGACTGAGGCCCTGCTGTCTGTTCACAGAATTCAAAAAGTCTTTGCACATTTTCCATTTACTGTTGTGTTCTGGTCACAGCCCTGTCAAATGTGCTTCAAATTGTCTAGAAGATCTGGTATACCACTGCCAGAATCTGCTCTGCCAAGTTTCTGAAGCTGAATAGGGAACTAGAGGCTGTGAAAGGAGTTTAGCAAAGAGTCTGAGCTGCTTTTCCAAAAGTCACTTAAGACATTGAGCCAAGTCTCCAATATGGATAAGGCACTATACTTCTTTCAGGCCAATAACGCAACAGTCTCCCTGTTTTTCCAGTAAAGGACAGCAGCCCTTTTATTGTCTGCCAACAGAAATGCCACTCTGCTAACCCCACACCACAACCAAAAACAATGCCTTTATTTTGAATTTCATAGTGTTTAGTCCTGAAGGTGAAAGACTTTGAGTTTACTCTTAGCTTTGAGTTTACTCTAAGTTGGAGCATAGTCATGTTAAAATCAATTCTCATTCACCACTATTATTCCTCTCTACACTTACACTGATTGCAAAAGTCACTCATCTTCCAGACCCTACAAGCCATGTATCAAAATCACCATGCAGTCAAAAGTCCCAGGAGTCAGGGAAATTAACGTGGGACAGCCCCAGGAGGTATCCATCACATCTGCAAATGCCCATTTCACTGGGCTGCATCACCCCTGTGATTCAGATGTGCAACAGGCTTTGCTGGCTCACCTTCTCCCACACTGGGTAGCAAACAGCCCCACAGTCTGATACACCATGAGCACAGGATCTGGTCCTGAGGAGCCAGAAACTAAACACAGTTCAAAAGCCATAAAGTGCTGACACTGGATTTACCTCACCTCACCCACAAGTGTAGTTTGGGGCATAACTTACAGTTAGTCAGCTATTCTTCCTCTTTGAAAGCAGGGGAATGCAACATCCTCCAGAGGTGCCTCTCTGACTCCCTGTGTGGCTCAGAGGGATGTGCAACTTCTAGACAGCCACAGTTAAATGAGACAAATACTACCCTGCAAACAGAATGACAAGCTAACATGCTCTAGATTCCTCCAGCAATGTTATTGACAAAACTGCCAGCTTCTATAAATTGATTCACTAAGATCAGCAAAATCAGAGTTTGCTCCTGTGAGTTGAACATTTAATAGTTCTTCAAAATTATGGGGGGAAAAAAAAGAGACACAGATTGTGGAGAAAACTAGCAAAAAATATTCGTTTTGCATGGGTGGTCAGTAATGCCGAGAATAAGGACAGTTTGACATAACTGGCATTTACAAGACAGGAAGCAAAATATTAATGTTAATAACTAAATACACTTTCCCCTCAACTACTGCTTACACTCTGCTAATGGCAGGATACTGTGAGGAGTCAAAGAGGTTAGGAGGAAATTCAAACATTTTGAATACAAAATAAAATCTAATTGCACAAGCAGAAAGAAATTGGGAACAACCAGTGAGTATTAGGAGTCATCAGGGTTGGAAATTCAAAGGTGAGTGAGTATGATGGACATTTCCTCTGTGTAGTCATAAAGGCTGACACAGTTTTGACTGCACAGACAAGAATATCAGGAGAAAGGGAAAGTAACTGCAGTAAACTTCCTATTTGTTATAGCTATCTTGTGGCAATCCCTGAACTACTTCATCCTGTGTTTTAAAGCACAGGAAAATGGAGCTTATTTACTTGTGGAAAGAATAGTGCTACAGGGGTTTAATGGGATATACATAAAAGAGTGGTTATGTTCCAACAGTGACTAAGTGTAGTTAAAATAATGGATATCTTTCTAACAGATGAATATTTTTCAATATGCATGTACACTTACCATGGGGAGGAATTACTCAGTATGACACAGAGGAGTACTAATTCAAAGCAGCAAACTGGAGAACAGTTAAAAATGAAGGTTAGGGAAAAAACCCCACACAACTGTGAAAATGAAAGTAAAATACATCAAAGCTGTAGACCACAGTTTGTAAAAAAGCTACAGTGTCATCCTGCCTGCAACATCTCAGACACAATTCTGCCAGGTGTAGGCAGAACAGCGATCCATGGACACAGCAACAGCTATAGATGCTTTTAAATTTTTTTTAACATACACACATCTCCAGAGCATCCATGCAAAGAAAAAAACATGTTGAGGAAGTGCAGAAACTCTCCCACCTTTTGTTCTAACCACCTGTGGCACCACTGCTCCCTCTGCACTTTCTCACAACATGGAGGACATAAGAGCAATCACCACATCACCAGCTAAAGGAAGCTATCTGCAAACTTTACGTAGAGTAAGATTAGATGGTCGTGTGAGAAAATCTGCAAAAACCACAGTGCATACTGCGGGTTTATCAGAGGACACAACCCCTGGTATGCTGGAAGACACCTATGACTTGTCCTGCAGCAGACTGTTTCTTTCTTAAACAGGTGCTTCTGGCAGCAGCAGCTTTCCAGCCTCTGAGTTGCTGTCCTTGCCCTCTGGTCTGTTTTCACAGGCACGAAGCGTGGGCGCTGCCCCATGAGGGACTTGCTCACCACAGGAATTATGCCAACTACACTTGAGCTTGTTGGAGCCATCAATGTGTCCATGATCTTTGTGGGTCCCTTCCAACTCAGGATATTCTGATTCTACACGGCAAATCTCAAGGTGTGCAATGGCACTGCTGCAACGTGGACATCATGTCTCCCATGCTGCCATGCCCAGGCTTACAAGATGCATGTGTGTAACAGAGTTCCAGCCCATCCACTCACAGAGATGGATTCTAAATAATGATTTAGGATGATTTCCTAAATACTTCCTACAAAAACTACAGGAACTGAAACAGAGATTCATGACTTGACCAGATCACCAGCATGTGTGACTCACAGCATATAACAGACTTATACTTCAAGTACTTCCATCAGAACATTTTAAACTTGATTTACATTAATTGAAGGCACAAGCCAGATTATTTTGGTGGCAAATCATACCAAAAAGGTTTCTTCCACAACATTCAGGGCCACCTAACCAGGATGTACAAAAGATCAATGTCCTAATAGAAAGCAAGAAGAGGTTGCATGTTTATATCAGAAAGCAAGAAGGAAATAAAATTTATGAAACCAGTATGAAACCACAGTTAACAAGTTGCTGCCTGTTGGGGTCTCCCCCCCTGCCATGTGGTCCTGGGAGAGGGGCCCTGGGGGGGGAGACACGGGGTTTCCCTGCCCCAGTCAGCCTCGTTCCCCATGGGTTGTTTTGTGCTCCCCTGCGTGGGCAAGGACCCTCGGGTCCCGGGATTGCCTCAGTTCCTGGGCAGAGCTCCGGCCATGCAGCTGGAGAAATAAACATCTCTCTGAAACATCTATCAAGAATCAGTCCATATATATTTCTTTTCCCTGGGCCTCATTGTCTGATATGCGTGTTGCAGTACCCCCACTGTAACAAATGGTGGTTAACACGAGCAGAACAATCCCCGATCCCTAAGGACAGCGATTGATTTGTGAGTAAATTCTGAATTTCTCCTCCT
Organism: Corvus hawaiiensis; assembly: GCF_020740725.1. Taxonomy (NCBI): domain Eukaryota; kingdom Metazoa; phylum Chordata; class Aves; order Passeriformes; family Corvidae; genus Corvus; species Corvus hawaiiensis. Next base: position 33,751,991 of record NC_063238.1, read on the forward strand.
GTTTTTGTTTTGCTGTTCCATCTCTAAACTATGGAGGAACCGTGGAAAGACTCTTGGCTCTCAGAGCCACATATGGACATTTATCTTAAACTTGAAAAGATTCTTGAACAACAATTTGTAAATTTTAGCTTAATTCAAGCTTAAAAGGAACTGAACCATCTCCTTTCATGGTTAAGAACTTTTTCTATGTTTCTTGGGATTTGATTCTTACCAAAGACTTTTGGAAGACCGTGTGGACACAGTTGATTTCTGAGTCAAAATATATGCCAATGGAAGAATATTTTTGTGAATATTATTTAATTACTGTTGAACAATGTCAGCTGTGTCCTGGTGAAGGGAAGCCTGCCTCAGGGACCGTGCAGCCTCGCCCACATGGACTGAGCGCTCTCCGAGCAGCAGCGAGGCAGTTCCCGCGCGCGGGTGGAGCGATGCGAGCTGCAGTGTCGGCAGCGGAGGGAGGCGCAGCGGGAGCCCTCCCGGCCCTGCGCACCGCATGGTGGAGCAAGCCCTGTGAGAGGAGCGGCGCATGGGCGGCGGCTGATGGCGGAGCTGAAACGCACGCTGGAGCAGGGCACGGGGGGGGCATCGCTCGGGGGCCCAGCCGAGACATGGGCGCGGCCCCAGGCAGTGGCAGTGCAGCTGAGAGCAGAGGCAGCGGCATGCGGGGAGCTGAGCGGCGCTGCCCAGCCCAGCCCACGTGGCCCCAGGAAGAGCGCGCAGGCACGTTCAGCCCCGATGGCCCCCGCAGCCCTGGCAGTTCCAACACGGGAGCAAGCAAAAGCAAAAGCAAAAACACAGCGAGACAGAAAACAGCAGCCACTCGGAAAAAGGAAAAAATCATCCTAGCTAAGGTTTTAGGAATAGTAAAATGGTATAATGTTAAACAAAATTACAGTTTTATAACAAGATGTGACAATCAAGAAGACATATTTGTTCACAGAACTGCTATTAAAAGAATAACCCTGAAAAATCCAAGTTTAGGATTATAAACAGTCCCTACAGTCTCCCTTTCCTAATCCCACCTTTCCCTTTTACCCTATATCCTATTACCCCCAGTGTATTCCCAATCCGTTTTTTCACCCGTGGTTTCCGTCACAAAACCATGCCTTTGCCAATTGTTTCCCCAAAAATCCCTTTCCAATGCCGAGTGGGGGATGAAGAGGGGGAGGGAAGAATTTAATTATTGTTGTTTAGAGTTCCAACAGGTACAAATGGAAGAAACCCTCTCCTGCCTCAGTTTCCCCACAAAGCATGCTCAGAGAGTCCTGTCTCCCTTCTGTCAGCCTTAAGATGTTCCAGAGAATCTGTTTGGACATTTAAAGACTCAGGAGGGTGGCTTGTTTTGTTTTGAAACTGTCCTTGTTATCTCATATTTATCCAGTTGTTTTCAATATTAAGTTTTAAATCTATTTTTGTTAAAAATAAACAGGTAAAATGTTGGGGCCTCCCCCCCCCGCCGTGGGGTCCTGGGAGAGGGGCCCTGGGGGGGAGGCACGGGGTTTCCCTGGCCCTGGTCAGCCTCATTCCCCATTGGTTGTTTTGTGTTCCCCCGGGGTCCCGGGATTGAGCAGTTCTTTGGCAGGGCCCCGGCCACGCAGCTGAGAAAATAAACATCTCTCTGAAACATCTATCAAGAATCGGTCCATTATATATTTCTTTTCCCTGGGCCTCGTTGATTGATACACGTGTTGCAGTATCCCCGCTGTAACAGCTGCCATTGTATCTTCCATCATGGCTGGAAAGGTCTTTTAAGGGAAACAGTCAAATCATAAAGCACACTAGTAATTGCCATCACCTACCTAATCAAAGTGAAGCACAGATTGCCATTAATGGAGAAAAGGAAGTACATCCTAACAACTATTCCCTTTTTAGATTCAGAGTGGTTTATGTGTGACACCATCTTAACAACATTTATCCAACTAGGAACCATACAACAATTTTTAAGTATGCTGGGTATTATGTTATCATATAGGGAAAAACCCTACCCTCTATTGTACCCAACAGTCATTTACAATACCAAGCACAAAGCAGAAATGGCAACTCTTACACTTTCACAGGCTGCTTTTACATATGAGAAGCATGCTAACTACATAATGTGAAAATAGAAGGATTTAAAAATAAACCATGCAAAATCCACAATTTCTCTTTACTAGAACTCAGTTTAAATCAGAATCAGGTCAATACAGGACCTGCAGCAAGGGGGTTTTCATCATCTAGAACTCTGAAACCTTCTACTTTTGCAACTATCAGTAGTAGCTGGTTTAGACTGAAACACTGCTAGTGTTGTTTTTTTAAAGTATTTTAATGAAATTAATAATTTGTTTGCATTTCTTTGAAGGGAGGGTTTATTTCCTTTCTACGTTCTCTTCTTCTGCAATTATATTTTAATGTTTCATGATGTGCCTCCCATGCTAACATCAGAACCACAAGTCACTCAAGAAAAAAAAAGGAAACCCAGCACTGAGAGGGAACAGCTGCAGAATGTTAATGAAAATCACCATAACTTTTTGTAGGACATAATTCTCTTAATGATTCATCAGTGACACTTTTTGATACATCACACCATTGGCCTACCTTGTGTTATACCAACTTTCAACAACACCAGATGACAGATTTTAGCAGAAGGTTAATTGTAAGTAGACTTTAAGTTCCTTTTTGTTGGACAATCTGTTTATTTTAGCAGACTTCATTTTTCAAGCAGAGTAATTTCCTACAGAGATCCCTGCTGCTGCATTACACAGAACACTGGCATCACTTGTCACAGCAGCTGAAATGAAAACCAAAAAAAAATTGTAATTTGCTGCCGACACAGAGTGTCAGAGAGAACAGCCATCAAGAAAGGAGCAGCTCTTCCCCGCTGGAAAGTTTTAAAGAAGTAATTTGTTTCCCTGTCACCCCTCTTTGCTACCAAGCTGCTCCACTCACAAGGCTGGTTTGCTTTACAACAGTCAGCAGTTTCCATCCAATGAACCAGTTATTTCATGGGGAAATAAACTCTTCCACTTCATGGAACAAGCTAACTTGCACAATTCATAATTTCACTGACCAAAAGCAACATGGCACAGGTCAGGTCAATCAAAACCTGTACAAACTCTGGACAAAAGGCACAGCTGAAACTCCACTACACTCCACACACTCACCATGGCTTAAAGAATATTAGAAGACTGTAAAAATTAACATCAGCACTGTATTTTTGGTGCAGAGGCTGTAAGCCAGTACCCTCCTGCCAGCAGCACATAAGCAATCCCACCCTCAACTGCAACATCTGTATCAGACAAAATACACCCTACAGGACTGGTTCTGCCATACACAAAGGGGTCATGAGGTGTGTAACACAGACAGAGTGGCCCAGTCGCAACATGGAAAGTCTACATTTAGGCAGGGAAATCCCATTTCAAGAATCTCCCAAACATGAAAACTGAGCCTTAAAGCCTCAAGGATATCCACATGTGACTGAGTTCACAAGTACCTAAACCCCTCGCATGTCATCTTAGTGACCTGTAGAAAAATGACATGTAACTGCATTTTGGCTTTCCCAGGGCTTTATAATCTGCCAAAACATACAGCCAGGCCATTCATCTAGTGCAGAGGTAAGGAGAGGAGACGTTCAGGATTCCAATGGAGGTCAAGAGGAACCTCTTATTTTTTCAATATCCACATGAAGGACTGCCCTGTTCCTCAGCATGTCAGCACAATAACCCTTGCCATAAATGAATACAATCCAAGAAAAACATTTCTTTTCCCAGAGAAACTATTCCACTGTCTGCCTGCCTTTACAAGGCAAATGAGGACTACAAATGAAGATGAAACTGCCTATCACAGCATGGGCTCTTCTTGGGATGTTTTCCTACAAACAATGGCTCTGGTTGCAGACCCATCCCCAGTCCTGACATTCCTTACAGGTTGTGGGGCTCTCAGGGAACAGTGTATAGAGGGAAAATGTTACCCTTCAGTGTTTCTACACAAAAGGGGGCAAGTAACTAACAGGGGAAACCATGCAGAGAAAAAAATCACTCACAGATCTGCATCAAAGCTTACCTGAAACTTCACCAAAATAAGTTGTTCCCTTTAATATCCAACTGGCTTTTGGTGTGGCCTTTGGTAGCCTGACACTTGTATTGCAAAGGTAAATCACCTGTAAACATTCTCCTCTTCCTGTTCAAGGACCCCTGTCCTTTTCTATCATTTTTCCTTTAATGGTTCCTTCTACGATTCAATAGCTGAAATATGCAGAGAAGCCAGTCTGGGGGAAGGAAACCTCATCAGCTCTTTGGAATCTTCCAATGTTCCAGCATGTGTCAATTTGTGTTATGAGAGCTCTAGCTATTTTCTTAATATTTTAGATTGAAAAATTCCAGAGGCATAGGACTCTCAGAGCAGGGTGATAATTCCTCCTTTATTAAAGCCTTCCGTTTATAAACTGCTGCTCTGTCAGCTTGTCACGCGACCACGTAAAACATCAGACCAAGAAGAGGGAAATGTTGGGTAGAAGTGTGACAGAGTCTCTGAACAGCATTAATGAAGAGTTCAAGTACACAATGCAACCAGAATAGAGTAAAATAACAGCCAACCTGTACAGATTCTCAAAATTAGATGAGACCATCCTTACAGTACAGATGTTCTACTCACAGCACTTCTTCTTGCACAGACATCCACAAAAGGGACTGACCAATGAGTAAAAAAAAATAACTGAAGATCTCCAAAGTCCAGGAAAGTTCAAAAAGGTTTAGCTTACATACAAAAAACCTCAGTTAATTCCAAAAGTTCAAGTGCAAGTGAACTTCTGATTAATATTAATCACAAACACCACCAGTTTACCATGCAAATATTTTAATTATTTAAATTGCTCTCTTCCAAGCATGAAGAGACAGAAGTACCACTCCATGGTGGTATTTCCTATGACAGTGACAAAGGACCACCTGCATATAACTTAACTATAATAAATTCCTGTTTTGTATAACTGAGGCTGAATACCCACAGGATATTATTAACATTTCCCCTCCAGCATCTGGTCTAATAAAGAAACACAGAACAGCTTTGCTGTAGTACAAAAGTTTACAGAAAGTTCAACAATTTAATTAAAGACAATACAAAATATGTTGTCTGAATTCAAATAATTTATGTAAAAGTACATGCATGAGAAAATACTGGCAAGAAGATTTGGGTAACCCTATTATCAGATGCATGTTCTTTGTTACTAGAGGTAACATACAGTCAAAAATACATTTATAATTTAAGTGACAACAGGAGACAGTATTTCAAAAACAATTTTGAGTCTACCAGTCCTTCAATGCAAAAAAAAAAAAATTCCTGTTAACACAGGACAAACTGATAGAACACAAAAATAGAGCAATACTGAAGTCTCTGAACAAGCCTGCAGTGTTTTGGTTTTCCTTGTATCAAGGAGGGAGAAGATACCAGAAAATAAAAGGGACTCTGTCTTCTCATTTAAGTTTTTAGAAACTGTGATCAGAGCATCAGGGATTACTTTCATCCATACACCCCACAAAAACCCACTCTCCTTGTGGAGAGACAGGGCACCGATCAGGCACAAATCTTCCCTTCCACACGAAGCAGTGCCATGTCCACTCAAGTGTGGATCCTGTAGCCAAAGAAACTACCCCATGGTTCTCAGGGGGGCCGCTTGACCCCAATAAGCACCTTCTCTCAGCCTCCAGCAGCACTGGATTAGCACCACTAATCCTCTCAAATCACAAGCTATTCTTCACCTTTGTCAAATATTAAGACCCCAGAAGTCACCTTCTTCATTATGGTATCAGACTGAAATACCCAAGATTTCTTACCATGTGTCACTTGCCCTCCACATTTTTGTGGTCAGCTAAACATTTTAACAAGACGACACATGATTAACTTCTTTCAAGACATTTTAGTTCATTGATTCTCAATAAAAGCACTGGTTGCAGTACAATAGTTTGACATACAGCAACAAAAGGTACTCAATTTACACGCACAAGCTATTTAACAATAGTACACAGTCTTTCCTATTGCCATCATAAACAATCAGTACTGTGACAGCTGGCACAACCTTCCAGTTGTTCTCATGAGCTGTAAAAGAGTGATGAAAACAGTGTTCCAATGGTACAATGCCAAAGAACAGAGATTTGGCGACTGCTGGAAGATTCCAATTACAATGCCAGTATCATAGTGGTAAACAGTGTTGAAATCATTATAAAAACAGCTACAAAAGAAGCTATGCAAAATTGCTTTGACTTGTACTTCAGTTTAAGAAAAACATGGGAAATACATACAGCTTTGTATAGAAACAAAAGTGCATGCAGAGGCAGAACAGTTAAAAGTTTAAAGCAAGACAAATGTGTGGATGAGTAAAAAAACCTCTGAACACAGAAGTACTGTAAACCAGCAGCAGTGTGTTGGGGAAAGAGTGCATAATTGGTTTTCTGGATTGTTTTTGTGGCTTGGGGTTTTTTTTGGGGGGTTTTTTTTTTTTTTTTGTTAGAGTTGTGGGGTTTTTTGTTATTGTTGTTATTTTATTTAATTTTATTTCAATAAAGCTTCCATCTTTGAAGTGCAAGCAGAAACTCCCCTGCATTTGTATTTGATACTTGGCTGAACTTTCATTTAGTTTTATAGCTTGGTCCAGATTTTTAAGGTTTAATGTGCCAAGTACAGCACATACTACTAGAACTCCTCAGTCTAAGCTTCCCAAATCTGCTTTTCAAGAAACAGATACAACAGTATCACCTTCATTAAAGTCAAAGTTTCAGTATTGCTGTTGAAGGGCTTCTAGAAATCAGAACACAGAAGTCAGATTTATGACAATGAGGTAAGTAATGAGCTTTGTAAAACACACATGTTACAGTAAGACTTTTCCTAGAGCAAATAAAAATCATCAGGGGACTTAATTTTTTTTTTTTAAACATTTCTTTCTAGGTTTGTGAAGTGCTAGCAATTTCAGCAATAAAACTTTCAAAGTGCCTGGCTGTGCCACTTTTTAGTGGCTTTTCCGAATAGTATTCAAACAAGTAAGAACCCTTCTCTAAGGGACAATTAGAAGTTTAGCATTATGCTATTTGCACGTCAGATCTTGAAATATTATGAATATTCAATACCTGTCATCATTTTATTCATAACCATATAAAAAAGCAGTTACATGATACTGCACTGTCAGGTCTATAATACATCAAGTAAGACTGCAAAAATAAAAGTCAGCAAAGTAAAAAGGCCTCAATTCTCATATTTTTCTTGCTTGGTTTTTTTTACTAATTGTCTCACAGAAAAAAAAGTAGCAAAGGCTTAATCTTAAATACAAAGGTATTATCATCAAACCAGGTCCTCTAATCCAGACTGATGGTACGCTTATCATTTCAACTAAACCACTCATTACAAACTTGCAACACTAGCACTCATTCATACCCTGAACTACTCCCTGGCCTCATCCCAATCAACTATTCACACCTTATTTTAAGCAGAACAATTAAAAAATTTGTTTGTGGTTTTGAAACAGTCGTTTTGAATTCTTCACTACCACACTCAAAATACAGGAAGACAAATTTAAGGATATTTCAACTGAATTCTCAAAACACTGTTTAGAAAGGAAAAAAGAGGCATGAATATGCAAAGACAGAAGGTGTTAAAACACTACTTTTAAAGTGGACTTGGTAGAGAGCCTACACTGGAAACACTTACCTTGTCAAAACATCAACATGATCATCTCAGAAGACAATTCAGAGACACTTAAGTCAGAATTGTGAAAAAAATGAAACTATACTGTCAAAGTTCACTGAAATATCTAATCTAAGGCAGTGCAAAATGATGGCTGGTGAGGGGCAACCAGTCACCTTGCAAAATGAGGGACTTCAAATTATTCATCACTGACCTTCTTAATAATCTGCACTGAAGGACCTGATGAACACCAGTGATATATATCTGTCATGCAATTACAACTGTTAAGCAACCAATATGCAACTCAAGAGTGATACTGTCATCCATGGTGGATTATTGAAGTAATAATCCATTAAAGAATAAGTTCAAAGGGGAAAGTGGTAAACATCTTGCCATAAGTGAAAACACTTTAAAAATTTACAATTAAATAAAAACCTAGATGGTATCTTATAAAAAGAAGTACTGAACACAACAAGGCCACAATAAATTAGTGTTTCCATAAAATGACATGCTGAAGGTTTTGTTCCCAAGTCTATACATTTTTTACTGTCTGTTAATTCCTAAATATTGACAGCATAATTGAATAATTGAGGTACAGTAGTTTACATCTGTATATGTCTTGTAAAAAGATTATTATTTTTCTTCCAGTTTTTCTTCCTCCTCGCCAAAGAACAACAAAGGAAACATTCCTAAAATGCAGCCAATGGTCACTCCGATAGCTTTACCCTAAAGAAAGGGGGGAAAAAAATTTAGGTTTTCAATGATCAGTTGTTACTCATTTCCCATGTACCACCACAACCAGGAACACACACCCCTCGTTCTAGTTTTCAGTTAGGAGTCGTATTTTTTCTTAGCATGCAGACTAGAAACACAGTCTATGAGAGAGACAGATATGACAAGGTTAGAAACAGTGTTTGCTGTGATAAAAGACAATTCTGAAGAAAGAGGAGAGCAATGCACATGAAGAGCTGCACAAGTGGCAAGAGAGAAAACAGACACTCAAAGGATTAGCAAAATGGCCAGGAAGACAGGAAAGGAAAAAAAAAAAACAAAACAACAAACCACTGAACAACACCTACACACATTTTAGGTTCAATTATAAATGTATTTGCTTGTATCTGCTGCAAATCATGGAAGTCAGAAATGAGTGGCTCCTTGCAAACATGATGGCTTTCAAAGGCACAAGGCAAAACCAATAAAAATTGAAAAACATTTCAGAGTTGACCTGAATGTATAAGTCAAGAGGAGAGGAAATAAAGACAAGCAGCCTCCAAACCACATCACCAGCAGTAGGTGGATAGTGCTGAAACACTTGAGACAGCAGGTAAAAAAGAAAAAATGCTACCATACAGGCAAAGGCGCACAGAAGTCTTCACAGAAAAGGGATGTGAACAAACTGAGTGCAATGAAAGGGTTTTTCCATAGGCTTAGCTTTTACTGAGAAGACTCTTAGAACGGACAGACCACAGGGCAATATGCCAACCCTTCACTGCTCAGTGCTTTGATGTATCACTGCTAAACCTAACTTTCTCCCACAGCTTTTCCTCAGTAAGTGCTATTTCTCTTCCCTTAAATCTGCGAAAGTATTTTTCCCAGTGAAGGCTCATTCTGACAAAGTGAAATAGTATCTGTTTCTTTACTCAGTTTCTGATAATCTATTTCTTTAATCACTGCTCTCAGTGTTGAAGTGGGACCACTTCAAATGTTTAAATGTCAAGTAAGTAATCACAAGAAATGAAAATGAATCTGCAAGATGAGTATCCTGTAACCGTAAATGCAGGCAGTGATTACTACGCAAATGCTAAAAGTTTGGCCAGAGTAAAGCTAATTTCATATCCAAGCTAATTATAGAATATTAGAAATTACTACATACCAGCACAGGTATATAAATAGCATGCACTTGACAAAGAATGTATAGCAGTAAACTACTAAGGAGTCACAACCTCCAAGTAAATTGTCACCATAGCCAGAGCTCAGCCCAGGTATCTGCACAGCATACACAAAGTTACTGCAGAGACTATCCACGCCACTAGTTACTTGGGGCTTGCTACATACAAAAAACCACTCAAGCCCAAAAAAATCCAGTCTCATGATTCTCCCTGACATGGGATCATGACTAAATCTTCTGGGGAACAGGCACGATGTTGGTGGTCATTAAGAAATAAATAGAAAAAGTGACAAAAAGCATTTATCAGCTAGTTTAAACAGAAAACACTCCATGCCAGCAGTGCCGCCCACAGGATACTCACCAAGTGTGCACTGAGACGCGTCTGCCACATGTCAGCTTGTTTGGGCGTCAGGTCAGGGATTGACAAACCCAGTCGTGAAGCCAAAGCTTCTACATAACCTGCAAGACTGGAAGAACCACAAGACAAGAACAAACTATTTTGAATCTCACAGTATCATCTAGTGAGGGTTTTGAAATACTTGAACTTAAAATCAAGAGCTTTTCCTTCAGCATACCGATAGAGTGATTGAAAGAAAACTATGGCAGAGTTTAGACTTCCAAAAGTCACATTTTCCAATGTAAGTTAATTATCTCACTGATTTAATATACAGTATTTCCAGAAAAACTTTATGCAGTACAGCACAACTGGGACGAATGTTAATGCATTTTTGCAGAGCTTTTTAAGTAACCTTTACTAGAGGAAAGGTCACACACAGACTAGTTAGTGGTAAGCCTTGTAATTTGCAGAAAACAAAACAGAGGCAAAGTGGGAAAAACAGGCATAACAAACAGCTTTACTTTCTGCAGCTATGCAAAAATTTCCTTTATAAACTAAAATAAGCTGTATCTCTTTTTATCAGAAATAGGTGTGCCTAGACCTGAAGACATTGCCAAGATATTGTTTTAGCTGAGGAGAAAGAAAATCTCTTCAGATGTGGGGATAACAATCTGAGAACGTATATTAGGCAGAGCTGTATTATGTTACCAAAAAAATTATTTTCTCACTTTGCATCTCAATGAATGCACTTAATATTCCTAATACAAGTTCATACATACCCCAGTCCAGCTAAATCTGAAACAAGGTTTCCCAAAGCTGCAGCTGGAGGGAGGAAGAGGGAAGAGAAAAAGGTATTATTCTAGTTACGAACAAAACCTACCAGCTCCCAGCCCCCAGTGACCCTCGCTTATTATCAATTTATATAGAATTAAAGACTAAGGAACTAAGTTCCTTTTATTATAATGTTTTTATTCTGACCTTATTACAGTTTAATAACAGTGGCAGACTAAAATAGGAGGTGCAAGTATTTTTCTCAATTTACACGGAGAAAACTTGACAAATACAAAAAGACAACACTAACACCTGGAAATCAACGTAAGTTTCGAGATCAATGTTAAGAACAGCTGTGCGTGGTTGCCAGCTCCATGCAGCTAATGCTGGACACCAAGCAAAGCCTTCCAGCGCCTGAAGAGGCACAGGAGCACTGGAAATAGAAGGAGCTGTCACTCAGATATGCAGCTTTGATAAACAATGTCAACATATCCATGAACTGTGTCAATTTAAGAAGAAATACTGTGAATGAAGTTACACACAAAATACATGATTTCACAGCAGGCCTTACTGAGATAAGCTTGCCTGTGACTCTCTCACATTGAACCAAGGACTGCAAATTCCCAAATCTTTAACTCGCTCTGCTGTAACATTTTCAGTTAAGCTCTCCCTCCATGTGCTTTCGAGCAATGCTGCACCTGCAGCTGGTGGATCCATGAGCAGCTTTGTACCCTCTGACACTGCAGAGGCACCAAAGCTGTCAAGCAGAGCTTATCAGTTTTGGCCCAGGGCAGGAGCAGGGTGGCTCCTTGGCCTTCCTGTGGTATCTCACCAAGGCAGAGGAGCCACCAAGAACTGCAGTAGAAAGACACCAACACTGATCTCCACTTAGCACTGCAAGCAAACAGCAACGTACAAATACATATATCCACAAACATCAATACTGGGCCCTGGGGAATTTAGAGCAGTTCCATTACAGAAATGCAAATATACTTTCCCAACTGACCCAGGATTTGAATTATTAGGCTGAAACCAACAACAAGCATTTCAAAAGCTATTTGAACTGAAATTCCATTTCTGGAAATGGAATATGTCCTTGCTTCACCCAGAGGTTGTTTCTTTATTAGGAAAGGTAGCTGCAAGACTGAGGAAGTGCCATTTCCAGCCCTGTGTGCTACTTTCAGCCTAAAATATAGGAATGTGCCGTATTAGTCTAAATGTGCTGCATTTTTAATACTTGCCTGCCATAGTTGAAATTCCTAAGACAACTCCAATTGACAATTCTATTTGGGTACCCTGAAAAATAAACAGTTTTCTCATTATTTGAGGGATCTGTATAGTGATACAACTGACAGAATTATTGCTTACTGCTTGTCTATGTTAAAAGTGAAAGGATAAATGGACATTTAGGATCACACAGATCCTACCTTCCTGGCATATATATTTCCCCCTAAGGCAAGAGCCTACTTCTGAAATTCTTTTAATATTTCATACTCTTGTAAGCAGGCAGCTGGTGGACAAACCTGCAACCTCTATCCCTGCACACTACCTTCTCCACTCCAATTCTTAGCTGAATGTACAGCACTGAATGAAAACTTCCACAAATACTGAGCAAACAAATAAAACACAGTATCACAGCTCCTTATGTTTTCAGCTGAAGAAACAAAATCACATGGACTGCACTATGAAACAGCACGACGTGGTCCGAAGATGAGAGACAACGTGCATGAACTAAAACAAGACGTGTTCCAGTCGGATAAAGCAAAACATGTTCCACCATGAGCACAACTGAGCCTTGGAACAAGTTGCTCAGACAGGCTGCCCTTGGATTTCTCAAGTCCCACAGGATAAAACCAGGAACAACTTGGTCTCATCTTACAGCTGGTTCTGCTTTGGGCAGGGAGTTAGACTAGAGATCCTGAGACAGTCCTGAGCAGGGGGACCTTCTAGACTAGACCTCACAGGCCAGTCTATTCTGTTCTCTTGAAAAACACTTGAAAATCACTTGAATCTTACAGACTCGATCACGGAATTAAACAATGAACTTACCGCAGCAATCATAATTGCGTTATCCAAAAATCCAAACCCTACAAAAGGTAATGCATTGTGGAAGAACACTAAAAGAAACAAGTAAAAGAGAAAATAAATAACTATAAGAGAGTTCACTCGTGCACAGGAACAACTGAAATGTCTAATACTGGTTTTAAGAGAAACAAAGGCAACATACACAAAATTCATTTCCTACTAATTCTGCTGGTGACCTTTTTGTTGCTGGCAGGTGTGGTAAAACCCTTGGCTACAGAGAAATGTTACTAATGGCTTGTGAAGAACCAGCTAAACAATTTACTCTGCAAATAGTTGTACAATTTCACATGGAAGCCTACTAGTTCACAAGAGAAATATTTAAAGCTACACAAACTCTGGTATTATTTAGAGACCTTCCAATAATGTTGCAGTATCACTGAAGATCACCAAACTGTCTCACCAGACTCCCCGCATGCTTCTCTTGCTTGAAATAAAGGCCCTTTCTCTGCAAGTCTCTCACTACTTCTGTGCAAGAGCTCCATCTTCTTCATACATTCCTAAAAATTTGTATTTTAAAAGCATTGTCTGGAGCTAGACAACTCTTGCCAACACTCCTTCAGCCAAATTGGCAAATGCTAAGGTAGTTTTCATTAGTGTGTCATATACTGTTAATTATCTCACTAATTCAACCCAAACTTGTGTCTTGATTTTGTTTGTGCACTGTCCTCAGAACAAGTTAGATTTGTAGCTGCTCCTTAATACAGTGCTTAAGAAACCAAGTTCCACCTTTTGTTTCATGCATTTTCTTCTTTTTTACTTCTGAAACCCATTAAATCCTTTTTGAAAATATTTTCTATTGCAGAAGCTTGGAACATGCTGCTCTGGGTAATTTCTAAGAATGAGTACAGTGCTACTGTATCATTCCTTTTTGTCCTGCTTCATTTTCTCTCCCAGGTTTTAGCTTGTAAGCTTCTGATGGGTGTGGGATTGAATTTGCACAGCGTTGCCTCCAGCTGAGTTTCAAGGCGCTCACTTCGTAAGACTAAACACAGCTCGAGGACATGCTACTTGACAAAAACACAGCTGAAAGTTGAAAATTTTCATTTTCTTTAACATTCATAATGCAGCAGATATTTATTTTGGATTTGGTTGGAGTTTGGGGGTTTTTTCCACTTCAGATTGGACTATAATTCCTACATTTTATAAAGAGATGCAAACCTACGAAGAGGGAAGAAAGAAGAGTACATGACCCTCACAATCATGTGAAAAGAAACTGGTACCAGTACCTTTTGGGTTTCCTTCCTGCAGACAGTATGAATCCATGACCACACAAAAAACCAAAGCCACACTCAAGATCTTTCATGTTTAGGTACTAGAATGTGAATGGACAGTTGCAACTACTTTGTGAGAATACACCTATCTTCCAAACTGCACAGGTAAAAGACAGCACAAAATGTATGAAACTTTCAATTTTTTTTTAAGCTATCACAAGACAAACCCACCAAAATATAAATAACAAAAAAAGCACACAGATATACCCAGTATTTTCAAATGTGTGTACCAAACTCCGGAGCTAAAAAGGGAGCTCAAATTCTTAGTGAAAAGGACAGAATTTTGGAATTCATGGAGCAAACAGAACCCCAGGGACAAAGGGAGGAAAAAAACCCCCAAATGAGAATAAATGTAGATACTTAGAAAAAGAGAATGTTTGCCTAAATAAATTGCCCACTGGAGAGTATAAAATCACAAAAATACACTAATTTGGAAACTAAATCAGAATTTGAATCATCACGGTATTATAAATATTCCAATTTCTCTGCAATTTTATACCACTTCTCAGTCCTTTTAAAACACAAAACCTCCACAAGGTACTGAAGCATCAACACTGCTTGGCTTAGAAAAACAGTGCTTGCTGCTGGCTTTGAACAGCATGCTCTCATTTGGGCTTTCTGTCCTACTTTCACTAAGTGCTGCACATTCTCCAGCCGAGGTGTTACGAAACAAAGGCAGCAGGGTGAGTGTTGGTGCTTGCTTTGGTTTTCTCTTACTCCATACAACAGGGATGAGGACAGACAAGCACTTGTACAACAAAGATGACACCAATTCAAAGAGAGACTCCACAAATACTGAACCATATTCAACATTCTTCTTTTACCATGTCTCAGTTGTCCTGGAGATGGTGGTGCAACCTCCAACTTCTCTAGAGAAGCCAAAACGAAATGAGAAAGTTAGCTGCTTCATCACAAATTTGGTTTACTATAAAGTCTTTACCAAATTACTAGCAGGCAAAAAAGCAGTTATGTTATTTAACAGCTTTCAAATTGGAAAGAAAAATACTTCACACCTACATTTTTACTATTTTTACAAAAGAAAACATGGTATTAAAGCCAAAAAATCTTAGAATATTACAAGCTTAAACTGGCACAAGTGATTATGCAAAGTAACAGCACACTTCAGAAGCAGTCCAACAGCCATCTTCATTTGAAAATTACAAAAACACACTAAAATTAGAAAAATCAAATCTTCTAGAGACAATTGTATGTTATTAATTTTTAGAGGTCCTATAAACATGCAGCTGACAACCTTCTTTCCCCCATAGAGAGTATACAAAAAAAAAAACCCCTACCATTTATATTCTCACAAAAGGCATCTTTTCACAGCAATATAAGAATAAAAGGAAAATAGAGACCACTGATTTCAGTAACAGCAGATTAAGTTTGGTCATTTGGTGCATGTTGCAAGTATCCTGGCCTCAAATCACTAAGAGTTTGCAAGGACCAGGACATCACTCCTGAACCTGACAGAGTACTTTCTGTACACAAAATCAATGCAGTCATGACTAGAGATGCTGTGCAGAATGCAGCAGCAAGTTACTCATTTAACAGCAAGGGAAAGAAACCTACCTACTTTTTTAGGTTTCTCTTGTTTTGTGTATTTTTTCGTGTCAATATTGAGACTAAGACCTCCTTTTTAAAACAAAAGAAGTCATTCCCGCAATATTTTCCAATATTATGAACCCTGAGATTCTGACAAGTTGTTTCCATACTTCTGCTGAAGTAACTTCTACAGAAGAAGGTTAAAAATGGTAAAATGCAGAACCTACAACACTCAAGTATTCAAATTTTACTTGGGGAAGCCAAGTACATGGAAAGACAATGCTGCAAACACAGACTGTGATTCATTTGAGCACATATCTGAGCAGTAGAGACTAGAGTGAGTATTCTTGCATCCAAGTCACTCTTATATTCAATACTATTGTAAAGAAGAAACTAAAATACTCACTTAAAGTAGCTTTGAGGAAAAGAGTGAGATCATAATACCAGTATTCAGCCAACCAGGACACTGACTTCCAAAAAAGTTTCATTAATTGAAGGTCTTTAACAACTTTCAAGCTATAGCAGTTACTGAAGAGGTGCTTCTTCCCTCTGCCCGATGTAAACACTACCTAAGGTCTAGAAACAGCAGTTGTACTTACCATGCAAATGGGACAAGTATAGCCCAAATACTACAGAAATAAAGATTATTTTGCTTTCCTCTAGAAAATGCCAAGAAATTCACAGATTCAAAGCTCAGAGGAACATGGAAGAGGAACATGATAAACAGAGGGGAGCCCTGTGAGAGTCAATCTTCTGAAGCCTCGAGTATTGACAACAAGAAAACGTCAGACCAAAATTTTCAGCTTGTGTTCAAGAAGGATGAGATTGGGGATGGGACCCATTTTCATATGGTCTCCTTCTGTCCTCACAGGTTAAGCAAATCTTTTATAGAAGCATGGACAAAGAAAGATCTATATACACCAGTACTGCTCTTTGGGCAGCTTTTCTCAGAGACCGTAAATTCTTACAACACTGGGGAAAATCAGAACCACCTTGAAACAAAGAGAGTAGCTGAGGCCACGGTTTCCTAAAGCTACAGATGCCCTGAGGGTGGCCAAGCAACCTAAGTCAACACCCTCACATTCCTGACGAAGCTTCCCTAAACTCATCTGCTCCATCCTGCTGAATGCCAGGGAGAGAATAAAAACCCAAAACCGAACACAAGCACAGGAGGTCACAGAGTGCTGCCCTCCATGGCTTTCTGCTCTGATGGGAAGCCATCACACCAACCACTGTGGTTCCTAGGCTTCCTGTGGCACTGCCACTGAAACCATCCCTGCTACAGTGCCATCTAGTCTCTAGATCTAGGTCTCCATATGCAAGCATTTTGTGCTAAGAAACTGTAACAACAAATTTCCAGGAAACACTCTACCTCTGAGGAAGACATCTTTTCATAGCTTTCCCTGGTTATGACAGCCAGTTAGGTTATATAGTTTCCATCTATTCTGGGTACCAATACAGAATACAAAAAACTATTCAGCTTGTCACAAAATAACTACAGTGCTCTAGAACATCAGTTCTCTGGATTTAACTACAAATGAGTTTGCTAGCACCCATCAGCCTACACAATTACATTCTATTCAGTCTAGCTAGACAACTATTAAAAAAAGCTAAAAAAACCCAGTGCATAACTGACTTTAGAAACTTAGTACCAAAAGGAAGAATTAAAAGTGTTTGGTAGAAGGAAAAAGAAATAAAAATGTCTTGCGTCTAGGAATAATGGCAGTTCCGAGTCTAACTAAATAACTAAAAAGAACATAAACTTGTCCTTCAGAACATACATCAAGGACTTCCTTGGGATGTTTCTAAAAGAAGGGAGGCTGGGGGACACAACTTTGAGGTTAGAGGAAAGGCAAGTTAGTACAAGATAGAGGGAAATACCAGGGGATCAAATATAAGCAAAAATAACTTAATCATTGACATAATCTGTTTCAGTAGTGTGGGATTCCTCCTAAATAGGCATTTTATGAAGCAGTACTTCAACACTATCAGGACAAAAGTTGCAAGAGAGGCCACTAGGGACAGCATGGTGGCACCATGCTCTGGAGACCAGACTGCTCCTGATCAGCCACAGGGAGCTCATGTCAGTAATGGGTCTTTGTGCTGCACATGCAAGAACTTTATTTTATTAAAGGGAGTCTTGTCAACTCATCTGGAAGTGTGCCTAGCTTACAGCTTCCCTCATCATTAAGATAAAAATTAATCTGTGAAAAAAAATCAGTGGTTACACATATTAATGAGACAGGGATTGGACAAGTCTGCCAGATGAAGTTCAGATAACTGGGACTGGTGAACCCTGCACACACGCCGGACAGGGGAGCTCCCTCTCTGTCTGAGCCAGGACAGAGCCTGAGAGAGCATCTCATCCCACCCCAGCACAAGCAGGGCCAAGTCAGACATGGGGACTCAGCACTTTGTCACAGTGTACCTGCAGGACCAGGCTCATGGGAAAAGCTGTCCCCTATGGAGCACCAAAACAAGGCTTTAAAGCACAAAGGAGACTTCCCTGAAAACTGATGCTCTGCCTCTGCCAGGTGTAGAGCACTGCCTGCTGCAGGGAAAGGGCTGGTGCAGCTCAGCTCTACTTGCAGAGGCCAAAGATTAGTTTAATGCTGGGCCATGGAGAAGGAAAAAAAATTAAAGCAGAAAAAAAACCCCAACCACTGTGGCTGGAAAGCCAAAAACCTTTTTACAGAATCACTTCCAACACCACCTCTTTAAAGCATAACATACTTTAAAACTCCACAAGATATGCACGGACTGAGAGCCAAAAAAATTCTCTAAACCAATTTTTTAAAACTCTAGATAGAAAAATATATTTCAGAATAGGGTATTTATTCATAGGAAGTTGTTCTGACTATTTGAATTTTCAAGACTCAGCAAAAAACAAGAATAAAAATATTCAGAGAGTACAGCAAAGGAAACATGCCCTTTGCTTGTTTTACCAGAGGGAAAACAAGAATCCAAATTGCAAAACCCTCTTTGAAGAGCTCAATTCAGTCAGAATCAAACAATTCAGAGTTTAAATGTCTGGGGGAAAAAGAAAACAACTCTAAAGTACTCCAGAATTGCATTTCACGATGGCCATTCACCAGCTCATCCTGCGCCACAGTGCTCAGTAACACACAGAATTCATCTTACTGCAGAAGGAACAAAATGAAATGGTGGAGTGAGGAATATTGCTATTTTCTGACATTCATTACCATAAGTGAGGTTATAAACCAAGGTTCAAGTGCAATACATGTCATGAGCCCTGAATTAGTAAAGTCTGGGAAGCAGAAAAACATTTACTGCTTCTTAAATATGTTCTTGAAATTTTTTAAATTTATAGTAATCATCTTTTTTTCTAACTATTTTAAGAAATAGTTAGAACCTGGGGGGAGCACAGGGGGTAAAGGAGTGAAATATAAAACCATCATCATAAATAATATCATCCACAACTTGGCCCAAACCCAGCAAGTTAAAGTCACTCTGCCAATTGCAGCCAAGTACTTGCAATTTAGTTTTAGAATTATTATTCTTAGCTGACAAACTCACCACAACTAACAGGTAATGGGAGTGCATTTATTTAAAAAAAACCCCAACCAAAACCTAGTATGTTGTCATCACAGGTTTCTGAATTACCAATTTTTTAAGAACTGGCATACAAGAGAACTTGCAAGCCTAAAGGCATGTATTATGTTTTATTCGAATTGCAGCTAACATCACCATAAATTTTATAGCTGAATCTGTTACTGTCACCCAGGGGCAGGAAACACTAACACTGAATGCCGGTACTACTGCCAGAGCTACCCTAGGAAAATACTTGCTACTGCTGAGTGTTGTTAAATCTGAGACAAAAATATGACCAGTGTTTCATAGATTTTTAAATGGTGACTGAATTGTTTAATTATTAAACAACAAATATCAAGAAAGAAGAGGAGTATAAAAAATATTAATAATCTAGATCTATTATAACATCATTTTAGGCTCTGAAGGCATCTAATCTGGAAGTTACAGAGGGTGTTTTGTCTTGAATTCATCAATCTGTTTCCTCCAAAAAGCCTGTCCAGATCATTTCAGCAAATCATTCAGATATCTATCACTGAAACAGCAAAAGCATCACTAGCACAGAACAAGAAATCAGAGCAATTGTTGTGTCTACTAAAAAGAGGTACTCCTTTGCACGTGAGTTCACAAGAGGATCTTTACCCCCAAAATTCTGGATTGGAGCCTAAAAATGAGATGTGTTATTGCTTTGTTCAGAGGTGAATCCTCAAAAGCAAATTCTGACTCTGATGTATGAGTTCATTCATGGAATAAACTCGTAAGATGCTTCCTCATTGTCCTTTGTTCCTCCTCTGCTCTTCTTCAATGTTTTCACCAAAACTGCAATCTAGCAAAATTAAAAAACCTTGTCCCATTGATCTTCAGTTGGGTTCCCTTAATATTCCAGATGGGTAAACAACAATCCATGAGTTGACAGTAAAGAAAAATTCTCCATTATTTGTTATAACTCACAAATGGTTTCCTGTTACTACAGCAATTAAGGCATGAAAGGATGCTGACTCCTGCAATGCTAAATATAAACCTGGCTGTCGGCCCCTTCAGTCACACGCCCAGCAGAGGGAAAGCTGGGTGAAGCTCTGGTACAAATAGACAGAGGAAAATATAGAAAAATAGATAGAAAAACTCTCTACTGCTCTGGAAAAGGTAACTATGTCCAAAGAGATATTCTGCATAAATACAAATAGAACAGTACTTTTTTTAATATTCTCTGTAACACTGTAGAGAATTACACAGTGATCATGTTGCATCACCCTCCCTGAAAAACCTTGAAGTAGCAGGAGATTATCACCTCTATTTGAAACTTTTGCTACAACTACTGGACAAAGATCTGAACAAGCTTTGCAGGAATGCAGTGTGCTCCCTGGCCAATCAATTCCCTTCAGAACAAACCCCAGTAGTGACTTCAGGCTTAGGTTATTCCTGTGATCACCTGTAGTGAGTACAAAATACACTTATCCTATTATCCCTTCCAAAAATGTGACACAGCATTCATACCTTTTTAAGGATGTTTGACAAAACAGAGAGACCTAAGGTGGAAACACTGACTGGAAATCGAGGAGAAAGCATAAAATGCAAACAGGTATCCAGAGGCTCAAATCACTGTCCTCATCATTAAGAGGGTTTTATCCCTGATCTCTATCAGTGCCTTATAAATGTAAAGGTCAGCATTTCCGCTCGAGCAAGTTCATGCCAAAATAGTAGTGGTTTGTTTAAAAAGGTCTCAAACCACAGCTGGAAAAAAAAAATTATAAGTAAGATGCTTGCCTTGGGATTCAAGGGGGTTAATCACATAAAATGATGACAACACAGAAAGGACCTGCAGCTCGTAATAGAGATGCAGCATAAGGATAGAAATACAGAATTCGAGCTGTCTCCTTCAGAAAGAAATGGAAAATGTCAGAAAAACAGCTGAAGTGTTTGTATAAAAGCACCAGCAACATAGTAACACTGACAGGAGAGCAAACAAGAACAATAATGAGGTATTCTAATCTGTGTTCCACAAGTAAATGGTTGTATTATTATTTAATGAAAAAAAAAAAATAAGAAGGTACTTGAGAGTTGCCAGGAAATAAACTTGCTATAGCAATTCCCTGACTGGAAAGAACTAATCTTCAGAGTTAAAATTCTCTGCCTTATAAAACCAAATACTAGTCCCCCAAGAGGAGGTTGGCTCTGCCTTCCCTCCTCATCCTCTCCATTTCAACGCCTGAGGACTGCAGGGAGTTCCCAGGAGCGACAGGAGGGACACCTCCCAGTGGCATAACAAACTCTTCCATCTTTGGATGAATGAATCTTCCCCTGGGATTATTTGCAATGTCTCCACTAGATTTGGAAAAAGACCAGATGAGTCCTTCTGACTAACAGGAGTGGAATTAATTTCATCCAAATATATTCATTTAACTGTTCCGGCATTTCTCTGTCAGTACTGATCTTCTTGGGCCCCTCTCATTCGAGGCAGGGATCTATCCAACATTTCATGGGTTTGCAGTTGAATGGAGTAGCAGCACAGCAACAGTGCTGAACTGGAAACAAGACCGTGGTATCTGTGTATTATCAGGGCATGACATGTTCCTGTAAAAGGACAAGCAAAGCAATTCTGTGGGACACCACAGAAGATTTGTTAACAAAAATTATCAGCATTCTGTGCACAATCAGAGATCTGATCTATTGGAGGACTTTCATCACCTTTAAATAGAGTTGTGTTAGGCATCACTGATGTTTAAACATGAGAGCTCATGAAATATCTAGGGAGTTATATATACACAATTATAATATCATTTATTCATTTATGTTCCCCCAGGCCCTGTTTTAACAAGAAATCTGAGAAGCTGGTGAGAGACAAGCTTGGTTTATTCCTGACCCTCCTCTCACTTACGCCCTTTCCCCTCCTGCACAAAACTATACTTGTTTCCCCAGGAAAGAAAGCGAGTGGGAAAATAGTTTTAAGAACAGGGAGCAGCACTGGCTTTCAGGCCCAGGTCTGGTACCTGCAGCCAGCAGCAGAACCCCTTAGAGGAGACAGCTCACTGACAACAGCCTGTGCAGAACCCAGGGGAACCAGGACACTCCTTCCTCCACTGCCCTGGCACAAAACTGAGAGTATTAACAACACAGGGGGCTTGTGCCTCGGGCAACAGCAACAGCCATGCTTCCCACAGCCCCTGGTACCAGCAGCACCTGCACTCAGACAGCAACAACCCTTCCCACAGCCGCCACCACCCACAGGCAGCTGCAGCAGTGCACGAGCACCAGACGGGGGCTGGCACATTAAATGTGTTTGGTGGGATTATCCTTTTCCTTTAAGAGAACTCGACTACAATCTTTACAGAGACCTGAAGAAAAACTGCTATTAAAATACACACCACTAAGTACCAGCCTTCTTGTAAGCAGAAAGTTCCATTCCCTGCCTGAGGACAACCTTGGAAGCAAGTACAACCACAAAAATAAGCTTCTGTCTGAAATAATTTTAAATGCATGTAGAGTTTATTGCTTTTCATCTGTCTCAGACTTTAATATAGCTACCCAAAATAAGACAGACAGAGAGGCCAGATAAACTGAATGATCGTCAAACATTTTGTTACAGACTCATACTAAGTGTAATGACATTCCTTCTAATTTTTCATTGCATTGGGGCATTAAAGACAAAAGTATCAGCTGCCTTGAAGTTCTTAAGACTCTATTCAATCCTGTCAGCAAAAGGAACACCATAAGAAACCACTGACAATTTAAGTTCCAGCCATAAATTACACGCAAGTAATTTGTGCCTCTCTCTATAAATGCCTAATGAATACAGAATGCAGTAAGCAATGAAGCTATTCTTAACTCTTCACCTGCTGCTAGAGGTAATGCAGTAGATTCATGACTTTGATACTCCCTTCCCTTCCCTATGTAACTTAGCAAAGCCTCATTTGTGAAATTAGTCCTACTTCCCCATCTGACTCCCTGCATAATCAAATTCAAGCTGCAATGACAGTTTTCTCTGGCAAACAGCTGAAGGAATGATTATAATATAAAAACAGATAAAATCACTTCACATGCAACTTTACCTTAAAATATTTTCTTTTGGCTTTTATGTTACAAGAATACGGAATATCTACAGGGCTGTTATGCAGTTGCATTATGTAATAATTTATTCTGCACATGAATTTTAAGTTCTAATAAAAAATTCACTCTGTTCAAAATTATCTGAAATATTAAGATTGCTGGTTTTGTAAATAAAGTCATATAAATAAGGAGAAACAGAAGACAAAGGCT
The DNA here is from genome assembly GCF_020740725.1 of Corvus hawaiiensis. NCBI lineage: Eukaryota > Metazoa > Chordata > Aves > Passeriformes > Corvidae > Corvus > Corvus hawaiiensis. Next base: position 33,775,335 of record NC_063238.1, read on the forward strand.
ACTGTGCTCTTCTCTTCCTAAAAGTGAACAGTTCTGACTAAGCTCATTTTTAGTTCTTTCAACCAATTGCCTTTATTCTGCAAAACAAAAAAAAACCAAGAACATCCTTCTCCTGGTCGGTGTTTCTCCAGCCTCTGGCAAGCATGAGGCCTCTCTCAGGAGGATTCAGTGCATCCCTGCAGCTTCTAGCTGCAGAGCCACTGCAAGCTTCGGTTCCTGTCACATCCCTGCAAGTGCCAGCTGTGCACACACTCCCTCTAAAGCTGCTTCAGGACCTCTACTCTATGAAGAGCTGCACATCTGGTCCATCTATTTAATCCCAACGCTTCTTAACTTTCCCAGAAACTATCCAATGCCAGGTTATGAAACACACAGTTCTGCTACTTAAGAAAGTTTTGTTTTTCAACTTTATGCACTTTCCCTTTTCCACCATTATTTTTAACTTGTTCTTCTGTCATTGCTTTACTGTAAGCAGGCAGCAGACTCCTGTGAATGCTGAAATTACACCCTTCACCTCCAGTTCTCCTAATCATCTTGAAAATTAGTGAAATACAAACACAAATCCTCAGTTCAAAGTTTTCTGCATGCATAAGCCTGTTTTGTTTTCCACAGGGGAGGAAATATGGAATCTAATGTATTTAACACTTCTCCCCCTGGCAATGGAAAGTATGCTGTGGCACTGCCTGCATCGGTGACATACCCGCAACGCCACTGTTTACTGGAGATCTTAATGAAATATGCACCCCTATAGTTTTTCACGCTGTGCAATGGAGACTGATCACAGTCTGCCTCCAGTATCCTTCCCTCCCTCTGCTTCTCCAAAATCTGTGCAATGTTTACACAGCCCCTTTTCCAGCAGCAAGGAAGGGGATGGATTCAGGCTGAGGCTGCCTTTTGCAGTGCTGAAGCAAAGTACTGTGTGATGTGGGGGGGCAGCCACTCACACCACAATAAATAATCCTGAATAGAGAGCCAGAGGAAGGGAGAGGAGAGACAGCTCCCTTCCTAGCTACAAGACAATGTTGAGGTAAAAACTAAAATTGCAAGTAGTTGACAAAACTGCAAAGGTAACCTGGGAGATCAAGCCAGTATTGCTCACTAGTGCAAGTCACTGTGTGCTGTTAGCAACACAGAGATCCCAGAACAGACTCCTGCCTGAGGCACAAAAATGCTCCTGGCACTTCCCATCAGAAAACAGAAAGACAGAACCTTAGGTGAAACAGAAAACTGCACCTTGAAGTGATCTAAAGTCATGTTGTTACTGCAAGGGGTGATTTGATACTTTTCCTCTTGCCCCTAAATTCCCTCCTGATCATGTATTTGGGACTTGTCCTTTACTCTGGCACTTGTTCTTAGTCAGGTACACAGCCAGGCCCAGAGAAGAACAGCAGTGCTAGCATGGGAAGCAGAATTGAGACTTTCATACCCAGAGGTTTTGGGAGCAGGGAAAGAACAGAACACTCTTTACAACAACACAGGTGAAGCCAGCAGTAAATCCACACCCATATGGCCAAGTCACATCTACTACACATCACCTCATCCACAGCTCATGCGGGCCTGCCCTTACCCACTGTGGGAAACCCAGGAAAATGGTTTTCCTCTATGGCTGGGAAAAAGAAATTAAAGTGAGCTCTTTTTTTTAAGCTGAGCTTTTAACACAGGGTCAGATACAAACCACAGTAAAACTCAGCAATATTAGTGTGCAACTGCAAAAACTGATATAAGCATGGAAACCAGGTAGATACAATAGGTTCCTAGCATCCAACCCTGAGATGTAATCCAACAGTGAAAACTTTACAAATCCAAAGACTTTTTTTTTTGTTTTGATAAACCAGATCCAATAAATGAGTAAAAAACTTATACGAGGTCACATATAATTTCCCATGGGAGCAGTCTTTTTCAACCTGGGCCATTTGTCATTTATCAGAACTCAACTGCACCTTTGGTACATTTCTTCTGTTGAGAGAGAGGGACACTGAATCAGAATTTGTCTGTCGGATATTTGCAAGAGGAAAAGGTCACCAGGATGATTATTTGTAATAGCACTGTCACTTTTGCAGCTACCTATTTACTTTATTTACTTTACTCCATAAAATAATATAAGTAGATAATAAAACTGGGGAAGGAGCAGTGGATTTCAAGCTGTTGTCCCATCCCTTCTTTGTGGCAAAAAACTTTATTAGGCAAGAAGGCTGTGAATCTAGCTAGAAATTCATACATCTCACAATCTTGAGCAAAACAGTTAATTTTACATTTGTAACATCACAGCTTTACTTGCACTTTGTGAAAATCAGCCTGTTGCCAGAACTGAAGCAAAGAAACAACTGGATCAAAAAGGTTATCTGTAATCTGAAAACACAAGATGATGGTATTTGAAAGAGCAGCTGGCTAAAGAAATTGGTTTGTTCCATGCACATTTTTCTCTAGTCTTCCACAAAATTAAACAAAGCCAATAAAACACAATTTCTACCAATTCAGGTTGTTATGAAAGATGGGATAATATCCTCATGGAGACCAATGATTCACACTCTTAGAGTAAGATAAGTTACAGCAAACCTGACAGCACTAAGGGATAGATCACTGCACAAAGTCAAATGCCATCAAGTGCAAATAATTAAAAGCCATGGAAGAAAAGTTACTCTAACAGTAGAATAACCAGAAACTGATAATGCCTAAAAGAAAAATGTAGCAGGTGAAAGTGCAGCAGTTACTTGTTGGTTCCCAGTACGCATTTGGACCTGAGCTTTGTGGCAATACAACTTTACATACAACAACACAACTCAAAGCACAGACCTCTGTCCATGGCACAGATAAGAATCACATATCAGGGACTGCCCCCTCCTAAACCTGCCTCAAGGCTTCCCAGAAAGTTTTGAAAGAAGTGCTGGTGCCCAGACAACACATCCCAGACTATCTCCAAGAAGTGAGCTTTGGGAACCTAAGGCTGGGCCACTGTGGACCCTGTATCTGTCTCCTCTCAGTTGAAATTGGTCTCACTGTAGAAGCCTTTTTGTCTCAAACTTTTCAATTTTTCCTGAAATTAGAAAGATTTTTCAAAGCTGTGTTCTTTCCCCACATCATGCAGGAGCCTTTCACTAGGATCACTGTCAAACAGTAAGGCATGTTTTAATTCTGGAAATGCCTAAAAGCCATGAAGTATTTAAGAGCACTGAGGAAAGGTTTTAACCCTAGATACAGTAGGAGATAATAAAACAAACCACCTGCTTCTTATGAATGCTTTAAGCCAATAGGAGAGTTGATACAGAATATGATCCATCTCAAAATACAGAGTCTTAAATATGTTCCTATTTCCCCTTTTTATTATCTAGAGAAAATAATGTGATTTTAAAAAAAAGTATAGCAAGTATCACTAAGTATTATGGCTGCTAGGGAGGGTATTTTATTAACAATTAACATATAAATATCTAAGAATCCTAAGTAAATGAACACTGGAATAAAAAACCTATGGTTTCCTATTCCATAGTTTTGAACGAAACATGCACTCAGCTGGGTTGAAAAAAGGATTTTGTGGGCTTTGTCTTAAAATGCTCCCCAAGTTTCAGAGGAAGCATGTGTTTCAGGCATGGGTTAGTCACATCCCAGAAATTCCAAGGGGCTCATTCACTGTTAAAGGAACTTCTCACACACAGCAACAAAACAGAAACAAAAAGGCATGCTTTCAGATATTTGAAATATCACCATGCTATTTAAGGATAAAGTAGAAGGGGGGCACAAGGCAGCTCACATATTCATGTCCAGCTTTCCCCAAAATGAGTCGTTTTTGTAGAAAAATCTAAACAACAGCACAGGGAGCCAAGACAGCTTCTTTAAGTACTCTGCTCGCATGATATCTTATTTTTCCACTTACTTGTTGTTTTTACAAAGGATTTTTTTCTGGAGACACCAGATACCTCTGTAGTTTCATATTTGGATTGATTAAATAATAAATAAGGCTGATTAAAGCTAAGAGTTTTCAGTTGAATGAGTCAGCTTTAAATAATTTCTTTCTTAGAGAAACTGGAAGACTTCCTTTTCTTTTCATTGAGGTTACACACTGGAACTTCTGTGTTCACAGAATGAACATGATCTATTTCATTCATGCCTGTTGCAGGGAGATCTGAGTGTTTTGAATCTATCACTCTCAAAGGTTTCAGTTGCACTCTAAGTAAAAGCTACATTTCAAGTGATCTTCCCTGAAAAGCCCTAAATCAAAAGCAGTCTTTGTACTGGACAAGAGTTACTGGGAGACAAATTTTCCTTTTAGCTCTAAAATGTGCTATTTTACAAAAGAAGCAGCTGAAGAACACTGGCTTAAGATTCAGGTATTTTTTCTGATTTGTGATTTAAAAGACATTTGTGCATGACACCTATTTTGTACTCATCACATGTTTAAACACATGCAAAAGACAAAACAAATTTTAATTGGAGAAATCTTATTTTACCTTTTGCAGGAAAAAGCAAAGGCAGCTAACTAAATAATATTTTTCAACAATAGTATTATTTCTGCATTATATTTGGACCATGTGATTTTACGCACATCGCTTTCCGAGAAAAAAGCATAAGGTAGCTGACACTGAGCTATTTCATAAAAATGTTGTTCCATAGTCTGAAATCTCTGGTCAAGTATTAACTAGAAATTATGGTATAGTGCAGCAGTTTCCACAAGACCTATGCTTGAATACCTTGGTCAAATTAAGAGTAAGTACCTGAAGATGCAGATCACTGAAATTCTTGAGACTGAAGGCTTTATATGAATATGAACAAAAACTGTGTACTTTTATTTCCTGCAGCAATACATGCCAAATGCATCAAAACAAGCATGCGGGAAGTCTGTCAAACCAGCAGCCTGCTGGCCTTATGCAATGCACATCTCAGCAAACACACTCTTCTGTTCGGGTTTTTTTTACTGTACCAAAAGCACTGGTCGTCTCTGGTGACTCTACCTCCTCTGCTGGCTTCTCAAGTGGTACCAGTGGTTTAGGATACCGGCATGCTACAATGAGTTTTCAAAAGCAAAACAGCAATCAGTCATTATTTAAAATCTTTTAATCAATACTGGAGCATCCACCAGCAAGAAAAAGATCCTTTATAAATATTAAGACTGGATTTCTGTGGGTTTTACACCAATTCCACTTGATTGTTTCCAGGGTTTTCTCTGCAAAAATGTAAGACAAAGTTTCTGCATTTAAGCAGACTAGAACCTGCTTTAAGTTACATGAGAAGGTGAAATTTCAGAATATGGAAGCAAATCAAACCACCATAGCAAAAACAATATGAACTTCAGAAAACATTACCTTGCTGCAAGAGGTTCAAAGGCAGACAGATACAGCTGACATTTTCAGAGAGCAGTTTCAGAATTGTTTTACCATGAGTGACCATGCACGAATTTTCTTGTTTATGACATTAAACCTCATCCCCTAAATTACCTAGTAGTTTGGGTTCGAAGCAATTTAATGATCATCTAGCTCCAACACCATGGAACACCTTCCACTAGATCTGGTTGCTTAAAGCCCCATCCAACCTGGACTTGTAGGAAAGGGGCACTCACAGCTCCTCTAGACAACTTATGCCATTGTCTCACCAGTCTCATAGTAAAGAATTTCTTTCCAATAGCTAATCTAAACCTACCCTCCTCCACTTTAAAGCCATTCCCTCTTGACCTATGACACTATGTCTTCATGAAAAGTCCTCTCCAGCGCACTTGTAAACCCTGCTAACATGCTGGAATGTACTGTAAGGCATCCCCAGAGCCTTCTCTTCTCCAGGCTGAATAGCCCAAACTTATTCAGCCTGGAGGAGACTGAGGGGAGACCTCACTGCAGTCTGCAGCTTCCTCACAAAGAGAAGCAGAGGAGCAGACACTGATCTTTTGTCTGTTACAGGGCCCAAGGGAAAGGCCTGAAGTTTTGTCAGGGAAGGTTGAGGTTCGATATTAGGAAAAGGTTCTACACCCAGAGGGTGGTTGGGCCCTCAAACAGGCTCCCCAGGGAAGTGGTCACAGCACCAAGCCTCACAGAGTTCAAGAAGTGTCTGGAAAACGCTCTCAGGCACATGGTGAGGTTCTTGGGGATGTCCAGTGCAAGCGCAGGACTTGGTTTCGATGAATCTTGTGGGTCCCTTTAAATTCAGGATATTCTATGATTCTGATTCATGGGGTTCAGATGTTAATGAAAAGGATCAGCAGAGCCTAAGTAGGACTTTTCCTTCTGCACTCTGTCTTCATGAGAGGGCTCCAAGACTCAGGGCAGGAGGTAGAGAGTATATTAAAAAAAAAGAAGTTTCAAAAGCAAGAAGTAGCACATCTTTGCATCTCAAACACAATATTCCTTTCACCACCTAGTATTTTTGAGTCAGCAGTGAGATTAGCAACAGTCCTGAGGTAGGCTGCAATAGTCTAAGAACACAAAGGGACTCACACAGGCTGGCAAGAGTTTGTTATTTTACCAGCTTGACAGGGCACTTCAAACTTGTGAATTAGACACTTGCCAGCAGTCTGCCAGAAAACCTTTTCTTAGAATAGCAATCAAACACTAGAGTTAAAAAAATTTATTGACCTAGGTCACAGCAAAGAAAACAGAAGTAGATGACATTGCTCCACCACACACAGCGTGACATTCACCTGTATATGCTGGGTCTGTAAAGGAGAGAGGAAGAGAGAACTGTCCCCACCAGGTGCCATGGTACCTGTCAAAGCACAACAGCATAAATAGTTCCTCTTCTCCCAGCTCAGTGGGATGAGGGCAGTCCTCACCACAAACCACACTTGCACCACGAAATCATCAATCTTCAAACAAGACAAGACTTCCGGAAGGATGGAATAACGCTTTGTTGTGTTAACACTGGACACCTTATTCATCATTCCAAGGTTCAAAAGGGAAAAAAAATACTTTAATGCAGAAGGAAAACTAAATCCAGATGAAAAGGATTTGCAGCTGTTTTCAGAAAGAACAGCTCAGTGATGTTTGGACTAAATTTTAAAATGGTAAGATACAGATTATAGTCTAACCCAGGACAGTTTTCAAAATATTTTCTGAGAACTATTCTATCAAGATTCAGTCTCACAGTCTTCCCCAGCTTCTACTATGCAAAACGCATCTATGAATTTAAACTCAGGCTTTTAGCTCTCAGCCATCACATGCTCACAGATAGAGCTCTGTCTACTGAAGCACTAAAACAAACAACAGAATTTCAGTCAGTGTTTATTCATAAGCTACACTGCTTAACCAACTGCTAGCACCCAGCATCTGGAAGCTCCATAGACCTCCAGGTAAGACAGGTGACAAGGTGATGGCAGGAACATATTCACAAACCTCTCCCCACCTACAGTTTTCGTGACTACAGCACAAGCAGATGTTTTAAGTTTCAAAAATGCTTCAGAGACTCACCTAACTTACAGGTAACAGCTACAACTCACCTACCTGAGGACCGTCCTTCAGCGTAGCAGCCGCAGGAAAGGATGGGCTTCCCCACAGCCTCTGCCATTAGCGGAGGCCACAGATAGTGTGTCCTGTCATATTTCGTGCTAGGGCAATTAGTTGGTGGAACTGCATCCTTCTGGTGGTAGGCCTGGGAATGGGCTGAGGAACTTGCCCCATTTGGTTCTTGATGTGCCCAGGTCTCCCCATATTGCTGACAGCCTCCCCTAGCTGATATGGGGTCTGTTAGGGCACAGAAGAGGTAGTGAAGGAAGAAGGTCAAAACTTAACCCAATAAGGACTGTGTTAAGAAGGGTATGGACTAACACCTCCCTTTCCATAAAGAATTATGAAAAGATCACTGGCACAAAACAAGCTTAAGCACAGTTGGCAAAATGCACAGGCATGTCATGATTTTTCAGACTGATTTTTTCAGACTCAAACAGAACACAATTACTCAGGCAGTAAAGAAGAGAATTTGAAGGCTGCATTTGGATCACTTTCATTGGAAATCAACACAAAAGTACAAACAACAACCTCAGCTAAAGAATCAGCTGCTGGAAGCTACAGCATGCTGCCAATGAATGAGAAGATTGATAAGAAACCCAACATCCCTAAAACAGTTTTGTCTTGACTAAACTCATGAGTTGTAAAAATCAAAAGTGACACTAGTCGGTCGGAGAAAGTACTTTAAAAGCAAGTATCTCTCCCCTCATTTGCTACTCACTCACAAACCTATTGAGGTCATTGCTACACCATTTCAACAGCAGGAAAGAGCAATCATACAAAGTATTTTCTAAACATAATAAAGCATTTTAAGTACAGAATACAAACATGTAGCTCAGAAAAGTCTCCAATTTTCTTTCCAGTGCAGCCCTTCTATCCACCTTGTCTTCTCCTTGCACTCCACAGTGTTGAGAGTGATAATACCTACCTGACACCCCTTTGCCCTTCTTCACGCAAAATTTGAATTCTTTCAATATCAATCCTCTGCAGAAAACAGCTATGGGTAATTGTGGATACAAATATGCAGCTAGCAAGAATTTCTCTTGCTTCTTTCCAGTCCCGTGAGATACGTTTCTCTCTCACAAAGATATTTGCAGAGTTCTATAAACTATGAACATCTGCAACCCTGCAGAGCTTTGTTTATGGTACAGTAGAAAAGTATTTTGACAATGGATGTTTTAGGATTTTAGCCAATCACCCCAAGGGGTGGCTGATCCTTTGACCAATTAGACTATGAAGAAAAAAAGTCTATTAAAGAGTTGTAAAATAATTAAATAAATCAATCTTGCTGCACAATTCCTGCCTGCTGGATCTCTCTTCTCCTCCTTATTACTGCGGGATACCGTGATAGGTTTTTTCTCCAATTTCTATTTAACAGACTTACTAGAGGCCTTTTTCAGTTATGATTTTTCTTTTTTTGTAACACATGAAGAAACAGAATTTCTTATAGGTAAAAGCTGACCGTTGTTACCATGCTGCAGTCTGGTAAAAATATCACATGAATAGAACTAGCTAAAGGAAAAGGTTATCTACAAAAAAAGTCTTATCAAGCTACTAGGTCGGCAGATCAAGAATCTGACTCCAAGGATGAGGTCTGATGGCATTACAACACTTTATGCAGCCCTTACCTGTGAGACTACTAAGCCCACAAGTGAGATTTTGCTGAAATAATCTCTCCAGCAAGATTAATGAATTCAGGCACAAGTGAACTGCAATTTCCAGCAGTGGAATAAATTTAAAACCAACTAATAATGTCCCATGCAGTAAAGTGTCTAAATTCAAACTAATGCTTTTGTTACTTTGCTTCTAAATCCCGAATCATCAGAAAGTCACACTATTTTACACAATAGACTTTCATATTATAACTAGCAGCATCTGAGCAACAAGATATTAAATACAACCATCTGTTGATTTATATCTGTGTAAACGCTGAGACACTATACTGAAATTTTAAAGTCTCATTTTGATATCCACCACATGATTCTCCAGGCACACAGCTCCATTATGTTTAACCTGCCCAATAAGTGATGGGATAGAAACTCACACAAAAACCTCGTGGCAAGAACCCTTCAGAAGCTGAGAAGGATTTATGTGGGAAGAGTATTAGTTGTTAGTATTCAAAAGTTAGTGTCAACTTCCAGTTCAAAGCATACTACCTTCTATGTTGTAAAACAAATACAACTGATTCACTGTCTGCAAAACAGAAGCACTGCTGCTCCTGAAACGAGGCATATAAGTGCACTACTCTCACTCTGACTAGAAACACGAGAGTTTATATGCAAGTATGCTACAAACAAAACCAAAGAGACACCTGAAAGGGTTCTGTCTCTTCACAAAAGCAGCACTTCTACAGCTGACCCTCAAACTTGTTCTCTGCCCACCCAAAATTTTTCCAGACATCTACAGAGGAGCCACAAGGCACAGAAATGCCCTTTCCAAGGGCACGCTACTATCAAAGTCACAAAGAGGCCTAGATCAAATGCACACTGATCTCTTAAGCACCCGCTATCATCTTCGCTGCAATAGGGATTGTAAATTACTGCTGAGGATCAGAACTAGAAGTAAGGAGTTTGTAATTAAGAGGATTTGGTTTTGTCAGGTTTTGATTTGTTTAACGAACAGTGTCAAGTTGGCAAGAACAGTTGGATCAGACGAGAAAAATCACTGTGAATTACTTTAATTAGCGTTGCACAGCCCTGTATTCAGAGACACATCTATAAACCTCCCCAACACATACACCTTCCCGAATGAGAACCAACCGGCAGCTCTCTGTGCAGGGAAGTGTAACTCATGAATGAGCTCCCAGAGCAGCAGCAGCCTGGCGTCTCTTAACAGGTCTGAAATCAATTTACTGCTGCCCTAGTGTCAGGAGGATTTTATGAGACACACTTTCCTACTCTCATTGGGAAAAATGGCCACCCGTGGCTGTCTGAAACACCCGGTGAGATGACAGACCCACCGAGGATTTGGCACACTGGGTCGATTTAAGTTCCGAAGGTGCTGCGGATGCTTCTGGAAACTACATTTCAGGTCGTGTGCCTCATTTACACCCGATTACGCGAACACACAGGGACGAGCACCTCTCGATGCCTCGTCCTGCTGGAGTTTCCTACTCGCCCGAAGGAGTCGCTTGGGCGAGAGCGTGAGGACCCCCAAACTTCGGAGCCTCAGCCCCCGTTCCGGCCGGGCCCTCCCACCCCCAGCCGGGCTCGGGGCGGGTCGCGGCTCACCTTGGGCGATGGCGATGGACTCGAAGCGGTGGAGCTCCCGCAGCAGGCAGCTCCGCTCGGTGGAGTGCAGGCTGTAGATGAAGTCGCGGGCCCCCTGCGCCGTGTTCAGCGCCTCCATCGGCTCCTTCTTGGGGTGCGTGCCGAGCGCCCGCGACCCTCGCGGGAGGAGCAGCCCCTCGGCGCCGCCCCGCAGGCTGCCCAGGCGGCGACGGCAGCAGCACCGCGGGCCCCGCAGCGAGCCCAGGCAGGACGAAGGGACGGCGGCGGGGCCCCCCGGCCGCCCCAGCAGCAGCGCCGCCCGGCCGAGCCACGCCGACATGGAGCCGGGGAAGGGCGCGGCGCTCGGGCCGCCAGAACCGCCCGCGGCCGAGTCGCCCGGGCCGCGCTCCCGCGGCTGCTCCGCCGGTGGGGCCGGGCGGTCCGCGCCAGGCACCGCCCCGCCGAGCTCCCGCCAACAGCGGCGGCAGCGCCGCCCCGCCCCGGCCCCAGCCCAGCCCCGCTCCGCTCCGCTCGGGGAGCCTCGGCTGCAGGGCGGGGCGCAGGGGCCTGAGGGGCGGCCCCGCGCAGGCGCCCGCCCGGCCGCTCTGAGGGGAGCGTGTCGGCAGCGCCCGGCGACTCCGAGCCTCGGCCCTGAGGAGCGCTGCTTCCCAAATCCTTCACGTTACACCCACTGTTATGGTGCCTGAGAGCCCACAGGGCTTCTCGCAGCGCCAGGTTCCAGCAGCTCAGCAGGGCAACAGAAATGAGGTTTTGCTTGTCTTTCCCGTTTTCCAGGCCCTTGCTTTACAGTATTGTGGTGTTGCATCATCCAGTTTTAGGTTTAGTACACTTTGTTTGCATATAGCGTTTGTATTCTTTTTAATTAATTGGCAGGTATTCTACCCGACACACCCGGAACAGTTAAAAAAAAAAAAAAAAAAAAAACAAACCAAACCAAACCCATTCAGGACAGAATTTATGTCTTGAGGGAACAGAGGATGCTTTAAAACCACGTTTGGTTTTAAACCTCACTTGGCTTCGCTGCTACAAATACCGTCCTTGTGGGATAATCCACAATTGTTCACTGTTTTGTGAAAACTGTATTCAAATTGTATTAGATACTGTAATTAGACTGCAGAGAACCTAAATAACCACAAGGGACTCACATATTTTATGCCTAGCTCATTTAATACTAAGGTAAGTGGCTTCAGAAGGTACTCAAAATTTACTGCTATATCTCTAGCTCTTTAACCAAAGGTAGCAGACCTATTGATGTCCATCCAGGTGGTTTCTTCAGCCAGGGGGATCTGCTGCCTTCTTGGAGGAAGGTAAACAGAAAGTTTAAACTTTGCATGAAAAAGCAGCATTTTCTTTCCAGTTCCACTGCTGCAGAGTTAACGTATGGTATAAAGACAAAGATCTCATGGTAAACAGAGGTGCCTGACCTAGATTATGCATTCAAAATTATGAGTATTTACATATAGTACATGTACAGTAGAGAGGGAGCAGAAAGTGAGTGCAGAAATGCAGAAAGTAAGTCATAAAGTCCTGAATATATAATATTTTAATTCTCACCCTGTTAATGAAACAGCAGAGATAGAGGAGTATAGGCTACTATTTTCATTTAAATGCATTTTTTCCATGCATCTAATAGAGCCTGCCTCTGAGAGATTTTTTTCAATTCTGTCTCTCTGCATACTCCTGATCCAGAGCTACTAAGCCTTTGATGGTGTTCAGAACTGTGCTTATCTTCCCAATTGTTTTATTTAAAAAGTGGAATCTTCTGCTACTCTTGGGGGGAAATGTGGAAATCAGTAATAGTTTTCAGAGAACTGTAACAACAATGTTTTTAAATCTGTTCAAAAATGCTGTTAAAATTTTGGTAACCAGATCACTTTTACAATAAAAATGCATGCTTCCACATGGAAAGGCAGGACATGCAATGGGGCTACAAAACCCTGAAAAAAATGCCACATTAAAAATATGGAAAAACCAGACTTTCCAGAGGCCAGACCTTTGATACTTCAGTTTGACATATTTCTGATTGTGGTATATATTCTATTTGATTTTACATTCACACAGCTGGATTGCACCAGACTACAGAGACAGAGCAAAGGAGGAACACTGGTATCTGGCAAGAAAGGAGACTTTCTCTCTTTCCCACCACCATAGCCCATGTCTCGCTGTACAGATGTTACAAAAAGTGATTGCATCTGGAGTATCCTTGGGGTGTTTTGACAGAACTCAAAACATTGCAGGTCTTTTCAGACACTGAAGGACAATGAGTAGGAAGTTTCTAGCATAGCCTTTGGGTATTTGCTGTATAGGAATATTTGCTGTATAGAGAGGTACAAGGACATTATTTAAGTAGACAACATACAATACTGTTATGAAAATAAAAGTCATTACATGTCTGTCAAGATAGAGATCAGGGTTTAGCAGACAGTAACTTCTTCTGTGGCCATCAGCTGTGGTTTACACTTTCCAAGCCTTTAAACTGCATTGAACAAATTGGAATAAAAATGTCATTGGAGGGACTATTCTTCAAGGACAGGAAATTACCTAAATAATCGAATAGGTTTTTTCCATAATTTTTTGTTGGAGCTTTTATTTTGTGAAAAAGGGAAATTGGAACCATTGGCTGAACTGACACTTTAATTAATCAGACTATTTATTTAACTCTGTTCAGCAGGTGGTGTAGAATAACTTTCATTAGTCCCTGACACTCCAGCGGAGCTTGAGAACCTGCTGAAATTCATATTTCCCACAATGTTCTGAAAAATGCAGAAGTTTCACTGTATTTTCTTAGGCTTTTTGCTGATAGCCTAATTTTCTCCTAATATGATTTATCTTATGAGTGACCAAACTAATAGAGAATGCTTATACACAAACTGACAGAACTAGAAGGAAATTGTTAAAAACATTACACTGAAAGTTAGGTAAGTTCAGCCTTAAAAGCTGGAAGAAAGTTTATGTAGAAATCAGCAGAAAAATGCCAACCTTCTTTAAGAGAATTTCTGCAAGGCCTTCTAGGGACTGCAGGCTGAGAGACAAATATTTTTGTGGATATTGGCAGGAAATACTTTGCAGCCCTCATCCTATATAAATAATGGGTGCACATGTAATAATTATATTCTTATGTGGTCGAGTAATAGAATATTGATGAAGGAACTTTCTATTAAGGATGATTTCTCTGCCCAGTGTAAAGGCAAGTATTGTTACGTAAGGTGAGACCAAGATTTAAAGGTTGATAATTGATAACATAAATTCAAACTATGCCCAGTTCGTGCTTTACCAGTTAAGTACTATATTTTTATATGAAGTACTATATTTTGACCTATGCAGGTCAAAATTTCTAGGAGAGTTGCAGATAAATAGCCCCAGAGAGGACAAGCTACTTTTATTTTGCCTCACATTTCTGAAGAAGAAGTGGCTCTTCTGGTCCTGCTAGCCCAGCTAGGGGCTGACCCTACAACCCTTTGTGTGCTGGCAGGTGGAGGAATCCAGAGTATGAAACACAAAAGCTCACTCAGAAAAGGAGCCCTGAAATATATTGACCACTTGCTAAAATTCAAAATTCTATCTACAATCTAAAATATGAATGTAAGACAAGATCAGGAAGTTAAATTACTATTATTTATTGCAATAGTGCAAAAAAATGAGTAAGAGCTTATCATTTAGAGATAAAAGAAGAATTTACAGTAATCTTAGAATAGTAATCATAGAATCACAGGATCACAGAATATCTTGGGTTGAAGGGACCTGAAAGACATCTTATTCCAACTCCTCTGCCTTGGGCAGGGATGTCATTCACTAGACCAGGTTGCTCAAGGCTCCATCCAACTTGGCGTTGAACACTTCCAGGGATGGGGCATCCATAATTTTTCTGGGCAACCTGTGCCAGTTCCTCACCACCCTCTGAGTAAAGAACTTCTTCCTGACATCTAATCTAAATCTGTCCTCTTTTAAAAATTTAAAACCATTGCCCCTGTTACTATCCTGATCTGTCTGTGTAAAAAGTTGCTCTCCCAGCTTAAGAACTTGTAGGAGATCAAGTGCAACCAGAGGATCTTTCTGACCATCACCAATTCCCTCCTTGTAGAGCTGTGTACAATCATATGCATTATTATATTGATAAACACTTAAAATTTTTGGCTTAGACTCTACTGGCTTTGTTGGGGACAGTTAAAGTTCTTCACAGTAGCTAGTATGGGGAATTGTGTGGGGATTATTTGGCTCTGTTTGGGATTTGTACTGAAAACAGTGTTGATGACACAGGGATGTTTTAGTTACTGCTGAACAGTGCTTACACAGTGTCAAGGCCTTTTCTGCTTCTCATCTTGCTCAGGTAAATTATTCCATGCTTTTAACATTCAGGAAGCAGAAGGCACAATGTGAGGTTTGAACAAATCTGAAGATCATGGTAGGCAATCACTGAAGTAAGGTCCCCCTGGAACACTGTGCCTGAAAGGGATAGCAAGTGTTTTTGAATTATAAATATGGGGTTATCAAATACAAGATGTGATACATATTCTGTCTTTCAGGGTAAATGCTTTTAGAATATTGTATCCAGCTACAGTGTCCAGTCTAAGATAAATTGCACATAGTTCAAAAAAAATGTTGGGAAAATTATTAAAGATTTGGGAAAATGCTGGTTGAGACTTCAAAGATAATTTATTCACTTTATTAACTGGAAGTTTGTGAGTTTAACATAAACGTAGTATCTAAGACACTTTATAAAACAACATTTTCAGCACACAATAAAATTATACAGTACAGTCACAGCCATCAGTGTATATTGATGTATGGCAAATCTTGAAGCCAAAGCTCAACAGAATTAGAGTTTTATTTTAGCAGTGAAAATAATAACAACTGGAACAACTTTCTGAAGGTTAATTTTCTAAAAGATGGGATCTGCTTCATATAATAATTAATTGAAGTCTTATCTTAGTCAAGCTCTTAGTTCTGCTTAGACAAGCTCTTAGTTCTTTTTTTTACTTTGAAGAGCCAAATATAGGTGTTTACTGTAATTCCTCCCACAATTATAATATATGGTTCACAACATTTCTTCAAATTAGTCCTGGAGCTTTTCACACTAAACATGATAGAAAATTTTGCCCTTTGTTCTCCAGTATTGGTGTTCTACTTGGAAAAGATAAAGATCAGTACATTCTTTGAGATCAAAAAAATGATTCTGTTGGTAAATTGGGTAAGGTGAGAGCACTGAACTGTTTCATTTAGTGAACTGCATTAAAATGTGGCAGGAGGAATGTATGAAAGAAGAGAAATATTCCAAAAGAGGGTAGGGAATGTCAGAGGAAAGCAGCATATATAGCTTACATTTATTGGGCCAACTTAGCTGCTTTCTATTTTATCTCTCCCAAAAAAGGACTAGGTGGTCCAAAATTTTCTCTGGTAATTTCTGCTGTACAGAGGGTCTCCCACATCAGTGTAATGCTGTGACTGTCATCAGGGGGTGCTTAAGCATATTTCCAGTGTATAAGATTGATTTTTGGGTCTATAAAAATGCTGAGCAGGGAGTGGGGTGGCTGATGTTCTGTGAGGAATGAGCAGCTCCTGCCCAGCTCTGGAGTCAGCTGAACACGTGGATGTTGTAAAGCACCTTTGCCCAGCACCTGCTTCTAGCTGCTAAGCCTTAGGGTGGTGTATCATGCCAAGGATATTGTACTATTGCCTTTCTTTGAAACATGAAAGAAAGACAAAGGTCTCAAAGGCTTACAACAAGCTGGGTTAGGGCCTTGGAGACACCCACCACTTTGTGGTGTAAAACGGCTGAGATGACCTATAGCGATCGCATCTTCATAATGTTTCACTGTGTCTGAGGCTGCTGTTCCCTGACGCTTTATCAAACATCACCGCTACCATTATCCACATTGCCCCTTGATCCTGTTTACTTCTATTGAGCAAAGCTAATTAGTCACAAGAGATGAGAGTTAAGTACCACCGAAAGGGCAGCCCAAGCTGTTGTTCAGCCTGTTTACACATTCAGTGAAAGAGGTCATGAACAAAAGCTTTCTTACATCCCGCCAGAGGTTTTCAGGCAGTTTGACTTCACAGATTTCTCTGTTTTCCTTGTTTTTCCTTTTCATCAGTCTCTTACTTTCTTTTGCTCTCTCACTTTCTACTCTAGAAGTCTTCCACCCACACTACCCTGTTAACTCAGCCTGGCTGTGCCCAGTCTGTTACTTTAGAAGGACCCATGGCTGCTTTTTGGAGGCTTTCTCCAGCCCAGTTGCTACTTGCTCGTCCCCTCTTTTTCCAGAAGTAACCATGACAGCTTGTGTTGAAGTCCTCAGTGCAATTTTCAATCTCTGTTCACTATTTTCTTCGTAATTAAGTTGCTGTTTGAAGCAAATACAATTATACACCATGATAATGTGATGGCCCCTCTCAATAATTGTAAAATTTCATAGCGTAAACTCTTTTTTGAAAATTTCATTTAAAAAATCACATGGTGAGTTCTATGAGTAAAAATTAGGATGCCAATCAATTAACTGATTCTATCACATAGTTTTAAAGAAGGAAAGAAACAGGTGTGAGGTGCCAAAAAATCCAACGTCTTACTGTAAAATTATTTATATCCTCATTGTCTGGAAGCTTGAGAGTCATCACAGCAGTGAATGAACTCTTTTCTGAACAAGGTCACATGTGTATATACCCTCCAGTTAAAAAAATTACCAATACTCGAATAGAATCCACATTTAGAAGTTTCCTGTTGAATAGCTGCTGTGCGAATTTAACTGCTGGATTAATTCATTCTTAGAGTGGCAATGAATATTTAATTCCTATCTGTTTCAGTGAGATCATCAAAAGTTCTATTGCATACAAGATTTATTTAATTGTTTATAGAGGACATATAAATCTATTTAAAATAGAGAGATGTATGATCACAGAAAGATGAAAAGAGGAGCATAAACAGATGGTGTGTAAGATCATGATGATAGTTTGCACTAATATTTCATTTAGCAATGGAAAGAAAAAGCTATAGGCAGTTCATAATAACTACAGAGATATAATCATCTGCAAATGTGCAAGTGACTGTCAGATGCTAAATCCACCATTAAATCAAATGGTGTTTTTAACATGTTATATGTCATGGTGGTTTTGTTTTTAATTATCCACTTAATTTCTGTGGGGATTAATAAAGATAAAATTTTTCAAAGTCTTGATTCCTCTTGCCTTTAGCAAAAAGAAAATAACTTCTAGGGATAAGAGTTGCAAGGTAGAGAACTTTTATAGTAACTGGCCACTCACAGCAAAGAATCGTAATATGCATGTTATGCCTGCATGACTGACTCCTGTGCAGGTAAATAATGATGAGTTACTCTGGCTAGCAGTTTCTAGTATTGTATTCAACCTAATATTGAAGTGGATATGAGAGGAGGCAAAGAGTTTGTTCGTAAAGAAAAACTTATTCACCCCCAGAAAACCAGATGCAAATGTAAAATAAATCAGTAACAACCAAAAGCCACTGGTTTGCAGTGTCTCAGGCAGTACAACACCCTGAGCTCCTTCCTGAACAACAGCATTTTGTGTCAAACTGGAAACAATCTTAATTGTCAGGGGCCGCTGGCTGGGTACAAGGCACAGCCTGATGTGCTGCTTCACTGTCACTGAGGGTTCACTGCTGGCAACCCCTGAAGGTGCTTGCTGTACCAGGTGGGTGAATAGAGCTGTAGCACACGGAGAGAAGTCTTGCCTTGGCACTAAATTTCAAATGACCCAGTGAAGTTGACATCCAGCTGTTACAGGTAAGGAATGACTATTGCATGTAGGTTATAATATTAGCATGTATGCTGCAAAAGTCAGTATCTGTGATGGTTTAGTACTTTAGATGATAATTGTAACAAATTTTAGTATATTAAAAAAAAAAAAAAAAGAAGAAGAACCTGGTCATTCCCAAATTTTGGATACAGAGCCTTATCCAGGACACCTTGACAAGCAGCTGACAGAAGGAATTCTCATAATCTCACAGGCAGGGGCAGAAAACTGTCCATATTCATTGTAACAAAGTATGAGGTTCTGGGCACTGTATCTTGGCTCCATTCTCTTTGATCTCTTGATGTCCTCACCCATTTTTTTCCAGGGCTGTTGCTGGGAGTGCTGTTATAAAACAAGATGCAGGGTATGAAATTTGTCCCGTGCAAACCCTTAAGAAAATGCTCTGAGCTAAGGAAGAGTCAGAACAATGGTTATCAAAATTAAATGTGAAAAGCTTGGAAAGAGAATGAACATTATCAGTCAGGAGTGAAGCCAAACTCTAGTTATGAGCCACTTTCTATGGAAAGCAGGTTATTCCATACTTACCCGCTGTGGGTTTCTTATATTCATGCAAAGGTTAGGTAGTAATCACTGTCAGAGGTGAGATTTGTGTAGAGGAGCAACAGGCTGCATGAACAATGTCAGAACCAATGCTTCTGGATTCTCTCACATCCTTAGCCATTTGTTTGGAAGATGTTAGAGTGGATACACAAGCAAACAGTTCTGTTAATAAAGGAGAATGCTCGCTGCCACTTGTGAAATCCAGGGATTTACCTTGCTTTTAAACTGCTTATATTTAATTTGAGTTTTCCACCACCTTGGTAACCAATGGAAGAATACCTTGACCCATGTTCTCTCAAACAGAGCAGTGCCATTGTTAAGAGTGGCCAAATTGTTCATTGTGCTCTGATCTTTTTAAATGAAACAAAGGACAGTTCAGTCTTGAGTTTATTCATTACTAACACAATAGGCCAGTACTGTACTCTTGTTTTTCTCTTTTGCTCTCAGTCTACAGCAAAGTCTCCTAGAATTAACTTCTTTACATATAGGGACAGAATAAATGTACAAAATTTGCATGTGGGCTTAAAAGATGCTACAACAACTGAAAATATGTTTATTGATTTATTGACCTGTTTTCCTCAGGTTCTTTAATGCTATGCAGGAATTCTTTTCAAGAAGATTTTTCTTCTAAAAGAAATAACAGATGGGGAGGGAATAAAGTGCCTATATGGAGATTTATGTACTACATAGATATTTGTATTCGATAAACAAACAGAGGATTTAAGCCAAACTTTTAGGTGCCCGGAGGTAAAGAGGCCCAGTGGAGCTATGACACTTCTATCACTCAATGTACCGCTCCATAACCATTCAGTTTATAGTCTAGTTTTAACAGCAAAATGAACTGCAAGTTTATATTTCTATTTTTATTTATTTGCTTTATTCCACTGTCTTTATATATGCTTGCACAACTACAAGAAATAAAGATCTTACGTTAAAAAAACTTTGCCCCCAACAATGCTCCTCTGTCCGCGATTGAATGACAGACTCAGGCCGGCAGGGAATCTGAGTCCTTTATTCAAAGGAGCGAGTTGGTTTTATACACTTTTCTAAGGCACAGTATTTCTTTATATGGCGTGACCTATCCCGTGTTGCCACATCAGTAACACACTTCCTTTTATGGGATGATCACTCGCTGTTCTCTCGTCTGTCAGTCTCCTCTCCGTAGGGGTCTGCCGTGTGACACCTCCTCCCCCCAGGGTCCGCTGGAGACAAGCTTCTCTGTGCCGCCAGGTGCTCCTTTGTTCTGTCATGTGCCTCTGCAGGCAGGTTTTACAGCTCACAACCTAATTCTCTCTTATAATTCCCCATACTCCTCAACATCTAAGACTGCTTGCCCATGGGAAGGATAGAGTCTGTCCTTCCTGGTTTCTTCACAACCGTGTAATCCAAGAAGCTATCGATTTTATTTTATTACTCTGCTTCAGTATTGCCTGACCTCAGTGATCTCTGCCAGGCACCTGTCTCTTGCGTTTCAGCTCTGTGCTGCCTCTTGGAAGTTCACCTCTTACTCCCTGCAGCCTACGTGATCTGGAGCAGCAACACAAATTTTTACAGTTTTGACCATGTGTCACCCTTGTATATTTTCTATCAGTCTCCTTTGTCTGGCCGATCTGCATTTCCCTCCTGGGCTTTACTGCCTGAACTTCAGGTTTCCACAGACTATAAAGAGAGAGTAGAGCAACCAGCTCAGATTTACACACCTAAATTTTCACCTAAATGTCCATGGTAGCATCTAAGTGCAGGTATCTGTGTGTAGGTGTCTGGCTTCCCAGTATTGGTGGGGAGGGATGCAGACACTTCGGGAAGACAATTCACTTGATTTAGTTTAGAGGCCTGTCCAATGAGGAGCTTAACCACCCTCTACTGGTGCCTGGTTATCTGCACAGACTGCAAAGAGAACTGCGAGTGACTGACTTAAATGCTTAACTTCCAGATGTATAAGCTTTAGCAGGTGAAGCTTATGCAAAACCACCTTTAAAGCACAAATACTACTTGTCCTCAGATGCTACTTTACTTTTATTTACTCTTTTTTTTTCTACTGCAAACCCTGGGTAGTAACCTGGTCAGCAGAGTGCTTGCTCTTCAGCAAGAAATAAACCCAAAGGACAACAGGACATGAGCTCAGTGCATGGAATCTCAGCTGGTCGGCTGATTTGTGCAGAATAAGGGATCCTGCATCTTCTACCAGATGTGTCAGAAGGTAAATCCCACAGTCTGGACTAACTTCATCCATATTTATGCCATTCTTTTACACTCTTCTCTCTCAAATTAATCCAGAATATAAACTTTTCTTGCCAGTACAAATTATTATCTGAAAAACAACTGATATTTTTCTAAAAACTATGTATTTTGGAGAGAAAAAAACCAAATAATCTTTGCACATGAACTGAGGGAGAAACAACTACTTTTCTAGAAGCTGCTTGTCATGATGCACCAGAGGAGCAATTTGTTGATACCAAGCATTGCTATTTTCTGATGTATTGCCAGTCATAAATGTGATTTTTAAGTGGTTTACAAAATTATTGCTGTGGAGGGCTCCAAAGCACATTGTCCTTGACAAATATAAGTGGTAATTAGACACAGTGTTAAGGACTGGAGGTAAATGTTCATCTGTAGATGTATTGGGGATATGGTGTTCTCCAGAGAAGCAGACTCCAAACTGGAGATTGCAATGCCACTTAAAAGTACAAGTGGAATCATGAGCAGAAGTTTTTTTTGTGGAATTGCTACAAGCCAAGTAAATGATCAGTTACATAGCAGTGGTTATACCAAGTCACTGCAACACAATTTTTCCTGATTTCTGTCCCTCCCATATGCAAGATAATTGTGTGATTATATGAGGAGAAAGAACAAACTTTTCAATATGTATGACAAAAAGATGCACTGTCTTCACTTGTGTTGTGCATATTACCTCTTCCTCTTTGAAGTTCTATGAGCTTACTATACTCTCTTTTAAGTAAATATTTCCCAAGGCACAGAAACAAATGAACTTGCAATTTGAAAGTTTGCAGTTTAACATGGCATATAACCCATAAAACCAAGATATGAGATGATTTTTTTAGAGTATGCAACCTGAGGTCTAGTAATAGAAAAGGCCCTTTTTTTGTTAAATTGACAGTGTATATCAGATGCTACGAAATGCATGTGAAGAGTTTCAGAACAGGAGAATGTTAGATTCTCAACAGTGGAAATTTCCTTTGGTTTTCCACAGCACAGAAAGTTGAAGGTGTTGCTTCCTTGGTTGTGTAGTTTCATTACCAAAGTGTGGTTGGCCAGAGCGATCCATAAAAAGAGATACAAGAAAAGCAATTTTTTAACACATCTATTAACTGGGAATAGCTTCAATTAGCATCAAAATAGTTCTATGGGTTTTTATTCCCATCCTGTCTCATTTTCTGCTTACCTATAGCTGTGCCTTACATTCACTAAATGGAAGACACTGGTCACTTTAAAATGAGCCGACAGACTGCAGAAGTCAGAAATTCCCTTAAAAAGCTGTACTGCTTCATCTTAACAAAACACCATTTAGGTTATGCTCCCACTTTTATTATTTCTGGGGAATTTGGGGCTGTTAAAGTACATTCTTGTTGGGGTTTTAGGAGCTCTCCTGGTTTTTTTTTCTGTTAAAGGAATTTTCCCCATATGTGTTGCTAGGGGGACAAATTGCTGGGTACTTAAGAAAAACAAAGACCTAGCCACTGAGGGTGGGGTGCATCTGGCTACTCTTTTGTTTCACCTGGGTGTGCGGTCAGTAGGTCCCGGCGGCATTTGGATGGAGAGAGAGGCTGCTTCTTCAGCTGCTTTTCCTTCTGCCAGAGAAATCCCAGGATCCCCAGCCCGCCTTCCCTGCCCCACTGGGAGCCGGGCTGTGGCCGCGCTGCCCTCGCTGTTGCTTCGAGCCTTTGCTATGTTGTAGCCGTGCTCACCCTGCCTGCCCAGACCTCTGGGGGTTCCCTGTTTGGATACATCTCATCTGCCACCCGGGATTTGTGCTTGTCCCTGCCATTCCAGCCTGCTGTTCCTGAGGGTCCGGCCGGACACCGGGATCGGCTGCCCAGGGGTTTGTGAAGCCTTTGTCCCATCCCTTCCCGGGATCCCAGGGCACCGGTGCCGCGTGCTCCCCGAGCTCGCTCCGGAGCGCCCCCTGCAGCCGCGGGGGAACCATCGCACCTGCCCTGCTCACCGGGAGCCGCCAGCGCCCCTGCCGGCTGTGAGCAAAACTGCACCCGAGGGGAAAGGGCCCGACAGCCGAGAAGGCTGGGACTGGGTTTGTGATTGTTTGCTGTTACTGCCAGAGTTATTGCTGTTTGTTTGACTGGTTATATATATAATATATAATAGTAGAGAACTGTTATTCCTATTTCCCACATCTTTGCCTAAAAGCCCCTTGATTTCAAAATTATAATAACTCGGAGGGAAGGGGGTTGCATCTGCCATTCCAAGGGAGGCTCCTGCCTTCCTTAGCAGACACCTGTCTTTCAAACCAAGACAATTCTGTCAATGTTTTAAAGGTTTTTATCATAGTCACAATGACAAGAAATTTACATGAAATGACAAAAAAAAAAAAAAGAGAACTATTGTGTAAATTTTAGACTTGAGCTCTCAAAAGCCCCACTTGTTATCATGAGAATCATTGAAACTATTAATGATTGCCCAGATCAGAGTTTTACTATATGGAAGGGAGATTGAAACTGCTTGCGCATAGCTTTTAGGTTTGCTTACCTCATCAAATTAAATGACAGTAGGGGGATCCTCAGCACATCTAAGATCAGATGGCAACTGAGACACTGGAAATTTAGGGCTATGTGTACTGTAATTTGAAGGTCAGAGGTACTTACAGAGTAGCCTGGTGCCATGTGCCAATTTTGACTTTACATCTCTATTTGTAAATATTGTTTATAGTCAAATGAATAAATTAAGATTTCTAGGAGTGTTTTGAACAAACTGTGCCAGATTTCCAAACTGTCTAGATAATTAAACTTCCCATGTTAATGGATTTCTGCGTGCATTTAATCTAAAATACAGCTCTAAGACAGATCTAATGAAATCTCCATAAGCTCTTACAAGAGCTCTGTGCAACTGAAGCACAAGGAACCAAGATTATCCAGAAATTTGCATTTCTCATACAGAATATGAAATTATGCCTAAAATATGTTACAGAACTTGTTTCAAATTCTACTTGTGCATGCACTTTACCTCTGGGCGTGTTCTGTCTTGTTTTGAAAGATCTGATTGAAACTTCTCTTTTTCCATCATCTTCTCAGCAAATCATCAGGAAGGGAATAGCTCAATAGCAGACTTAACAATCAAAGAAAAATTACAGCCTGTGTAGGATTGCTTTATAGTCGTAAAATGAAAGAGGAAAAACTTGGCTCAAGAAAAATATTCTATAAGGATCCAATTACACAGATGTATAGAATTAATGGAAAATAGGTAAAATTCTGTAGGCTGAAGTATTGGAGAACATACATATATTCATGAGTATTTAATACATAATCATCTGTGTGGATTAAATTACAAGAAGTGTTTTTTGTTTGTGTTACTAGTTCAAAGTCTCCACAGAGGTCTCCCTGCTGCAAATATTGTGAGGAAATAAGAGAATAGGGCCCTGAGTTGGAGAGCTTTGTGTCAAACCAGTCTGGCACTGACCATCCTATCAATAACCTCGATACCAAACCATTATGAAATGGTAGTGACAAGAATACACAGCAATCAAGGAGTCACAGGTAAATTCTCCTGCCATTCTGGCAACATATTTGTATAGCACTTTATACTTCTGAAGAGGCAGATAAACACCAGTGGATTAATTCTCTCTGGAACGAGGTGCCTCCACTTTATTTTACGCACAGTGAAAACAGTGAGTCACTGATTTAAGACCTACCCAGTCTCATCCACTGCATGTGAGACTTGACTCATTTGATTCCCTTTCATCATCCTCTGCTGTGGCACTTCCAAGTCACGAGGTTGCTGTGCAGCCACATTGCTCACTCCTGCTCTCCATGCTGGGTGCTGTGGTCTGTTTGCCAGTGGCATCCTAGAGCCCTTTCCCAGCTGCAGCTGCTGTGAGGGGCAGGTGAGCTGCTCTCTGCAGCTGAGGGCTGTACCCAGCAGTGCCTGCTGCCATCCAGCCCTTCCAGAAGCCAAAGCCCTCAGCTATAGATTTGCACTGTGATCTGTGATGCATCCTGACCTTGTTGTGTGATCTGACACACAGGCATACAGCCCAGAGTGGGACAAGTTAATCATGCTTTTAAAGCCATTGAAGTCCCACTGTAGGTCATGTGCCAAGCAGCCTGAATTGGCTTTAAAGCCTTTCTAGAAATGGCTGTTAAAAATTCAATTTAAAAAGTCCAAGGCACTAAAGCTTTGTCCATCCAATAGCCCCAGCTGAGTTTAAAATTGACAAAGCACCTCCCCAGTTTGCAGTAGGTTTTAAAAAGTTAATAGTAGCAATTATATCTACCCTGAAGCCTCAGCTTTGCTGTAGTCCTATACAGAGTTCACTAGAGACCATCACCTCTCTGTACTAACAAAAAGAGATGTTGAGCACAAACATACAGCATCTTGTTTTGGGTAGATTTTAAAATATTTCCATTATTTAAGTGTGCTTGAAACTATGTATCAATATAAATGATGTAGGTTAGTAATGAATTGCTACACTATGCACATCTTCTTTTATCTTATTTATAGATATAATTATATATTTTATGTATTTACCAATTAAACTACTTCCTAAGATAATGATCAACTCACATAAAAGTTTTTTTTTACCATCCTTAGAGAAGGTCAGATTTCTTCTGGTCATGCAGACATTCTCTGTGCATGCTGAGTGTAGTCTTGTTAGCAATGTGATCTCTACCTCATTGCTGAAATCATCCCTTTCACCTGGTTACTCAGAATCCTGTAGCAAATTTAGTTCTAGCACCCATCTCCAGGCAGCCACCCAACTAAAACTCAGAGGGGATTTCCTCAAAACTGCTGCAGGTTACAGCACAGCTCCTTTTTGGAGGTGATAAAGGGCAGCTCTCCTGCAGAGCCTAGCAAGGGAAAGCAGAGTTGAATGTGTTTTAATGATTTCATTCATTTTTTGAGTCCTTATGGTTTCCATTGTGGAGTACACAAAATCAATCACATGCAAGACAGATACAGGCAAAGTAGAAGCACCTTCTGTAAGTGTTTTTCAGTACAGAAAAATCATGATCTTAAAAGCTGTCAACCCTGTCCAAAGAAAATACATATTCACAAACACAAACAAAAGGGGTGCAGCATGCCTTACAGTGACATGCAGAGCCAGGCCTTCTGATGAAAGTTTGGAAAATCCCCTCTTCTTTTCCCCATTTACTTTAAAAATCTTTTCTTTATCTGTCATATGCCTGTGATAATAATGAGGGAGATTTTGAGACAAAGAACATGTTCTCTTAACTCTTAATAGAGATTTTTCCACTGGTTATTTTTCTGCAGTCATGTGATGTTATTTGTAGACCATGAAGCTTGGAAGATCATATCCTCAACAAATGAGGGAGAAATCTGTATTATTTCACAAGGACCAAATGCTTCTACATGCTGATACTGGTATTTCACTACAACTAAAGAAGCGCAAGCTCAGAACTGTTTGTCGAATTTTGTTTCTAAACTAGCTTGTCTCTCTATTCCTCTTTAATTTCAAATAAAAGCAACATTTGACCATTAAACACCTAGACCTTTATGCAATCATTCAAAATAGAAAGTTTGAAAGTTGCATTACTTGATAAACTTGCAAAAATAAAAGTAATTTCAATGAAAAATCAGTTATATGAATTTAAAAAATTTCTTCTCGATCCCAAGAGAATTATCTTACCAAATTAGTCTATACCAGTCAGATACTTGATTAACTTGTCCAGCAAAAATATACTGATATCATATAATATACTATAATTGCAGTGGAATGGAAATTAACAAGTCCAAATGCAAGATTCTGCACATACGATGTAATAACACCAGATACAAGTATAGATAGGAGATCAGCCATGAAGAAAGGGATCCAGGGGTGCTGGTCAGCAGTAGCTCAAAAGGAGCAGTGTGCCCTGGCTGTCAAGAGGGCAAACCCCATGCTGTCGCAAACACAGCAGGACCAGCCAGGAAAAAAAGGTGATTATCCTGGTGTGTTCAGCCTTGGTGCAGCCTCAGCTGGAGCTCTATGTCCAGTGCTGAGACCTACCAGTTAAGAAAGAGTGAAGGTCCTTGAATGCATCCAGGGGAGGGTAACAAAGTTGGTGGAAGGGCTAGAGGGCATGTCCTGTGAGGTGTTACAGTGGGGATACTGCAACACACGTATCAGACAACGAGGCCCAGGGAAAAGAAATATATATGGACCGATTCTTGATAGATGTATCAGAGATGTTTATTTCTTCAGCCGGATGGCCGGGATCTGCCAAAGAACTGCTCAATCACAGGACCCGAGGGTCCTTGCCCGCACAGGGGAACACAAAACAACCAATGGGGAACGAGGGTGACCAGGGCCAGGGAAACCCCGTGTCTCCCCCCCCCGGGGCCCCTCTCCCAGGACCACATGGCAGGGGGGGACAAACCCCAACATTTCACCCGTTTATTTTTAACAAAAAGAGATTTAAAACTTAACATTGAAAACAACTGGATAAATATAACAAGAACAGTTTCAAAATAAAACAAGCCACCCTCCTGAGTCTTTAAATGTCCAAACAGATTCTCTGGAACATCGTAAGGCTGACAGAAGGGAGACAGGACTCTCTGAGCATGCTTTGTGGGGAAACTGAGGCAGGAGAGGGTTTCTTCCATTTGTACCTGTTGGAACTCTAAACAACAATAATTAAATTCTTCCCTCCCCCTCTTCATCCCCCATTCGGCATTGGAAAGGGATTTTTTGGGAAACAATTGGCAAAGGCGTGGTTTTGTGACGGAAACCACGGGTGAAAAAACAGATTGGGAATACACTAGGGGTAATAGGATATAGGGTAAAAGGGAAAGGTGGGATTAGGAAAGGGAGACTGTAGGGACTGTTTATAATGCAGATATTGTCTAACATGACTACGATTTTTAGCATATATACTGCCTTTCACAAAAAACACCATCAGGCCCAGTGACCTCTGTTGCTTGTAACCCTTTACTACCTTGCACAATTTTGAACTCTACTACTTCTCCATCTCCTAAGATTGGGATGTATTTTTCAGGATTATTCTTTTTAATAGCAGTTCTATGAACAAATATGTCTTCCTGGTTGTCACATCTTGTTATAAAACCATAATTTTGTTTAACACTATACCATTTTACTATTCCTAAAACCTTAGCTACGGTGATCTTTTCCTTTTTCCGAGTGGCTGCTGTTTTCTGTCTCGCTGTGTTTTTGCTTTCTCTTTCGTTTTCATTCGCTCCCGTGTTGGAACTGCCAGGGCTGCTGGGGCCATCGGGGCTGCTCGTGCCTGCGCGCTCTTCCTGGGGTCGCATTTGGGGCCGCGCGGGCTGGGCTGGGCAGCGCCGCTCAGCTCCCCGCATGCCGCCGCCTCTGCTCTCAGCTGCACTGCCACTGCCTGGGGCCGCGCCCATGTCTTGGCTGGGCCCCTGAGCAATGGCCCCCCGTGCCCTGCTCCAGTGTGTTTTGGCTAGGCTCGGCTCCGCTCCACCGCCATCACTGCCAGCCACCGCCTGCACGCCGCTCTTCTCACGGGGCTTGCTGCACCATGCACTGTGTGGAGCCAGGTGGGCTCCCGCCACGCCTCACTCTGCTGCCGACACTGCAGCTCGCGTTGCTCTGCCCGCGCATGGGAACTGCCTCGCTGCTGCTCGGAGAGCGCTCGGCGCACGTGGCCGAGGCCACACGGTCCCTGAGGCAGTTTTAACTTTGCAAGGACACAGCTGACATTGTTCAACAGTCTCGGTAATTAAATAATATTCACAAAAATATTCTTCCATCGGCATATATTTTGACTCAGAAATTAACTGTGTCCAAACGGTCTTCCAAAAGTCTTTGGTAAGAATCAAATCCCAAGAAACATAGAAAAAGTTCTTAAACAACCATGCCAGGAGGTGTTTCAGTTCCTTTTTGTGCTTGAATTAAGATAACATTTACAAATCATTGTTCAAGAATCTTTTCAAGTTTAAGATAAATGTCCATATGCAGCTTGGAGAGCCAAGAGTCTTTCCACGGTTCCTCCATAGTTTAGAGATGGAACAGCAAAACAAAAACAGGAAGAGAAATCCAGAGTTTACTCACAAATCAATCGCTGTCCTTAGGGATCGGGGATTGTTCTGCTCGTGTTAACCACCATTTGTTACAGTGGGGATACTGCAACACGCATATCAGACAATGAGGCCCAGGGAAAAGAAATATATATGGACTGATTCTTGATAGATGTTTCAGAGAGATGTTTATTTCTCCAGCTGCATGGCCGGAGCTCTGCCCAGGAACTGAGGCAATCACAGGACCCGAGGGTCCTTACCCACGCAAGGGAACACAAAACAACCAATGAGGAACGAGGCTGACCAGGGGCAGGGAAACCCTGTGTCTCCCCCCAGGGCCCCTCTCCCAGGACCACATGGCAGGGGGAACGAACCCCAACAGTGAGGAGTGGCTGAAGGCTCTGGGTTTGTCTGGTTTGGAGAAGTGGAGGCTGAGGAGCAACCTCATTGCTCCCTAACAGCTTTCTGAGGAAGGGAGGGGGTGAGGGAGCTGCTGAGCTCCTCTCCCTGGGATCAGGTGGTAGAATGCATGGCAGAGGCTCAAAGCTGCCTCACGGGAGGAAAAGACTGGATATTAGGAAGCCTCTCAACACCAAGAAAGTGGTCAAACACTGGAACAGACTTCCTGGGGAGGTGGTCAATGCCCCAAGCCTGTCAGTCTTAAAGAGGTATCTGGATAAAGCCCTTAACAGGCCTTAACTCTTGGTCAGCCCTGACATGGTCAGGCAGTTGGACTAGATGAACATTCTAGGTCCTTTCCAAATGAAATCGTCTATTCTACCCTATTCTACTCTGCTCTACTCTACTTTATTCTTCAATATGATATAATGTAATATTTACTTTTCTTTGGCCTTATCCCAGATTCATCTGTTCCTGCTATGTAACTCCATCTCGCACGTATAAACAATAGGGAAACTTTTTTCCAAAACCTCTGAAGTCTATGAATGAAGACAGTTATCTCTCCTTGACATACAAGAAGATCCTTTCACTGACTGGTTTTTACACAACTGCACAGTCGCAGTGCAGTAGTGTTTGAACTCAGCATCTTTCTTAGCATTCCTGTCCCCTCACTTCTTTTATCTGTGACTAATGGTGTCACTGTTCTTCCTGCCACCCACACTTTCTAAACTGGGTGTCATTTGTTTCTTCCTTTTTTGAGTACTTCTTTTCGCCATCAACTTCATTAATATAACATTTCTCATTCTCAGTTTCACACTCTTGCAGGAAGCCCCATTAGCTTCCTTTTCCCCTTCTTCCTGCATTCACTGACTTTGCCAATTATCTTGTGTCTTTTCATTCTCACAATTCAAGCCTCAGTATTGAATATGAACAAAATAACTCTACCAGCACACCAGGTCCTTTCTCTGATGACCCCCTCCATTCACACTTCTGGCCTGCAGCATCAAGAGAAACAGCTGGATTTAGGAATATGCTTTGGCTTGCATTGTCTTGCATTGTCACCCCAAGACAGCATTCACAGTTAGCCAGATACATGTGCGGGCAATAATATGTAAATTGATGGTTTATGTGGCTACAAATATTTTAGGAACAGCAAATCACCCTTGAATTATTTTGATGTTGTGCTTGACATTTCATGTTATTTTTGCCAGTTCTGGAGGAGGGAAAATGGTGAGGGGGAGTGAAACCTACTGTCAATATTTTTCCTGTGAAGATTCATGGTATCTTTACCATTAACTGTCTTAAAAGAGCCTTAATTTTAAAATAATCACTTTACTGTGCATATATCTTTATGCAGATTTGATTAGTTATTATGAATCTCTGAAGTTTATTATTTATTGTGTGGTGGATTCAAACTTGCTACGTTCTAAATTTCCTTGCCCTGGAATATATTCTAACTTTGGACTGACATTGCCAATTTTTTTGCTTTCTCTCATCAGAGTCAGAAAGATCCCACTCAAGTGCAGTTGTTCAGACTTAATTTTTGATGTTATGGAGGAATTCGTTAGTGCCTCAGGTGCATTAAATCCCAGAAGAGGAATTTTGCTTATACGTGAAAATGATACTGTTACTTTTCATCATAGTTATGTTAGTTTTTAGGACACCCTTGTGGGGAAAGAAGAAAGCAGTTTTCTCAGCCTTTGCTGTAGACATTCAGTTTTACAAATTATAAATTGGTGGAATGTTCTTCTGCTTGTTTACTGACAGAAACATCCCATACTAAATTAGTTCACTCCAAATTTCTTTTCTATTATCAGCAATGAAGTTCATGTCCAAGTTATGTCCATATCATATTAGCAACTCAGATGGTTTAAAAGCAATCTGAAAATGTGGGATTTTATACAAATTCATTCTTACTTCTTAAAGTGGTTTCCACTTAAGCAGTGTTTCTGGGAAAGCAACAGAGGAACTGAAATACGTTACATTAAAGAGGTTAATATCTGTGGCAAAGATGAAGCTGTGGGGTGATTTTCTGTAACAGCTTTATCCACAGTGTTAAGGTCAGCCACGTGTTACTGGGGAGAAAGACCAACCTCCTCTGTTCAGTCATCTCAGGAGGCTGAGGCTCTTGTGTACAATTGCTTCAGTTCTGATCCTGGATGGGCACTGGAGAAACAGGAGCAAAGAGGATTCCAGCCAGAGGCCTTTCAGATCCCAGTCCAAGCCTGCAGGAGCTGAGACAAAGAGGCTGGGCAAGGACTATGATGCAGAGGCTTGTGTGGGACATATCTAAAGGTGACCAGTGCAGGCAGGTGACTGCTCTTCAGAAGCCATCCAACAGACCAGTGTGGACACAACTCATGACATGACTCTCACATGTGCTTCTCTCCCCAGCCTTCAAAGCCCACACAGTTGGTGCAGCTGCTGTGCCTGTACCTGCACCCATTAACAGCTGGAGACAGCACCTTGCAGCCTCAGTACCCACCACTTGGGAGCCACTGGGCATGTTCCCCTGCCTTTGTTTTACTTTAAATCAAGTAAAGCCTCAGTAGGAGCTTGGTTTTCTCTCATGTCAACAATCCTCAGCCATCACAGTTTTTGAAACACCTGAGAAGTTAACAAAGACAATCGATGAGAGGCATTAGAATCATAGATTAATCTGATTTGGAAGGGACCCACAAGGATCATTGTGTCCAGCTCCTGGCCCTTCACAGGACAACCTCAAGAGTCCCACCATGTATCCAAGGGTATTGTCCAAAGGCTTCTTGAACTCAGACAAGCTTGGTGCTGTGACCAAGGGGAGCCTGTTCCAGTGCCCAAGCACCTGCTGGGTTAAGAACCTTTTCCTGATATCCAGCCTAAACCTCCCCTGACACTGATCTGTGTGCAGCCATTATGCTGTGGAGAAGAGGAGCAGGGCTCTGGAGACCCGCATCCATCAAGTGACATGGAACCACACTGCTGGAGTCAGCACTACAGGAGAACCACCATCACAGAAAATACGTGCCATCCTGGAGCTGGCTCCAGCAGGCAAAACAAGTGGTAGGAATGGAGACATTAACACAAAGTCCTTCCCCAGTGAATTCAGTTGCAAAATTGTCATAACTTCAAGGGACCAAGATGTCATACATTGCACTTGACTATGGGACCATGTCTTTTTCAAGTGATTAGGAGAGGCCCAGCATTTGCTTTGAACAGCCCATTATGGGATAAGTTAATCCTAAAACTCTGCTGGCTCCCATCTCTTGCTGTAACTGCTTGCTTAAGGTAATCTTCCACCTTTACATGTGAAGATTGAAGATGTTGGTAAAAAGCAGCTAATAGGACAGGAAGGAGGCTTTCTTTCTCTTCCTGGTTACAGTTCAGCTTATTTCATTACATTATTTTCCATCTCTATTGATGTCTAAGCACATAGGGAAGTGGGGGACATTCAGAAAACAGCAAATTCGTCCTTGCTCCAACCACCTCTCTGTGTACACAGCAGCAGAGGTGATAATGTGTCCCAGAATGGGGACTTAATGGGCTTGTCTGGTGGAATATTGTATTTTGGGACCAGAGAACTGAGAACAAGACGTTTCATATGGTTAATTGCTTAAGTAATGTGAAAACTAGATGAGTTTGAAAACAGCCTGAATGAGAAAATGTGCAGTCAAGGAGAGTAAATGACTCACTTTGCTGCTGTCACATCATAGTGAAAAGCTGCCAGGTATTTGGTGCTAGTGAAAGTAACATTGTATTAAACTTTGTCGCAGTGGTTGATTAGAGCTAAAACCAAGTCTGTGTAACACAACATTTACTGTTGTATTCTGAATTCTTGCACAGAGTGTTTGGCTGTGTAGAGAACAAATTCATACTTATCCTGTATTTATCATATAAAGCAGATATCTTTCTGGGAAATGAAGGGTGAAATATCTCTCCATATAAACTACTAGGAATTTTTCTTTCAACTTCAGTGAAGAAATCCAAAGACATTAGGAGATGAAGAAAATTAGCATAATCAGCTCATGTTGTTTAATCCTCCTAGTCCAACCCAGGAATGTTCTCTATGTGCTACTGGTTAACAGTTTTATCCCAGCCAGGTTTAGCTGACCTGTAATTCCCCACTCCGCTGCCTCTTGTAACTGTCAGAGAGCTCACAAAGTGCCTCTTGGACCTCACAGAAGGACATCCTGCACATAATTTATTTTAAAAGTGTAGTTATATTAAGTATAATAAGAAGGAGCACAGGGAAATATGGGAGCTACAAAAGAAAATGCTTTCAAATCTGATTCTTTTATATGGTATGATACATGAATATTTTTGATTTCTTCCTTTAAAAGAGCTTTTAAGATTTGATAGTGACTGGAATTATGAATGCAACAAGAGAAAAAGGGGTTGTAGTAGGAGATTTCTCAGAAAACGGAGGAATCTGTTGAAAGCTGTGGAGTTTCCATTGGACAGCACAAGCACTGGGGTCTCAGACCTGCCACAGGTAAGAAAAACAGCTTCTGTTAAGCACATATTTGTATCTCTCTAAAGTAATGCTTGTCACCTGTCTCTATAATGTTTATACTAGAAACATAAAGTCCTGTCAGGCTTCATTTCAAATAAAAGAGCTTCAAATCCTATCCCTCGGATCACTCAATTTTCATCAACTAAGGTGAAATCACCCCCAAGTACCTTCCATCCAAAATGAACTGAATATGCACTGATTGCAGACCTTGAAGTGCTTGCCTCAGTATTGCTGGAATTTATACAAATTGCTGTTATTAATGCAATGCCTGCTGTTACAGTAGAAGAAACAAGGTAAATGGCTGTAGTTCTAATCATTTTCTCTTGAGAGTTGAAGAAAAACATTTAGATTTAGACACCTCTGCTTGATTTTTTGTGTCATTAAACAGAAATAATGCCAGTTCTGTAGGAACTTTCCCCATTTGTCACAAACTCAGCTGGTTTCCATAATTCCACTGAGCCCAATAATCTGAGAATAGTTGACAAATTGTCCTTATGGCTAAATGTTATTCCATTATATAAATCCTGAGTGTTATTCCAATACACAGAATCTAAAAGAAGAAAAGTTAAACACCAGTGTATTAGGTTGGTTGCTGAGACAAAAATCTTGACAGAAATGAAATGATTGATTAAATCTGGCAACGTAACTTGGTGGGAACAGGAATGGGTGGTTCAATATGTCTTTAAAAACGTTTAACAAAGATGAAACTATACCAACACTTATAGGTGGTCCCTGTATAACAGACTTTGGGCAACAGCCACAATTATTTTGTATTTTCTAGAGATTAATTTGACTTTGGAAAATGCAAAGTTCATAAACACACATACCTATGAATCATTTTCCAGTGCCACATTTATAATTCTTACAGTTGTTGTCTTCCAACACAAGAAGAAAAGCATTCCAGTTATGACAGTTTCTATTTTTAAAATGGCTTAAGAATAAACAAAGAGACAAAGTGCTACAATACTCTGCAGCAAGAGAGGGAATAATAATGGGATGGACCACTCAGCCCTGATAGTTAGAAGCATTACTTTGAGGTCTGATGTACTAAGCTCTTCCCATGGCTTTCTCCTCCCTCCCACAATTACCACAGGCCACTTACTTTTTCCTGTGAAGAGCCTCAGCAAAAGAGATTACTGGGGATTTTCAGGGTTGGGTTTGGTTTTGTTTTTTGTTTTTTTTAAATTTATTTCAATCTTTTGCTTTTGTTAAAAAGTCCAGTTCTGACTCCCAAGAGATATTCCTTCCAGTCCAGGAATGATAATGAAAAAGCTACTGAAGCTGTTAGTTCCTCTAGTTACAATCTTTACCATATGTGAACTGCAAGGTTTTGGGACACTGATGATGATAAAGAGTATAAATAGGTTTTCAAAGGGTGTTCACTCATATTCAGTGAGGTAGATCTGTCATAGATGGATCTGTCCTTATCCCTTCTTTTTGTGTGTGATCCCATCCGCTTCCTCAGGCCAGAATTGCAGTCGCGTGTTCATGGGATAATGCAAATCAGGGAACTAATCTGGGGCTGGGAAAAAAGAATGCTCAGTCCATAGTCTGGTTCATTGTGGGGCCACATAAACTCCATGCTGGGATGAAGGGAGGACAGGGATTAAACCAGGGACCACCCATTTCACCAGCGACACAGAAGTCCATTGGTTCAAAAAGATCAACAAAGTTTAGCCAGATGGCCTGATCCAAATCCTGCTAAAGCCACTGTGAGCCCTCCACATTATCTCCTCTTGGAAGGATTTCAGAGATGGGTGAGCAGAGAGAGAGCGACTCATAGCAGCACTATGGACACCCTGGCCAAAACATCTGGGAATCATCCATTGCAACTTTGCAAAGGTTTCTCACAGCACTGAGCTGTAGGGAGTGAATCCTGTCTAATAAGATCCTGTGTAAAGACCAAGAATTTGGCTCTCAGAAAGCAGAATATACCATACTTTTTTGTTGACAGTGCAAATAAATCCTTTTGTAAGAATTGCCAGACTGGGGAAAACTAATGCAGTTCTTGTGCTCGAGGCATGAGCTCTGGCATGCCCCAGGTCAGAGAGAGTCCAGCTGCGTTACGTCTGTGCATCACTGAAGCGACTTCGGCATCAGGAAAAGAGCTGCTGGCTGAGCTAGCTAGCTGGCTTCTTTGCAGAGGGAACACGGCAGGAGCCGATGGTATCAGCTCACGTTAGCTCGGAGACAAAGGAAGAGAGAGGCTGTTCTGGTCTGGCTCCTGACAGGTTTTATTGTTAGAAGTTTCACAACCCGAACAAGCTCGGAAGGGATGGAATGTGATGGGATCCTCCCCCAAGGCTTGTCCTCAGTTTTATAGAGAATTTGAAAACCGCAGTGAAAGGGGAAAACCACCAATGAGTTACAAGCCAGGGGAGGATACAATTTAACAAGAACCACTGGGGGAAACCGAGAGGCGGGAGTTATAACAGAGAACCAATGAACAACCGAGTTAACTGAGAATTTTCCTGAACCGGGGGAGGTGGCTTGTACCCGGGCACCGCCCAGGGGGTGCAGTTCAGGCTTCTGAGCCGCCCCTCGACCCACCTTCTGAGTCTGCCTCTTCGGGAAACTCGATCCAGGGGATGGGCTGGGATTGATTGGCATCATGCTACCCCAGCCCTGCAGTGAGCTGGGTCACCGCAATAGAAAACTACGAGTTCAATTCCAGGAACATTTCTTCAAAAGCAGTCCTGGAATTTGGCTTGTGTGGAAACACTGAGCTGGACAGAGGAACTGCCCAGCCAGTAGAAGAGAAGAATTTTTTCCTTCCAAATTTTTTCTTCCCAGCAGGATGCCTTTTAAAGTTCAGTGCACCTTAAAGTGATGCTGTGAAGCTAAATAGAATAGAATAGAACAGAGCACATCACCGTGGCACAATGCAGACAGTAGAAACATTCCAACATTTACTATATAGATGTTAATTATGAATGTTCTGTAAATCAATACACTGATAGGAGGCATTAAAATAAATCTTCATAGCTACTTCTCTGCCCTCCTGTTATAAAACCCATCAATAGTAGAATTTCCACAGCTCACTAGGAAGCTCAGCATTGTGCTGAACTGCCTTTGGAGATGGAAAGCTTTCTGTAATACCTAATTGAATAATCTTTTGGTGCATATTATGCCATCCACTTTTTTTCTGCCCTCAAAAGTGATGCAGAGGATGTGATCACCACTGGACATTTTGTCCTCAAAAAATCAACTGGCGTATGGATATGTTTTGGTTTTAAGGCTGCAATGCTTTTAACTAGAAGAAATACATCTTAAATGAAATAATGGAGATGAAGGGGTAACTCCTTCTTCCTCAACTTCATATATAACATCATCCTTGGCAGGAATATTTGAAATTTATGGCAAAGCTACAGTATTTTCAAATAAGCAGAAGAAATCTATCTTTCCTGTATCATTTCCAAATGATTTCCACTTTTGATTACTGAAACATCTAAAATTTCTGTTTCATTCCTTGTTCATGACATTCCTAGCTGCTCAGAATGTGCATATGGAAATCAGCTTAACAAAAGTCAACCATAATGGAAATGCATGGGGGAAAAGCCTTCTCCTCTTTGTGGTATGTTCTATTTTGTTTGCATCAGCCTTCTTTCCCAAAAATTCTTTTCCACTCCTTAGGTCCACTGCAAGCAAAGTCATAGAATCATAGAATT
The DNA here is from genome assembly GCF_020740725.1 of Corvus hawaiiensis. Lineage (NCBI taxonomy): Eukaryota > Metazoa > Chordata > Aves > Passeriformes > Corvidae > Corvus > Corvus hawaiiensis. The sequence goes on from NC_063238.1 coordinate 33,813,058, forward strand.
GTAAAGGTAGGATCATTGAGTCCATCTGTGTCCAAAGTGACTGGACTGCTTGGACAGCATTAGTGTTTGAACCCATCCTGTGCAATGACAGAAAATAGAACATTTTACAGAGGATTCATTTTCTCTCTGGTTCATAAGTGAATTCAGCCCCTCATGACCCGGTCCAAGGAATCCAATTCAAGTATTATCAATACTCAAACCCCACCTGTCTGAGCCATCATGTCCAGCCACTTCTGTGGACTAAAATGTTGTCTGAGGCCCCCAATAGCACCCCTAAAACAGACTGTAGCAGTGGGAAACATTTTTTGCCTTTGCATCAGCTGGACCACAGCAATACAACACATCTGGCCCTAAAACTTTTGACAAATGTCTATGTAACATTGCCCTATCTCTTCACAACCCAGTCCTTTGCTCCCTATGACAGTTCATATTACAAAGTGTAATTAAGTTCAAGGCCTCTGTCCTGACCCCTAGGGGAACCAGTGACCTGTGCCCTGGATATCTGATAGATTAGCTAAAGTCTACAAATGAAAATTAGCGTCAGCAATTCGGCCCTCTACTAGAGCAGAGTATCTTACAGCTACACTAAAGCTCCTTGGTCTAGAAAGTCACACTTCTTGCAGTCCTGGTCCAAAACTGTGACATGATCTCCCCTAAGTTCAGGGGCATTATGAGCATCATGACATTTTGCCCTAAGTGGTAAATGTATCCCTTCAATTTAGTCTTCCCTATTTCCACACTGGGAAATGCCAGGTCAATGAATAGGAGCTTTGTAGAAACTGAACGTTCAGCCCCTAATGGGAGGCACGTACTTTGCTTTCTCCAATTTGCACTTCCAGCCAACTCAAAAATTATTTGATAAACAAAGAGCTTTATCCAGTTACCAGTGGCCGGAACACTAGACAGAATTATTCTACTTCTAAGGAGGTAAAGGACTGCTTGCCATTCTGGAAAGGATTCAGGAACTGCCAGTCTTTGATAGCTGAAAGAGAGAAGTGCCAGGCTGTAAAGCAGTATCTAAATTCACTGCATGCCTGTCCTTGCCATTCCCCATGCCAAAGGTATAGAAGAAAGAAACAGCCGAACAAAGCAAATAATTAACTGAGGATTGTAGTTCACTGTCACTTCATAAGGCAAGAAAAGACATCTCCTGTCTGTTGCGAGGGCAGATGCTGGGTCAGAAAGCCCAGAGCTGGGAGGAGATGCTGGGTACTATTTGTAACCTGTGTGGGATTCTTCCATGGCTGCTTCAAAACTGCTTGTACAGAGACACACTAAATGGGGGGTAGCAGAGGTGCAAGACTGGCACCTGCTGCATCCCTCAGGAGCACATCCCATGTCAGTGGGGTCGGAGGTGTTTGCCTCCCCAAGCACTTCCTCACTCCCCCTGTGCATATGCAGCTGTAAATTATCACAGGTTTTGTCTCTTTTATTATCTCACAGTTCAAGCATTACAAGGATCATGTAAATAATGTTAACATTTCTAGTCTTGACTGTGAATTGTTTGATTCTTATACCACCAGAACTGTGTCTGCCTGGCACAGTTCTCTTCTCCCACAAAACACGCTTGCCATCTTCTGGCCAGGCCACCAAGCATCACGAAGACAGCTGGAAGTGCACTCTCAAGTGTCTGTACCATGGGTTTTCCCAGCTGTTAACAAAATCAACCAAGCAAAGAGTTTGAAGTTAAATTTTGTTTTGGAAAGTTCCCCTATAACAGAAGAATTTATCTTTCAAGCTGTGCAAAACTCATCTTTCTTGATTCATAAAGATTTGCATGAGTTTTTTGCTTTTGTCTTCATACCTGCAAATATCCTGAGTTTCATTTACTCAGAGCCTAAAAGAGACATTTGGCCAAAAGTCTGGATTATTATGCTGCTTTTACATTTAAACCACAGGTTTCAGAGGCTTTTATAGGAAACTAGTGTTACTCAAAACTGGAATTAGTTTTCATTAACAGTTACTAAACGCCAACCTTGCAGTGGAAGGTGAGTCTGAACAAAGTTCATATGGTATCAGGTTCCAACACAAATATTTGATGTGGCTGTAATTAATGCCAATGCCAGAGTTTGATATCACCTTGATATCCTCCTCAGCTAGGGAGGATCTTTCAGGAAGATCACATCTTCTGCCATGGCAGATCTACTTTACTGTATAACTCTGTATTCTCTCTACTTTTGTGTCTCTCATGTTTTCTGTGAACACATATCTCCCAGATCAACTCTTCTGAAGACTGAAATCATCCTGAGAAGTGTATAATTTCAGACAAAAGTATAAAAAACATTCTTTCCATTATATAATAATAATAACAATAATAATATTACCATTACTATTATTTTAATGCTACAATAGAGAGCAGCTGACACAGTCGATTGTTTTCACCTAGTTTTATATCAGCTAGCTGGTGTTATCTGGCTACAGGTGCTGGTGACCAGCAGTACAATCCAGTCTGTGAGCTGTTTTCAGCTATCAGGAACCAGCTAAATTTAGTAGCCCACGGATCAGCAAACAGCTCCTGTTTGGGACTGCGTAGGCAGAGGACAGGGGAACTAGGGACAGCGTTGTCCTGTATGTGACTTTGGAAAGTTGAGGTTTTCCGCTATGATTTTTTCTGCCAAGTCTTTGTACTGACAGTGGAGTTCAGCAAGACTTTGCAGCATGAACATCAAGGCAGAGGCAAGCTCTGGCAGGCAAGGCTCAGCTCGGGGGTGACAGGGAGACTGGTGTCATTTCCAGATGACATTTCCTCTACAAGGCAGGATTTTTCAGCAAGACCACATTTTCTGCTGTGGTATGGCTAGTTTCCAGTAAAAAACAGATCCTGTCCACTTCTGTCTTTCACAAAACAAGTAGCACAAATGGTAAAATGAATGTCGAACCCCAAGCAAAAGGAACTTGCCTTGCCCTCTGTTACTTTACTTTGTAACTCAGGAGTTCTGTAACTGCATTCCAGATGTTACTAAATAACTGAGCACATATTGAATGGGAGTAGTCAGATCTTGCCTTTCAGTGGTACAATCTCCCCACATGCAGCCACGCATCACCTTGTAAGGGGAAAAAATGTTGAGTGTAATGCATAATTAATTTCCTTAATTACAAAAACCGACATATAGTGCAAGGTTCTATATGTGCAGCTGTTATTTAATTTGTCATTTCAAAGGGAAAATTTTCATTAATGAATTTTAAAATTAACACTAGATCTGCATTTTATTTCTTACAGGTACAGCTGCCTAACACAAAGCATGGCTGAGGTCAGAGAAACTGCTATGATGGCAGCATGTGCTTTTCCATGTGCTCCACACAAAATATCTCAATCATTTCCGTTTCTCCCTCTCAGGCACACCATTTCTGAGAGGCTGTCTGACAATTGAAAAAATGAGCTGCACCAGCTGTCAGGGTGTTCCAGCTTCCTGTCAGTTTTAGCAGACACATTTTTCTTTGAACAAATAGATACTGAACTTCTATAAGAAGTAATAGCCAAGAACAGCTACAGAACAGAAATTAATATTAAAATACAGAAATATTAGAATTATAATGAATATTAATTCCTAGGACAAATTTCTAGCATCTAGTCTGATATACTTTTAATATATTTTACTACTTTAACATTCTAGACTTGTTTTTACTGAGTAGGAAAGCATGCTGTCTTTTTTACTATGGATTAATAACAGGATTAGGGGGCTGGGAAAACCACTAAGAAAGGGGATGATACCCAACAGGCAAGCACATAATACTGCCTGTCTCAAGCAAGATGCACTCAAACACTCAAAAACCATGGCAGAAGACAAAGGAATACATGACAATAATGAAAAAAATAAAAAGGATCTTCATTTATTCTTTTGTTTTTTGCTTGCTTAGTTATGCCTTCAAATCAGGCCTGGAATAGGGAGTCAGCAGCTCTCGGAAGGAAGGCAAATCTCTGCAGCAGGAGCTGCAATGTGTGTGTGGAAACTTAGGAAAGACAGACATTTCTCCATTTAGTGCTTGGAAAACAAAAGAACAACGACAACACGGATCAGGAGGGATCTGGGAGGAACGATCTTAAGTGGTGCATCTCCCAGAGCCCCAGCAGAGAAGGGACGTGGAGCCGAGGAAGCCAGAGGGGAGTGCTGCCCTGAGCATGGTGCCTCGGGCAGGAGCTGAGCAAAGCCCTGAGCAATGTCCACCAGTACATCCCTTCCGGAGCAGGACAGATGCGGGAAGGGGGCTGCAGTCCTGAGACATATTCCTTGTCTCTCTCTTTCTTGTCTCCTTGCTAAGTATGCTGGTCAGAGTTAGGAAATGAGACAAATGTGCCGAGCAACAGTTAATACAATTTGTTCTCTTAGCCCCTTTATATTTTCACAGAAGGCAAAAGCCAAAGGCTCTTTGTCTGTGCAGTTTTGTTCAGTAAAAAATTGTAAAGCCATAACCAGCAAGGTCTAACACATTTCTTAGTAATCATTTACTTTAATGAGAATGAAAAATTTGTTATTCTAGGACTATGAGAAAATTACAGAATTAAGAGGTTCTTCTCATTGGCTTGCAGATAATGCACTTGTTCTTTTCTCCTGTCAGCAATGACCCAAGGCTTGTCCATGTACTTTGACTCTCCAGCACCCGCCTTGCTTTGTCAAGGCAGAAAAATCTTTGGGCACTTCGAGCTTTCCAAATGAGCACTCTCTTCAAATAACATACATAATAACACCATGCTCCACTAAGGGGAATAGAGTCATAGAATCATGGAATCACAGAATGGCCTGAGTTGGAAGGGACCTTAAAGCTCACCCGAGTTCCAATTTCCCTGCTGCAGACAGGAATACCTTTCACTAGGCCAGGTTGCTCAGAGCCCCAACCAACCTGGCCTTGAACACTTCCAGGGATGGGGCACCCACAATTTCTCTGGGCAACCTGTGCCAGTGCCTCACCACCCTCAAAGTAGAGAATTTCTTCCTATTACCTTATCTAAATCCACCTTCTTTCAGATTGAAGCCACTCCCCTTTGTCCTGTCACTGGATGCCCTTTCAAAAAGTCCCTCTCCATCTTTTCTGTAGCTCCTTTCAGGTATTGCAAGGCCACAGTCAGGTCACCCCAAAGCCTTCTTTTTTCCAGACTGAACAAAACCAACTCCCTCAAGCTTTCCTCGTAGGAGAGGTACTCCATGCCTTGGATCATCTTGGTGGCCTCCTCTGGACTCACTCCAACAGGTCCATGTCATTCTTGTGTTGCAGACCCCAGAGCCTGATGCAGTGCTCATATGTTACAGACATTGTCACATCACACAGAGGAGAAATTAAAATCAATCCTTCACACAAACAAGTTATTACAATTTGGTTAGCTAAATACTAACTATAAGTAAATTTCTTTTTTCTTAGCATCTTTTAAGAAATGCTATCTAAGCCCATGGCATTTAGCTGTAGAGAAGGAATAAAACCTAATAATAACTACTCCTAACCATGTTAATTTTTGCAGGGAAATTATTAATATATTCAAAAGGTCCCTAAGTCAATAACTATATTTACAGGTTTTAGCGTAGCTTTTCACATGCTACCTTGATTTGCTTTTTTCTCTTCAGAAGAAGACACAGATATAGACTATTCTTGGGTAAAGACTATTGGTGTCTTCAATAATAATATTAAAAATACTCACATGAGTGTAAATCATTTCCATTGAACTTTAATATGTTACAGCAATATGTTAATCTTTAAATGTTTTGCCATTACTGCATTGGCAGTGCCACACATGCAAGTCTGTCTACACCGAACACGAGATGCAGGAGAGCCTGTGCATCTTACTGCCTGAGCTGGCACTTTGCTGTCCCAGTGCTCACGTCGACAGTGCCAGGACGCTGCTGCAGCCGGGCAGAGCTGAGGGCATGGCTGTTCTCTGTCGGAGACAAAGAGCTGCTCCACCAAGGCACAGCTGCCTGCTGAATCCACCAAAGCCTACATTAATAAAACATTGATATTTGGCTTTTAAAAAATGCAGATCAGTCTATTTAATGCAAGAATATCATCCTAGGAGAAGAAAATCCACATTAGGTTCCTTTCATGAGTCTCTGGGTTTTGTTTCAGTCCAAAATACAGACATTCTTAGTGATGGTAATGAAAAACTATTACAACAAAATGAAAGATACATTGTACAGGGCTTTATTCTTACATGAGGAATCCAGTATGATAGCAGGGAATTCACCACAAAAGGTCTCTGGAAAGGAGAAATGGAATTTGGGAATAGTTAATGGATTGCTACACACACTGCAAACTAAAACACAGTTTTGACATGCATGTTCGCACTGTTTTCCTTAGGAGCCAACTGTTTTCATTCTTACAAAAATTACAGTTACTAAATCAGGCTAAATTTACACAGGGTATTTCAAGGCAAAGGTATCATGTGTATTTAGCTTTTCAGGATCTTGTAGTTAGAAAAAAAGCGCCAATCCTCTTAAAACCTTCCCTGCATTTTTATTCTTTTTTAATTATGAAAATGTGATTTTTGCAAGACCATGTGATTTTTCACTGTCTGATGTGAGCTGTTGCATTAATCCAATAAAACCTTTGGCTCGAAGGGATAAGGAGAGCATTTAAGCAAATGGGGGAGTTTTAAGAAATCTAAAGTTTAGCTAAAAGATGGGTTTAGATTTGGCCATAATATATGGGCACAGCCCCTAAGCATGGTCTCAGCACACTGATATAGAAAATAGGCTGTTCTACCATTCCTGAAGATAATAAAGATTCTTTTATGTCCAGTTAATTCAAGGCATGTGACATATGCAGCTGATAATCTGTATTTATGCAGTTCCTCTTGTTCTAAAAATCTCAGACGGAAAAATGTTAACAGCTTTTGAAAAAAATCATAGGAATTCTGACCTATCAAAAATGCCCCAAAAATAATTTTTACGTGACAGAGTAAAATCCAGCCTTCTGCCACATACGGTAAAGAAGGTCAAAGAATTCCAGTGACTTGTTATTGAAATAGACTGATCTGCATCTGTCTGACTCAGCCTCATACAGGAAGTGTATTAAGTTATTCTGAAAATATTTTTGAATTTTAAGTTCTAATTTATTATGAAACAGCTCCCCAGGGCTTGTTCTTTTGTGCTGCCATGTCGTGGGTGTGGGCCTCATGCCTGACACCAAGTCAGGGCAGGTACCCCCGGTCCTGGTGATACTAGGGGGAACAACCTTCATCTGGAGCCAGGACTATTTCCCCTTAGCAATTCACATATACAGACAAATAAAGCAGCTTTCTTCTTAATTTGTATGGTAGTTATGAATGAGAAATTGAAGAATTCCTCAACCAAGGAATTGTTTTTGTGTGCGTGAATTAATATAAATGTACTGGGAACAGTATTTCACCCCCAAATATACAAAGAAGTTGAGACTGCATTTAACTCTCAAAATGTTTTGCCAAATTTTCCTGCACTTGTGTCTTTGAAGTGAATTCAGGAGAGGTTCGCTTGTGTAACAACGCTGAATTTGGTTTATTATTCCACATTTGAAACTAGGTAGCACAAATTGCAAAATGAAACATATCCAGTAGATGTCATCATCCTGCATCCCATGTGCCTGATAATCAAGTTTAGATTTACTTTTTTAAAACTGAACTGAAATCAAAAGTAGGACTCCTAACAGAAAGAAGTTTTCTGAAAAACTTGTGTAAAACATGTACTCATTTGATCTGATACACCTTATTAACACTCGGATTTCTGGAATGTTTGCAACCTGGAAGTGTTCGTGCACAAAGTAATTTGCAGATATCTGTGCCCAAATAATATCTGTAAAATATGCCAGTAAATGCATGTATTTAAACCTGAAAATCCACTTAATGGGTTCCATTTAATCCACATGTCCTTAAAGCAATATAAATATGTACTACAGCATTGCCTCTGATCCTGAAGCCTGTACTGCAAAAATAGATTTAAGATCCTCTTTACAGATGAGAATATTAAATGAAGTTGAAAGGGCTTTGGGAGGTCAGGGAATTCCATTTCCATAAGTATTGCTTTAAGTTGTTTATTTCTTGACATAACACCTCACATAAATTAATATTTTCATATGGATTACTGGGAATTATCAAGTACTCTGATGTGCTTGATTTACATTGCTTTTCATTTCAAATCAAATATTGTTATTTGCATTCAGCAGCTTTATACTTAGTTGAGCAGTAAAATGATTCAGGCAAGTCTGAATTACTGTGATTCAGCCATATTCAAATGTTTTCACATTTTAAAACCTGACCTCTATTATTTGGCGTGGGGAGACTTACTAGGTCAGAGTTATGCCTTTCAGCATGTGATTAAAACATGCACTTCGTCAATGTCCATGGATTTTGTAATACAATCCTTTAGCAATCTGGCAACATTTCTGGCTTTGTTAGCTGGGGCATTGCTTAGAAAATTCCTGTGCAATACAGTTATGGTCTGATCCAAACCCTTTTGGAAACAATAGAAAGGCTTCCAAGGGCTTAAGCCATGGACGAATGAGGTTCATGCAAATGCTGAGCCCCAGCAGGTGAAGCAGGAGGCAGACACTGGTGGGAAATTGCAGTGTGGCAGATGCCAACAGGTTCACAAGCCCATCTTGGTTGTGTCCTGGAACTTGCTTTTAATTCCCACAGGGGATGAAGTGGGAAATGTCCCAGTTTCAGACAGGCTAACTCTGTTACACATTGCTTTCAATTTAGTAATCTTTTTTTTTATTTTGTAAAAATCATGCAATCATAGAATGTTAAGGGGTTGGAATGGACCTTAAAGATCATCTAGTTCCAACCTGCCCTGCCATGGGCAGGGACACCTTCCACTAGACCAGGTTGCTCAGAGCCCCAACCAACCTGGCTTTGAACACTGACAGGGTTGGGGCAGCCACAACCTCCCTGGGAAACCTGTTCCAGTGTTTCACCCTCATAGTGAAAAATTTCTTCTTAATGTCTACCCTAAATTGTTCGTCTTTCAATTCATACCCATTACTCCTTGTCCCATTGCTACAGTTCTTGATGAAAAATCAAGGCAGATTGAAGTTTCCAAATGTCCTTGTATCTGTGGCTTCTGTGATAATGCATGAGGAAGGAGAAAGCATTTGAAAGGAAAATGCCTTTTTTCCTCTGACCCTTACCTATGGTTATGCGTTGGCTAAGACAGGTCTTATGCATCCCACTCAAGAGAACTGGGAATTCTGATTAAAGCCCATTAGTCCTTCAGGCTGCACAACTCCCTGACAGCCCTGGACAGTACCGAGTGCTCCAACATCCCCAGAGAGCACAGGGCAAAGCTGCAGCCATGAGAAGTGCTGCGGGATGGGGGACACGGGGCTGACCCCTCCCGAGGGGCTGCAGCACGAATGCACCTCTTTGTGGCTGGCAGAGGATTCCAGTGATGCGGTTGGGCTTTAGAGGCACTTTGGGGAAATGAGGGACCAAAGCGCTCATGGGACCAGGCCCACTGCCATCCCACCATTTGAGCCAGCATGTGCCCAGGTGGGCAAGGAGGCCAATGGCATCCTGGATTGTATCAGGAACAGTGTGACCAGCAGGACCAGGGCAGTGACTGTCCTTTGGTACTCAGTGGTGCAGTCACAACATCACTGCTGTGTCCAGCTCTGGCCCCTCAATTCAAGAAGGACATTGCGGGGCTGGAGTGTGTCCAGATAAGGGCAACAGAGCTGGTGAAGGGTCCGGAGCACCAGGAGCAGCTGAGGTTGCTGCGGGTGTTTAGCCTGGAGAAAAGGAGATCCCAGGGGGATCTTATAGCTTTCTACAACTCCCTAAAAGGAGGTTATAGCCAGGTGCGGGTCGGTCTTTTCTCCGTGGCAACCAGCGACAGGATGAGAGGAAATGGCCTCAAGCTGCGCCAGAGGAGGTTTAGGTTGGACATTAGTTTTTCAGAGACAGGTTGATTAGGCGTTGGAATGGGCTGCTCAGGGAGGTGCTGGCGTCCCTGGCGGTGCTTAAGGAAAGACTGGACACGGCCCTCAGTGCCGTGCTGCAGCGGACGCGGCGCTGTCCAGCCCCGGCCTGGCCTCCGCGCTTTTCCCGAACCCAATCGATCCTGGAACTCCCAGGGCGGGGCCGCGCATGCGCCTCCCTCGGCGTGGCCCCGCCCCCGGGCCGGCGGGTGGCGCTGCCGCGGGCGCGCGCAGGATCATGGAGGCGGCGGCGCGGGAGAGCCGGGCGGGCCGGGCGGCGGGCGCGGGGCGGTAGCGGCTCCCGGCCGCCCTCCCTCCCTTCCTTCATCCCTCCCTCCCTCCCTTCCTTCGCTCCCGCCCCCTCCGCTCCTCCAGCGGCGGGAGAGGCGGCCCGCCTGCCCCTCCCGCGCAGGGCATGGCGGCCCCGGGCCCTCCGCGGCTGCCCCGGCTGCGGCTGGGCCCGCGGCTGCGGGCCGGGCTGGAGGTCGCGCTGCGGGTGCCGAGCCTGTTCCTCATCGACGCCATTTTCAACTCGGCCCCGCTGCCGGGCGGCTCCGTGAGCGCCGCGCTGCTGGGCGCGCTGCTGCGGCTGCTGGGTGAGACACCTTCCCTTCCTCCCCCTCCCGAGAGACACGGACCGTGCCCCGCCGGCCCCGCTCACAGCCGCGGGCACGGCGCGGCCGCCGCCGCCCCCCGCCCCTCACCCGCCGCCTGGCTGTTGCTACTGTCGCGGCCCGTCTCTCCCCTTCCCCCGTCCCTGATTTCCGTCCCCACTGGTTCTTCTCTGCCACCCCCGAGCCCCTGCTCGACTGCCCGGGCTGGATCGTCACCTCGCTCCCTCGTGCCCCTCTCCGGGCCCGATTCACCCCCCCGCTCCATCCCCGGCTCCTTCCGCCTCTTCCCGTCCCCGTAACGGTGCAAGGACCCGGAGAGGGCTCGGGGCTGTGACTCCCCCTCCTACTCTGGGGGCTTCCAAGGCGGAAAACATGTAACTTAGCGGGTATAGGGGGTTTATGTGTTTTTTTAAAAACACTTTGTATAGTGTGATGTCTTCCTGAAATACGTTGTTAAAGCCTTATTTTTGCAACAGCAGTTCAGAAATGCAGGGAATTTGGTTCCCAGGGGAAAGGGAAGCCTTCTGAACCTTGCCAATGGTTAATTTCAAGCTTTATTTTGTTTCCCGGCATGAAGGATGAAAGTGACAGGTATAACTAGGCGATACTGTTTTCAATATCGTTTTCTTGGGTTCTTACATAGCCTCGGCTTAGTGGGAATCCCGTTTCTGAACTGTTGTACAGGTGATATTGTGCTGTGTTTCACATTTTGGAGCTGGCGATCCTGAGGCAGGAAGGAAAACACAAAACACATCAAGTTGTTGTTTTGTTTGGGTTTTTTTGCAGGCCTAAGACAGATGGATTTTAAGTTCTATTTGATGTTTATAGTAGAAGAAAAACAGGAAGGAAATAGGCGGTACAGCTTTTGAGGCAGGAAGCAGAGGAGAGCAGGTTAAAGGAAATGTGCATAGTGAGAAGTGTGGTGTGACTGCATCAAACAAGTCGAGGAGCAGAGGGGAAAAAGTAAAAAATAATCTATAGCAAGACAACAGGTCAGAGTAGAACAAAGGGAGGAGGTAACAAAACGCCGTGTTTTATTTTGGTTTTTTACATTTATTATATTTTTATGTTTTTTATTATTACTGCTTTGGTAAAGAGTGCCAGGAGAAGTCGCTGCTCACATGAGAAGCAAAGCTGAGGAGGCCCTAAGTTGTCTCCTTTGCCTGCCGTGCCACGGGTATCGGCAGCTCCGGGATGGGGAGCAGGGGTTCTTCCTCCCTGCTTCCCATTTTCTTGACCTTTTGTTCAACACTTAAGGAATTGCTAAGAGTAATTAATCCCACTGATAATTCCTTTTTTAAAAAATGACACTGCAGTGCCTCACCAACTTCATTTTAGGAGTTCTTCATCATATGATCCAGGTGCTGTAGGAAGAGCCTTAAATTTAATCCCACCTGTGTAAATGAGTGGTGGATGTGTTATTCAATGATGTCCCTTAAGTGTGCGATACTGGGATTAACAGATTAAGCCACTTTTGAGGTTTGCATTTATATGAACACTTTTCTAAGAAGTGGGTAATTTTTGCCTTCTGCAAAAAAGCTTTGGGAATGTTTTATGCCAAGAAACTTACCTTGAACATTTAGAAAACGGGTCGGTGGTTCTTGGCTTTCCAAAACTGAAGAAAAGATAAAAATGTAGCCACTTGAAGATGATCTTAAACACCTTCCATGTGGTTCAGATAACAGTGCTTTTGCATCTGTTTTTTTTCTCATCTGAATTTAAGGATTGCAGGGTTGGGTTTTTGCTGCTGTTAGGAAAGTGATAGTTATTTTGGATCATTCTGTGTTTAAATAGTGGGAAAATGTCCTTTGACTTACCATTTGCAGACTTTGAAGTACTGTTCCAAACTTTTCCCATAGCACAGGAGAAATGGACAACCTGTCCACCAGATATGAAGACTGGAGCTCTGGAGAGACTGATGACTTTTGGGGGTGATGTTAAACAATTCTGAAATATTCTGGAAGTACAGCTCTTCAGGAATGTTAATACAGATCTGTGTGGGTGTTACAAAGTTTTACAGCAGGATTCCTTGGTCTGGTTCTTCCATCACTTTCTACAGAAGTAAATAGAGTTATACAGAGCACAGAACCAACTTCCACAGCTGGAGCATGTTTTCCCTTTCATCTTTTTGATTAACCTTGCTTTGTCTCCAGTGCAATGTTTACTTTTCGTATCTTTGCATTGGGTTTAAGTATCTCAATTCCAGCAGAACTACCACCCTCAGGAGTGACTGTCACCTCAGACAGCAGTCCCTCCTCATTGAGGACACTGAGTTTTGAGAAGGGTACTATAAATACTTGAGTCTGCAGAAAGATGTGGAAGTAAATAGAATTACTGGAGCTAGGGAGCAATAGTTTGGCAGTTCCACATGAATGAAATGCTGATGTGTAAAAGTGATTGTTCCCTGCAAGGGATTGAAAGTCAAATCCTTAGTAGTGGGTTACTATAAAGATACTGACAAAACTCAGGATTTAAAGGAAAAAAAATGAGAGGGAGACATTCATTTTAACACAATAAATTATTTTAAAAGTAAGCGCAGCATGGTTTGGTTCAGTGCTGTGTTTGGAGGCCATACTGGGACAGTTGGCAATGGGGTGGCACAGGTGGAAACAGTAAAGATGAGTGGAAAGACAAACCTTACCAAACGAGGAACTGCAGCATTTCCTAGCAGAGAGAAAATGGAAAAAGACTTACTGTTTTGGAGGGAAAGGGGGGATGGGCAGGGGGCAAGGGCAAAGTCTTCTGTTGAGGTGGACTAAGTGACATAAATGGAGATGGGGGAAAGGAGTGCTCACTGCCCCTTCTGAGATTTGTTACCTCTTACAGTCTTTTGAGACTCCTTCAGTGAGTCTTGACTTTTCCCCACAAGTGTTAACAGAGGTATGATGTACTTTTTGTTAGTCCCTCTTCAGAGGAACCAGTAGGGCAAGCTCTATTGACTCACTGTTGTACTGTTTTTAGAGATGTGTCTTGCATGTGAAACGTCAGTGTTTTAAGATGACCTGCAGTATCTAAATACAGGCCTGTTACTGCCACTGCAAGACACAAAAATAGGTTTTGTTAAGGCGTGTTTCAGAGCAGCCTGCTTAGTGCAAAATGCATCTCCTTTGGCTCAAATGATCAGAATTACATAAATAACGTCCTTGTACAGGCATGTGAGCCTTTTCTGTGACTTCTGAGAAAAGACAACGGCTACAAACTCGTCAGCAGTACTGGCTCTCCTAAAGATGTTTGTAGTGGTTAAGATGACAAGGCAACTGTCAAGCTTATTTTTTAAGAAGTGCTGCATGTAACAAATACTCAGCTTTTCCTAGAAGAACTGAGCTACAATGCAAGGGGATTTCTGAAAACTGACAGAGGCTTTTCCTCAGTCCATTTCACAAGGTTACCAGATTAATGATTAATCAGGGAGAATGTGTTTGTATCAGCCAGTGCTGCTGGCAAGGAATACTGTTGAGGTGTATTAATAACTTTATTTGTAGCCTGCCTTTTGTAGTTGATTCATGTTGATCCTCTCTCTTCTTCTCAGTTCTCCAGGCTTTGGAGGGGTTTTTTTGTATATTTGTGTGTGTTTAGTTGCTGTTGTTGTTTTTCTTTATACAAGCAGTGGTCACACTACTGGTAGAATCAAATGCTGTTTCAAAGAATTTATTCTCATGATCAAGAGACTATGGCTTAAATATTTTTTAAACACTTGATTATGGTGGATTTAGAACAACCTAAACTACAATCATCAGAAAAGACCAATGCTGTCCTCCAGCAGAAAGAGGATTACTGGTGATTGCACTGGTTTTAGTACAGAGACTGAAAGCAACTTAGAATCAAATATAAGTTGTAGAGATTGAAATGTCTCCAATCTGGTTTGGATAAGAAAGCAGTTGAATAGAGTGGAAGCTGATTGAGAAGGCCAAAATAAAGGCAGTGTGTTTCCTGAAAAAGAAACTGTTTAAGGAAATGGATCTAGTGCTAAGTGCCATTTAATTTAACACCTCTTAGGGTACAGCCCTTACCTATGTAGGACACAGCGATGGGATTCATAAATTACACTACAGAAGTTTACTGCAGGGACATATAATCCCAAACTCCCAGTACTGCAGTTGCTCTGATAGGATTTCTCATAGGAAGGTGCAAACTTCCCAGTCACGGTCAAGATGTGGTCATGGTCAGTATGAGGGAGAGGTTAGCAAACAGGAATTTCAAGGCCTAAATCTGACTTCTAACAAGACAGACAAGTTTGCACTGGCATTGGCAAAGAGGCAGTTGGTGCAGTTTTGGATTCTGTGCACAAAAGGTGTATGCTGTGGAAGGTCTTCCCCATGTGACCTTTGTTGCCACTGTGACCAGAAATAAAAGCAAACTGAAGGGAAATAGAAGGAATGCCTTCCCCACAGCAAACTACAGCAATTTTTCACTATTTTCCCATTAAAGAGTGTAACTGAAGTGTTTTGGTTACTTATCTTTAGTGCTCCATCTTGGAGAGCTGTAGTTGAGTGCCTTGTTCAAGTGAATTAGGGGACTTACAAAATTTTACTCATTTATTTTTTATTAGCTTTGCTTATAAAGGTGATGCTGTATCTGTTGGGGGTTTATTTTTAGAACTTGTCTACCCTTGGATTTCAGGACTAAGGCTGAAAGGCTGGGAGTTGTCACTGTTCTAGTCTGAAACTGCAACAAACTTCATAGTAATTGTGACTTAGGGCTTGCACTGGCTTTGCATCACAGCTGTAGTGCACAGCTGTTAAATGCAGAGATTAACTCGTCCTCTTGCCTGTTCTCTGAAAAGGGCACCATTGGTAATGCAAAGTTACAAGTGACTAATGGGGAAGTGATACATTAAATAAATGTAGCTCCAAAGCTAATAGGTTAAAATCTGTTGTTGAACTTCTGTTGAGAACTAAATGATTTCAATCTGGTTTTAGGTGTCTTTGTATCCAGTGTTGTTCTGGTCTTACAACAGCGAGCACTTTTCAAGTTCTACATGATCGCCTCGGCATTTCTGCTGGCTGCAACTTCAGTGTTGGTGAATTACTATGCTGCTTTGCACATAAACTTCTACAGTGCCTACTACACAGCTGCATTTGGAATTCAGATCTTCCCACATAAAGGACCTTCGCTATGGATGGCACTTTCCATCCTTCAGCTTACCTTTGGAATCGGATATGTTACATTGCTAAACATGCAGTCCATATACTCTCAACTTATCATCCTGGATATACTGATTCCTGTAATTGGCTTGGTTGTTGAATTACCTTTAAATGTCCGGCAAGTACTTGTTTTTATTTCAGGCCTAGTTCTGACACTAAATACCACAGCCATTTTAGTTACGAAAATTAAGTGGTTCTATTATTCGGTACGATATGTTTATCTGCTGGTGAGGCACATGTATCGTATTTACGGATTACAGCTATTGATGGAAGATACATGGAAAAGGATCCGGTTTCCAGCTGTACTGCGTGTCTTCTGGCTAACAAGACTTACAGCACAAGCTGTGGTATTAACATATGTTGTAAAGATGGCTGAAAATAACACGGAAGAAAAATTCTTCTTGATATCGTGGGATAACTGTTGGGAACTGATTTGCAGCCTGATCATAAGTGGGTGTGACTCTACTTTAACTGTGTTGGGCATGAGTGCTGTCATTTCTTCAATAGCGCATTATCTGGGACTTGGTATCCTGGCCTTCATTGGATCAACTGATGAGGATGACAAAAGGCTTGGGTTTGTAGCACCCGTCTTGTTTTTCATTTTGGCTCTGCAGACTGGTTTAAGTGGACTGAAACCAGAGGAACGATTAGTTCGCCTGAGTCGAAACATGTGCCTTTTGTTGACTGCAGTCCTGCATTTTATCCATGGAATGACAGACCCTGTGCTGATGTCTCTCAGTGCCTCCCATGTGTCATCGTTCCGCAGACACTTTCCTGTACTGTTTGTCTCCGCTTGCCTTTTCATTCTTCCGGTTCTGCTCAGTTACATCCTCTGGCACCACTATGCACTAAATACTTGGCTTTTTGCAGTCACAGCATTCTGTGTAGAGCTTTGCCTAAAAGTAATAGTTTCTATCACTGTTTATATATTGTTTATGATTGATGGCTACTATAATGTGCTATGGGAAAAACTTGATGATTATGTCTATTATGTTCGCTCAACTGGCAATATTATTGAATTTATATTTGGAGTAATCATGTTTGGAAATGGAGCTTACACAATGGTTTTTGAATCGGGAAGCAAGATTCGTGCTTGCATGATGTGTCTGCACGCATACTTCAACATCTACCTGCAAGCCAAGAATGGCTGGAAGACTTTTATAAACCGCCGAACTGCTGTGAAGAAAATCAACTCGCTTCCAGAGGTAAAAGGAGCTCGGTTACATGAAATCGATGATGTCTGTGCAATTTGCTACCACGAGTTCACCACCTCTGCGCGCATTACTCCATGCAACCATTATTTTCACGCACTTTGTCTTCGGAAGTGGCTGTACATTCAGGACACATGCCCGATGTGCCATCAGAAAGTGTACATTGAGGACAAAGAAAATGCCAATATCTCTAACAACAACGGGTTTGTAGCACCAAATGAAAATCCTGTACGGGTTGCAGAAGAAGCTGCTGATGCTGAAAATGAATTAAATGAAGATAATGACAGTTCTGATAGTGATGAGGAAGATGGCGACTGTGTGGCACAGCACTTGAATGAGACTCTTAATGTTGACTCTAACTCTCTTGGTGATTAAGATGTCCTTTACTAAGCCGTGAGGTATTTGTTTAAGATTGACTTCAACAGAATAAAAGTATCACTTTGTAGTTATTGTACTTAAGCACAACAGCAGTATCTCAGTGTTGAGTCTGTGAATGGTGGTTGTTTACTGTGGTGTGTGCTACTGTAAATATACCTCTAATTTTTGCTGGTCTCTTTCATGACCACCTTAAAATTATGTACATTATTGTACATGGAATAAAATGTTTTCACATTTTTAAGATGGTTGGAAAAACACTCTTTAATTGATGTAGTGATAATGTTGTGCCAAAGACTGTAATACCAGTAATCCCCAATCAATGTCTTCTGGATGCAAATGAAAAATACTGGTGAAAACAGACTCTTCAGCCAGTCAACTCGGAAACGAACGCCTGAGCCAAAGCAGCTTTACTTACAAATTCAGTATTAGCAGAGCTTTATCGCAAAAAAATAGTGAGTTGCGTTTTTAAAAAATAAATAAAAATTTAGGTTGGTAGGCTTAATGCTACAGCATTTGCGTATGTGGAACAAAAGGCGACACTGCTCAGCTTTCTGGTGAAGCAGCAAGGCGCATGCCATGGATGTGTCCCACCCTCCTGAACTGCCAGCAGTAGCTTGAAGTGCTTTACATGTGAATGCAGCAGCCTGGTGCTCATCCTGTGCCTCCACTGCTCACTGGAGTTACAGGTGTGGGCTGGCCTTGAAGTTGATCTTGAATCTTGATGAAAGGGGAACAGGGCTGAGAAACTGCACAAATGCAGACCACCTTTTCAAAAGCAGCTTTAATCTTGTACCATAAAAAACCCAAAACCCACTACATACTGGCTTCCATTGATTAGAACTTGCAGGTATGATGATTTTAAAGTTTTTGCAATATATTTACTGAAGTTATGCTGAATAAATGTAAGAAAAACAACTTTACATATTTGGAAAGAAGACTTTAATGGTGTTGTTATATAGAGTATTGGCCAACTCAAGTGGGTCATCTTCTCTTACTGCCGCCATTATTTCCAGAATTTGACTAAAAAAGAAAGATTTATATTAGAAGACTGAAACCCAGTACTTCAGAATGTACTTCAGATTGCTGCATGTGTATGTACAAGTCACTAAGATTAGCCTGGAATAAAAACCTATGCTAAGAGCAATAGGGCAGGGTGCTCAAATATGCAAATAGCTTCACTTTTAATTTACTAACTGCCATTTTCTTTACACTGAACACTGGTTTGCTCACTGGTACAGATTCATCTTTGGTCTTTCGACTCTTGTTTGGAGGTAATTAAACAGCTTTCTGATTTGAAGGAAGTGTCATTTTGTGGGTGTCTTTATCAATGATCTTCATTTTTCAAACTAAAACTCATTAGCCTTTCAAGGCTAAAGCTGCACTATGAATAGACTGGTCTATGGGAAGCTTAAATTCCAGATACAGCTTTATCTGAGCACAGTGCTGTCAAAGTAACTTGCTCCTACTTCCCAGTTCTTTAGCTTAATTGTGATTAATGTGGTTGGATATTTGCAGTAAATATTAAATGAGCAATTTCAAAAGGCCCAGGGTCTTGATACAAGCCAGGAAAAGGAGGCAAAAGAAATGGGATAGACATGATTAAAATCAAGCCACAACCTTTTCTCTGCACTTGCTTTCTTGATTTTGTATCAGTCATTCTTAAAAAAAAAAAAAAGTAATATTCTGTACACTTCCTGAGATGTGTCATACTTTGATTTTTCCACTAGTAGCATAAAACTTCACCATGAAGAGTAAGAAGCTTAAGCTTGGTGGTAGGGTTTGGTGGATTTTGGATCTTGCCTTTAAACTGAGGCAATAGCTAAACTTCTTTTTGAGAAAGAGTAGGAAATTAATAATTACTGTATAATTACTTAATTACTGTATTGCAAATATTTTCCTAGATGCAGAATTAGCCAAACACCTTCTTGATTTAAGAGGATATTCCAGATGAGATGGGGTGAAATCAGGCCTACAGAGAAAGAAGTAACAAATACCAAAGAATTTCACCCTTGAAGACTTAGGGCTTACTTCTCCTCACTTGGATGCAGTAGAAGGCTCTATGTTACTGTAACACTGTGTATGTGAAACTGAAGGAGAAAAAAGAAGCCTCTGGTGGCTAAATTTTTTAAAAATAGCTTCAAAGGGGAGTAGTTCCTAAATTATATATATATGAAGCAGAAATATCACCATCAAAACTGAAAGGTGTCCAGTACCACCAAAAACAAACAAATGGAGACCTCCTCCTGCCAATTGAGCTGTATTAAACAGTATATATACCCTAAACATTAAAACCACTTTGTGGAGTAACATTCCCTCACACCAGATTTTGCTGCTTGAGAAGTCACAAAATACCAATTCTCAATTACCATTCTTCATTTTTCTTAAACCTTAAGAGGTTCTCAAATTACAACTGGTTATAATGAACATTATTGGGATGATAATTTTGAAATAAGGTAGAGCCAAGAAAAATTTTGTTTTATAAAAGAAGGCAAAAGCCAAAGCGCAGCATTTGTGTAATGACCTAGAACAGACTGTGCATTTTGAGTTTGGGGGGTTTCTGAAACATTTCTGTAAACTACAATTAAACCAGCAGACAAAGATGTGAGGGTGTTGTTAACATACAGGCTGGTTGAAATATTAACAGTAGAGGCCCTTCACTTGTGATCAGAAAACTTTTCAGTTGATCTCTTCCCTACTCCAAAATTATAGAAAGTCTTAAAATACTGAAGGAACCCTTCTGTGCTAATGTGTCCACTTCACATTTAAAATGAAAAAAAAAAAAAAAAAAGAACTTCAAAGAGTATTACAATTGACCCAATTGCATAAGATATATCCGAACACTAGGAGATGTCACCATCTAAGCTCTAAGCTGCAACTGTACTTTTAGCATCATCAGTGGTTTTCTACGTTCCTTCATGTCTCAAAAAGCAGCAGAATTCCCTTTAGTTCTCAAATAAATTCTTGTTTAGACACCTTGCTGCATACCTGGATCTTTAGTACTATCTTGAGCAGTGTTTCTAAATCTAGACAGGGCATTCTGAAAACTCGGCTTTTCATCTATTAGTGGTATTTAATGCAAATAACATTTTCACTAAAACAATTACAGATTTTCCTGCTTTTTACACTTCTGTGAGGGACTGTGTGTAAAAGAGGCAGAAAACAGTGTCTGTGCTTACCAATTCTGTCCATAAGCCCCTGGAGTTTTCTTTCACTACTCTGTATCTTGGCTGCTGTCATTCATATCTAAATTTCATAGGATCAGATTCTTTGAAGCACAACAGCAGAAGGAAGACATGTCCCTGACAAAATGCATTTTGTGGCAGTTCATGTCACAGGCCTGTGACAGGAGCAATGTCACAGGCACTGCTGGTGTCTCGGCACTGTCCCAGCTGTGGGGCTGTCCCCTGATCCCCAGGGCTGGATCAGTTTTAAAAACTACCTGAACAACAACTGAGTGAAATGAATATTCAAGTCAGGTTACTTTACAGGGTTTAACCTCTTCTACAATGTATCAAGTGAAAAAATAAAAACAGTACTTGTTTCACTTTCAGGGAGCATTGTACATCCAGAATTGCTGATGTAGGAAAATTAGGACTTCTAATTTTTTCCACAGCCTATAAAGCAAAACCTTGCACAAGTTTCAGTACAATTAGAATTAATTTCTATTTTATACATTACTAGTGAACTGGGATTTTTCTATTTTTTTTCATGTGAGATTTGAAGTATTTAAAATAAGAGTACAGTGGTACACTTACATTATATGGCAGGGTTCATTTCTGTCCTTCAAGCAGTGCCCTTTTTCCCATTTCTTTTTTGTAGGAAATGTAGTTTTAATATATTTTGATCCAGCATGAGTATTTTTCACTCCACACCAAGGTGCATCTAGTTTAATTAAAAAAAATAGAATTAGGAATGCAATTGTTTGAGAATAGCATGAGATAGTTTAATCAACTACTTCTACAGACGAAAGTTCCTGCAGTCTCTTTCTAGCAGTGACCTCCAACTCAAAAGGAAATTTAAGAGGTCTGGGCAATTTAACATCTTGGATTTTTATGCCATTTTCTTCAGGATTTTACACTTGAAAAAATCAGCAGTAATACACAACACTAATTTCTTCTGACATGATAAAGACAGCCAGATATACTGCATGCATTCCACAGAAACTTCCTGTGTAACGTCTGTAGTTCATGTGCAAGTAAATTTAAGGATTTAGCAGTTTGTGATTTCCTTTCTCAGATTCAGAAATTAAAGTAAATACTGTATTTGTGACTGTCAGTTATTGATAATTGAACATGAAAAAAGAAAACATCCCTAGTCAGTCTATTAAAATGACTGCTGAGTGGGCTAAGGGAATTCAAGCATTCTTCCACCTATTCCATTTAAAGAGCAGTTGTTTCCAAATGCCATTACTGCTGCCAGCAGCTAACTCATAGCCATTGCCCGGTGCTTGGCACATCTCCAGCAAGCTACATTTTAAAAGATACTCAAGCAGGATTCTGGTACATTTAAAAATCTGGGTTGTCAATTTGTCCTTTTCATCTTCCCCTGCAATGTCAGGAACTGACACAGCAGCTTATTTCTTCCAGCAGAAAGCTGGAAAGGAATATTTCTGTACACTGCTTTCTCAAGTGGAAAAAACAGCCAGTCCTTTTCCTGGTCTGAATTCTTTAGGTCTTGATTCTGCTTTATGACTGTCACACCAGCAGATCTCATTGCCCATTGTCACAAACTGACCAAGATATAAAATCTTACCAGTCTCTATCATTAATCGTTCACTGGGAATTGACTTCAGTGTCTCCAAGTTAGCTTCTGTTTTCAGTGAACTAGAAAATTTAGAGTTTGTTTAGTTAAAAAACCAACATAAAAAGTGTATAAGAGTAATTACTGTGCCTGTTGAAGTGTTTTGTAGCAAAGGCAGCTTCCTAAATAATGTTGTTAATGAATAAAATTTGCTTCCTTTTTTAACAGTACTGCCTGCAAATTAAAATTTTGCAGAAAACAGCAAATTCAGAGTTACTGGGAGAAGCCATCTCACCCCAGTAAGCTGCAGAACCCCTCTCTGGCTGCCCTTGCTTGCCTGGTAACAGGCTCTGTGCCTTACAAAGTGGTGCTGGCTGGCATTTGGCCAGGTGACTGCTGAGAATTCAGACTGCATAACCAGGAGATGAGGTACTCAGGTTAAATTTGCATTACTCCAGCATTTGACAGGCAGCTTAAAATGAGGCTGTTTTTTAAACACTCCTCAAAAGGAATCTTTCCACGCTCAACAGCCTTATTTATTTACAAACAAAGATTGACCTGTGGGTAGTAGAGTGGACCTAGATTAGCTCACTGAGCTGCATGGCAAGAACTTTGATGGCTAACAGACAGAGAGCAGTTCTAAATCTGTCAGATGATTAAGGGTCTAGCAAGCTTTGAAAACTTGACCTCATTGTTTAAAAGAAAGCAATGAGTTCACTACAGCTGCCATTTTAAAGCAGTTACATTTCTTGTAAAGAACTTACCAGCCATTTATTCCAATATAAAGATCCAAATCTATTAGTGCTGCTGCTTGTTCCTTTGTGCCATCAAAAGAATGTACCTAGAACACAAATAAAAATATAAATGTATTTTTATTAAAACTCCAATCATTCAAAAGTATGTATTATCTTTTATTAGCATCACATACCTTTGACAGTATGCATTACACATCATTACAAACATCAGGACAGGACATGGCTCAGTTGATTCTGAATTTGAGCAAAGTTCAGGCTGAAGTCACCTGAATGCTGCACTACAACTGGTTACCACACTTTAACAGTGATAAATACGTGTAGAAAAGGCCTATCCAGTGATACTCTTCTGGCCCTGGAACTCCCTCTAAGTGATAGCTGGGAGATCATACTCAGGAAGTAATCCTGTGCACACTGAATTTTTGTATTCTTTCCTCAGTATTCCCTACAGGGCACTGTCAGGGACACCATAGGAGTAGCATTCTCTCCACAGATGTTAGGCCAATGGAACTAGCAAGACAGACTGCTTGGTCATTCCAGGGACCGGAGAGGAAGTGGAGGGTCGCAAGTTACAAACAGTGTAATGCAGCTGGGAACTGCATCTTCTCAGCCTGAGTGGAGTAAAGAGACTGCTCTGCTTCCCTGTGCTGGGACAGGCACAGGCAGTTGCAGAGGATACCTGCTTGTTTCTCCCCTGGTTCCTGGCTGTGCAGGAAAAAAGAAAGGGAGGAAGGAAGAAGAGCCTTCACAGCATTACATAAGAGCAGAACATGCAAAGCACTGAGTGTGGGGAAGGGTTTTGTGGTAACAAAGGACAAACCTGGGGACTGCAATATTCTTGTAGAAGGTGTGGTCTCATGTTAGAATAATCTGAGTATTCATCCCTTTTGAAAAATCCAGTCATAATCAAAACCTGAAAAAGCAATGCTGGACTTCTCCAACCATTTCACCCAAAGCTTTTCCTGTTAGGCTTTTGAATTTAAAATGTGATCTGAATATCTAAAGACATAAAGTAATCAAAAATTCCATCTGGATCTAATTTGAAAACGACGTCTTAACATCAGAAGCAAATGTCTGAGGTTATGGCTTCCATTGGGAACATGCATCTAAATTATTTGCGGTCTGAATGCATTGCAGTTACAGACACTGACGAATTGGGAAAAGGCCAATGGCAATGATGAGGTGCTTTAACTGTCCTTCTAGCAGGCCAAGAAAAACTCTTCACATCAGCTGCAGAGCTTTTTCTCAGCCTATCTTCTTACCTTACAAAAATTCTGTCAAATAAGCAATGAAAATAAAAATAATAAAAGGGACTGGAAAACGCACTGATTAATAACAGCTTAAATCATATAACAGGAAGCCTACCCAGATTCCATGACAAACAAGAAATTGCATATTAAGCAACAATATTCACACACATGCATGGAAAAATGAATGCTACACTGAAGTCCACACTTACCACCCCTCCTACAACTCTATCTCGGTTTCTTCTCATTATGTCTATGAAATGAAATAAATAAAAATGTAAGATAGCTTTATAACAGACAAATATGAAAGATTATCATGTTCAGAATTTACTCTGGATATGAAATTCTCAAACAAAACCCACCTAAAAATTCAGTGTGTGAATTTCTACAGTGGAGAAACATGGGCAGCTGCATCTGTTCTGACAAGTCAAACTGTTTTTCAAAATACCTGTAAAATAAAATTCACCTTTAGAGAAACTCAGTGTAAGAACAAATAAAGACAGTAAAAGATTTTTTTCCCCAAGCTTCTGTCCTCCAGAGCTAAAGAGAGAATTAATGGATTTGCCATGGAAAAGTTCTTATTTGTGCAAGGATTTAAAAGAACCTCGTTCCCATGTGTATTGCCATAGCCGTGACCTATGCTTGAAGACAGGTAAGTGGCCAAGAGCATCAGTACTGCAGAATGTATATATGTATATGCTGAGCATGTACTCCTATGTAGTGTGGGTGCTGGAGTTCATTTGTATTTATTTATTTATTTTTAATGGAAGAGGAACTGACTGTTCTTTCCACAAAGTTCTGAAATGTCAGGAATGGAGAGTGTGGATGACACAGAGGCCACTATTTCAGGAAGCACTCATAAACAGTGAGGGTGAGCAGGGGAGCGTTGTACAGGCTTCTACAGCCTCCAATGGCCAAACTGCATCAGAGCTGCTGACCTGTGAATAACAATCCATGGAGGTCAGCCTTGCCTCTCTTGGGATGGAACAAATACCAGATTAGACATCATACTTCTGCCCCATTCTGCCCATTGTCTTCACCTGTTTTTCCTCCCCTCCTCCGTGTTCCTTCATCCTTTCCTTTTCACTCATTTTTATCCCTCTCCTACTTTGTACTCCTAGAGTTGCCCTCGATGGGGCGGTAACAGCGAGGCTGCACCCTGTGAAGAGACACTGGAATGTGGACAGAGGGAAGGTAAGGAGGTAGCCAGGTTCCCCAATGCAACTGAATGCAAAGGAAACTACTTAGCACTGAACTAACCTGCGCTTGTCATTAGCAGCGAGCTCTGCAATTACCATTCCACATCTCTGCTGCCCCACTCCACCCAGGCAGGGAAATCATGCTCAGGGAACACAGCAGAGGAACCTAAGCATGGCGGAAGGCCAGCAGTGCATGGATGACTCAGTGTCCACCCACAGTTTGAAAGGTGACGTTATTTGGGCGAAACAGGAGAACAACACTGCCCATCCCAACAGGCTGGGGCTCTATGCACATACTGGATTTCTTGAGGTGTTGCTGTTAAAAAACAGACCAGGGCACTGTGAAATTCCCATCAGTTATCATGCCCATTTCAAAGGCAAACTCCAGTGATCACATGCTGTTGTGTATGAGTCATATATCAATCAGGGGAAAGTGGCAGCAAACCATCAGTTTGATTTACATTTTCCTAAAAAAATCAACCAAACAAAAACCCCAAAACAAATATGCAACTGATAATTTAATTTCATGTAATTTTCACTATTTTCTGTATATTACAGGTTGATATTTCTCAGATCAAAGTTACCTTCCCTGTTAATCAGTGCAAATCTTTGCTATAAAACAGGTTAAACAAATCAGCTGTAACATTGAAAACTGACATGAAAATTCATGAGAATGCATTAGACCTACTCTGAATCTTCTTTGTCTAGATATTGTGCTTAGTTTAGCTTGTTTGACTCAATATAAATTAATTGCAACTCATGATTGCTCTTGTGGTTAAATAGCCACAATTGCTTGATTTTTGGTCTGGGTTTTTTTTTTAACAGAATACTTGTTTCATATGGGAAAGAGGTTTTAGAGACAGAACTGCAAATAAGCTCCCTAAGTAACCTACTGGCCAAGTTCAATTTAATTTTGAGAAGGGTAGTGCCTTGAAAGTACAAAGTTTACTGCCTCTACAAATGGAAATGTAACTCAAGCTTCTTCCATTTCTAGCAACAATGAAGCCAAACACGTTGCTCCTTGGCCTGTCAAAGAGAAAGGGGAGCTGGATGGGGAAGTTATTGAAAAGAAAAAAAAATAATTAAAAAAAATTTTAAAAACCCAAACCCTGGAAAAGCATGAAGAAACCAGACATACAGTGATTGGAATGGTAACAAAATAACTCAGTAGGAAACTAACCCTAATGAGTTCCAGTGCTTAAGGAACAACCTGTTCCTTTGAGCAAGCAGACTGTCATTCAATATATGCCAATTTTGTGTTACTTCACCATTTCCCTCATAGTCTGAAAATACTTCTGCATGGTTGTTTGCAGGCTTAGTTTTGACCATCATACTTTTGACCATCATGTTCAAATGCTACAGGATCAAGACACTAAAGGAGCTAAAGCAAACTGGCCTTGCTCAGGTGGATCTCCAGATAAACTCTTCTGAATTAATTTGAGTAATGGTGCATGTGATATTGTTCACTTCACCCAGTTTGGTTGAGAAAACTCCTGGCTTTGTGTTGCTACACCCCACAAACCCCTCCCAGTAGTACAGCAGATATGAAACTTCTACATGCTTACCAGTGCATTTATAATACAACTTTCACCATAATATGAAGGCAGTACCTTCATCTTACTACCATTCAAATCACCACTTTCTGTTGGAAAAGTTTTGAGAATGGGGAAAATTTTTGAAATAAAAAGTTCTTAGGAATGCTACAACAAAGGAATTTAATTTTTATTAGATTCTCATCTTTATTAACTTTTTTTTTTTTTAACTGAAGAAAAAGGGTCAAAAATAATCTTCATTTTTTACAGGTGAAAATTATCCAAAAGAAAACACAGTATAACTAACCAGAAAAATAATGATTAAATACTGAATGAAACAGAGGTCATGCTCTGATACTGCCTGGGAAACAAACATGCTGCTCTTCTGCGGGGGAACTGTGCAGCTGCTTGCCAGCCCTCCCTGTGAGTGCTGCACCTGAACTATAGAGCAGCTGAAAACCAGTGAACTGTCTCCATGTATTTCACACTCTGCCTTCCTTTGTTTAGTTCACTGATCAGGCCTGTCATCTCTTTCCTCACAACTCAATTTCAGTGCACCCAATTAGAAGCCACTACAGCTCTTCAGCTGCAGTCCATTGGACAGTGAAATGAGATATGTATTTTTTTCTCTCTATAACACCAAGGCAGTTAAGGATCTTAAAATCTGATACTCCATCAGTGTTTTAGTTTGCCACAGAAAAAAAACAGCTTCTGCTCCAAGGTGTGCTTTGCTGAACTTCATGTACACTGAATTCTACTGGGAAAAAAAGTCCTGTCCCCTTTGCTGAGTATTTAACTGCAGGTCTGTAGCATTATGAAGAAATTCACTCCTCCTACCGCTAACATGTAGCAATTAGAAAAAACGCATCCAACCACTGCCCCCCAGTGACTAATTTACTCAAAACAGTAACATGCAAGCATAAGTCATCGATCACCCATCTTATTTGAATTTATCACCTGTATCTTTCAGTCAGTTCCCTCTGCAGAGGTAAGTTCTCAATGCAAGAATGCAGGCTGATTTTAGGGACTGTAGTAGCTTCTTTCCATTCTTAGCATCTATGCTGCACGTTACTTCTCCACCTGCTGAGATTACCTTTACCATCAGCTCTCCATCATTGGCTCCCAGCTAACACCTTCCTTACTAAAAGCTCTTTTTTCCCCACTGCTGATAGTTCTGTTCCCTTCCCCATGACTTTCACTCAACAACCCAATTCTTTCACATACTACATTTATGTTATTTTCCCCATGAGCCTCTTAGAGCACTTAACTAAGCTCTAACTCAAGAATGAACATCTGTCACACCAGAAATTGACAATTTCTGATCAATTTTACAGAAAAAGACATGCTGACATAATACATGTTGACATAAGTCAACACCAGGCAGGTAGCAAAATATAGCACATTGCACTACTTGAATGTAGGCATGTTTCCTTAAATTCCCATTTCTGCCAAAAAAACCCTGGGCCCAATCCTGCAAATTTTAGGGCTGGACCTGACAGTATGTTATATGGCAGAACACAAATAGATAGGAAACACTCCTGTAAATTGCTACAAGTCAATTCACAGTCATCAAAAGTTTCTTACTTGAGTTGGATGTCCTTTGGGCAAAATTCTAACCTATCGAAATCTACAAACAGAAAGAACAAAAAACCCATTTAGTATTTTAGGAGTTTTTCAGTACATGTCTAGAAAAAGTAAATATTGAAGTACTAAGAGAACACTTACCTAAGCCACATTCTCCAACTGCTATTACCTTTGTCCTATTTTTTTCAATCAGATTTTTTAATTCAGATAAATACTGTTCAGGGCTACTCTGCTCAAATTCTCCACAGCGAGTAGGATGACAGCCAACTGTACTGAAAAACATGTCTAAAGCAAGAGAGTATTAGGAGGTTTTAAGAAAAACAAAAAGAAAATTTATTCAAGGTATAGACAGTATCTGCCTCTGGAGGACTATTTTTAGTTGGTCATAATTTTAAAAGAAAACTACCTTTGAACATCTTTATCTTAGTGATAATTTCATTAGACAGACATTTTCTGCCTTAAAAATATCAGACAATATCTCCAATGGGGGCTTGTGCACGTGTCTCTTTTTAGTACACTTTATTTGGTGTCCTCCAAAACTGCAACTCAGAGCTGAACTGTTCTGGTGGAGCAGCCCTCAATAAATCATACAACTGCTGAGGCTAGAAGAGACCACTTGAGATCATTTAGAAATACATCTTGTTCAAAGTGCATCAGGTTAGCCCAGCTGTAAGATCTGCAGAGAGCATTTCCCCATGTGCCCCTGTGTAAGCTGTCAAAGTTTCACAGGTCAAATCTGCCTGATTTCCCAAGTATCTAATCTAAATTACCTTGCCAAAACTAACATTTCTGCTAAGTGTAAAAGCACTGGGGAAGGAAAAAAATAGATAAGGCCCTGAGCAACTTGCCCTAATGTTCAAGCCAGTCCTCCTTCAATGGGAAGTGGGGAGGTGGACTGGGTCAAACCAAATTACCTCCCTGGGTTCATTCAAACCAAAATTATTTTATATTTCTGTTAGCAAATAGTATAATGTGTTTTAGTTCAAATACATATTTAAATAATTAGTAGATTGAAATTTGCCTAAAGATAAAAGAAGAGCCATTTTTCTTTCACAGAAAGAAAGGCAAAGCCAGGAGAAGGATCAAAAGAAAGATACCTCTCTTGATTAAGCTAGTCATGACAGATTGGTGAGTAAAAAACAAACAAAAAGTCAGAAAAACCCCATATATTTCTCAACATATTAGCATTTTACCTTATTTCTAGAACAGAAACTTGTATCAATATCTTTATTCCAGAAATTTCTTATAATTTTAATTTTTATTTAGAAATAGAACACCCAGGAAAAGAGTGATTCCTTCCAACATCAGGGATCTAAAGAGCAACACACAGAAACTCATACACAATGCATTCATCCCACTCTGAAATGTAATTTCTCATTTTAATCTGGGATTCTGTAAACACCTCTGGGGCAGGTCCTTTTGAACTCAATTCTGAGAGCAGAGAATGTTACATTTTTGACTGACAATGTAAATTTAAAGTGAAAATACCATTTGTCTGTGCCAGCTGCAATGCATCTTTACTATCTTCTAGACTCCCACCTGTAATCAAAAACTTGAAACAAGAAAAGTACTGTCAGTTGGATGTTCTTTGAACATCAAACAGGATGTTTAAGAAAACAGATATGAGAAAGAATCTCAACAGAAAACATCAGAATACAATTACTAATATATATAAAACAAGATTTCATAAATCAGCAATAAACCTTGATGGTCCTCAGGAGCTAGTAAATACACTAGGCAGCAAAACGATTTTTTTTCCCTTCATCAAGTATCTTTTATGCTAAGCATTTAAATCACTACAGGAATAAAATACTTCTATTTGCAGCAATATTCACTTCATTAGACAGTGACTAAAGACACTGTATTAGCACTCAAGAAACGATACTTGGAAACATTCTCCTTGTCTTAGAGCTGGGGAAAGTAAAGAATCCCAAAGATCCAAAACAAGATAAGAATAAGTAGTTAAACCAAAAAAAGTCTGTATCAGAGCTGGGATTATAAATTTAAGAATTTCCATCTCTGATCTTTTATTTTACCTTAAACTCAAAGTCACCACACCAGAATTGTTGCCTACAGTGTACTTTTTTGAACTACCACTTGCAGAATATTTCACCCTAGGTTGTAACATCCATGACTACAGTGCTTTTGGACAACTCTTCTCTCTACAGGTGCTATCCACCAGGCTCTGTCAGCACCAGCTCAGACATTCCTGCAGTGAGCTCATGACAGACAGGCACATCCCAACGATACCATTAAGAAATGTTAAGCTGAAAATGGCTCAGTGTGTACACAACACAGGGCAAAACTTCACAAAAAATTACCATAAAGCAGCAGCTATACAGAAAAATAAAAGTATTTTCTAATAAGCAGATTCAGCTTCTATGCAAGTAGGAACAATCTGTGATGGAATAGGTTTCTGACACTGTACAGGCCAGTAGAAAGACTGAGAACAGCTAAGGACAGGAACTCCTGATTAACATGTCTCAATCCACTGTGCATCTTGAAAAAGTTATGCAGCTAATCTATTTTTGGTGATAAGATAAAAAAATGCTACTTATTTTCAGAGGCTGGTATAAAGATTAAATAGCACTTCTATAGCACATATAAATGTGACCTCAATCCTGTATTTGCTGCAGTAGGGTAACTTCTCCATCACTAGTTTTCTTTTTTTGTCTCCCGGTGCATTTCACACTCTTTTCAGATGAGAGTTTTTCAACAAACTCTGAAGATGCCTGTTCCTCTAGCTGCTAGAGGAGCGTTTATTTCTTTATTTCTTATCTGGTAGCCTTATGAGTGCAGTAGAACAGTTTGTACCAGTATGCATTGTATTCTATGTTAATTCATATTTTTGTCAAAAATGTATTAGTTTAAAGAGAGAGAGGCAGGTTAAACTACTGTATCTAAAGGAATGTGATGCACTGCTGAAAACATCAATTTCAAGTTCAGTTACAAATTCTCTCATAATGATGCTGTTTTAATACATGTAAGCCAGTATTTACCAGCAAACATTCAGATGTCTCAACTCTAAGAGTTTGTGGGCACTCCCAGCTCTTCTGTAGCTACCAATTTCCTTTACATATAGAAATATCTGAAGAACCTCAGTCAGGAGAGTTTGATCTTCAGCAGTAATTGTTGATTACTAATCACAGAATCATTAAAGTTGGAAAAGACCTCCAATATCACTGAGTCCCACCTCTGACAGATCACTATTACCTTGTCAACTAAACCATAGTACTGAGTGCCACATCCAGTCATTTCTTGAACACTCCCATGGAACGATGACCACCACTTCCCTGAGCAGCCTGTTCCAATGCCTGACCACCCCTTCCATGAAGATACTCTTCCTTGATGTCCAGCCTGAACCTCCACTGGCAGAGCCTGAGGCCATTTCCTCTTGTCCTGTCACTGGTTGCCTGGGAAAAGAGACCAACCCCCACCTGGCTACAGTCTCCTTTCAGGAGTTGTAGAGAGTGATAAGGTCTCCTCTGAGCCTCCTTTTCTTCAGGTTAAAAAACCCCCAGCCCCCTCAGCTGCTCCTCATAGGATTTATTCTCTAAGAGCCTCACAAGATACAAGAAGAAAGGAATGGTTGCCTATAATACAACATCGAAAATTATGTACCACTTCACTGCAGCAGGTCAGAGAATCTCTTTCTGTCAAAACTGTACAAAATAACTTCTACATCCACATCACCTACAATATCACTGAACTTCAATAATCATCTGTCCAAAAGGAAAGACAATGGTCTGCACAGAATACTTTTATTTTGTGCTATTGAAGGAAGTTACTGCATTTTCCATTGCAAGTCCCAGAAACATTGTTTTAGTAGGAGAGCACTAAAAACCCCAAATATTAGAAAGCAGCTTAAAATTTTAAAGCAATTTCATTGTAAGAAATTACCTTTTTAATGCCAACTTTGACTGCTCTCTCTATTACATCCAGAAAGTCATCTGCAAAAGTTCGTAAGAATGTCATAAATTGAACTTGAGATTTTACAGCATAATTTAACTACTTTTCAATTTTCATGCAGTCAAAATTCTTATCATTAAATCTTTAAACCATACTTAATTAATTTTTATAAGACAGTAACAAAATACAATAACTGAAGATCCAATTTAAATCCAAGAAGTCAATGGAAGTTTTTGCACATACTTTAGGAGGCTCTCCATTTTTACATCCATATCTCAAGGCCATAAGAGTAAAAAAAAGCCCCACATTATAATTAGTAACTATGATTCAGCAATGCAATACTTTTGACAGACTACTGTTCATAACTCTCATATCAGTTTTTCAATGTAGATCAGCAATTGTCCATTTTGCTCTAGATGCAGAGTTACCTGCATGACAACAGCAATTAAGACAATGCATTTGGTTAGGGTATCCAACTTATTTAGTCAGGTTTTCTTCTTTAAGCCTAAATACATAAGGAGGATGTCTCGGTTTTTGACACAAAACTTCAGGAGGAAACACTCTGGAGTGAGGGTCTCCTCTAAAGGGAAAAGGGCCTCCCATTTTCCTCTGTCAATGAGACAAATGGGTCACAAGAAGTGAAAGTGGGAAAAAGAAACCAAACTGTTTATTAACACGCTAACAAAACAGGGTAGAACAGGAGTAAAAAAACCCCTCAAAATACAACAAATTCCCGGAGAGGGAACAGACATGCAGGCTCGGACAAGCCGGGGCCACCCCGCGGGCCAGCTGGGGCCACTGGCCCTGCAGGCTCCGAAGACCGGCGAGGAGGGAAGGGAGGCAGCGAGGCAAGGGGAGGGGGAAAAAGAACAAGAAAAAAACCAACAGAACCTTTTCCCAGCTAGCTGAAACACGCAGGAAACCCAGAAAAGCAGCACAGTGCTCCCAGCGCTCCCTCCCGAGCCCCACCGAGCTCCCCAAGCCCCCGAGCCGCTGGGCTGAGCCGCTGAACCGCCCCGCACTCGGGTCCTGCGGCTCCGGCCCCGCCCCCGGGTCCATCCTGAAGGCACAGCGTCCTCGGGCATTGAGCGGATGGTTAAGGAATGAAGGGACTTCATAACATCACCCCAGGACAGAGGAGAAGAAAGACACTCTAACATCATGTTCTGACATGCATGAGGGTTCTAATTTAGACAAAGGTATACTGTCTTCCAGCAGATACAAAGAAACATTTACCTTGATGTTTCTGTGTTCCCCTGTAGATTCCTCTGAACATAGGATCTGTCAGGTTAATACCAATATCTATGGAAAACCAAAGTAAAAATTAGAAGTTATAGTTGTTTTACATTTTATTCTGAGCATTAGTTAACTAGAGAAGACAAGAGAAACCCTAAATTAATAGCCACTGGACCAGCACATTGGTAAATCATAAAATGCTCAAGCATAAGTTTATTTGCATAACTTGAGAACTTACTCCTTACTAGAAGTGACAGAAAATTTAAACTTTTGCCTCTGTGCAACTTCAGACTTTCTGTGAGTGTATTATGCACACCCTCATAGCTGCCAAAGCAAATACACATACACTTTTTATTGCAAGCAAATCCGCTTTTCACATGAAAACACAAATTTATGCAAACAACCATAAAGGAAGGGAAAATGCGGCATTTTCCACACAGCCTTTACACGGGTGGGAGCAGCAGCAGCAGAATGCCTCCCAAGAGCTGCCTGTTCTCCCTCCTGCTGCCATCCCTGGGCTATCCCACCCGCCCGGCAGCACTGACAGGACGCTGACAGGACACCTGCAATGCAGGTACCGGCCGGAGCTGCCCAGCCCAGCCCTCCTCACTCGGCTCCCACGGCTTTCCCTGCGCCGCAGCCTTGCAGCCAAGGCCTGAAGCACCGGCTGCAGGAACAGCAGCGCTGCAGCTGCCAGACCCCGCGCTTCCAGCGGGGATTCTAGCGGGAAGGGAAATTTTCCAAGGAAATATTAAGCTGCTCTACCACACACAGGGGTTCCATATGAACCGACCTTTTAAAGTTATTTACATGCTTTCCGTTGAATTTCCTAAAAATACTAACATTTTCATCCAAGCCAGGTCCATACAATCAGAAACAACCACGACTAATGCGCCAATGCAGGACAGGGAACGAGAGGCGGCCGAACCCCCTGAGCTGGGGGGTAACTGAGGAACAGCAGCCCCAGTGCCAGACACAGCATAAACATTCCCAAACGCTTCCTGGGGGCTCCGAGGCCGCCAAACCTCGGCCCGGGACACCGAGACGCACCGCAGGAGGCGACAAGCCCTGGCAGAGGGGCTGGGGCGGGACGTGACAAGCCCTAGCAGAGGAGCTGGGACGAGCCCAAGAGACTGTAACAAGCCTAAGAGCCTGTGACAAGCCTGAGGAACTGGGAGAAGCCCTGGATGAGGGACTGCAGCAGGAGGCGATAAACACTGGATGAAGAGCTAGCACAAGCCCTACTACAGCACAGCCCGAGCCTCCGTCTGCTGCGCGCGGACCCTCAAGAAGCGGGGTAGCGGCGGTCGCCTCGGCCCGGCACCGGGCGAGGAGCAGGGAGCCTGGGTCGGGGACACGGGGACAGAAACCCCCCGCCCGCCCCGCCACCTCCTCACCGATGAACTTGGCGCGGCTCATGGCGGCTCCCGGCGCGCTCCGGCGGCAGCGCGGGCGGGGCCGCGCCGCCCTCCCGACATCCCCCGCGCGGAGGGGAAGGTGCCGTGAGGGCCCGGCGCCATGGCTGCGTACTTGACTCACCAGCAGAAGGTGCTGCGGCTGTACAAGAAATCCCTGCGGCACCTCGAGTCCTGGTGCATCCAGCGGTGAGGGCGAGGGGAGCTGGGCGTGGGGAGCGCTGGCCGCTCTCACATCGGGGCGCTTAGCCCCGCGCTTTGCTGGGCCTGGGGTGGGGGGAGGTGGTTGTTTTCCTCCTTACTGTGCATGACCTCTGTCTGTAGGGACAAGTACCGCTACTTCGCCTGCCTCCTGAGGGACCGGTTCGATAAGAACAAGGATGTGAAGGACATGGTGAAAGCCACCGCGCTGCTGAAGGCCGGCGAGGAAGAGTTCTGGGCTAGCCAGCACCCGCAGCCGTACATCTTGCCCGACTCCCCCGGGGGCACTTCCTACGAGAGATACGAGTGCTACAAGGTGAGGAGCCGGTAGTGCTGTGGATTGCTGCGCTTGCTTTGCGCTTGCTTTGCGCTTGTTTTGCGCTTGTTTTATGTAACATTGACTTGGACAGGGCCGCAGCTTGGCTCAGCAGTGTCACTTCATAGCTCGCTGAACATCTTGCCGCTTGTGTGGGAGGAGCTGCTCTGGTCCTTGAAAATGGAGTTTCTTGATCAGTCTGAACACCGCTAGTTGGTTTTTTGGGCTTTTTTCCCCCGGGATAATAATCTGCTCTTTTGCCAAACGCAGTCCGCCCGCTGACAGTGGCGGGTCAGGCTGGAAAAGGGGAGGCTGAGCTGGGGGAGTGAGCAGCACCGAGGAAGCTCTGCTGCCTCCCGAGCACAGCCTTGGTTCCTCTGGTGAGGTCAGGTGTCACCTTGGCTATCGAGGACTTCCCTTCA
Source organism: Corvus hawaiiensis (assembly GCF_020740725.1). Taxonomy (NCBI): domain Eukaryota; kingdom Metazoa; phylum Chordata; class Aves; order Passeriformes; family Corvidae; genus Corvus; species Corvus hawaiiensis. Next base: position 33,848,837 of record NC_063238.1, read on the forward strand.
CTCCGTCCTATGGTGCTTCCATCATTTTGAGTAATGGTACAAGTTATCATTTCACTTCATATGCTGCAGTGCCAGATTGTGTAGATTGTGCCACTGTGTGAAAGGAGCAGTGCCTGGAAATAGAAGCCTTATTTTTAGACTTTTTAAGGCACTTCTACAGGCTTTGACCATCGAGATTGCTTTATTTAGGAGCAAAAGTTTTCATCGAAAAGCATGGAAAAACACAGGGACTTTGCTTTCTTGGCATCATCTTTTTCATGCATTAGAAGTTAATACTGACCTAGAGACTGCATGCAGCCATTTTCTTATGAGTTTGAAAAAAGTGCTGGCACAAGACTGGATCTGATTGGATCTTTTTGCATAATAATCCACAGAAAAGGAAAAATATGACATAGATTTATCAGGGGCAGAATAAAGAACATAGGAGTGAAACGAGAAGGACTTAAGCTTATGCTAAGGTCAAAGGCCTGAGCAGTAGTGGAGATAATAGTGACAGAGAATCTGAACAGAAAAAAGGCCAGCTGAGCAATCAAATGGTCAAGATTAGTCTTCATACAGAAACACAAACTGGGTTATGCTCTCTTTTCCCAGTTAGGCTAAAACTGTGCTCACAAAATGGCTGTCACCAGGATTTGGCTGGTTTGTGTATCAGTGACTGTCCATTGTGGAATGCTGCTGCAAAATGTAATTTTTAGATCTCAGACTGTGTGGTGGTTTTAACTGGAGTTTGCTGTGTGTAGATATTTTTTTACTTCATCAGCTGTGCTATTTCTGTTCAATCAAAGGTTTGTTCTGTGATCAGAATCACAGCAGGAAACCAAAAGTGTGAGTATCTCTGAATGATTGATGGTACTGGAGCAACTTTTTCTTTTTTTTCTTTTTTTTTAAGGATTGGGAGCTTTGGTGTGATTTTTTCAGTGTTCCTCTCTTTAAAATGTAAACAATTAATTATTCTTAAATGGCTGCAAAATTTTAAATTTTGGTTTTTTCTCTTGTCAGAAGGTCTTAGAGGTCAGACCATCCTCAAGATCTTAAAGGCCTAAGAAACTGCTCATTTCTTGGTAGTTGTAAATAAGAAGAAATGAGCTGTTATGCTCTGTCTCTGTCAAGTAAAATAAATTAGTAATTGGAGAGAAGGATTCCTCGAACCTGCTGCCTTTGAGAGAAGGAAGGGAAGAAATCAGATCTTCTCCTCCACCAGATGGAATTATTTTGAGAAGTTTAGAATAATCTAAGATGACCTGGGACTTGTTTTGGAATGCTGTGATTTAAGCAAGTCACTGTGATATCTTCCTATGGGTTAGGATAATGTGTGAAAAGTCCTGACCTCTGTCACTTGCCTTGAGATAGTCAGGCAGCTCTTAAATGTTGTTTTTATGTAGTCCTTCAAAGTAGAAAAAACCTAGGGAGTAACACTGGCTTCAGCCTTTGTGTTTTGTTCTTCTGTGTACAAATGTGATTTCATATATAAAAATAGTATTTTAAATTATATTTTTCTTCAACAGCATCCTGAATGGTGCTTGGATTTCTGGCACCCTTCTGAGAAGGCAATGTATCCTGATTACTTTGCCAAACGAGAGCAATGGAAGAAGCTGCAGCAGGAAAGCTGGGAAAGAGAGGTCAGTGCTTGCTCTATGCGAAGGAAAGTCTCTTTAGCACACAGGTATCCTGTGTGACACAGATGTGTTCTTGGAAGAATTACTGAATATTTACTGCAGTCTCAGTTAGACTCTTCAGTACTGGAGCCCTTGCCAGTGTGAAACACTGACTTGACCTAAAATGCCTACACATTTGTTACAGCTTCTGAAAGGTTGTGAAGGGAATTTGAAGTTAAAGCTGAACCTGCAGCCTTGTGTCAGTTAGTGAGATCTGTTGTAGCAGTTTTGTGAAAAAAAAATTCCAAAGTGGGATGAAAGGAGACTAATGACCAGAGAATTCCTCTTCTGCTGCTGTGGAGCTCTGACACTTCCTGGTTACACCTTTGAAAGTGATTTGCTGCAGTGGTCATCAGTTGGGCATTGAGACTTAATTTCTGGCCATCCTAAACTGAGAGTTGGTTGGAAGAAGTTGGTGTTCCTAGAACAGTTCTTTGATTCAGTTGGATTATATGGAGTGTGGCACTGAGCAGAATTAACACAGGGGCAGCCGGCACTTGTGCTGCTTCAAGGAGTGGGTATTGAAAGCATGTGAGGGGGCTGTTGGTGACATGCAGGAACAGAAGTCTCCTACTGACTGCAGGGAAACTTGGTCTGGACTTGGAATTATCTGGCAGCTTCCACAGCAGCACAATTCAGCCTTTTTAATATAGTAATGGTAGACATGAATTACATGGAAATAATGACCTTTTAAGTGAAATTTCCCTTGTAATTCACTTCTTGCTCTTAGAAATTCCTTCTTAATTAGGTAATATGAACCTACAGTGGTTACTGAGTAGAAGTTAATGTTAGGAAACATGAAACCTGTCAGCCAAAGGTGTTACCACTGGTTCTTCCCTGTGGAAGTAGGGCTCATTTTGCTCACTGCCCGGGCACTGAAAATCACATTATGGCGAAGTGTGTTAATATGTTAAAGCAGTTCTTTGTCTTGTCTTCTAGATTAAGCAGTTAAAAGATGAAACTCCAGCTGATGGCCCAAGAACTGAAGCTTTGCCTCCAGCTCGTAAGGAAGGGCATCTGCCCCCCATGTGGTGGCATCACGTCACTCGACCTCGTGAACAGCCCATGTGAGAGCACGTCGGGTGTGAAGGGCAGCAGTCTGTGCTGCAGGCAGGTGGCACCTCAGTGACCACTTGCTTCTCAAAATAATACAGAATAAAGCCAAATAAAGTAACAGAGAAGGTGTTTTACCGGCATACTGCTCTTCTCTGGCACACTCACACTTAAGTGCCAGCTTGTGCAGGCAGTTCATATCAGCCCCGTAACTTGGAATGTGGTACTAAATACAGGCAAGGTGTTAAAACTGGAGTTAAAGATACTGACAGCAGCAGAGATGGGCTTTGGGTGCTCCTGTAATGAGGGTATTTCTGACCTTGCTGCAGGATCAAGACATCTTCCCTCCCTTCCCTCCTTGTTAGGCTCTTTGCTGAATTTTTCACTTTGGTATCAAATCTCACAAGACACAAACCTTCCTTACACCATGGTGTGTTCCTCATGGCATGGATAGCAGTGCTGTAGAGCACCAGAGGAAAGCTGACCCCCATATAAACTGAATCCCAGATAACCACTGAGCTGCATCAGGTAACACGGGTGGGCTGCTGAGGATTGTGGCTGTTGTGTCCCCATTCATGGGTAACAAAGGGCTCTGGCAGTGTGACACACTGAACTGGGGACAAAAAGCTGTTTGTTTCTGGCCCAGTTCCCAGAGTATTGGTACAAGACACAGAAAGTTCTGCTAACACTTTCACTAACTGCCCTGTGAGAGAACAGATGGGATACAGCCACTGAACAAAAGCTCATAGGAAAACCTGCCTCTTCAGCTGATTTCCTATTTTTAGGGCTAGAAGAGGAGATGTAGGTTGCCTAATCTTACTTCCATTCTACAGAAGTTTCTTGACTGTGCCCATATTTTAACCTAAAGCTTAATATTTCTGTGAACCCCAATTGAACAAAAGATGGCAAGGCATGAACTTCAGCTCTTTTAAGGACTAAACATATTTAGCTCAGGAATCAGGCTTTAATCTGGCTGATTTTTAGAAAGTTTTAATGTGCTCCTTTTCAGTAAGTCTACATGCTAAAATAGGTCTGAATTTTGGAAAAAAAAAGAAAAAAAGCCAGAAAAACAGCTTTACATATTCCATAGCTGAAATTTTCAATCCTGCCAGGAAGCAGGATCTGTTCTCTGTGCTCACTTAGTCCAAAGGTAGTGGGAGAACTGAGGCATGCCCTCTGCCAGCACAGCTGTTCAGCACATGCCGCACCTCGGGTTGGAGCTCTCCCTCGGAACAAGTGCCTTCCGTATTGAAACAGCTGAGCAAAAGCCCTGACACCCAAGTGAGACAAGATGCTCAGCAGTACTTGAGGTACAGCCATAGAGAGATGGGGCAATGAAACCATGATGCTTTTGGAGACATTTCCAGCCAGACCACCGTGGCTTTTCCTTTAATATCTTCCTGACTGTATTGGGACAGGATGGATAGGAGTTTACTTTCTCCATAGCAGCCCTCATAGTCCTGGGAAGGTGTTAAGAGCACACCAGTGCTCTGGCTACTGCTGAGCAGTGCTCCACAGCATCCAAGGTGTCCACTTGGCATTCTCCTCACCAGTGGACTGGGGGTGGGAAAGATCTTGGGAGGGGACATAGTCAGGACTCAGGATAGCTGACCCAAACTGACCTAAGGGCATGGGCTCCTGTCTCCACAGGTCCACAGGTTCTGCCAGGAGTGTGCCCCAGCACAGGCTTCCCACAGGCTCTCAGCCTCCTTTGAGCATGCACCTGTTCCAGCATAGGCTGCAGGTGGATCTGTTCCTCCGTGGACCTCCATGAGCTGCAGGGGCACAGCTGCATCAGCTGCAGGGAAATGTCTGCTCTGGCACCTGGAGCACCTCCTGCCCCTCCTTCCTCACTGACCAGGGTGTCTGCAGGGCTGTTTCCCTCCCATATTCTCACTCCTCTCTCCGCCTGCTATTGCTGTCACACAGCAACTTTTTCCCCTTCTTAAATTTTCTATCCCAGAGGCATTACCACCATCACTGTTGGGCTCGGCTGTGGCCAGTGGTGGGTCTGTCCTGGAGCCAGCTGGCATTGGCTCTGTCGGACATGGGGGAAGCTTCTCGCAGCTTCTCAGAGAAGCCACCCCTGTAGCCCCCAGCTACCTAAACCTGGCCTCATAAACCCAGGGCAGTGACAAATGGAAACCTTTAGACAAAAATGCAATCATTGCAGCAGCAAGCAAATAAACGGAGCTATTGTATGGCAGCTCCAAGAGGGAGCAGTATCTCCCCCCTCTGCCTTCAATGCTGAGAAAGCTGAAAGTCTTCAGTCACCTGGGGAACTGTGGGAGATGGTGCTGGTGTTGTGCTTGATACATTCTGGCTGTAGCACGGGCAGTGTTGATAGCAGCAATTTTCCTCCTCTGGCCTAAGGAACTGTGGTCCAGCACTGAGGTGGATGCACAAAAATGCAGTTACCAGTGCTTCCTGGCCAGGTAACAGCGAGGTGCAGGGAAATGTCATCAGTTACTATTTAATGGGAATTTCCATCGTTAGCAGTGCACTTCTGCTCCACTGCTACCCTGCTGGTACCCATCAGTAAAACACAGCTATATGCAATTTTATTTACTTGCTTTTTAATTCTCTCTTGCTTCTATTACACACAGATGAAACGTGCATGATCTTGAGATGTCTGATGAAGGCCACCATTGATATCCAATGCTCTGGAAGCAGAAAGTCTTTAAGAAGCAAAATACAGAAGTTTTTCAGCAGTTCTTTATTTATAATGTAGGCTTAAGCAATCATTACAATGTAGAAGGGAGACACACTTACAGCAATTATTTATACCAGTTTAGAACAAAAAACTGCACAGGGAGAGATCAACTCTCAGTACAAACTAGCAACTAAACCACAATAATTTACCATTAGAAACATTTTATTTTTCAGCTGTGACACTGCTTTTACAATATGCAAAAACACAAACAATAGAACTATCCAAAGTGTTTTGTCACATTCTTTCTACATTGAATTTGGCAACATTTTATATTAAATTTTACTGATTATACTAACGTTTAAGAACTAAACAAGTGAAAAGCTGTACTTGGGTACAGTTACATCCATTTATTTCAAAGGTTTAAATAACACTTTTAACTATTATCTCCTAGCGGTTTTTGTTTATGCAAAAACCATCTCAAAGCCTCATTTGCACAATGCATCAGCTACTGTATCAAGATTGGTGGGCTACACCACAGGCACTACTGTTTATTATATTCTGTAATAAGGAGCTTGTTTTTCAAAGAAAGGTTTAATATTTTCTAAGGATCATGCTTTTTTTTTTCTTTTTGCTTTTAAGCCATAACAGAAAAAAAAGTTTAGCAAGCACAGCAGTGTAAAATGTCATATAGAACACAGTGACTACACAGTTACTAGAAGTTTCACATCCAATGCAGTTATGTATTAAAGGATAAGAGGTCATGTAGGCAAGTCTGGAGCCAACAGAAATCTGCAGCGTGTGGTAGAAACCAGCCCCTTATGTGTGTTATTTGGTGCATTTTTAAACAATCCTGGATCCACAAGTCTGGTGTCCCTCCACATGTGGGTCTGCAGTAGGTGGGCAGACAGCATCCTTCTGGACTGTGTGATTGGAACACGTGTCATGCCAAGGGGTCTGCACATTCCTGTCAGCTTTAGGAGACGGGTATTGCAGCAACAATTTACTTTAAGGAAAAAATCCAACTCTTAATGATTCTATCAATAGCGTGCCAAAAAACATTACTTAAAAGTACAAAAAAAGATTACAGTGATCAGACTCCCGGTATTATCAAAAAACCAGTATCTCCCCCCACCCCCCACCCACCCCTCACCCCTTTCTTTTCAGTATTTAAGAAAAGCCAATCAACTGCCATTTAAAAGAAGTTAAGAAAAACAAGCCCCTGTATTGGAAAGAAACATTCGCAGTTTATTGGATCACAAGCTGGTTTCATCGGTCAAATTTTTAAGTGTTTTCTCAAAATAGTTGGGCTTTCTAAGGTGCCCAGCCTGCTGGGCACAGTCAGAAAAAGGCATTTTGATAACATCTAAGAACTCCCTGCTTGCATTTTAAGAACGTTTTCACATTTATAACTGCCTTAAGCCTGTTGTCCTTGTTTGCATTCAGCGGAAGGATGAGCGGAACAAAACGTGAAGGTGGAAGAACCAAGCCTACACAGTTAAGGCTGCATGCATGTGACTGAGAGTTGGTGCTGTGCAGTCAAAAAAGAAATGTGGAAAAACCCAGTTTTTAAAACACCCTACAGAAACAAAACACTGCAATCCAATATGGCTTATTCTGATATCCTACTAGGCTACTTTTGTGCAACAGCATCTGCTATTTTGATGGCATCTCCCTCCCCCCACTACCCCCAATAACTCTACCGACTGCAGGTTTCTTCCTTGCATTATATATTGCTTTATTGTCAATTTTTATTCCTGCTTTTCAAACTTTTTTTTAATACTTAAATGAGGATCTGTTCCATATCGCTTGACTTAAACTGTAGTAAGTCCCATTGTTCTGTTTTTTAATCTCACTATTACAAGGCGCACTACAAAAGCTTGCAAAAAAGCCAAATTTTCATTAAATCCCTTTGCTGAACTTAACTACTCGACATTTTTTTTTCTCCTATGATTTAAAACTTTACAAAGAGAGTTATAAAAAAGGTAAATGGGATTTGGCACCTTCAGAAAAAATTAAAAGTGTAACTTAGATCAAAAAAATGCAGAAACAAAATCATTGATATTTACAAATTAAAACACCACTGAAGATTATGTCTTACTATGCTCTTTCATTTGTTTTCTCTTTCAGAGTACTTTCAGACTGTCTGTTACCGAGTATCTTAAAAAAATCATTGATTACAGATTGGAATGGATAGAGACATTAGTTTTCTCACAGTTCCTTCTCGGTGTTCAGCAGTCTGGCAGCTCCTCTGCTCCTAGGAAATACGAGGTGCTGAGCGATCATTCGTGGTCGTCTTCTTCAGCTTGACCCCGCGCCGGATGGCGTTGAGCATATCCTCCCCCTGTGGGACATCGCCGGGGCTCAGCTCACCGGGCTCCAGCTCCGCCTGCCCCGCGGGTGCCAGGCTGCCGACCCCATCCCGCTCGCTCTCCTCCCCCTCGCTCTCGGGGACCGCCTGCCTCTGCTCCTCGGCAGCACCCAGTTTCTGGCCTGGCGCCGGAGGGTTGACAGACGCTTGCCCGCTCCATGAGGGCACGCTGGTGACACCTTGCCCACCATCTCCTGCTGCTGGAGATTCCGGATTTTGCTCAGGACACTCTTCTGTGCCAGCAAGGGCACCAGGCAGCCCCCCTGGTATGTCAGGGACAGTTGGTGTTTTGACAGGAATCACCGGTGTCTTGATGGGAATCGGGCCTCCGCCGATGGTCCCGCGCCGGACGGAAGGCTTGGTCGAAGGGGTCCGTCGGATGGTGGCGACGCCCGGGGTGACGATGACTGGTCCCAGTGTGGTTGGCAGACCTGCAGTGGAAGCAGGACGCTTGGTTTGAAACATTCTGCGATAGGACTGGCTAATGTCACTGTTTCTTGGGATGGTGGAAGATTTGTCAAACTCCTGTTGTTCTGCCTCCTGGTCACCACTCACAGAGAAATAATCATAGTCTGAAACTGATGCCAAAAGACAGAGTTAGGATCAAGTTGGAGCAGACAGCTGAGTCACATCGGTAAGTCTGAAGTATGTACAGATAACCTAAAATCCTGGGAGTCCATAAGAATTAAGGGAGTTTCCACCTTCAGAAGGAAGAAAGTCCGAGGTTCTGTGACCAAGATTTGAGGACTGCGTGGTTGAAGGCATCACAGCAGACCAATCCTACAGCTGCAGGGGGCCCATGGCTCTTGTGAAAGAGAATGAGCTCAATATTTGTCATCAATGTGAAGATACCAAAACTGGCATCCTACAAGCCATATGCCATGACTTGTAGATAGGAATACTTGAAAAATGTACTTTAGATTAGGTAAGTGGGTTCAGGGGACCATGTACCAGTGATTTCAGCAGCAAATCTGCTTATTTTGTAAACAAAGTAAAACCCAGCTGTCAGCTCTGAAAACTCAGCCTCAGCTTTAGTAATTGCACTGGGTTCCTTCCTCTCCACCTAAGTGCTGAGCCAAGCTTGGCCCACCACAAGCCCTGCTGCCTCCTGTGACTGCAGAACACAACCACCCCAGCTGAGCAAACAAGGCTTGAACTGCAAATACCAAACTTGGTCCCTCCCAGCTTGCTGCTGGTTCTGAAACAGGGTACAAAACCCAACACCTCATTGCAGCTTCCCAGATATGCCCAAGTTGAAGTCTCCAATGGATTCTTTTTCCAATTACAAAGTTTCTGCTTAGGCAGGAAATAAAAGATCACCAAGGGAAACCAAGAGCAGACTGAGAGTGCTGATGGAACACAGCAAAGCTTGTGAGTGTGTATTTGCTGAGACAATAGCTCAGAAAGGACCCAAGAAGTACTGGATGCAATACCAGTGTCATTTATAATTCCAGGATGATGCCTTGAGAGCCTAAGGCATCAGGACCCTCTTTAAAATGGTGGCATCCTTAAGGTGAAACTCATTGGAGTGATGCACACAAAAATACAATTGTTCAGTACACTACACAGCAATGCAGATTTCTACGTAGTTAAAAAATCCAGGCTGCATTCCAAGCTGGAAAAACCTTCCCAACAGCAATGCCAGTCTTCCTCCCCAGCTGACTACAAAGCCAGCAAGCAATAGCTGCTCCTTGGCACCATGGTGTGAATGTGGCCAGGGTGGGAATGTTCTAAAAAGGAACATCTCCTGGATGCATACCTTGAGATGGAATCGTGTCCTCTGAACAGCACGGAGTTGTTGTCTGGGTGCTGTAGCCACTGGAGCACTGCAAGGAATCCCGACTGCTCCTCTGGGTGTCCAACTGCAGCCCTCGGGACAGAGCGAGCGCCAGCTCCTCGCAGGCCTCCATCTCCTCACCCTGCTGCTTACACACAGGAAAGAGACTTGTTACACCTGCAAGGGTCAGTCACCTTCACCCACTTTTAGCTGTCTCTCCTCCCCAGCAGAGCTTGTCACCATCATAATCCAACAGGATTGTGCCCGACCATTTACTTGGGCTTAGGAACAGATGCTTCTTTGGAGTCCATTGCTCTATAAAAGTCAATACCCAATGGTGCATTCCCTCCTGCCCACACGATTCCCACTGACCACAGCACCACCACACCAGTACCACTTCCCAGATAAACACAACATAAAGTGCATCAGAAGTACTGGCAGGAGACAGCATGGCCATCTCCTTTACACCAAACAGCGTGTTTGAAATGAGAGCTTCACCCGTGTGGCAGCTGACACCGTCATGCTCCGAGGCCTCTGGGTGTCCTCGGGGGGCGCGGGGGGTCCGCTCTGAGCTGCTCCATTGAGATCTGGCTCACGCTTTTCTTTGCGACGTTGCAATGTGTTCACCATGGGCTGATCGTACGGGCCTGGCTTGGCCCAGTCCTAAGGAAATGAGCTTGTTAGGGACAGCTTTCATCAGGAACTGTGCTTTAATTACAGGCAAAACTATGCAAAAGGGCAATTTTAATGCAACAGATCGTGTATCAAACTGGATATGCCTTTCTGAATAAGGCGAGAAATAAATTAATTTTGAAGATATTAAAAATCTGCACTTATTAAACCTATTTCCTTTATTAAAAGGAATCTACATTTCCCATTCTACCCAAGCATTCTTATATGAAGGTATTTAACATTTTGATACTATAGGTTATCTAAATGAAATTCCATGGTGTTAAAGCCTATATTTTCAGAATTTCAAGCACAAAAATCACTGTCACACAGCAGAAGATATGCATAAATGTCCAATCAGTGATGTAACTGTTCCAGATGTACACAGGTTCTAGTATTATGTGCTGTTACAGATGTCCTCAGTTCTGAAAAATTAGGCTTGAACAGATTTTTCATACACATTAGTGGAGCAAGTTACTCTGAGTAATCTCTCAGTTTACTTACTAATTGAAGTCTAGTTTATAATGATAATCTGTACTGCACAAAGACTAACCTCACTCTGAATTACTGGTGCTAAATTTGAAACAGAAATTCCTCAGGCCCTGAGGGCTGTATTCACTAGGGGCTCTATTAAGCAAAATCCTGAGGGTGTCTAGAACCCACACACTGCACACAAAGAGCTGGACTGATCTGTGACCTGTGCTGGGATGCAGAACCAGTGCTAAGCAGCAGCTCCCCCACTGCCAGCTGCTTCAGGGGCAATCCCAGTCCTAAAACAGTTTTCCTTCACTGAGACAAAGGCTGCTTTAAAAATGAAAGAAAAAATTTGTACATGCGAATGGGCCCCACACCCTCTCAGCTGCCTGCTAGGCAGCCTCCCATAGCCTTCTGATAGACAATGAATGACGGGCTAAAACCACACTGTGGGCTCTTGATGTGTCTCAGTCCAAGGAACGAGAAGTGCAAGGCAGTTGAACTGACATATCCCCTTGTACGGACAGGTATTTTGGTTTTTTTAACACATACGAAACTCTGCTTTGCCTTGATAACTGTGTCTCTGCTCTAAGTGTTTTGCTGTGAAATATATTGGGAAAGTGCTTCTAACAGAGACACAACAAATGACTCTGAAGCCCCAGGACCACTGTGGCCACCCTGTGTGTACCGCAAGAGTCTCCAGCTGCTGGAGAGAGAGATTAGGGGGATCTGTAACAAGGTATCTCAATTTAGACATATATACATGGGTCCCGTGGTGCATAAGCAGTATTATATAACCATCCACAGGCACTTAAAATCTGCACAGCTACGGCTGACTGCACATCAGCCTTGCTGAAGATGCAAAGCAACAGACAAGAAGACCTTTTCCCTTGCTCTAGGGCAGAGTCTCCCAGGGGAACCTCCTGGCAGGGATGGACTTTGAGGCTCTAGTAGAGCAGACGTGTTCTGATGCCAAGTTAAGATCCCTGCAGATCCAGCTGGAGCAACTGGAAGATGTTACTGCACTCTTTTTTGGTGGTCTCCCCAAGAGAGCAAAACGAGCTGGGTGAGCACTTCTAGTCTGTGGCAGTAAATCATCAGTCACCACTTGGGTTCACCTGGTGCTGAGCACCTTCTTAAACCACTCCAGCTGGATCTAGGAGATTGTGCCTGCCTATAGCCAAGGGCCCAGCCACAGGGAGAAGGTTGGGGCGTCCAATGTATGGTCCTACTAAGACAACTGGATGCCCCTCCCTGCTCAAGTGAGTGCTTTGATAGTGCTAAATAAGCTCTTTTCCCCCTGAACAGAGCACAGAGTGCTTTCACCAGTGTTCCCAATCTAAACTATTCCTTCCTACCTAGGTGTTGTCAGCTTTGATATCTTTTAATTGGTGCCAGAACACACAAGGTCATTCAGAAATACCCACAACCGGATTTTAGGTCTGATTTTCACCATGCAGTGCCCATTCAGAGTGATACCAAACAGAGCAAATCAACCAGTAATTACATGGACTGAAAGGGAGCAACAACTGCCGTGTGCATGCTGTTGGTATGAGGAGGTGAGGACTGCCACAACAAAAGGAACACAAACCTTCCAGCTAGGGATCTTAGATGATGGTAACATGCCTGGCCCAATGGTGTAATAATGAACGTAGTCTGGAAGGAGGGCTGAGGGAGCCCGAGTCCACGCGCGGGAGACAGGCGGGAAATGAGGGAAAGGACCTGCACCAACTGAAGCTACGGATGGGTCACTTGATAAACTACAGTGATAAAACCCATTAGACAACTGGAAATGAAACAAATAAAAACAAAAACAGAGAAATTAATATAAACAGAATGAATACGAAAATACACTGTGACTGATGTTCTAGGGAGAAAATCTCTATCTTAAAACAAAAGAAAGGAAGCTCTTCAATTCACTGCGAATAAAAACCAGAAAATTGATACAACGTTTGGTTCAGAAGTGAGATTGCCTGAAAATTGTTATCTATAACAAATTTCAGGCATCAATCTAGCGGTCATTGTCTCCAGGCTGAGCAGCTTTGCCTTCTGTCCATGAAAGCAGCACACTGTGAAAAAGCCTTTGTAATTTAGGTACCCTGCAGACTGCTGAAATAAAACCAGAACTTTTCCAATCCTGAAGGCATTTGCCTAAGTGGTATTTAGTCTGTGTAGCTGGACAGAGGGGAAAAGCATACAGCCTTCAAACATGACGTGTTCTGGCTGTGTGATGATATGGAAGAAAAAAACAACTAAAACCAACAGCAAGGATTTATCAGATGAGAAAGGAGACTGCTATCACTTCCTCCCCCAATTCAGTGTATCCCATGTAATTTGTTCCAACCATGTGTATTTTGCTTTCCTTTTTGGCCAAAAAACAACCTCCCATTACTCAGTGTAATGTGTGCTACCTAAGGGGAGAGAGGGGAGAAGCCACAAACAGCACAACCTGGGGAAGGTGCTTTTTGTCAGGCAAACAGCTGGGTCTGGGCAGCATTCCACAATCTCTCTGAGTAGAAAAAGTGGAGAATGAGCTTTTCTTAGAAAATTACTTCTGTAAAATGCCCAATTTGTAGCTTCTCCTAGTAGCTAGTTTAAAGGCAATTGTGGTTTTTATTCAAACAGATTAATTTCCAAGGGAGTGTGCAACAGTTCCTATTCTCATCTTCACCAAGAGGAATCCTGACTGCAACCCATGCACAGAGTTTTTTTTTGTCCAAATGTTGCAGAGTTTGGATAATGAGCTAATAGGTTTGTACGTCTTGGAGATGAAGTTTTTCACCTTATCTGTGGAGGCCCAAGCCCCCATGGTGGAGCCTGAGCTGACTGAGGTGGGGGAACTGCACTCGCTCACTGACTGGCAGGTTTCAGAGGCTTCTGAAGAGGCAGAGCTGGACGAATTCTGCAGCATAAAACAGCACCGCAACGCAGGGAAAGGTATACACAAGCCACCAGAAAAGAAAAAAAAATCACAAACAAAAAGACAAAAAGCACATACACAGAGACACACAGGAGAGAGGGAAGGATGAGAAAAGCAAAGGGTTAGGATTTTAAAAATCAATTAGAAACTGCTCAAAACTATTGCTAATGTTCAGGAAATCTACAAAAAAAAATAAGCCATTTGTTTAATGCGAGAACTTGCCACACTACTTAGGAATGAGGGAATTGAGGCAGTGATCTCAACTCCTCATTACAATTTCAGTGTCTCAATTCTGCTGCTGTCTCAGAGCGAGAAGCTGGGGGAGCTTAGGGCACCTGTGGTCCAAACATGCAATGTACTGAGACAAATGATTTATACAGAAAAGCAGATCATCAGTACTTCAAAGACACAAACTTTAGATTTAAAACATGGAGTAGCAAATGTCACTTATATTCACAAGTTCTCATATATTCTGATCTGCCAAGTGCTTGTGAAAAGCTCGTCTGAGTTCAAGTATTATGGAACAGAGAAAGAAGTGATACTTACCAAAACTGGAGGTTTCCAAAGTGCATGACCTGTATGCATGTGCCTCTGCAGGTAGGATGCATACACCAAAAGCACTCTGACTAAAACCCTCCTACCCAGCAGCCAGCAGGAAGGCACATGCACTCTGCTGAGTGCAGAAGTGGTGACATGTGCTTGCCACCTGCTTTCTCCTAGCAGCAGAGACAGAAAATACCAGGGGCTTCAATGGAGAGTGAAGGAAAATGCAGGACATAAAATGTCCACTGAACACATCAAACATTTTGCTCCTATCTAGGAACTTCTCCAATTTTCAGTGCACACCTTTATGTACCTTTGCTGCTGCCAGACCTCTACAACAGCATCTAATCCAACTACGCAAAGGCCAAGTGGAATAACCACATGGACCATTTTACCAACTACAATGCTCTTCCACATCTCCCCCTTGGAAGTGGCATCCTACTCTGTAGGGATGTGCATCCAGGTCTCATCGAGACCTTGGAAATGGTCAAGAATACTGGCCAAGTTGTCAGGGCAGTACTGAGCTCTGTTCACTGTCAGAAATTCAATAGTAGCAAGACCAATTCACCGTTTAGTACCCAAGGACCTGTGAAACAAGTCTATCCAAGGTGTTTTATGACAGCAGAGAGAATGTGCTCTTTTATCAAGTTTGTGTAGCAAAGACAGAGATTTCAAGGAATAACATGTTGAAAAGGAAGGGAAATCTCACCTGAAATAAAATTTCACGAGTTAACCTTAGGTAAAATCTGGGGTGAGTTTGCAATGGAAGGACAGCTGGATATGAGGCAGTGCAGAGAAGCAAATACTCCTAACACCCACAAATTGTCTCACTGCTCACCAGGAGCTACATATGGGTAATGTACAGCCAAGCTGCCTGAGTAAAAGGAGATGTAGGTCTCGCAGGATAGAACACTGTCACCATAAGGATTTTGGTGAAGAGTACTGGGGCAGCTGAGAAGTCAACATGGTATCAGCATCTTGAGCTTACTGATAAACTGATTTAAGTGAAATTTTGCAAAGGCTGTTAAAATTTTTTAAAGCATGTAGAGTGACAGAGTATTTTATATAAGTAACACTGATCCCACCCTATGCTGACATGAGATCAGATCTGCAGGTGACCTGTCAAACATGTTTAGGGTACAAGTATGTCACCTAACAAGGCTTATATTCAAAGGGCAGTAAGAGTTGAGGTAAAGGTAAGAACAGAGGGAACAGCAACAAATGACACATGGCTGTTAAGGAGAGCACTGAAAGTGGGGTACCTGATGAGGCAGTGGCTTGATATCTAGAGGAACTTGTCACATTCTTGATTTATCCAAGTCCTTTTACAGGAGAAAAGCTTCTAAAAATAACAATACTGACAAAGATGAGCTGCAGAGGACTGCCATCAGACATAAGCAAGGTGCACTAAATGGAGATGAGACTATTGCCTCTGTCCCTAGAGAAAAATTCATTATAGAAAACTAGCTTTTACACTAAATTCCAGAGTTCTGCCTGACATTCCAGGTACCTCAGCAAAAGAAGCCTCATGAGAATACTCACACTAGTGTTATGGTCTGGCCAGGAAAAAACCAAGAGAGAAAAATGTAATTACAGAAAATGCTGTCTGAAACCTCCTACTTACGGCTCAAATGACCCTCCTGGGTCTGCATACTCTGCACATGGCAGGACGGACAGTTAAGGGTCTGAGTTCCAAGCATGGCATCTCCCATGCTACCTTGTTTTCTACAGATGCCCCAAGGGCGACAACTAAGAACTTGGGAGTTTGCATCTAATACACTATTTGTGTCTACAAGACAGAAATTTCACAAGATTGTGTCAAGTAATGGTAGAAATAGCTCACAGATGGGGTTTATTACCAAGATGCATGTAGCAAATAGATAAAAAAAGGTCAAAAATGCAGATTCTAAAGATGCAAAGAATTGTTCCATTTACTTGGTGTACGGGGAAAAAACCACTGGAATTGATGAACTTATTTTTGCAATAAAGTGACTCCTCCAAAGCAAGGAATAAGAAGATGACAAAAAGGACTCTCCCATTAATTCAGTGTGTCCATTTTCAGCAAGAAAAGCTAGAAAAAGGCGGAACCAAGATGTCATGGGGAAAACATCCTGAAAGGTGAAGGAAATGCAAGAGGTCATGGTACAGAAACAGGCTCTCCTTGTCTTCAGACACTTGCAAAGCACAGAGAAAGGGAACCTCTGGTCTTGCTACAAAAGGATTCCAACAGCGAGAAAACAATGGAGAGGGAGGCAGAAGAAACTGAACTCCTGAAGGAAAAGCATAAGGAAAACATGACTGGCAGCAGGTCAAAGGATGCTTGGATCAGACTGGAGAGGCAGTCCTGAATGGCTGGACCCAGGTGTGGGAAGCACAGACCACCCATCACTTCTTAGCATAAAGTACATGAGGGAGTGAAAACAGAAACTGCACAGCTACTGCTTGGACAAAGAATCCTTAGACTCTGCAGTGCTTGTTCTAGATGCACATTCCCTGGCACAACCTCTCCTGGGACCACACACACAGAGCAGAGCAATTTCTGCTCTACAGAGTAATTTCTACAAATTCTGCAATTTCCCCACCCCATGGTGAGAGAAATTTGACAAGCAGATGTTTTCAACTTGTTTTAGTAGATTCCTTTTTAAAATTTTTGTTTGAATAGTTTTTAAAATCAGTTCTTCCACTTTAGCCATTTTTTTCCCACAGCTGAAATAATGGCAGTCCTGCTCTGTTCTAAAACCATCTCTTCTGCGAAAAGCTTAAAGTTAACACTATAAAGCTAAAACCGTGCTTTGCAGTGACAAGTAGTGCCCCAAATGTACATTTGTACAAGTGCAGCTTGGTGTCTGGTCTCTGAGATGAGCCATGGCTTGTTCTTGGATAGTGGCCTGCTACTTGGTGTGGTATGCATGAGTTCCAGCAGGGATATAAAAAAAAGATTTTTTGGGCTACTGGACTGTACAATTACATTTTCCATCTGCTGTCCAACTAACCTATAAAAGGACCATGGTTATCTTGGATTACTTGCATCTTTTGTTTGCTATGTTTTCCATTCAAACATAGCACTGCTTTCTTAACCCTCTCCCTTTCTCAAATAGGAGAAAGAGCTTCCTGGACAAGGGTTTCCAGGGAGACCAAATCCTAATGATGAGCATGGTCCAATGTCCCTCTAGAGTCACTGGAAGATGGTCTCAGCTACTTTTCAAAAAGCTCTGGGTAGTAACTCAAGGTCACCTCCTCAAACTGTCTCATTTCCAGGAATCTGTCTCTACTGACCCTTCTTTCTAGTCAGGGACAAACTGTGGGGAAACAACTTGGAATTTTAGGAGAAACTAATATCTGGTGATAACTTACAGATGCATTTCAGTTTGGAGTTGATTTTGGTTTTTGTTTTGTTTGTTTGCTTTTGGTGGGGTTTTTTTTTATTTGTTTGTTTTTGGGGGTGGTTTTTTTAAGGTCTGATCTGGAAGCATTTCTTAATTTAAATGGAAAACAGAATAGCTGTAACAATTTATTTCCCCTATTCTAACTTGCAGCTATTTCAAGCAATGGAATCTCCTCAAAAGCAAAATTTTTTCAGCTTTATAACCTGTACATGCAGAAGCAACTTCACACTCAGTTTCCCCCTACATCACTGTTAATGAAAGTGCTTTCCAGAGCATTCTAACAATACTTATCTCTCTGCTGTCTGACAGCACATCAACTTTTTTATCTTCACCTGCTTCTTTGTCTCCCTTTGGTTTCATCTCCATGAAGTCACAAGCAGCCTATAAAATCCAACTGTTCACTTCAAATCCAGCGGATCCTACTACTTTCATCCCCAGAATCAAACATCACTATACTACTATCACATCATTTGATCACAGATACTCCCAGGCCTCAGTTTGTCTACTACACAGGGCATGAGTGGGTTTAGCAGCACCAGTCACATCCAGCATCTATCCAAAAGCCACTCTGTGCTCCCAGCAGGTCTGTCAGAAGGGCTTTGCATGAGGTCACTGCGTGCCAAGGGCCATGTTGGCCATGGCTGACCTTACATCTGGCACTTAAAGAAACTGCTCCACTCCTGAAAGAGACCTGTGATGCTTTTCCAGCTGTTCAGCTAAGCCCAAATGTCCCTCTTTAATTATGATTAAAGCCTTTTACAGTGACCTTCCCACAGGTACAGCCACATGCTACAGGATAACACTTTTATTCCCAGCAATGCTGCAGAAAGGTGATCCTCACACACCAGTGAAAGGGCAGAGTCTGTTTTTATAACTGCTTTTTTTCCTATCTTCTATGCAAAGTGTGATAATTGTAAAGACTTACTACTCTTACTAACAACTACAGGCTGGAAAGCAGTCTTCATTTTGTCAGAGATCTCTCCTCTGGTATAGTCTGTATCTTGTTTCAATCGCCAGTTACTCTTTGTTTGAGATTCCCACCAACTCCCCACCCCCCCACACGTGATTTTGAGGAAATTCAGTTTAATTTTCAGTAACGCTTGTCTAAAATGTAGGTGAGCTTATATATGTAATAGCTTCACATAGCTCATATACTCACATTCCTATAATATGGGAATTTTACATAGCCCCCTTCTACTTTTTTTTTCTAGAATTCATTATTAAACAAAAAGGGCTTTGTTGATCCAGCATATGCCACAGCATGTAGCTAGGAAACATCATCAAAGTGTCCACCTGCACAAGATATACAGCTTTTAATTTCCTTTGTTGGTTCCAGAGCTTGCTTTTCTGCCTCCTCAGTGTCACTACTAGAAACAACAACATCAGTGTTTGAGACAGAGCAGCAGCCTCCTCCCCACCCAGCACCGATGCTCCAAGCACAGCCCCACAGGGAGATCTGTCAGTTGGTTAGAGACACACAACACGGGGTAACGCTGCCTACTGAACAGCTGCTGGTCAGCTCACAGTCACAGTTATCTGTCAGCACAACACACACAATTTACTTAGTGCTGAACATAGAAAGCAAGACACTTAAGCAAAGATGAAGCGGCCAGGCAATGATCTGTTACCTTTTCCTCTGCGTAAAGGTAAACAGAACCAGAGACATACAGAGCACATACCCATTTGTTATACCAACACACTACACTTGTCACACTGCTGCAGCCTTCCACAGCTCATGAATAGCTCAAGTGATGCTTGGATCAGTTTGCAACCTTATGGACAGCTTCTAAAATGAAGTGAAAGCATATGAACTTAGCTGGTGTAAATCAGCATGACTCCCATCAACTTTCAGGATGTTCTGCCACCTGATACCAGCCTAAGTTCTCTCCTCTGCTTAACAAGGGAATTTGCAAAGAGAGGTGTTGGTTTTTTTCATGCTAAGAGCAATTGCAAAGTTACATCCTTGTCTGCAAACACAGCATCATCATGTGGATTACTGCCCTTTTATGCAGTGAATATTATGAAAACCAAAGATGATGCTAGCACGTGTAACTGATGTATCTATCTTAAAAGTCAACTTCCTTACCTTGTTACTATTCCAGTTTACTTTATTATTGCTCATTTACTTTTTTGCATTTCACTTAGGTTAGCCATAGCCAATCTAAACAAAACATTCATTTTATTAGTGTGCACAAAGTTCTTCAGGATGTAATCTATAAAAAAAAGCTGATGTGTCCAGACTGGGGACAGAAAAGGTATCATTTGAAAAGAAAGCATTTCTATTAAAATGAGTAAAGTAAATGTATTTAAAAACCATTGAACTTCCCTTGAGAATGTGTTCCAAGCCTAAATGAACCAGTGTTGTTTTGGATGATACCTTAAAAATTTCTCTAAGGGTACTACTTATTAAATGTTCTGCAGAAGGCAAGGATCTGTGTGCTATCAAAGGTGGTCTAGGGTAGTTTACACGGGCAGGTGACACTTGATAACCACTAACACTTGCTGACTATGAGGATTAACACTCCCCAACCATGCCTACAGAACTACCTACTCTCTAACATGTGAAAAGGAGTGCAACTACATTTTAAAAGTAAAAGACAATCTTCTCCAGTGACCTCAGGGTGTATTAAAGTGAGTAACACCCAGGACATTAGGTTCACTTCAGTTTGCAGCTAAGATTTTAAAAGGGATTTATAATGTGAGAAGGCAATTCAGCCTTGTTTAAAAATATTACAGTCGCTGTGTGATTTCTTAAAAAAAAAAAAAAAAAAAGCAGCAAAGAGAATTCAGGTGCTGGAAGATACAGGCCATGGAGCATTGCAAACCTCTGCCTGCAGATGGCCAGCGAGTTTTTAGAGGAACGATGTAATGAACAAATAGAGTGGCAATTTCCTTCTGCAGACCCAAAAATGCTCAGGAGAAGTTTTGCTTATATTTGTAGTGAAATCCTCTTAGTTTGACTGGCTTCAGGATGTTATCATATATTACTATACAAATACTCCTTTCTTGTGAGTTCCAAAAAGAATTAAGAACACCTCTCATTTTCATGCAGAAACCTTATTTCTGCAAGGTGCTTAACTGAGAGTCCAAAATGCAAGTCTATCCATAGAAATGGGTGTCATAAAAAATGGCAAAACCAATTCCATATGATAATGCTGGTAGCATTTAGAGTATCCCAGATCCTCTGCAGGGGAGGAATGAAGTAAGTCTCTCTGACGCCAAAGCCACCAGTATCAGTACTATGGCTGTCAAAAGGCTGTTCTGACATCAATATGTCCCCATTAAAGAGCAAAGAGCCACCAGATATTAACCACTTGCAACCTGTGCAGCATATTAAGTGGTAATCTCAGTGGGTAAAGTGAATATTATTCCCTCCTACAAGGTGGGACTTCTTGCCCTTTGTTGCCTGTATTTATCTAAAAGTTAGGCATCGAGGCTCCCTCCAGGGCCAGAGAGAAAACTAAATCATCCAAGAGTGACTCATCCCTTTCTTCAGTGCTAACTGCAAAAGCAGCATAAATCACTCCTGCTAGAGGCCCAGCTTTTGGATAAATGAAATGCACTGAGACAAACCTTACCCTCAATGTTTAAACTGACTCCAAGGTACCCCAAAACCACATCAGATCCTGTTTCTGAAAGGTGAGCCAAGTTACAGAGTCCAGCTCACACTCAGGTTTTTGTTCTCATGCTTGCACGTACCTGGTTAGGTGCTTCTGGTGGCATGGGGGATGGCGATTTGGACTGGAAAGCATCCTGGGACATGAATCCAGAATCATGGGAGGACACACTGGACAGCCTCATGGGTGCCTGCTGAGGCAGATTGGAGCTGCGATAGCGATAGTGTGAACTAGGTGAGTGCGAGTGCGAGCCACTGGACCGGGAATCACTACTGTTAACGCTGTTCAGACTGCTGTGAGAGACAAAAGGAACAGAGAAAGGAAAGGGGAGAGGAAAAGACACAAGGGAGGGGTGGGGAGAGACCCATATACAGTACAATTAACATTCCACATGTCTCTAGCAACAGGCAGCATAAACCAGAAAAGAAAAATGTTGACAAATTAAAAAAATATATATATACGCACATATATATCAGTAAAGAACCATAAGCAGCTGCAGTATCCCTGGCGACCAGAGAGAAAATGGCATTTTATCTTCAGTGTCACTCAAATGATCAAATCTTAATCACTTAGACTTCAAACTCAGGCTAGGGATGAAGGAATCACTACATGCCCTCCCTACGATTCGCACAGCACTTGCTCAAAAACTGTCTGCTGATGGTTCTCTCCTGTTCCTGACTTACATTTGGCCCAGATATCCAATGTGATTTCTAGCAGGAGGACCAAAGACACTGGAGTGCATCTAAAAGTCTGCCTCTAGACATGCTGCTGGAGACAGCCAGCAGGACAAAGTGTGAGACTTCTGAAAGTATCACCAACCCCCCACACTTCAGAGTACCTGGGACTCATTTTGCTCACTTGAAGGCTTCCTACCAGATAAAAACATGTGACAGCACACAGAATGAAGCCAAGCTGCTGGGTATGGAGCTTTAGTTAATAGGACAACCATAGAATTAAACCCCCAAATTAATAACCACGAAAAAAAACCAATGTGATTTTTCAAAGAAAGAGATTGATTTTTAATCCTCAGAATCCATTCATGACAGTAAGGACATGCCAGCCACACTGTGGGAGCTTTTGGAATCTCCTGCTGGGGTGGCTGAGCAGGACTAGCAGGATGCACCAACCTGAAGGCAGCTTCCTGCTCCATTGGCAGGAGCCTGGCCTGAGGGATGGCTCTGAAGGATACATGGGTAAGGCCTGCACCTCCTGTACACAAATGGCACATACAAAGGAGATGCACAAGGAAGCGTGGAGCAGAGGAAGAGGAGCTCTGCTGTATTTTACCCACACACACCAGTCTGTGCCATACAGGTTTTTACCATACAAAAAGATTAAATTGATTAGGAAGACATGATGAATTTTTGAGGTATTTTTTGCCATTTTCTTTTACAGCTTCAGGATATTGCATCTTTAAGCCTGTGCTCATTGCTCTAAATATGCACATTTTCGCATATATATATATATATAAAAGTTCTGAATTTTTTTATATATATCTGCATGCAGAGACAAGTAGGTACATGGAAGTTGTGTTCACTTGCTCTGACATGCTGTAGGTAACTTTGCTCATACACAGGGAACCTGTAGTACATTATTCATAAAGCAAACTGAAAGGTAATCATTTGAGAGCAGCTAGAGACGTGTTGAGCAGAATACACAACAGGGCATCTTCCTTTTCAGTAAAAGGAAAGAGTAAATGTAGACACCAGGATATGGGGGCAACATGCTAATAAACTGTTTTTATGAGAGAAAACAGTTTTTACAGAGAAAGCACAGACAGAATCCAGTGTTTCAACATATTTCAGGACAGCATTAGACAGCATTAAACAGTCAATAAAACTTGTATCAAAAAAGCATTTCCATCTACCAGACTGATAGGGCAATTGCCAAGGATGTTTTCCCTTTTCTAACAGTTTAACTTACTGACTAGTAACAGCTACTTAGAATAATCTAAAAAGCCATCACATGAAAAACAGAAAAGGAAATTATGAATGAACAATCTAAGAGTTTAGATCAGTACAGTCTGCTCGTTGACCCAAAATGGATTCAAGAGAACTGAATCAAAAGCATCTTCGAGTTGTTTTGAGTTCAAAAGTTGTTCAGTCATGCCCATCCTTTTTAATATTCCCAGCACACACTTAAATGAATGAAGACCATGAGGGACTGTTTCAGTAAGACTTGTTATTTAAGATTTAAGAATGTATACAAATCCGTATCACAGTCTGAACCTGCCTCCCCCCTTTGCCCCCAAACAGGTTAAAAACCAGGTATTACCAATTGACTTACCTGCAAACACTAGATTTTCTGGACATGGTAGTACTGGGAGAGGATGGAGGAGTCTGGTAAGACCAGCTGTAATCAGAACCTTTCAAATCTAAAATTACCTGATGAAAGATAATCAATAGCATCAAGGATGTGGAAATATTTTCCCTCTATTAATAGAAAGCATCTGTTTGTCATACAACATTCATCCTTGCTACAAACGATCAGTGCCAATTGACTCAATCTCAGTTCTCTCCCAAAATTACGCTTTATCACACTGGAGAGTCGGTTTCATCCTTGGCCCTCCTGGTACTATGATACTTCAATACTAAGGCTGCCACCACAGAGGGAAAGTTCAGGTTTGAATGGAAAAAAATCTTTAAAAAGTAAATTGGAGATTTATTTTTTGCATTAAGGAAGTTTTTCTGGTTTTTGTCTGTTTTGTTTGTTTTGACTTAAAAAATTATTACAGCCTTTGAGTTGAAGTACTGTAACATTTTAAACAATTAATTGAAGATCTAGTATTCAACCACAACACTTTGCACTTCTAGGTCAATGACAAGGTGATTAAAGTATGACAAAAAAGCTGCGTTCACACAGCAGGCTTGGAGAAAAATGTCCTATTTGGATTCATTTAATGACACACATTTTCCTATCCATTTTAAGGACAGCATGGAAAAATGCTCATATGTCAGACTCCATCAAGCTACACAACCCCACCAATTTTGTGACTACAAAAAGACAGGGATGCTCAAACGTAGGACAAGGAGATGACACTCATTTCTCATACACTCTCCGCAGAAATCAGGCATCCTCATACCCTTCAGAGTGTTACTGCTACCACTTCATTCTGGTCTCACCAAGTATTTCAGGGGCACTCAGCCCCTAAACACAAATTTTCAAAACAAAACGGTTTTTTAAAAATTGCTCATGTTAAAAATGACCTTGCTGCAGTAAAGCTTCTACAAAACATCACATTAAGCCACTAAACACTAGTAGTCAATATTCCTCACAACACAAAAGGAAAAGTGGTGCAAGCCACAAATAAAATGTTTGCCAGGTAACAAGAGCTAACCTGT
Source organism: Corvus hawaiiensis (assembly GCF_020740725.1). NCBI lineage: Eukaryota > Metazoa > Chordata > Aves > Passeriformes > Corvidae > Corvus > Corvus hawaiiensis. The sequence goes on from NC_063238.1 coordinate 33,873,293, forward strand.
TCACTTGAGGATGGCAATTTGTGTGGATCCATGGTGAGACTTTTCAGGTCATCTGATATGGTTTGTAAATGGGTTATTTCTCCTAACATTGATATTTCTTCTTCCTGAAAAGAAAAAATGAGCAAGGCTAACCAGAGCCTTGGTTTTAAAAATCAGACCTGTAACACAATGTATGACCTTTTTCATTTTGCTGATGACTGGGGAGATGCCCAGTGGAGCTGCTTTTTCTTTGCATATTAAGTAATTACAAAAGGTTGAAATATTAATTTAGGATTCTGTAACTACTTTAAGATTGCTATAAATTCTGAGGCCCAGAAATTTTTTCTCTTATTAACAAGATAAGTTAAGTCTCAGCCTTCTTTTTGTGACATCTTCAGAAAAAGTGTCAGTTTTGCTGCACTTGACAAATACGTAACTCTTCTATGTATACTCACTAATGTGCCCTAACAATTTTAAGCTTGAGTGTAAACAGGGGTTAAATTCATAGTTTTTGATAAAGTTAAAGGAATTATACAGGTACAGAGCATTAATACAGAGATTGATTATGGCTCAAATTATATCGACAGCTAACTCAGATGATGATTTCTGCACTGTAAACTACCACAGTAATTCCTTAGTTACCATTTCTTCCAGGTCCTCTGAGTCTGGAATCCACCTCCTCCTGCTCAGCCATGACTTTCCTACTTCTCTAACTATGGTTTCCTGTTGAGACTGATGCTCTTTGTAAACAAGCACTGGGAACATTTTCCCAGTACACTGGTGACCCTTCAGAAATGCACCTCGCTTGTGCAGAGCCACGAATAATTCCTTGTCAGGCTTCAGACAACCTGAGATGATGAAAATTTACTCAAACCTTTCCAACGAGCTGAAAAACTGTCATGTAGAAGGAAAGGAGCTATCAGAAAACTGCATGGAAGCAGCCTGCAATTTGTCAGGTAATGTCATTATATACACAGGGGAGGTCTTGAAACATTTATCAGTCCTAGCACTGGAGTAGGAGTAAGAACGATTTATATTAAAATGTGATGTTAGAAGAAAAACAGTGGAAAAAACTGCATTTGCAATGTCTCAGGCTGGAATGCATAGAGAACACAAACTGACTTCAGTCTTTGTGCCCATTGTTTACCCGTCAGTCACCTTGAAGGTATTCAGTGTTTCCCATTGCTGAATTACTCTGAGTGCCTACAAGAAAGGTCCCAACTCTCACCACTTGCTAGACAGAGACACAGGCTAAATTTTGGCTCTAGAAACTCATTCCTAAGACACAACGAGATGCTCTCTTCAGAGGCTTTTGGCCACTTATCTAATCTGTGAATTGTACTGACTGAAAACGAAGAGCTCTTACGATCACAGGGCGCAGCATCGAGATGAAAGCACAGAATCGACCACGCTCCTCGATCAGAGCCTTTCTGACAGCTTGCTTCTCGGTTTCTTCAAGCAGCAGGTACTTATCATTGACATCTTGTAAAGCACTATCCAGCTGGGGCTGAATGTCACCCCGTCCTGTATGCAGGAAACAATCAAGAGTACATTTTGTCAAAACTGTGCCTCTCCACAGAAGATGACATTATTTTCAGCCAGCACCGCTGCTGGATTGTGCTTTTGCAATTCAAATCTTAACCAGCATTTTCCCTTAATTCAAATTAGTAAGGATTCCCTCCCTCCCCCCCCAATTAAATCAAGCATTTCAAAGCATTTATTACTTCTCCTTTTACACAGAATAGAAATCCAGCTCAATTCAAAAGGTTTCAACAAGCCAAAGACAGCATTTTAAGTAAGGACTTTCTCAAAGCATTAGCTGTAGAAACTCTTCACATCCTCCTTGCTGAAAACCAACATCTTACTAACTGGGAGAGTATTAATCACTCACCCAGATGTGTTCCTCTTCCTTCTTGCATTTGTGCTTAACAAGGTCCTAATGAGAATTTTGTGGAGCCACTAAATGAATGAATCAATCTCCTATACAAGATGCTATTAAGGACATGTTACTGATCATTGGACCACTGAGTCCAGTACTCTGCACAAACCAACTGCTGAAACAGTTTTCTTCATTCCAGAGTCCAACTAAACCAAACCTCTCAACACAGGTTATTAATATATATATATAAATGTCCAATATATGTCAATGGAAATAATAAAATTTCAGTGTTTTGAAATTAAAAAGCTTCACTGTGCTAATTACAGTCAACTCATAATACCAAAACTTTCTGTGACAGCTAAGCAACCTTATTCTGCATTGACTGCTTACACTGCATCATGCCAAAAAAATATTCCTCTAGGAATGAAGAGCTGCTGCTTAGACATACTAAAACCAATAATGTTGCAGTTGCAAGATGTTTTCATGCAGCTTACGCCCCTAATATTTTAAAGGACCTCAGTTGTATAAATTTGTTGCAAATCTCCCAGAAATCCCATCACATGCAATTTAACTACCAGGAAGATAACACTGAAAAAATGGTGGGTGAGTTACAAGCAGCTACCCAAAATCAATCTTTTTGGACAATAACCTTTCTGCATGGAGAATTTAAAGCTATGAGCAAGAGGAAGAAAAACGTCTCTTGATGTGTGTAGTACACAATGCAGATGACTCAATGTCAGGGTTACAAAGGAAAAACCTTTGCCTTACTATCACATGTATTTCCTTAATACTCCAGAGCAAGGCAAAGCCATCACCTCCCCTGCACAGCCAAGAGCCGCAGGAAAAGAGAGCAGTGATGGAAGCAAATAGAATCATGCTGGCTTAGTGGCATTACAGGCTGGATATATCCAAATCTCCTCTGTACAGAGTTAGACACAGTCGAGATAAAACTGCACTGACACCCACATGCAGAGCTCTACACTGGATTCTGGAAGAATCACATGCAGTGCAACATGGACACGGCCACCGCCAAGGCCACTGGTACCAAACTTCCAGCAGTGTCTGATCCTGCAGATCAGTCTGGCTGCTCTAATGTGGTCATAAAACTGTTTGGAAGTAAATAACTTTAAGAATAACAGACTCTGAAGGTCCAGTCATCTGCCTCCTCCATCAAAATTAGTATCTACCAGAAACAAGTTATAGGAGAGCCTTGGGTATCTCCCTTGAGGTCTTGTGCCTTTTTGTCTGCCACCCTCAGGAAACAAACTGGGCCTTCCTCCTTCAAGGCCATTCTGTACATTTCAGGCCCTCCCCACACTCTGCCATATCAGATGCAGTGGTTAAACATTTTATACTTCTCTGGAGTTCTTCTTTCAAATACTTTATGAGATAGAAACTTGCATCATTGCTCAGGCCCTTTTTGAGTGCTGCCTGGAACTACAATGGGTGAAATAATCTCCTGTTGTTCAAGCCTCGACACTGGCTCACTACCATGGATGTACCAAATGCAAACTATATTAGCTGCAAACTAAATCACATACTCATTAGTTCAGCACTGGAGAACTGCTATAAACATTCAGCTGCTCCACCATACGATCATGCACATAATGCAATAAATCCTTGTTAAATGCATTTGCCTATGCAGTGAGAGAACACACACTTTAAAAGCAACTGGACTCCATTGACAAAGTGGGTTCAATTACAGTGAGTTTTGGTACTTTATGTAGACCTCAGAACACCACATCTTGGACCAGAGAAACAAGAGCAGCCAAAACCTGGGGCAAGAATAAAACACATTTGCACCTGTGTAATCCACTCAATTCAACAAAGTTATGAGGATAAGGTTCAGGCTGCTATTTTAACCCTTTGGCCAAAGCAAGTGTAAAACTGCACCACTCTCCAGCATCCTCTGTACCTCTACAAAATTCCCATTTTACTTCTTCCAGTGAGTCAGTACAGTAACAGACACACCACCTCCTCACCAGTATTTTCACAGACCCGTTTTTATACTCAGGGGCATTGGGGTAGTCTGTGAAAACACAGAAGCTGTCTTGGGTATAATTCAGAGCAGGAAACAAGCTCAGGTGAATCATTTAGATGAGGCTCTGAAGTCAGATGTTTACAGATGAATACAGCTCTCTCCTGGTGACTTCTCATAACTCATCTTTTAGGAGGAGGAAAGCTTTATCAACATCCTTTGAAAGCTCCACAATGCAGACATCAATCTAGCAAATTGTTTGAAAGTAGGCATAGCTCTTCCTACTCCCTGAATCACCAGCTGCACTCACCTCAGGAATTTGAGGGATGAGAACTCTCTGTCAGTTTCTTTTGCTAAGCAGAGCAGAGCATAACCCCCCTCGACAGCACTGCTACACCCAGAGAACACCAAAGGTGTGAAGGCCAACTGCTGACCACCTTTCCACCTCAGCCACCTTGGGTCTCCACTGATTTGAATCTGCTACTTATCTCAGAAGGGAATATTGACCACGGGAGAGCAATGCAGTTCTTTTCCCCTTGAACCATAAGGAGAAGGTTAATTGGCCAAGGCAGTATTTCTGATTGCAGCATTTTTGCTGTGCTCGTAAGGCACATTTTCATAAGGAACATCAGCAAGTGATTATTTCCTCCAGCCCACATTCTCTGGCCTTTAGGTTATATATTCCAAAACACTTCCAAACCAACACAACTACTACAATGATATAAGATAGTTCCAGAACAATCTTATCATGGAGCAGCTGTAAAAGTGCACCTGGAAGGACACTACTACTCCAGCTGCAGGCAGGTTTGAGTGACCCACCACAGCAATCAGCGACAGCTGACTGATGTCAAAGCATCCATTGTAGTCACAGGTCGCTGGTCTACAACCAGCCAGACATGAACAGGATGTAGGGATGGTTCTGCAGAGCATGTCTGGCTGCACCCAGAACAAGTCAACAATCTGAACACTGAAAAGGAATTCAAATCCAGCCTTTCTCAAAGTGGAGCTCTGGTGATGCAGAAAGGAGCAGAAATGCAAGATCAGAAGTTGTGGACTGAATTCTCCAACAGCACCATGCTCCAACAGCCTGGTGACCTGCTGCTGGATACAGGCAAGTGGGAGCTAATCATGTGCAGGGAGCTGAACTGCTTCCCATCAAAAATAACATGAATCTGCTGCTACTTCAAGGACAGGCTTATTAATATGTTACCCTCAGAGCAGGTGCTTTACATCATTACCATGACATGCAAGGGCTTTAAAGGACCAACATGCAATAGAATTTGCATTTTAATTTTACAGGGTTTTGCGTGAATCCTGGCTGAAAGCCTCATGCAATTCCTTCAATAACTATTGTTCAAACAGAACTTTAGTAAAGGAAAAATATTAGGGGAAAAAGGAAAAGGCAAATCTAATTTTCAACCCTATTTCATGCCTGTATTTTAAAAGACAATGTAAACTAGCAAAACTCTCAGCAACACCAAAGTAGAATAATTTTTAAATTCTCTCTGTGCAACTCAGACTGGTGAAGCTATTGTTGTTATTGACAATGCAGTGCAGCAAATATTGGTGAAATTACTATTTTCCATGTTCTCACATAAAGACTTTTTAAAGCATCTGCACAGAACTTGAATATTCAGTACTGGACACTTGACAGTGGCAGAATTTACACTGTATGAGAGACAATGCTGAGTACACCTCTACTTGTACAAACCAAAGCAGGCTCCGAGTCAGTCATTCCCAAACCACCTTCCTTACAAGAGCACACCTGCTTCAGCTGCCAGGATGAACAACTCCTTTAAGCTCTGCATAGTAAAGCTAACAAATTAACTGATATGGATTTGTGCTGAGAACAGAAGAATTCTGCCACCATTTATGGAAAGGTGAAAAACCTCATAACTGGGATTTAACTTCTGACTCCTTCAGAAACCAAATCTGAGCCTTTCTGTTGGCTACTGGAGTCAGCTGCTCATGTTCGAAAGTACAAAGTTTTGCCTTAACAGAAAAGCTACAAGTTGCCAAATGACATTTCTTGACTGAATTACAAACCAGGAAAACTACAATATGTGGTTTCAAAAACTGGGGACAAGCGGCAGGGCTCAACAAGGCCCAGCTCCAGGAGCCCAGCGGAGGTGCCTCGTTTGAGAGCTTCCCAATTTAATCAATCCAGGCTTCTCCCAAAGGCAACACCTACATCACTACACTTACAAGTGCAGGTATGAGTACTTTGCTCAGATTCAGAAACACCATGCTTCATTCACAACGAGATCTCAAGGCAGCCACTTTAAACTTGCAAAACAGCTGAAACAGCACCCCAATTTAAACACATTTGAGATGTGATGAGGCAACAGGAGATAACTGTGATGCTGAATTCCAACCCTTTCCCCAGCATGAAGTAAATATAGTGTTTTCTTACCTATCAGGTAAGAAAGATGCATGCGATTTTCAAAAAAAAGGGAGTCTGGATCACAAGTTGCAAAGACCAACATTAAGGACTTCAGGCTCTAGACTTTAAAAGTCATATTAACAATAAGATACTCAATTATTTGAACATCACCTTGATGACATGTCTATTCCATTTAACTTCTCTCCCAACTGTGACAAGACTTATCTGTCCACGTTAATCCCTTTCTAAAATAAACCAGAGGTTTATTCACAATACTGGTTTTCTTCTTTTATAGTGTTCCAATTAGATACCAAAAGAAAATAAATCAAAAAATGGTTTGTTCATTAGGATTAGGCAATATTTTAGTTCCATTAGAAATTAAAGTCTAGGCAGTTAGTGGAGACCAGACACCATAAAAAGGCCACAGCAAAGGCTACAATAAACCAGCCACCAGGGTCACAGCATGGCAGAGACTTACCCAGAGCCTCAGCTGTCAGGCAGGTACGCATGGTGAGAAATTGCAGGACACAAAATTGACACAGAAAGGAAAATAAAAAAAGTCAAACTGGTATTCCAGCATTCCTAGAATTTAGACATTATCATCAGCGCCAAGACAAGAGTGAGCAGTTTGGACTAGACTATTTTGACTTCTTCCGTTGCTGATAAAGACAAACGCATTAGTTTTGCATCCTGGTGAGCTGTCGCAAATTAAACCCCTGGTTATTAACCATACAGTTTTACTTTAAGAGACTTAAACCAGTTTAGACTCCTCAGTGAGAACACGTTAACCCGTGCTTCAGAAAAAGTGCACAACACAGACAACCAGACCCTGGTCAAGTGGCACAAAGCTCATTCCCTTGAAGGGAAGAGGGAACTCAAACCTGCAGAACTCTAGGCGGGTCCTGTATGAGTAACCACAGCACTTTTTGATGTCCTCTGCTGCAATTACATTAAAAGATTGTTAATTAAATGAAAAGCTAATTGCTGATGCAATGTGGAAGAACATCAAAAAGATTAACTATGATACGTGTGTTTTAATTAAAAAAATTTATGTAATAAAGTTTTGTAATAAAACTGGCTTGCTGTCAAAAAGAGGGGAACTACCAAGAGGCCTTCAAAACTCAAGGAATGAAAGTGAATCGAAGAAATGTCTTCAGTCACCAAGTTACCAACATGTCTTCACTGCATTTTTATTAAGGAAAGCTTGCATTATAAACTTGCAGGGAAAAAAACCCCAAAACGCACCAAAAGAGCCCTGCAGGCATCATGGCCTCATCCACACAGGATTCTTTCCCTGCAACAGATAAAGATAATTTGCTCATTAGCTTTCCTCCTTCTGAGCTGTATCTTACTGACTCAACAGAGCTTTGGCTCTCACTTCAGTCACTGTGCCACACTTGATCAATTTAGAGGAATGAGGCTCCCTCCTGGGGGAGGAAGGCTCTGGCCAGGGATTCTCCCTCCCCAGCCTGCCACTATAGATGGGGAAAGTGCCACGTACAGAAAGAGTGCAAAGTGCTTGAATGAGAAGGTCAGCACTTGCTTTAAGAACTGAGACATTCTTCAGTTATAATTACATTGAAGAGCTTTATGCTTTTTAATTTAGAGTCACGGGGTTTGCATGACCATCCTTGAGAGCAGTAATACAATATTACAAAGACCAGAGGATAACACAAAAATAGCTAAAAAGGCTCTAAAACACAAAGAGGTCATATCTTTGCTAACCAGGAGGAGGAAGAAAATGCACTTTTGGCAGTATTACAGTAAATTAATAATCATGTTCTACAGTAAAATAAAAATCATGTTCTATTATCTCAATTTCATTAGAATCACAGAACACTTTCCAAAACTGCTGCATACTCAAAAGGAGAAAATGTCAGTTTGGTTACTCAACATTGATGGGACACAAGAAGAAATGTTGTACTGAATGTTAATGGAACTCTGCAGAAATTTCTACACATGTCTGACAGATAAAACTCAGTTTTCATATTAACATGTGTTATATTATTGGGAGCGTTACATTCAACAACTTCTTACATATCCACTTGGATTTAAACATTTTCCTCAAAGCTCACCCAGTGTCACATGAAGAACCTGAAAATGAAACCTACCAGTCATGTTATTATATGCAGAAGGGAAACCTGTCTATTTTTTCATTAATAGCCAAGCTGAAATACAGAAAATAGACCAAACGTGCACTCTGGATTTTATACATACATTTAGATATATTTTAATTTAGTCACTTGATCCTTTTTTCTTCAAGAATCATGCACTTTGTTAACCTTGCCAAATGGTTACGTGCAGAGCCACAGCTGCTGACTCTCTCCTGATTCAAGATAGCAACAACAGCTTCTAGCAGCTATGGATCCATGTATGAGGCCCTGACTCAGCAGAAACCTAAACATGGAATTTATTTTAAGTATATGCATAATAATTCTGCTGAGTCAGGTTAGCTGGGTTGACTTCTGATGGCCAATGTTTGCCTAAAGACAAAGAGAAATTTAGAAGGTGTCTGCAATCCCATGCACTACACAACTTCATCTGTTCAGCAAGAGGTTAAGTTTCAGTGCTGGGGTGGGCAACAAGCCCTAGGGGCCTGTTCCCCATGGGAACAAGGGTGTAAGGAGAATGATGAACCTTGAAGATCACCATGACACCTTCAGGGACTGCATGGATCTGGGAGGTGCACCAGGATCTTATTTAAGACTACACAGATTTAGCTTCAGGTGGATTTTTTTTTTTGGATATTTAAAGACAACAAATAGAGTGAAAATTTTCTCTGTGAGGTCTTTTGAAATGTAAGACCTTCATTTCACAGTCGTGTCACTTTACTAAAAATACCCTAGCAAACTTCCAAAGAGGACCCTGGACTTCCTTTTGTTTTGTTTGGAAAGCTTGGTGTTTTCCCCATCACTTCAAGCTTTGGAAACACCGTTATTGCAATTAACATACTCCGCAAACGTAATTTCTAATACATGATCTTAAATTCCCAGCCTGAACTTTCAACTGGGCCACATGGTACAAGAACAAACAGACCACACACAAGCCACGGAAGAGGCAAACCCCCGTGTATTTGGCCCCTCAGACCAAGGTGGGGAGCCCAGCCTGCAGTACTCTTGCCAGGACAAGCCACGCAGCCCACAACCCTCCTTCCTAAACGTCCTCAGGATGCAGACAAGGAGCAAGGAGCTGCTGTGCATGCTGCAGCATCAGCTGTGAGATACAGCCTCTGCAGCCCAACATGTCAGGGCCAGGGGACACCACTTCCATGACACAAATGAGGAAAGTGGAGGGTTGTATTTGTTTCCTTCTGCCCAAAACAGAAGAAAAGCACTTTCCTGTAAGGTCAGATGGGAAATAGCAGAATAAGCCTAAAGGACCTTTTTAGTAGCATGCACAGTATTGAAGCAAATCCAGAATTTAGCAAACATCCTGTTTGCCCACAGATAATCATAAAGTTATTTCAAAAGTATTCTTACAAGAGCTAGGAAGGGGATGAATTGGTTGTTTTAGAGTTCCCATAGGTGAGTCAGTAACTTTACAGAAAAATCAAAGGGACAGGTCCTGATTGAGGAAGAACAGAACAAAAAAAGTATGTCTGAGAAACAGAGAAACAGGAGAGTTGAAGACACAGGAAGACATTCATGCACTCAGCCACATGCCTGCCAGCACAGTTGTCCCATAGTTCAAACCTCATTTGTGCCCTAAAGCAGAATCACTTCTGCAGCTTTATCATGATTTTTTTATTCCGCAGTAGCAGCAAGAACAACATACTTCACCTCACAGGACACTGAACAGATCTGTCAAGATGGGTACATACAAAAACATTTTCACAACAACATTTGACACTGCAGTCAGACCAAAGCTTTATTTCTTCAAGACAGGGATCAAAACAACAAAGAGGGGAAAAGGCATCTGCTCCTGTTTTTTTCTTCTACATTTAAGTGTTGTAGATAACTTGCAAGAAGGCAGGGAGACCCTCCTCCCACCTCCTGTCCACTCGTGCTGGGGCCAACAGCTTTGGGCATTCACACGCACAGCCATATGAGCGAAGGCCTCCCTGCATCTCTCCTCCCCAGTGGACATGAGAACAACTCTCAGCTCCTCAAAAATACTGCAGCTCCTGCTTTTCCCTGTACTGGCTACCTGTGAGACCTCAGCTCTTCCACCTGCCCCATACACTCAAACCCCTCCTGACTCCTATTGGTTTTGTGATCTGGACCAAACACCATGAGTCTGACAGCAATTCCAAGGGGGACAGCACAGAAATAAAGCACCTTCACCACAACTCCAAAAGAATATCCTAACAGCAAAATTAAGCAAGGGAATTACATAAAAAAAAAAAAAAAAGAAACAAAACGTCAATTACATTATGACTGCTGTAATGATGGCAAAATGAGGCCTGTTCCACTCCTTGCTCAAGGATGTTTAATCCTGAAGGAGGACAAAACACCAGTTTCCTGACTCTCATCATGAGACTTGGCTCATATTTGAGGAGGGGGTATGAAACTAGAAAATCCAAGGACCAAGTCTGCTTGCTTTAACCACTGCTGACAGATGCAGGTGGCATCTGCAGTATGAGAACAGTGGGTTCGTTTTTTTCCAGCAGCTTTTAAGTACTTCTCCTTCCTCTTCACACTTTACAGAAAATGATGTCTCCTCCTTCAATACTGCAGACTGATTTACTGAACACTCAGAAGCAGAATAAAGAGGAGAGGGAGCCAGACAGCTGTCAATCCATAGAAACATGCTAAAAAATGGCTCCTTCTTCACAGATCCCAGACATCTACCCAAACCATTCCATGCTTTTTTCGCAGTGCTCACCTTCCGTGCACTGATGGGTTGTTTGTACCACACAAGGACAAGAAATAAGACTAGAAAAGGTGGGGAGACAGGAGGAGACATGGAAGGAATATCACAAACTCTCTAAACCTGTTGGTCTCAAGTCAGACATTTCATCATACAAAACGAGAAACATATTTATGCATTACCCAAAAATAAAATCTTATCTCAAAAAGTCATGTTCCCCTAATGATCACCATTCTGATTTTGAACACTAAACTGACAGACACACAGAACCTACTGAGCTAAGCTCCCTCTTGCTGGCTTTCATCTCTTCTCATCTCTTATCTAAAGTCAGCTAAAATTCAAGAGCAGTTTTCCAGTCATGTGGCTTTCTACCAGTGTAATTATTGACTCACCTATTAGGAAGGAAAGTTAGACAGCTCACCTGTTCTGGGTAACACTTATACAATTTCAAAATTTCAAGAAACTCCCCACCCCAGCATTTATTTTGCTTGTCCCTGGGTTCACAGTTTTTAGGCAGGAGGGGAAGGACAAGTTGCAACCTGCAGACTGAGAGCTGCTCAAACACTTCTGACCCAGCTGGGAAGAGCCCAGCACAGGAAAGGGAACCAGGAAGTCTTTTGTACAAGCTCCCTATCATTCCAAAGCCTGGTGGGGTTTGCACATGGCCAAGTAAAACTCTTAGTGATGGCAAAGCTGCAGCTAGCAGTGCCGCATGTTTCCATCAAAACAGTGATGAAACCCCTGTGACAAGGTGGTGGTGGGAGAGCAACAGGAGCAACAGAGCTGCCAAAAGAAACAAACTGCCTTTCAGGAAAAGTCCCTTTCTCTTCTCACTCATCTTTAGTTTTCTATGATTGCCAAGTGCTCTCCCCCCCAGTAACAACCCATGCTATCTTCTCACACTCTGATCAATAAGGTAAGGTGTAGAAGATTACAGGCTGTTAAAAATAAAGAAAAAGAAGAAAAGTGGCAAAAAGGGAGAACAGTGAGAAATGTTAATAGTTAGGGAACATTTACATAATGGCTTTTTTAATATTATTCCAAAAGATTCTAGAAAATTTTACAAGTATCTGCACAAGTCATGTTAAGAGTGTCAATGTTCCTAAAAAGAAAAAGTTAGCAGTAAGGGCTCTATTTTAAAACATGATTGACTTTGCACAAACAGTTTTAAGGCTTTTGTGTAAGAACATTAGAGGCAGCTTCAGAACATGATTTAAATGACACATAGTAATTGTATCCTGGTACCCAAGTACGTACCAGGAATACATTAGAGTGGCAGAATTATTGCAGTAGAAAGTCCTATCACTGTTCAGTCTCTGTCAATGAGCACAGCTCAGAAGCTTGTTAACAGTAGAGTATGAAGCAAGTTACCTTTCTTTGCTTTCTTCTGTAGCTTCAGTGTATCAGACGATTTCTTTTTTATCTCTTGGCGGGCTTTTTTGTATTCTAAAAAAGACACAATCTCTATTATCAATATAATCAATTTCAGAATTAATGTTTTTCACAGAAAAGGCTACATTTAAAGACGTTAGACTACAAACTTTCAGAGAACAGCTACTGTTAAACAAAGCAGCTTAGAACTCACATTTTGTAAAGCCTATACATTTGGCTTAATGCAACATTTTAGGGTGTGAGCACATTCACATACTAAAATCTTTCCCAAATAAACAAAGCCTTTACAGAAATAACAACTGAGAACACAGTACAAAATCAGAGTGCTTTTCATTTCAAAGACTCATCCACTCTCAGGAATGGAAAACAGAGATGACAGGTTTCTCGAAACATCTGTGTTCAAAAAACAAGTATCCAGAAATGGCAAGGCTGAGAATATCCTGTGATCCCTCTCCAGCATGAGCGTCAGGCAGAGGAAGAGGGTGCTAAAACTCTGCCCAAGGAAGGGTCACATTGCCAGATCCTTCTGATGAAGTGGAGCACACTGCACTTGTCCTCATTTTCAGATGAGGTACAAATCCCAGGAGAATTAAAATCCCAGGACAAAATATTCAACTTCTACTGCAGGAACACTAAAGGTACCAGATATGAAAACTCGTACTTAAAAAAAAAAGATAAAAGGCATGTATGCATGTATATACATATACACGTACACTTTAACAAAGGAGGTCAGTGTTACTACTTTTCTGTAGATGGAAAAACAGAAGCAGATTGATGGCAGGCACAGGAGCTGTACCGAGGCCAACTGCACTCCCAACACCCAAGTCTGCCCAGCAAACTCTAAATCTCACTGCCACTTTGGCCTGGGTCACCCCTACCTGCATGACCCCATGTGATTCCCCTCCCCTGCTCACTACATGCTTAACACTCTCTGCAGCACAAGGCAGGAAGTTTTTCAAGAGCTGCTGATTCAACTGCTTCTATCTGACCCCAGTAATAATGGGGAAGAAGGAAATCCTCTTTTGGAGGTCAAGCCCACTCCTTCCCATCAGTTCTCACCCTCCCCAATATAAATTATGCTGCTGCTGCTTCTTTCAGATGTAACAAAAGTCTGAAATTTTCAAGGGTCAGTCAGTAGCAAACTGCAATCTGCTTTCAGTACCTGTGCTAGAAGGCCACCATTCCCAGTACAAATTTTACAAAGCCAAAGGCATCTACCAACATGCACCTGCTGTGCAAGACTTGGCTGCCTGATGCTCATTCCCCCAGGAAAGCCTCTGGAGCCATCATCACCACTGCAGCCCTGGGCATCCCATGTCCAACATCAGAGCTCTCCCGTTCCCCAGGTGCACTTTCTGTATGGCATCAGGCATAAAATAACGATGCTCAATGTTTTACAGGGCTGTGCAGTCTCTGGAGGATGCTATGGCTGAGGCATAACATGATCTTACAAGCTGCTTTTAATGACACCCCAGGGCTCTGCAGGGATACATGTGGCATCTCCAATCCTCAGCACATACAGGCAGAGTGGGCTAACAGAGTTAGACCCAGTCACTGCTTACCAGTCTAGAAAAACAACCCATCCCCAGGAGTCCTGCAAACTAAATCTTCAAAATGCATATGGGAAGGGTTAACACTTTGTTAAGCATTTTGGGAGAGGAGTGTTCTAAAAGAGAAAAACTGCTATACATATTTAAGCATGTCATTCAGTTCCCCAGTACAAACATAAAAAGAGGAAGAAAAACTGATATTACAATCTTACTCCTATTAAAGAATTCTTCCTCCGTAACTACCTTTTGCATGGTCTTTATCCAGCTGATTGGCCACTTTCTTCCACTCTTCCATCTGTTCTTGAAGTGGGTTTATCAGACAGTCAATTAAAGCACTAATTTTGTTGAAAAAACACAAAGAGCAATCAAATCCTGCAGATGCCCCTATTCTTACAGAGAGAGCCAAGGTCAATATTGGAGTATTTTTACTTTTTGCTGTGACAGCTACCAGTGTCATAATGTAAATATCAGAACATAAAAATGTTTACACTAGAGAAAGCAAAAGAAAGAAGTAGATTTAAAAAAAAAATCAAAAATCCACATCACAAGATAACCAGAATTACAGAAGGTCAGGACACTGAGGAACAGAGTGTAAAGCAAAGGAGTGACCCGAAACAATTCAGTGTAAACAGATCCTACTCAACCATCACACAATTTAAATGGATACTCTGGAGACCAGAAAGGTTCATGCAGCCATGGAGATTATAAACTTAAATAGCACATGTATGTACACAAGAAGACAGAGCAGTTGTACAAGAGAACAAAATCCTGCCCACTGATGTGCCTCACCTCATATTGGTGGAGTCCATGATACAGAACCAGTAATGCTCCACTAATTAATGAGACTGGGATCAAACCATTTAAACAGCTAATTCTGTGGTAACTGGAGACTAAAATTGTCTCCTCACAACCAATTTCATAAATAATTTTACTTTAAAATAATCACAGAATTATAACAGAATGTTTTGGATTGGAAGGGACCTTAAAGGTCATCTGGTTCCAGCCACCTTGCCGTGGTCAAGAATATCTTCCACTAGACCAGGCCGCGTATAGCCCCATCCAACCTGGCTTTGAAAACTTCCGAGGATGGGGGAAAAAGGGAAAAAACAAAGCAGGACATCAGGCAAGTGGTGAAGCATAGTTTCTGTTCCCCAAAGGTCAAATATAACTTTCAGGTCTGATTAAAAAAGGCATACACATGCAAACTACTACTTACTACATAAGTAGGTTGTTTTTGTACAGCTCAGGTTTCACATGAGTTAATTCTCTCTCATTACCTCTACAGTCTAACTTCAATTTCAAAAACAGGATGAGAGAATTTGCATTTTGTATACTGCTCTGCTAAAGGTTTTTCTCTGAGCCGCAAGCTATTTGGGCTGTGCAGTAAGCTGAGGAAGCAGCACAACGCTGCTGCTGCTGCTGCTGCTTGTTTAAAACTTAAGAGACAAAGCTTAAAGGCCTGAAACAAAGACAGGTCAGTTGGTCACATCAGCAGCCGCCTGCTCAGCACTGAGCAACAGGAACTGACAGTGAGAATCTGCAGCATTTAGAGGTGATTTGAGGTGAACTGGCCCAGCCCCACGAATGTGCAGTGAAACCCTGCATGGTCACAGCACTGAACATGCTGCAGGGAGAAAACAACTCCTGCTCTCAGTGACATGGGCAGAAGCCACCAGAGAAGACAATGCTGGTGAACAGCTTTAGATGCTCCCCAGAAGCACATGAAGGAGGAACCTCCAGTGCTGGCCCAGGTACGGAGCCACTCACCTTGAGAACTGCCGGAGTTTGGACTCTATACTTCTGTGCCTCATACACATTCTGGTGAGAGCAGACCCAATCTCTCTGGTACCACCTGAAAAACAAAAAGGCAGGTGAGACCACTGATGAGATTCCTGCCTGTGGTGTAGAGGCATAACAACCAGGATGGAGGCGCCAAGTCTTCCACAGCAACTGTAAAACAAAGTAATAGTAACTGTAGAATCAACCAGACTATTAACAGGGCAGATCTAAGTGGTATCTGTCATCCCAGGAAGAGACTAATTCCTGCTCACCTGGAGACCAGAATCAAGCAACCAAACATGATTAAAAAGACAGTTCTTCCAGGCAGCTTTCTGTGCCATGAGGCCCAAGCCTGTGGCAGAAGACTTGAAAGAAAAGGGGTTGAGATGTCAAAAGCCAAGCAGCACAGCTGTCAAGGGAGCGGGCATTATTTCCACACCTAGGGGATTCGATGCAACTTTCCCATCCCCAGATTCTTTAGGCCCAATGCCTCAAACGCGTTTTGCTGCTCCAGGGCCGGGCCCGGCGTGCTCCCGGCATCGCCAGCAGGTGGCGCCGTTCGCCGCCACCACGGCCCGTCCCACGGCGGCACAAACCCCCCGCTCCCCCCGGGCTCTCCCTCCTCACAACACACATCCCTTCCTTCCCCGCTTCAATCAGCAATACCAGCTCCCATCAGCCTATTAAATTTCCATATAAGTTGGTTTCGGTTAGCGTTAGTTTTGGTACTTGCTTAGTTCCCATTGGCAAATTAAATCTACTATTTCAGGATACAAACATCAACCTTCTTACGAACCGTTTCCAAACTGTATTTGATTATTAAAATAACCTTAGACTTGTATCATAGAGCAAAATCTTCCCTAGGCTTTAAAAATAGCATTGCTCAAGTAGAAAAAAAAAAATCTTCCTAAGAAACTGTAATATTTTGATTTTTTAAACATGGAAACAAGTCACCATCTTCCTGCATTCCTGCAGAATTAAGTCCTGTGCCCACGAAATGGCTCTGGAACAAAGATACCAAATAACTGGAACAAATTGTGGCTATTTGGTATTGTTCAAAAAGATAAACAGAAAGTCCTTTGTCACTTGCCTGATTACTCATGTTTTTATAAGGAGCTTTTGAAATAATATTATTTGGTAACATCAAAGAGCTGTAGACTCATTGCATACAGGTGGGAAAAGCACACAGACTCCAGGCTGGGTCTGGACCCATCTCTTCTGGCGATGCTGCACTTGCACAAGCTGAGACTGACTCCAGTAACTCAAAAAGCAGTACAGAAGATGGGGAGAGGTGTAACAGAGAGAAAGCAAGTGGAGAAAGGACAACATCCACAAGAAAGAGTGGATCTCTGTCCCAAAACATGGACATTTTTCTCTGGATCCACTGCCAAATAAAAGTAATTTTATTTCAGAGCCTAATGTGGCACAACTGCAATGGCAGAGAAGAACAAATGAACCAAAAATTTCCCTGGCTACCAGCAGAGCAATTCTGAATCAAGTTTAGGGAAAAGGTAGGTTTTTCAGGTTGAAAACTCACTGAAATGCTGGAATATTAAGGACCATCAATGGTTAAGTGACACTGCTTTCCTAAGTCTGTTATATGAAAAAAGGAAGGGTCGTATCAGAACAGTAAGAAGGAAATAAGGCACCATGTGGTTTGGGGAGACTAGGAAATAAGGGTCACTTACTATTAATATTAAATTCCAAGGTAACAGATTTTTACCTGAAACACAACCAACCAAAGTATTAACATATCCCCTCAACACATAATACAGATGGACGGGCAAGGTCAGCAGAACAGCCAAACGAAGTTCAGAGAAAAAAAAACCAAAATGACAAGCCACAACAGAATAAATTAAGCCTGGAATAAAGACACTTTCTCATGGAAGAAAACCAAATGCAACTGGTTGGTGATGAGTGGGCTACTGGTTCTTCCCACCTTTTGAAACCTCATGTTATCCGTAGTTTACAAGAATATCAAAGGATGAGGTGTTTATTTTGTTCTGCGAATGAAGGCTACTCTAATGAAGTCAAGGTAAAAGGAAAACAAATGGTTTTGAGAAATTTTTGATGTCCCTTCTGGAAACAAGGTATTGCAAAAGATGGGTTTAGGATTCTGCTCAGGAAGAAGAAGGAGGGGTGCTGCTGAAAACTTTGGGAGGGCTGAGCCAGCACCTCTGCTTGGTCAGCATGGACCCAGGGAGGGATGCAGGGAGTGGGTTGAGGCTGGCAAGGCTCACCAGACTGAACAGAGGGCAGTGTCAGCGCATCTTCTCCCACACCTGAATCCCACTGCTTCTCCTCAATGTATGAAGGACTCCAACAGCACTGGAGTTAAAGAGAGCTTTACTTCCCTGTTGCCAACTATATTAACAGTCAAGAATACAAACGCTTCCTGAGAAAGCAAAAAAAAAAAAAACAAGCCTCTCACCACCCCCTGATTTATTGAGCTGGAGGACCATGGCCATCACCAATGCATTCAGCTGTTCTTCCAGGAACACCCGCAGTGTAAAGGGTTTATCTCAGCTTTCGGCAGGTTATTGTAAAGGCTGGTTCCCACCAGCAGAACTGCACCGATGCTCCTGTTTCCAAAGGGTTGGGTTCAGCTGGCTACACAAACTGGCAGAAGGGAATCATTTTGTACCACTGCAGTGGTTTGAAAATATCCAAATGTAACAAGGGATGGTAATTCGGATTTCTTTTATCCAATCTCAGCTGCAGCGAACACGACCAACATATGTTTTACATAAATTACAGTTTGATGAGTGGTTTACTCACAGCCGGAGCGGGCGGCCAACACGTGCGCTCTGCACACAGAGATGGACCTTACAAGCAGCATTAACGTGTGTGCAAGTCCTGGTACTGGCTATGCACCTGAGTAATCAAAATCTAGTAAAAAGTTTATTGCAGTGAATGCCACAGTCATACAAAACCCGCTTCAGCTTCCAAATTAATTTATGGTTTATCTTTTCAAAAACCTGATCTGTAAGTGACCAATTGCCTACTGACTCAAGGACAGAGCCATGAGCCAGGTAGGCAGAAGATCAGTGGAGATAGTTTCTTTTTCAGTGGTATCAACCCACAGATGTGGTGGCAAAAAGAGCATCTGACAGAGAACATGCTGAATGCACTGTCCCTCTCCACACTTCACTTACAAGCAGGTCCCTGGAAAAAATCTCTGACATCCTACAGCAGCTGTAATTTCCCAAACAGAAATACTGAGGCCCAACTAGCAAACTTTTCACCAAACCATAAGTATGTTGGGTGGGTGACCTGGGCTCCATTCATTGCCCTACAGTTATGCAAGTCAAACTGCTGTGCCTTGGGCTCTCAGTTTATAAAATGAGGCCGTGAATTATCTGCTTCTCTGACACACTATAATAATTCATCCATTAAGGGAAACAATGCCTGGGAACAGTTTAAAGTAATACTTTGAAACTGGAGACGAGAGGTGTATTCACCAGAATTCCCACTCAGAGAAAGTGGCTTAACAAAATGCTCCTGTTGAATTTGATTAGAAAGTGGGTGATAACATCAGCCTTATTTCTTGTAAGTAAAAGGCAACTCTGCAAGGCAAAATGTGCCTTTACTCTCACCTTCCCTGCTTTTCCCTTTCCTGCCTAAGCCTGTAAAAGACCACAAACTTTCTTCATGTGAGATAATTAAACAGAAGTCTGTGGACCATGACACTACAATGAGTCCACTATAAAGGCATAAATGATTTCTTTTGATGCTTGCTTGTCATTCAGCATCATAGAGAGACAACAGGGAGAGACTGTAGGAAAGAGACTCAATTGTTTTATGGGAGTCATGATGTTTGTATTTAGTGATGATCATATATCAAGGAAATGATTGTTTGATGAAATGTGCAGCTGTACAACTGCATGGCCCTATATACTCAAAACAACTCACTACAATCAACCTCTTATCTTCCTTTTCTCAGTTCACTGTTGAGCAACCCCAGCAGGCTCAGAAGATGCTGCCTTTCAGGAAGTGCCTTTAAGGTTCCAACTTATTAACAAGCTCGTATTTTATCTTCAAGGACATAGTTCAAATGTGCAAGCCACTTTCCTCTTTCTCAAAAGGGAGAGAATGATGAAAAATGAGTGTAATATTTTTGTAATTTCAAAGTTATCAGAACAGGCTTCAAGCAGGAGCAGAATGGAGGCTGGATTATTAAATGAAGTTCTGAACATGGAGGCTATGACAAACGACTAACAGTAGGACATTTTAAGTTAATGGCCATTACTCAACCCTTATCCAAATTCATGCTGCTAGAAGAGCAAGCAGTTTCCATCACTGATTACCTGGGGCACGGACCTTGGTCTTGCCAAACTTTTTATGTGGATGTCTCCATGAAACTCAAGGATGATGGAATCAGTTCCAGGGTGTTACAGCAGACAGAGAAAAAAGGACAGATTTGCTTAGAAGTGACTAGCACAGGTATTACTACTGGGACAGAAACCTAAAAGTGGAGCTATGGCAGCTCTCTATGTTCAGGGTGTCAACAGTCTCCAGGTAAAGCTTGTAAGTTGGAAAAACACATCAAAAACTGCAGACAACAGACAAATGTTTTTCAGCATCCACCAGGCAGGAAAAGAGAACAGGACACCCTTACTCCTACAGCTGCTGTGAGCCTTTCTGAGCAGCACTTGGTAAAGTCTCTGAAAGCTGCTGCTCAAAACCAGAGAAAAAAATTCCTGAGGTTTTTTTTTTTTTTAGATTTAATTTAGACATCTTTCAGTGAAGACTGGATCAACAAATGCAGATTCAAGGCCAAACTCACCTATGAATTTTGGATTAACCAAATTTAATAAAACAGCTCTGGCAGGCCATTGTCATATACTTCACTTCTGCAGGTGTCATCATTGCAAAGGAACAGATTGCTTGTAATGTTTGATCAGGTGCCCTTTTGGGCAAATTACTTAGAAAACACATTCACAGAGGCCTGCTATGAAGTTTTCTGTCACATTTGCCAGAGCCCTCCACAGTCCAGCTGAGAGGAAAATGCAGTGGGTGGTTTATTTTCTCATTTGCAGAAGAAACTAGCATTTGTTTCTGAATGGAACTAGCAGGATCTCAAACTGCATTTTCACTGAACTTAGATGATGAAGGAGTTGAGGAGAAGAGTGGCAGTGGCAGCTAGTTAAAGCAGCAAAGAAGCCAAAGGAAGAGGAGACCTTAGACACCCCTAGCCCACAGCCTGCCCTGGCAACCACCAGCTTTCAGAAGTCCTTGGAACAGACTATGACCATGTTCCAGTCAGTTTGTTAAAGAATATGCAAGAAAGCTCTTGTGACTTCTTCTGATCTTGCTTATTCCTTCAGTGAGCAGCATTTTTGCTTACTTTAGCTGTTCTTCTAGTTTAGCACTGGGCAAAATCCTCACCCCATGGGAGTCAACACGAGCATTGCCATTAAAGCAACAGGGTCAGAAATTAACCCGTGCACACAGAGGTCTCTACACAGCCCATGCAATGTATAAATTCAGTCATGAACCAGTCCTGCTATGATCTCTGGACAGTTTGGGTTTAGTCAGCCTTCAGTGCATGAATGCAAAGTTCACCTGTGGCCCTCTGATTTGAAAGAGGATGTCACACACAGGTGGATAAAAGCGTTTTAATGTTTAAGTTATCACAGGATGCATCGGTTCATTCTGAGAACCTAAGTCTGTCATTAATTCATGAACTTGTAAAGAGACACAAAATGCATCACTGAACCACAATCCTGTCAGAGAGCAGCCAAAGTCCAGGCAGAAGTCTTTCCCAGGAACAAAATCCTTTAGTCTGAGGTGTTTGTGTCAGGAGTGCAAGCTGGCTTGCTCCCTCCTCCTCTTCCTTTCACAAACGGTGTTGCCAGCACAGACAGAATTTTGCTTCTGGTGATTTCCTGCAAGAATTAATATCCATCTCTCCTCACAGGTGCCTGTTGTTCATTTTTATGAACCTAGAATTCTGCATCAAGTTTTTAATGCCACAAAACCAAAGCATGATTAGAAACAGATTTGTTGAAAAGAGCAAATGCCACAATAGCGTTTTCCATTATTTATGTTTTATTCTATAGAATACAAAAAGTTTCAGTACTGAAAACACACAGGGTCTGCTAAATATCTGTACTCACAGTCAAGCTGTCCACTAACATTGCCCATACCTTCTCCCCATTTCTTTTCAGATTTATAGCAAAATATAGTTCCAGAAACAGTCTGTGCATAGCTCAGTAAACCTAACAGTCTTAAGCTGAGCAGATCCAACTGCTTTGCTCCAACTGCTACACCCATCAATGGCTCAAGGAAAGCAGGTGACAAGAGTCACCAAGCTCATGCTCTCAGTAAAAGCTGGAACATGCTAATAAAAAGAACGCTGTAAGGAAAACAGAATTCCTGAAGCTGAAGAACACCAGGCCAAGCCTGTGTGCTAATCTGGAGTAACCACTCACCTGTGCAGAATCCCAGAGCCAAGCTGCCAGCCAACACATATGTAAAGGCCAGCTCCACCAGCCAGGGACAGTTGCTGCACTGAGGACCACACTCCACTGCATGCTCCAGAGGGTGGAAAGATGGAGATCTGGTTCAGGCCTATTTAGATAGCCAGACTCATAGATCTCCATACCTCCATGAATCTGGCTCTAAATGAACACTTAACGTCAGCCCGACGTGTGAAGAGGCAGTAACTCAAGACACTTATGTTCTTCTGAAGTACCGCTCTTTATTTTGCCTGGGCCCAGCAATGAACTGCAATGTAATCTGATTAGATTACAGCAATATTCAATGAGGAGAAGGGATAATACACTTACAGCAAATGGCTTGGAACACCAACTGCAATTCCACTGCACGCTTGGCAAAACATACTTATTTTGAATTGACAACTTCCACAGAGGCTCTAAAAAGCCTACAAGGTCTTTCTCCTCTTTATGTTTAGATACTGGCCTTATGAACACCTCTGGCCCAAAAAGTCAAAAGCCCCTCAACTCAGGTCTCCCAATCACCTCGGCTGCTGATCCCAATCCAGCAAGGATTTCAGCTACCACTAAATGGCTGCTGCCTCCGAAGCACAAAATCAAGCACCGCCAGGACAAGCAGGTGCAAAAATCAGAAGAAAAGTTTATTTTTAAATCCAAGTCAGCAGATCTAACTGAAACCTCACAGCAAGCAGATCTGCAAAATAAAGCAGTGCTATTTTTACAGGCTGTCACTTCTTCCAGCAGAGCACACTTCCTCAGTGAACCAAGGCAAAGATCATGAAGGGACAAAGGGAAGTAAAATCATTCAAACCACCTTAAGAAATTACCAGTTCAAGAAATTTTGGATAATGTCTGTTATTTTTCAGTTAGTTATACAGAGATACATCATCATCAACCCACCAAAAGGCTCCATGCACACCTAAACATTGAATGCAACATCTCAGGCCCTGGGCGCAAGGGAAAGCTCTGTCCCCGCCCCGGGGATTCAGGGACATGGTTTCTTCTCCTGGGGCAATCTCATGCCTTTGCTCAGGGTTAACAATCTCTAACTGCAACTCATCCATATGGGGGGATGCTGGTGGTGCTTCAAAAGGCAGTACATCCTCTTTTTGGTACTTTCTCAAGGCAGCTGCTCTGTATGCTCCAAATGCCACTTAAAAATTGTCTCAAGTATGTATTGAAATACCCATTACTCAACTGCATCCCCACTGATTTATTTACTCTGACTCCAGACTCATTTCAACATGGCTTGGTAGAAGAGATTAGAAACACACTGACTTTGCAGACTTCTCCTCTAAACCCCTAGAGAGTCTCTAGAGAGGAGACTCTGTGGCAGCCACATGGAGAACCTGTACACCTCTTTAATAAAGCAGCAGATAGCAAAAGTGTAACAGGAATCCAGGCCAGTAGTATTTAGTTATCCAGATTGCCTGAAAGCTCATATTACCTGGTATAAAGACAGTTGCACTGTTTATGAGGTCAGCTCTCAAACAGTTAACCAGTTTTGTCCTCACTGATAGGCTGCCTTTTTTTTTTTAAATTTGGCTGCATCCCACTCATTTTCAACTTCAGCTTCCTCAGCCTTACTAAAATATAATGAATTTTCAGAAAGGCAAACGAGAATGTGACTGCATAGGTTTGACACCAGCTGGCTGTTTGCGCCTGCATGTACAAAGGAATTTGATACACAACAGTGAACCCTGCTTAAAAAAAAGATACACTCCACCTGTTACAGAAAGTGAAATGAGGACAGCCATCTCCAAGCAGTGGAACTGGAGGTCTTTGTGCTTTTGGCCTGAAACTCAATAAACACACGCTCTTAAAAACACAACAAACTCTGAACTTTTGAATTTAGAAAAGGTACAGACGCTTTCTCCTTGTAAGTGGCAAGTGAAATTCACAGAAGGCTGCATGCAGATCAGGTGAGACATCTTACAAGCACAGGGCTGGGCTCACTAGATCTTTGGCTGCTTTGAATGCACAGATTCACATGCTCTGCAGGCAAACTCCTGTTTATCCCATGAACCCTTCCAAACAATCCACACTATCAGGCTGCATTTAAAGTGTGCTTGCTTAAACCATGAAGAGTGCAGCAGGAGAAAAGCTTCAATTCTCTGAGTCACAGAAAGAAAAAGGCACATCTTGCAGAAAAGATCAAATGAAGCTGTCTTGGTGTACGGCATTACAAGCACAGCGTACAGCATGACACTCAGCAACGCTGACTGGCATGCAAACACCAAGGATGTGCTTATCTCTTTCTGTGAGGACAGAATAACTGCATTTCTTCTTGCAAACAAGCTCTGTTGAACTGTATGCATCTAATCTGGCTGGACTTGCCTGCTGTGACCCACACACACGCAGTTCACACCAGGTTTGTAAGACCTGGACAGGAAGGCCAAGCTTTGAAGTATCACTCCACCACCCTGAGTAGTGAGAACAACTGCAAGAAGCCAGGATTTGAATCAAGGAGAAAGACTAGAAATCAAAAGGCAGAAAGAAAGCAATGATTAATTAAGAACAGGGCTTTGCAAATCCTGAAATTTAAACCTTGAAAGAGGAGCAGAAGCTATCCTTCTCCATCGCTTGATCCATTCTCTCACTGCAGTACAGAACACCTTTAGAACCTCCTCTCACTGACCAGCCCTCGGGTAGAGGAGCAGCACACCTTACACTCCACACAGGACAAATCTTCAGAGCACTGTTACTATTCTAGCCAAGTCCTGCTCATTTTATAATCCTTGATCAGCAAACCAGCTGGGGCTGGGCAGCTTTAAACAAGGCTACAATCCATATACAGAGTGCTGCTAAGGCTTTTGTAGCACTAACATGCAAAACTATGTTAATACCCTTCCTAGGGGATGCCTCTCTTTCCACAGGAGGGAAGTCTCTGCTCCCCTCCAAACACTGATGTAACACATTTGGTTATTAGTCCTTCCTTTCAGTATCTTACTCAGCAAAAACCAGAAAGACAAGACTGGAAGTGACCACAGGAGGCTGTTTGGTCTGCTCACTGCCCACTAAGGCAGGGCCAACTTTCATGAGGGTCCTGGGGGTCTGTCCAGTCCAGCTTTGAGTGTCTCTGGGGGTGGAGATTCCTTGGCTTCTCTTCCAGTTGCTGATTAGTGCCACTGTGAAAATTGTTTTCCTTACCTAAAATCCAGAGTCCACTGTCCCAGCAGTGCAAACATACAGTTTTCCAAGCACCGCTGGCACTGCTTTGTCAACATAACACAGCAAATATATGTGGAAAGTGTTTGTTTTATGCAAGTAAAAGCTTTGATATCAAAGGAATTTGAACATGCACCATATATGTACAAAAACCAGCATTCTCCCAACCCAATCTATGAAAAAAGAAGTCTGTGGCATTTTGAAAATTACACAAAACCAATTACAGTTTACCTACATAAAGCAGCCAGACCAATTGCTAACTTGTTTCATTTCTTCAGGTTTCTCAAAGAAATAATGAACAGTGCTTTACAATTAAGTTGATTTTAGCAAAGAAACATTCATCTGGTCATTTGACATCTCTGGTATTGCAGGAAATCCATCTAAACCTCACAGCTCCTCACATGCTCTGATGCTCCCTTGTTCTTCTGAAACAGACCTCATCAACCT
The DNA here is from genome assembly GCF_020740725.1 of Corvus hawaiiensis. NCBI lineage: Eukaryota > Metazoa > Chordata > Aves > Passeriformes > Corvidae > Corvus > Corvus hawaiiensis. The sequence continues at coordinate 33,899,115 of NC_063238.1, forward strand.
GCACCTACAGAACAGCTGGCTGTGACCTACTGCTATTAATTTGGCCATTAAAGACAAGAGTAGGTGCCAAATTAGAATGGAGGACTTCTGACCTAGGCTTTAAGCATTGTAATACACAGGACTAGCATATAAATTACAAGTTTAGAGAAAGTGCTCAGAAAGGGTCACCTCCTATTTAGAATTTATTAACTGTGTTAGCCCAGAGACTACCTTGATTTAGCACCATGTAACCAACATTCCAATATTTCACAGTGATATTGTTACATGAAAGGTTTCCCCTTCCTTGCATCCTGCTCAGCCATGTGAAGCAGGATCAATTCAACCAGCTATTCCCCCAAAGACAGTCAGCCTGAGGACAGGTCACTCAGAAATTACACACACAAACGTGCACATAGTCACACAGAGTCTGAGGAAACCCACATTTATATTACTGTGCTGGACATGCTGAGAAAAGTCTTGGATCACACAACTCTTGCCATGTGGTCTCAAATGCAGTTTGTAACACAGAGAGCCAACAGAGATGACGACATTTTATTTTGCTAACTGAAGTGACAACTCCCAGGTTTTGGAAGCTTTAAGTCTTGGGCTCTAGTCCCAAATTACCAAATGTAAGCTTGACTCAAATCCACCTGCTGCTTGCCAGTTCTGTCCTAAACTGAAAGGCTGAAATCTTGCAAGACAATGAAAAATACAGGCTGCAGAATAAGGATGCAGCTACTCTGAAAAGGTGTGCAGGAAAGAGGGAGTTACTGAATTGCCCACCCTCCCCTCATGGGCAGCAATGCCTTAAGGCACTGATTCATGAGCAGTGTTTTTCAAGACAATGGTGTGCACCCTACCACAAGTCCACAGGCCATGCAAAGCCCAGGCTGCAACACAACTGTGTCGAAATCATTGCAACCAAATGCTGTAGAGAGTAAAGCAATTTCATCGTGTGCCCAGCAACCTCCATGTGAGCTGCTCAACAACACTCCTGTGCCTGTATTCAGCATCTGCATTGAGAAGTAATTTATGGTTTTAGTTAAGGAGAGCTTCTCAAACAGGGCAAAGGTGCCTCAAATTGTTTTCCCCAGAGCGAAGTGCATCAGCAGACAGTTCTTGAGGAGCAGCTAACACCCGGGTGTTTAATAACACAATGCTGTTCTGGTTTCTCAACAGTCTTCTGGGCATTGCAGGGTCAACACAGGCCAAAACTTTTGCAGATTTAAAATTGCAGTTAAAAAGAAAAGCACACACACTTTTCACATCATTTATAGACTAGACACAACTTGTTCCAGAAAGAATCAGTCTGTTTCTCCTGCTTGTACAAATACTCACCAACTTAACCATGCTGGACAGCCAAACACTTGTACTAGTAACTAGTTTTGTTACCACAACATGCCAAAGTGAAAAGAAACCTTAATAATGTGACAGAAGCAAGATTTAAAATATATATATTTTTAATGTGCTTGTTTTTCATGTGGTCAACTTCTGCAGTTATACTCTGGTAAGCATGTCGTATCATCAGTCTTAACAGACTTCCAATGCAACAGCAGTTTCTGATTTATTCGTCTCCATCCCACATCCTCTTCAGAGTCCATTTCTATTTCAAGCATCAGTACCCAATGCCTGCAACATCTGCAGGTTGCCAAGCCAGTTTAGCTATGGAAAAATGGTTACAAACTACTTGCCAACAGAAGAAAATACACTCTGCACGGCAAACTGGCTAGCTTGGGCTTTTTCCATCTATCTATAAATAGGGCAATGCCAACTGCTAATTAAAACAGACAGGTTCAAATGGTGCAATGCTGTAATCACAGTATGACATGTGTAAGACTCTAAATATATATTAAAAAATGAGGCTAAAAAGCCCTCCAACCCAAATGCTGTAAATGGTAAGCACTCACAGCTTTTTACACTGCATTAAGGAGAAAAGCGAGCTGCTGATAGAGGCTTCCCTGCACAGAAGACACAAGATACACACCAAGAAGCACAGAAAACACAGACCATGAGATCTGTTGTTACATGGTACTAAAGCCACGCTCTCCTCAGTCTCCCGATGAGCCCTTGGGCTGCCTGAGTATTACTCGTGACGTAAGCTGACAGCAACTGCAATGCAGCACTCACACGGGCCACGAGCATCTCTGAATTCCTCTTCTGCAGCAGCAGCACTGCCACTCATCCTGAGTGAACTCAAGGGCATGCCTTCCACAGAAATAACTGCCACAGTTAATCTGTCCAGCTGCAATTCATTTCAGATACAACCACTTGCAATAGGCATTAGCCTAGATTTTTTGAACAGTTTGTTTAAAGTAGGTAAAATAAATGATTCAATTAAAAAGACAGACCCCAAAGAACTGGTTTTTGAAACTGGAATAAGGACAATGTAACTGGGTCTTGATGTAAGGAGTGTTTCTCTACTTAAGAAAAAATTCTGTCCAAAGAAAGTAGTTAATCTCATTAATCTGCCATTCCCAACAGGATCAAAGGCCATGAAAGGCCTCACTTGCAGGTCAGATAATAATAAAACAAGAAAAAGGTACCTCAGTTGTCAACCCAAGATAAACCACCAATACTCACAGGGCATGCAGTATTTTCCTCTATGGAAGATATGGCAAAACCCTACAGCAGCAGAGGTGGGAAGCACTAAAAAATTCTCTGGCAGACTCCTGAACCATAAACATTAGTAAGAACAGAATCACACTGAAGGAGGTCTGGTTTATCTATTAACAAAGCTTTATACCAGGTCTGCTAAAATGCAGGTGAGCTAAGGGCAGATCTAGGCACGAAGCAATTAAAATACGTATTGAGTTCCAAAGAGAGACATGGCCGGTTATCTATGAAAACAAAAGCAAACCTAGTAACTATTTTTAAAGCACTTAAGAATGTGACTTAAGAGAAAACAGGTATAAATCAGCATCAGCAATTACCCATCCAATGACTGCCCGTTACTACAGGCAGCACTTGCAAGTCAAATCAGCAGTCACAATGGGCAGAAAGAGGGAGAGGATACCCATGGACACTTTTTTCTAGCTGTAACCAAATGTGTGAAGACTCCATTTTAAACCTAAAGTGCATGCAGAACATGGTATGATATGGTTTCCTTTGAAGTTTGACTGCCTTTAACAAAAGGAAAAAAAAAAACAACATCAAAAGAAATCAGTTTGCAAAAAAAGGGTGAAGAAACTTTTCAGCAGAAGCTATTTTCCAAGAAGGCACCACCTTCCTTCAGCATGATCCATGTCTGGAGTCACCTCCACAGAGTAACATGGACAGGTGCCCCTCAGCCAAATGTAGCTGTTGACTATTAAAAATGCATCTTTCCTTTAAGGTGCTGTTAACAGAGTTGCACTGGACACATTTCAAACAACTTTAATGCTCCCAGGCTTTGTCAGTGTGAAACACTGACCTATTTCTGAATTGGGGGTACCTCAAATGCTTGAGGCAGAGGTAAGCACCTACCTCAGTCATCTCTCTGCCAAGGCACACCTCAAGAAAAAATATCCTGACAAGCAGGCAAAGACCGAAAGTACAATCTGCTTATTTAAAAATATATCCACCATCAATTTATTCTGCCATCTGTTAGTGAGGTCAAAGGTCAACCCAAAATCTGCACAAGCCAGCAGCCCTCAAAAGTGAGGGGCCCTTTTACCTGCAGCCAGCAGCACACATATTTCATGGGCTCGGGACCTCAGACAGCTCTTTGGCTAAAGTGACATGGTACATTTCAAGCAAGGCTGGCCAGGGACAGCCTCAGGCACAAATGAGGATCTCTGGATGTACAGCAGCATGCTGTTATCCACCCTATTCCTTTGGAAGTTTTGGGCCCTTCCGTCTCTTCGTTACTTGCATCAATGTCTCCCAACAGCAGTTCTGCAACCCTGGAAAAGGCTACTAGGGCATCCAAGGATCCCTCCTAAAAATAAGAACCACTATAGATGTGGACATGCACTAGAAAGATGGGCATAAAGACAGAAATCAACACAGAGTATCTCCCAACACCTCACCAGATGTCAGACCAAGGTCCATCTTCCCTCAGTTCACAAGACTGCTTCATATTGTTGTTGGCCACCAAGGCACCACAGAATCTTAGGTCGGAGAAGACCTCCAAGATCAAGTCCACCCTTAAACAAAACACCAAATTGGCAACAAAACCATAGCACTAAGTGCCATGTGCAGTTGTTTCTTGAACATTTCCAGGGATGGTAACTCCACTGGGCAGCCTGTATCAATGTTTAACCATCCTGATTCTTCCTGATGTCCAACCTGAACCTCCCCTGGCACAATCTGAGGTCATTTCCTCTTGTCCTTTCACTTGTTTGCTGGGAGAAGAAACCAGGAAGAAATCAAGCCCCCACCTGGTTACAGCCACCTTTCAGTGAGCTCTCCTTTTAGAGAGCTATAAAGTCCCCCCAAGCCTCCTTTTCTCCAGGCTAAACACCACCTGCTCCCTCAGCCGCTCCTCTTAGGACTTGTGCTCCAGTCCCTTCCCCAGCTCCGCTACCCTTCTCTGGACATGTTCCAGCACCTCAGTGTCTTTCTTGTAGTGAGGAGCCCAAAACTGGATACAGAACTCCAGGTGGGGCCTCACCAGTGCTAAGTACAAGGGGATGATCACTGCCCTGGTCCATAATCCCTAGGTCCATTTCTGCTGGGCAGCTTTCCAGCCACTCTTTTTCAAGCCTGTAGTGTTGCAAGGGGTTGTTGTGACCAAAACACAGGACCCAGCACTTCACCTTGTTGAACCTCATACCACTGGCCTTGGCCCATTGATTCAGCTTGTCCAGATCATTCTACAAGAACAAAAACGTGGCAGCTGATAGGAAACATGTTTTTCTGACACCATGCTCTCCAGCCCAGTCCAAAAGTAAGGCAACGGTCAAGCTTAAAACATGCCAGTGGTCTATCAATTTAGTACAGCCAACAGTTCTGAAAGGAAAAACTTCCAGGCTTAAGTCACACACAACCTTTAATGCAGCCTCTCAAACAGAGTAATTTACAGCAGGATACGCTTCCTGCCATAAAACATCCATATGCAGAAAATATTACAAACTTCCTTCAAAATCTATATTTAAATTGGAGTGCTAACACTCTGCTTATATCGCTGGTGATATCCACTGCACTCACTGACTTTTGAAGTGACCTAGAGGTTTAGATTCTTCAGCATGGTTTGCTGTTATTTTATCTGCAAGATTTCCTCTACCACCATCTCAATGCTTCTCCAGGAGAGCCACCAAGGCAGACACCACCTGTCCTGGTGATTCACAGCAGTGAACTGGAAGCGATCTAAGGAGCATGAATCACTTAGAAGAGCTAGACCAGCATTTTGATAGAAAAGTGTATCACCTTCATCAACCTGAAAGGCTCTTTTACAGCAGAGAGTATTGGAAGATCCACTAGGCAAAGAGCCAAGTCCTCTCTCTACAGAACCTTCCTGACAATTGCTTCAATGACTGCTGCAACTGGGGACAACTGCAGGGACAGTAATGACAGTTCTGTCCAAGAGACACAGTTCCTCTGCTCACCCACACAGACAAGTTAATGCCAGAAATAAACAGTCTGTTCTTTTCTCAGCCAACTAGAGAGGTCTACAGCCTCTTTAGGGAGAACCAAGAAAACTGTCTCCTTTAAGATGCTCTTGGTCCAATGAACAATAAAGCACTATTAATTTGAAAACACTGAACTTGCCTGGCTGTGGGAATAGAGACCTGAGCTCCAGTTTCACTCCTGGAATTCCCCAAGATGAAGAAGAATGAACCCCATAATATCTATGATTTAAAATTTAGGGTAATTTCATTCTCCACAGAGCACCAATGCCATACTGGTGATGCTTTGGGAAATTTGTGGAGAGAAAATGTAATGTGTTCCAGCATGGCCTCTCTCATAAATGAATGCATAGAGGTTGTCAGCATGAGCCTGAAAGATAAGAATGCCAAGTCTCATCTTCAGAACACAGATCTCCAGAGTATCTGCTTGATTTCCCGTAGTAAATCCAGGCATTATGGGGTTGGGGGAGCAAAGAGGGAAAGCAACACTAATACAGCTTCTAAGGCTATGACCTTTAAATGTTTAACTAGCAATCTATTCTTTGCAGTCAAGACAAAGCAGCAGGTGATTAGCTTCACTATGAGTCACTATGCTCCTGTAGCACCATAATTCAATGAGACACTTTAACAGCCTTGAATTTTGTTTGGGATCTGCTTATTAGAGCTGTAGTCCCCTAGCTACAATTTTGTTTTGTCTCACAAGCTAAACAGGGTCAGTCCAGCTCAGTGCTGGATTGAAGAAGATGTCTTGTAGAAAATCCCAGATGCTCCAAGAAATGGGCCTGTTTCCGGAGGAGGCACTGTGAATCTGGGAGAAGGTCTTGAGCTTGTGCCTGGATACAAGCTGCAAACTTTCAGCAAGCAACAACTAAGAGCCTGACCTCTCTTCTTCACTGATCTCAGGATGCACCGTACTTCACTTGCTCAGGCTATCCAATATCCTCCAGATACATCGGACATACCATTCTTCCTTTTCTACTGTAGCTGCTGCAAGCAAATATACTCCTAAGGAGCTCTCTCACATCTCCAGAAATGACTTCAGTGTGGCCGTGTAGGAACACCTACCCACCCTCACCTTCTGCCTGATCCTTTCCTCAGCTGCTGTTATGGTATCAGGAAATTGCTGGAGAAGCTGAATGGAAGTTTCCCATAGAATATGTAACACAGAACTTCACTGTCTTTCAATCACACCTGGATTTTAGAAATTAAACAGGAAAGGATCTGCAAGCTCAAACTGCCTTCTTGACAGACAAAGCTTTTTCCACTTCTCCAGAGTAGTTTCTTTTTCCCCACCAGCTCGATAAGCAATTCTGAAAACAAAAAACATACATCCCTCCTCCCCACAGCTGAGTCAGCAATGGCAACAGCAAACTCCCAAAGCATGCATGTACCCTGCTGGCCTCTGGGCCCTAGAATTGTTTCACTTTCCCTCAGCACCTGAGTTCACCAAGCCCAAGCACAGCAGAGTGTGCTCGAGTTGCACTCATGCTTGCAGGACCAGCCCCTATTTCTGCTCATAGTCCAGAGGGTTACCAAAACACAAATATAAATTAATGGGAAGGGTAAATGTTTCTTTCATCAACCTATGGTTGAACATGATTACCAAGAATTGAACTACACACAGTAGCTCCTGTTCCAAGCCTGTGCCACTGGGCACACAGGTTAAGCTTTTACTTAAAAACTACCTTTGGTCACCTGTTACTGACCGTAAGGCTTAGGAATCTCTTCTGGCTACAAACTAATAGTAAGTGCTTAACCTTACAAAACATCTGCTCATGGGTCTTCATCCAGAAATCCTGGGTTCAAACCTCACTGCTGTGGTCTGTTCATTTGGGTTGTACAGTTGTAACAATTAAAAAAAAAACAAATTACAAGCTTTCACAGAGATCAATGAAATATTTTTGTTCCACAGCACATAGTTCAATCAAAGCCTGTTACTAAATATTCCTCCACTTCTTAAACCAAGTGTTCTGCATTATGGAAAGGTTTATTTTTACCTCATACCTACCCTGGTTGTATTTCTAAGGCCATACTGAATATGGTACATTTTTTAAATCCAGGATTAGACTCACCAAGAGTCTTACCAGCATATCACTCAGGGGTTTTGCACGGAAAATATCTGTACCATAAGCTCCAGCATGTATGAACATAGCTTCATTAACATAAACATTTTCATCCCAGGAAAACTGCATTTTCATCAGGCATTGCACTGCTATTCACAGAGGCGTCAAAGCAGGGTTACTGCTTAAAGGGCATAATATTACTGTGACACAGGGAAGCCCTAATGAGACTTTTGCAACACACTATTGCAAAAGAGCTCCAGAACCAGTTACAGCAGGAAGATTTATGTCTAAGACATCTATACCTACAGGAATGGGAGATAATCAATTTTACAGGGGTAAAAAACTAACACTATGTCCCTCTAACAGAAAGTGAATCAAGAGAAAAGAAATTCATCTTACATAGCAAGAAAATAAGCTGGCAAAAAAAAAAAAGCAGGTGAAGAGTGAAGTCATGTATCAACCTCATGACTAGAAAGCAAGAAAGATGCAATCTGTTTGGCTTATACTTAAATCCAAAATCTCGTATTTCTTTCTAAGAAGGCCTTGAACTGTGTCTCTGATGTGCCCTTATAATCTTGTACTTTGGTTCACACAGTAACTGTAAAGGTGCAGTATGTAGGCACCATGATCTTTGCTTTCAACTTTTCTAAGATCACTTTCAGTGCTTCAACCCCTCAGCACTCCTCCAAGAAAAATCTGATGAGTCACCACAAGCAACCAAAATGCCCAAATACCTGCAACCTGTACAGAGCTGTGAAGCTCTTGTACCTATGAGATTTCATCTCCCCAACAGACCCTGGCCAATTCTGAGATGGTATAAATGCCTTCAAAACTTGAACTGGTGACTTAGAGAGCTTTCTGCTGAAACAAGGCATGCCATAAGCATCACAAGTGGAGGTTTAAGGGGGAAAATGCCTGGATAAAGCATATGCTTGGCAGCTAGGCTATGGAGGCCCTAAACCTTTCCATTTTAAAAGCAGTGCAATCTCTATACCACATCCCATGTCCCAGGAGCATGGGAGCAGATATATCCCTGGCCTGGCAGTCTGGGCTCTGCACACTATAACTTGAGCAGCTCCTGTCGCTGGTGGGTAAAACATAAAAAACACCATCAGCCTGAGAACAGGCATGGGTTGTGCTCATGTATGCCCAGCACAGGGAAGACGGTCCTTCCCTTCAAGGAGCACAAGTGACTGACATTTGGTCAATTAGTTCTCTATGAACATGCAGCCAGGGACCTGGTAACAAAAACATTATTTTTTTTCTTCTTGATTTGGTAGAAAAGACATTGAAACGTTTTAATCTGCAACACAGACTGATAAAACCAGCTGCCCAACAGACAGGCTTTATTCTCCTTGGAGGGCTTGAGAGCAACTTTAATGTCTGCCGAGTAAGTCATGTTTACAGCAGATCTTCTGAGCTCCTCAGCCTTCTGGATGAATTTAAAAATCAGACCAGAGGGTAGATTTGCAGAGCAGTAATTAGCACAGGAGATGGTGGAGAAGCGATTGAGAAGAATAATTTAGTCTGTGTCAACATGGAGGGCTTGTCCAAACTTCTGGGTGGCTCATGGAAGAAAGGCAGAGAAGGGGGATCTGCACTCCACAACTGCTTCCCACAGATCACCTTGAGAAGCCTTAATCAGCCTTGCAACATTTCCTCCTTCCCATTTCAGGGCTTTTAATTTTTTTTTTTTTAATATTTAAAAAAAAAAAAAAAAAAAAAAAAAAAAAAAAAAAAAAAAAAAAAGGCAGGCCATGGGTATCCCTGACAGACAGCACCACCATGTTGCCACAGTGACTGCAACAGTACACGGTCAGTTGGCAGGCAGAGGATTTCCTCACCACTGTATTTCTGCTAATGAGTCAGCAAGTGCCTTAACGTAAACACGCCACCAGCTTGACCAGGCTTGTTACTGTGCAACTGCACCCCAGAGCAGAGCAGATGGAAGAGCTCCTGCTGTACCAGCTGGATTTAACCCCACTACCCTCTAAACCACTTCCACAAAAAGCCAGCTTAATAGGGAACTTCAGCCACCATTTTCACAGAACTCAGCATCACTGTTTCCATCTCAGATGCACTGCATCAGCATCAAAACAAAACAGTCATCAGAAGTTAAAAAGACAATTATGAGCTCAAAACCAAAACTCAGGTCAGAGGAGGACCAGGAATCACCAGGCAGTGCACCTCCTTCTGGGTTCTCCTGATACAAAACTGAGCCATGGCAGCAAAACTCATACATTGCCTCTCATGCACAAAGAGAGTAGAGAACACATCAAACAAGCTTCTACAGGAAGGGTTGGTTTATTTGTGCCTCTCTCCATTCTCAGGAACTACCAACCTTTTTTTCAAGCCAGTAAGAACCTGTCACTGACATTTCAGCAACAGACAAAAAGCAGTACCAGTAGTGTCAATCCCAACACATACTCCTCCAGTTACTCCTAATATGTTCGTTCTCCTGGAATTAAATTTGTGAACATGGGTCCCAGAGTACACACAATCACTGCAAACTCAAAAGCACAGAAACTAACAAAAACATTAATTTACCTTATGTAAATGGTTTAAGTACTCATATCCCTTAGACTTCAATATGTAAAACAACACAAGCAGATTCATACAAGAGTTAAATACAGAGTCATGGACAGATCAAGTAGGAGGTGGACAGGTCTTCTTGCCAAGGGGTATTTATTGACTTTCTTAAAATGGCAAATGGGCATTACCTCGGGAAGTAAAAAAGTGGTTCAAGAAGAGAAATAACACCACAAGTAAAATGAGATCAAATCCAGCCCTTTCCAACTTTCAACCCGACTCTGCCCTCTCTCTCATTTTCCAAGGCATTTCCCATCTCTATCTGTGCCTGGTCGAGAGAAGCAAGTCTGACACAGCAGACAGTCTGCTCCTGTTTCATAAAGGAACAGCAATTCCTGAAAAAAAAAGCAGGGCTAAGAATAAATCCCAGTGGTCAGAATAAGTACATGAACTAAGTACAAGGCACTCATAAGAAGATTTATTAGGTCTCACGCTGTAACAGCACCATGAATCTTAGTGGTGCCCTATTTGCTATCCGTGTATGCCTTTAAATCAATGATAGAAGTTCACTTGGCACAGAACACATATCGTGAAGAGTTTCACCTGCAATGGTTTACTTCTAGCCCTTCCCAATTCATTTGTGTTAAGCCAAAAACTGGTGGCAAAAGATGGAGAAGTCCCACAGTGTCTACAAGCTGGTGAGCACATAGGGTTGCCAAGCAATTTGGCAGGATGGGACTGCTGTACTACAACCAGTAAGCTCAGAATGCACATTAGACATGTGAGTCAGTCAGTGATCATGGAACACTAACAGCAGGTAATTTTACCTCCAAGGACGGACTCCTTTTTATCTGGAACCTGTGATCTGAACCCTGAAAAATCAAGGTATTATGGAAATGGATGCTGGTGTTGCTGTTAGAGCCAGCCTGCAAATGTGGCTGGACAAGGTGTCTTGGAGGGAAACATGGGCTGTTCCAGGCAGTCCTGTTTGCAGATGGGCCAAAAGGGCCATCAAAGAAGTCCACAGAGATGATGCCATGAAGGGCAGGACTGTTACCACTGATGGTTACTGACCAACAGAAACAACACGGAGCAAAAGGGGCAGTGAAAGAGGGGAAGGAAGAGCCTCCAGAGTACAAAGCCACCAATGGCAGGTCTCTTTTTCCTCCTGTTCTCCACATGAAATCACTACACATCTGCCATCACAACCAGACTCCTCTACATGGCAGGATCACCACCTCTTCTCTTGAGACTACGGAAGATTTTCGCATCTTACATCACAAAGCACATACGAGCCCTCTGGTGCTCAGTACATTCAGCACAGGGGACAGGGACCTTCTATGGAGGTCTCATAACCAGTGCCCCACATGCTTTTGTACAACCTGGTTTTCAAGACTAAATCCAGGCAGTAGCACAAGCTTGTTTGCTGTGGTCCACAAACCTCTGTATTGCTCATTTGAACCAACACCACCAGATCATTTGACCTAAAATGATATCAACACCTTCAGTTCACAAGCAGACACTTCCATCTAACACTAACTTTGGTGGTGGCTTCTCTCCTGGGAGCATGTTTCCAGTGCAAAAAGCATAGTAAACAAATTTATTTGCAAAAGCCTTTGGAGAGCTTTGAAGGTAAAGAAATATTCAGTCACAACCAGCGTGCTCCCAGTTAAAGTACAGCTAAATGGCCCTGCAGCCACACATCATCTCTTAAATCACTAATTTCCTGATACATCGTTAATGTGAATACAACAAAAGAAAAGACATGAAGTCATAAAAATCCTGCCCTTTTAAACACACCCAGTATTTGCTGGTCCTGCATCCCAACTGCAGAAACTTGCCTGGGATTACTGGGGAAACAAATGGATGGAAATGTTAGTTCCAAGGTCTACGTATTTTTTCCAGGATGAAAAGGGTCCCTCCAGGGCTGGTTCAGACACAAACTACAGGAGATGAGGAACGTCCTGGCTAATGCCCAGGGGTCTGTTCACATTCACTGCATGCTCCTTAGTACATTTGCCTACAGTATCTCTTATTTCACAATAGGTTCTTCTATTTGTACAAACCTCACTCAACCTTCGTTTGCTAAGGACAAACAAAACTTAACGGAACCCCTCAGTGTTCCCAACAAGCTACAGCACAGCTCTTCCTTTATTTCTCTTGTTGTACAAGAGACTTAAGGTGACCAGCTCACATGAGCTGTCTGGGAAAACAGTGATCTGCTCTGGCATGCAGTGCAGGCTGCAGGTCTTGGAGGGACCATTTCTGCTAGAAATCTCACAATCAACAGCGAGAGGCCTCATGGTGAGAGGTTGGAAGGTGGCAATGGGATTTTGCAGCAGCTCTGAGCCCTCACCACCAACAGTGGCTCTGCTGTGCATTGAGGATTATTGATTATCCTCTCCTAATCCCATGCTTGAATGCTCAGGGCAAAAGAAAAAAAAAATTGTATTATATACAGATAGATAGCTATTTAAAATCATTAACAGAGATTTATATCTCTGAGCTAGTCTTCTGTTCTCTGGGGAAACCAGACAGCTGCATAGTAAGAGACTGAATGTTACAATAAAATGAAAAAATGGGCTTCAGTAAATCATTAGGCTAAAGCTTATAATATTTATCTATAATGTCATGTCCTCACAATCTACAAAAGCAAATGCATAACTTTTTGTTTTTCTTTTATCAACTGTTAAACTTTCATGTTACTACAGAAGATTGAAGTTTTTTTTTTTTTAAAGCCCTGAACATCAGGGACTGCAGTTTCTTGTCATGGAAGTGATGGATACTTGAATGCCAATACATATTTTGCAAAAGGAACTGGAGATAAAATATATGCAAATAAAGTTTTGAGGGTGAGGCTGTTCACCTTTTGCTGATGATCCGGCAGCCAGATGTGCCCAAAACTTCATTAACAAGGCAGTTTTATGAGATTATTTTTACCAATTCTGCTCCATCTTCCCTCATCTGGTCTTCTACTGGTACACTCCATCCCTACATTTCCAAGTATATGATACATACAACAAGGTTAAGGCAGCAGCAGAGCCAGTTTGAGGCTCCTCCTGTGAGCTGTGGCACTCCTGCAATGGGAGGGGAGGACAGGCAGAAAGCCTGGAAGAAGGCAGACTCATTTCAAGAGCAGAAGGAGCTTTTTGGGGTCAGCAGTTGCTTTCCTACCCTCTCCCTTGTACGGTGCACTGCTCCTCCCCCAGCCAGCCTTGCTCTACCTCCCCAGCCCCAGAATGGGGAGATGGGAAGCCCAGGGCTGGGCACTGCTATGCAGGCACAACGGGTGGAGGAGGAAAAGGATGGCCCTGCAGACATCCCTCTGGGACACCAGCTAATGGCAGATACAGACAGCTGTGTCCCAATGTCCTCCCCAACAGGCTGAGGCAGGTGCATAGAGAGGGGCAGCTGCAGCCCGAGGGGACGTGTGGCCATGTCCCCAAGACTCAGTAGTGACCAAGACAAGGGGCAGCCAGTGTTGCATCAAGAGCAATGTGTCTGCATGATCTCTCTGTTAAAAGCTCAGCTCTTCCCGCTCTGGGTACAGCTGTCATTTTCCAGCCTTGCACTCTCACAATCTACAGGCACAGACACTTCACCTCTCCCTCTGAAGTTCTACTACGGCCACCAGCACAGGAAGGACTGTTGGGGAAGTGGGACGAATCAGTCTCAGGCATTTCAGGGATCCAAATAATTACATGAAATCTTGTTTCCATTTTTTAGAAGAAGAATAGAGCAGTAAAGCTCTCTGCTCCCTCAGGCTTGACATTCAAAAATTAGCATTTGTTTGTTTTACAGAACAGAACTTGCTTTATCCAATTTAGACCCAATCCATTAATCTAGAAACAAAAGCAAAAAAATACTGAAATTATTACTAAGGGGGATTTCAAGAAGTCTACACTTTGCTGTGTTTTTCTGAGATATTAAGAACAGGGTCTTACATTTATTCTACTGTATTTCCTGCTGGCACAAATGCAAAATTCAAAGCTGCTGTGCTGCTTTTGTCTGCTGCTGCTGATGTACAGTGTAACTATGTGTTCAATCCAGCCTGGGAGGGCTGCTCTTTAAACTCTAATTTGAAGCATGATTTCCAAAATCTTGATCATACGAATCCATGAACAGATCTCTCAACTGCTCTATGCAAACCCTCAAATTACTGCTATGCTCAAGTCCTTGAAGTCCACCAAATTAGCAAGCTCTAGCCCACAGGACTAAGGTTCACAGAAGTTCAGCCCCAGCTTATATAAGGGACAGAATTGGTGTGTTTGCCTTTAAAAAAATTCACTAAGATAAATACTAAGGTCGGCAAACACGCTGTGCAATATTTAACAAGAAAAAGCTGTGACCTTAACAGGATTTGCAGCCTAAAACTGTTCCTGAAGGCAACAAACATGACATGATCATTCTGACAGCTGTGACAAATTAGGTTTCATTTGCCTGAGAGCCAGCCATGTTCATTTAACTGCAATTACGGGCACATCATGATCCCCATGCTGGGGAAATGCACCCAGCCATCCAGCCAGACAGCGGAACAAAGCATCTTCTACAGATCAACCTCTTCAAATGCTTCTTCTGTAACAACACCAAGTCTTCAAAAACAACCACTTGTTAACATGCACCAGTAGCTTCCCCAGGTGTTTATCATAGTCCCTCAGCTCTTTTTCAACTGGTGGAACAACAAAATCTGCTTCAGATGCATTAAATTCTGCATCCCTTCCCTGTATGCCTGGTTGTCAAATGCAGTGCTTGCAGGAGAACATGCTATTTATAGCTTTTTACTGTCTGGTCCAATCCAGGAGATTTGAAAATTGTCTCATCCAGCCTGAAATGCTATTTTGAAAGACTAAAAATATAAATTACTTCATTTTTATTTTTGGTAACTTGTCTTTATGCCTGAGAACATATCTGGACCTTGTGATCTTAAGAGCAAAATTCTGCACACTTATCTATAATTTCATAAAAACCCTTTCCTTATCTGCTTATACTTCAGCCCCACCAAAGAAAAAAGCTTCAATCTATTATAGATTTCACCATATTTAGTTGGTAAGTTAATTTAAATGAAAAAAAAAAACCACCTCTGGGATGTGTCCATCAGCTTCCTTGAGAATTCCTAGATAAGACATCCACAGTGAGTCTAATCCATTTAGACTCAGAAAACATCATTAATTTTTTCTGTAAGACAACATTTCTTTATTCCCAAGCAGGACTTTACAAGCCTATGCATTCGGTAGGCAGGAATGCAGGAGCCCTGGTCTGTCTGTCTATCTGTTCGCTGTTAAGCACCAGCTGCCAACAGTAACAGGTGTTTTCTGGTTTTCTTCTCAAGAGAAAGTCCTAGGCGCTATCTCCAGTGGAATGCAAAACACCAGCGTGGCACGTAGGGCCCGGCACGGAGCCGCATTCCTCTCGGAACATGCAGGCAACACAACCTCCACTGCAGCACCACTATCTCAGATGCTTTCCTGGGGAGTGAGCTGAGTTTGGGTATATGCACTCAAAACATTCAGCCAAATCATCACCTCAAGACCACTTTTTTTTGCAAGGAAAAGCTTACTTATCAACAGCTGTGGAGCTGTAC
Organism: Corvus hawaiiensis; assembly: GCF_020740725.1. NCBI lineage: Eukaryota > Metazoa > Chordata > Aves > Passeriformes > Corvidae > Corvus > Corvus hawaiiensis. The sequence goes on from NC_063238.1 coordinate 33,914,813, forward strand.
ATTTGCACAGTACAACATTAATTAACAGGACACAGTCGGCTGTTAGTTCTCCGAGGCTGAAGGCTCTGTCCTGGCAGTACCTAGCTTCTATTCAATGTTTCTGTGCAGGGAAAATCTTCAGAATTTATTTTCAGTAGCAATTTGTTTCCCTTTCAAAGTCTTCAGTGAGGCAACTGAGTGAAAATTTCTGTAAATAAGATACGCAGGAGAAAAATGAAAACAGCAGAATTAAGAAAAACAAGTGGTAAAGATGAGGAAAAACGTGGAAATTGATTTGTGATAAAAAACTGCAAAATAACCCATGAGCAAAACAAACAGCCATGCAACATGCCACCAGCATCTTCTGACAAATACTCAGCAGTGAGGCATCACACAATGTAACGCAAATTTCAAATTAAATCAAGTTTTCTTCTGGTCTTCAAAGTCTTGTAAATGCATTAACCTTTACTCACTCTGTGTAGTCCTACATATCTACAGCGAATTAAGCTAAATGTGGGCTTAAATAACTGTAAGATTCCATCTTAGACTGCATGTAGGAGTGATTTTTCTCATCCTGTTGTACACTGTGCATTTTTAGACAGCAGTTTTCTCATGGTAGAGACAGATGACAGCACCTAACATACTCCAAATGAGAATGTGAAACAAGCAATAAAGCAGCCACCCAAAATCTAGTCATGCTGCTCATGTTTACGATGTACAAAGTTATGTTTATACTGATAAACACAGCTTTTGAAAAGGTTATTTCCCTCCTCCTCTGCAAACAGAAAAGGTTAACTTCATCATCTGCTACACACACGTCAAACTATCATGCAAAGGAAGGAGCTGCATAGCACAGCTTCATGTTCCTCTGCACCAAAACACCTCTCAGACGACCCCAGAAAAACACCCAGAAAACTATCCTAGTGTTGTACTAACCTGCCTCAAACTCCTCTGCCACAGACTGCTTCTTCAGTAGACTCAACTTTAACATCAAGCCTCCAAGTTACATTTTATGGACAACTCCTCAGACCAGTAAATTCAGAGGTAAAACCCAGCTTACCTTTTTGCTTAGTGAAGTCATTAAAAGTGAAATGAGAGTTCCTTCCTCTGCCTGCTTTCAGATTAACCCCACTGACACAGCAAAATCACAAAAATGTAGTTATTCAGTCATAAATGAGTGCTATACTGTTGAGAGCTGAGTCCAGCTCGGCTTTACCCCAATTCCTTGAATAACTTTTATATCTTTTTTTTTTTAAATTATTATTATTATTATTGATAGCACAGGGACATCAGCACTGTAACAGTAAATACAGCAGCACTCACAAGCTCAACTGCTGCCTGTGAGGTGTATCAGCAAAGTTCAGAACAACCATTTCATCCAAGGGCAGGCAAGATGCTCAAAATGTAAGAGGTCATTTCAGCAAAGTCCAGAGATGCAGCAGCCACAGCTCCTTTGACAGTTGCCTGGGAACACTCTGTTATCTTTTATTAATTTATATTATTTTTAATACTTACCCCCAGGTCTCACCAAGGATTCACTCCAAAGTGAGTTCAGCATTTTCAGTCATTGGGGGCATCTGTTTGTTTACTACAGATTTTCTGGAAACAACTGAGTTCTGCCGAAAAGAGCACAGAATACGAGGGCTTTCCAAGGACAGATTCTGGAAAGGGCTGTTTGCTCCTTCCAGCCTCAGTTTTGCATCACATCATGCACTTTGTCAGGATGTTTCTCAACAAGTACCTCTTAGTACTGCTACCATTTGTCAGCATCCAGCCAGCCATTCAGTGCATGTCATGAAGACATGAGCTGCACAGATTCTGTGAGCTAAAAATACCAGTTAATGGGAAGCTACTGCAACATTAAAAGCATTTTTATTCTTAAAAAAATTCAAGTTTATTCCCTTGTCAATAAAAACAAGGCAAACATAGAATTCAAGAGGACCTTGATTTGCCACTAGGTTTTCCAAATGAAAGAAAAAAAAAAGTTGAATTATTTATTTCTGGAGAGAGAGATCTCCCCTTGTCCCACTTCCTCACTTAAAGAAAAAGAAAACATGACCAGTGTCCACACAGAAAACACCCTAAAGCCCTTTGGGCATGTTTTGAAGAAGCTATTTAGAGTAAGGAACATGGGCATTCTCTATCCTTCTATTAATAATGAAGCTCCACCATCCCCCAGGACCTAAAGCAGAATGAAAATGGGTCACATATCTAATTAGCACTACTGAAGCGTGATGCCTAAACATCCCTGAAATGTAATAGATTTCGGTTTTTTTAATAACTTCAGATTCATTAGAATATCCCACAGTAACCTATGTCAGAAGCCAAAAGCTTTAAGAAAGGGTACCATAAAGCAGGCACATACCAGGCATCATGCTGCTTTACTGCTGGGGGAGACACAGCTTTAGACAAAATCTAATCTGTTAACTAAAAAAATGAAGCAGTCAGTTGGTCTAGCACAGACTGTTCTTTAATCACTTTTTATTGTAAAAAAACCCCAAACAAAACAAACAAAATAACACAATCCTCTTGACTACAAAAACTATGCAGAACCACTAGCATGGATGTGGATGAAGCACATTCAAGGAGAGCAGCTTCTAAGGCAGCCAAATGGACAGAAACTGGTGGCTTCCAACTCTTTCTCCTACCAAAGATGCCATGCTGCCCCAAGCTTTGCCCCCTCCTGCATGTTTATTAGGAAGCCAGGGAGGGCTCCACAGCAAGTCCCCCCCAGCTCTGCTCTGGGCTCTGTTCCTCATCCACACCTCTCTGCCACATGGCACCGAGCATCAGACAGCACCAGGCACATGGGGCTGTCACAGACAGCATGTTTGAAATACAGGTGTGTGCACTGGCAGAGAGCATTGGGGAGCTGCTCCTCCTGCTCGCCCAGAGCAGACACAGGGGATTGCATGGGTGGGTGGAGGGGAAGAGAAGCTAGCTGCAAACTTTTCCTCCGTGTGTTCACAGCACATGCGGCTCAAACCGGCAACTGGGCTGTCATACTTTGCTTTCCCCTCTGCTTCCATATCCAGCTCCTTGGTTTCACCTCCCAGGGCTCACTTTAACTCCAGGCAGGCTCAGCTTCCTGCACTCAGCACCCAAAATTTCATTTGCTTTGGGCAAGACGGATGCCAGTGAAGCGGTGGGTACCCAGCAGCTCAGGCCATCCACCCAGAAAGACATCCAGTGGAGACTTTCACATGCAAACTCACTCTCATTGTGAACAGCACTCTGCACTTCAATCAAAGTCAACAAACCATAAACACCACTCACCCGTGAGGGTTTGGAAGTCACTACAGCCTCCTGGGAAAAAAAAATACTATGAAAAAAAATCAGAGGGGTGAATTAATTGAGCCTGCAGCTGTCTGCTCTACATATCAGACGTCACAAAGTTCATGTTGCTGCACAGGAATTTCTTTTTTTTTTTTAAAGGGATGAGCAGGCGAGAGCAGTGCAAAAACCAGAACAAAGTGTATACTCTGCTCATCCATGACTATGCTTTCACCCCACAGGCAAGTATGTCTTTCGCAGGACTTGGCACATGAACACTGTGATGCATCTTTTGCACCAATTCCGCAATTCTGTTCATTACAATAAAAAGTTTTTTCCTTTTATTCTTTTTGTTTAACTTCTTTTGTTACAGTGGAGAACAAGGGACGCCACTGCATGGGAGTGAAACACACAGTATATTATCTGGTTTTATCTAGTAACTTCTTGATCTACAAATGGAAACAAAATAGACTCAGATATAGAGACATATATACAAATGTGTATTTTTTTAATTGCGTGACATGTCATTCACAAACCACCAAGCTCTCCAAAAGTGCCCAGGTGCAACAGAAGTTATAGGTAAAGCGGAGCAAACAGTAATGGATGATCAGTATCAATGGTGGAGATCAGCAAAGGCTGGAGATCACGGGTCCAGTGTCTCCAGACCAGACCTTACATTATCACTTCTGGGGTAAAAATCATCATTTTTATCACTTGTTGTTGGTACAATTTCAATTACATTAGGAAAAATACAGCTTATACCAAAAGTTATTCTTCACAATTTCTTATAAAATGAGAACTTGCTCTGGCTGCAAGGAGACTCAGCCACTAGAAATCTCTAAGTGGTTCAAATTGTATAATGTTTGCTGTATCTTATTTTTTGCCCCAAAGTAAGTTGTCCAGCAATTTCCTCACATAGCTCCAGAAGTCCTGACACCATTTTTTGTGAAGCTCAGCTTCCACCGAGGCTCTCCCTCAGCAGCCTCAGCAGCTCACTCCATACACAGTTCCCAAAATGTGGCCTTCTCCTTTAATAGCCAACTGGAAGACAACTGTGATGAGCTTCTCACTATGTTTGATACTGGGATCCCCAGGCTGTTACAAGTGCCTTTCAGGGGATCAAATCTATGCACCAAACCAGCCTCCCGCAGCCTGAATTGCACGTTTGAGGTTTCCCACACACGGCAATGGACACAGCCTGTGAGGAGCCAGGAACAGCGTCCAGAGCCTCCACCACCAGAAAGCCCCATTTACTATGGAACTAGAAAGAGCAGAGAGGAGGCTTTCAGTGGAAAATGTGATGAGAATAGAAAGCAAGAGAGTAACAGCCCTGTCAGCACATTTCATAGACAGTCTTTTAAATGAGGAGATAAACAGATAAAGCTTTCAATCCATGTATGGAAGGGGTTTTTTTAATTTGAAAAGAAGCTAACCAAGCACACAGGATTCAATATAAAACAAAGGCAGAACAAAACATTTTTTCACAAGGCCTAAACAATATAAAAATTGTCAATTCTAGTGCCACAGAGGAACCAAAGGTCTCCTTCACTCCCTGCCCACTCTATTTATTTTCTTTAATTATCTTTTCCTTTCAGGTAGGTGACTGTGAAGTTAACAAACACATTAAAAAAAAAATCTTCCAGTCCTGTGTGGGCCCCCCAGCTTTACTGCAGCAGCACTGCAAGTCAGGGCAAAGACTAGGAGGAAGCTAAGCTTCCCTGCTGGAGTCAGCTCCATACCACACAGTGTGGATCCAGACCTCTCCAGATGTCAGAGCTCCACCAGTGTGACAAAACTTTGTTCCTCTTACACAGTTCCCAACTACAGTATCTGCCACCCTCTACAAACATTTGATGTGCAAAGAAGCTGCCCTGTCAATAACATGCTAACTGTTCCTTAATCTGATGCAACACACTGAAATCTGGTGTGTAAGCAGAAAGTCAGTGTTCAAAAACCAGCCTGAAGCTATTAAGAAACAAGAGAGATTTCTTCACATGAAGATGATTTTAAACACAGAATTTAAAAAACATGAGATGAGACCCAAAAAAGCAACTTTGCAAAGGAAAACCTTCTCTTTTCATGCCATGCAGCAAAAGCAGAATTCTCTCCCACCACAGTTTCTTCCATCATAACCTGGAATAGTAACCTCATACTGGAAAAGAGGGTCCGTGTGGCAGCTGCTCTCCAGTGGCCCCTTGAATGTCCCCTCCCCTTGCTGCTGACACTCATCCTTCAGGTGGAGTCTTCAAATGAGTTCTCTCCCATGCGCAGAGACATTGAAAGCCAGCAGCCTCCAGTGAAAGGCTTTATATCCTCTTTACATCTTCTATGCTGTTCTTTCCTGGGTAGCTTCCAATAACTTCACATTTCATACGTGGCATCTCCGAAGATAAATGATTAGAGGGGCTTTCTGCACAACCTGCAAGTATCACCACAGCTTTATCCCTGCCCTTCTAAGAAACTCCATGAAAACACATAGCTAAGGACTTTTCCCTAGACAGGTTATATATACCTATCCAAACCCCGAACTTAAAAACGGAAACAAACCAGTTTAATATACAAAATCCAACTGACAGTCATACTCAACAGAAGATAAATATTGTTTGGGGGGGTTATGTTTCAGAGACTGTATTTCAGGTTAGCAGAAGATGACTTCATCCTAAAGAATCAACCACAGAAACCCATTACAAACACATACACATTTAAATATGAGACTCTGCTCCCAGATAGTTTCAACAAACTGCAAATTTACTGCATATTCAGCCATCCTGAATAGTCCCTAGGGACCATTTTCTGTGTTAATATTCAGGATTTGGAAGCGTCAGCCTGTAGGAAGCAGCACAATCCTGTAACCTGTTACCCAGGTTGTACACAACATGCAATTTAAAGCATGTAGGTTTTTATTTTGAAGCAGTAAAGTAGGGCTAGAAACTGCCTCCTGCAGATAGTTATTAAAATAGAAAAGTAAAATTTAATCACTGACTACATGACAGATGAAATAAAGTCTAATGTGGTTTCTAATTTATAACAGCTGGGCCAAAATTATCTCCAGACATTAAGGGTCATGATCAGAGCAGTGACTACACCACTGCAGCCCTCCAGAGGGGTATTTCAGACTTCTGCACTGCAAGGCTGGTGGTCCCTGTCTCCCTGTACAGCAGAGCCTGTTTTCAGAGCTGCAGGTACAACAGCCTAACACAGTGCTGTGCCTGCAGCCTCAGTGTGCAGGAAGCCTGGGTTGCTCCTTGCTCTCCTGAATGAAGATGCCGTGGTACGTGACTTCGTGTGTCCTCCTCACTGTGCAGTGCAGTCTGAAGACATCCACCCCAACTCTCCCCCTCTCATCTGAGTTTGTTCAAATAGCTTGCTAGAACTGTGTTCTTCCCAAATGACAGTGTAAACAATCATCTGAGTTTGTTTTACAAATTCTTGCTTTCTCACTTCTATTTAGCAGAAGTGAGCCGGGTCAGATTAACCAGTGTAGCAAAGAAAGCAATAAATTCATCGCCACTCAGGCTTCCAAATCTGAGATTTGAACAGCCTGCCCAAATGTTCTAGGCACAAAAGCTTCCCATTCAAATCAGGGAGACCTCATTACAGGAATTCCTATGTGAAATTCTGGTTTGAAATGAGTAAGAGTTCAGGTAAGATAAAGAGACAGTGTGTTTTCAAAAACCTCCTCAAAATACACATGCTCTCTGAATAGATGCTAAAGTTAATATATCTACTTAGGACTATGGATGGATACATCCAGTGATTGCTCTTGAGATCATGGAGTAAGCCCAGATGAAGACAAAACTGAAAAATGAAATAGAGCAAGGTCAACCATCCTAATTTATTGTAATAGCAGCCCAATCCAACATGAAGTATGATTGCTCCTTTTCTTGCATCTGAACCCTAACTTTCAAAATACACCCCCGTTGCCTTCCTCCAACACCTTTTTTTAATTTGTACACTGACTTTCATATTGAAAGATCTGCATATGCTACTTAATTTTTTAGGAAAGGAATTCAGCAGTTAAGCACATTTTTTAACTGCGTATTTCAACTGGTCCAGAGCATTCACCTCTTACTCCCATCAACAGAGGAATTTTTTAATGGACTTTGCTTCAGTCCCACTCACTTTCATGGTATACATCCACAGCAAAGAAGTTTCTACACAGACGGCAAATTTCCAGCATTTGCTTTCAGGCTGCTTATCATGAAAAATACAGATATATTCCTTAAGTATTATGTGAATCAGAGCCAGAACTCAAAGTCAGAAATAATTACCTTCTCTGGACAACATTCAGCAACCCATTCCCTTCTTCCCCAGCCTTCCAGCTGTCTTCAGCACAAGCAGCCAAACTCCTTTTAATTACCCATTTGTTTGTTTCTTGTGGTTTAGTCTTTTCCCATTTTTCTCCTCATCTCTCCTGCTCCAGCTGTTTCCAGAAGTCATACATGGCTCCATCCCCCAGGCTTTTTGCTCTCTGCACTCTGCTCAGCTTCCTCCTGGGGGACCAAACTCCCACTGAAATACTTTTGTTGTGATCCGCTGGAGTGAAGCATCCTCAACCACTGAAGAAAGTATCTGTGTTTTCAGTATTCTCAAATGTAAACATAAAATAAACAACTTCATGTGGATGACTCAAATTAGCTCTTCTTTTCAGTCTTGTTTAACATCTTGGATTGCTTCCATTTTTTAATGAGGTTCAGGCATTACTTTAAGTGAACCACTGCTGAAAAAAGGTCACGAAGTCCCCTCTAGCCCCATTTCCTGATCACTGGAGACACGACCACCCAGCTGAAAGACCCAGCCATAGGGGGGCTGCTTTCTGCTTCTCAAATCTTTCTCCAGATCCTTACTTTCCTTCTGCAAGCAGCAAAGATGGCTCTTCCCATCCGCCTTAGCACTGAAGCTCGTGACTAAGTTTGGGTTTTGGTAATGCTAATAGCTCCCTATTTGACATATGTGTCCTGTTGCTTTGTTCAGACTTTGCTTTCCTTCCACTAGTCTAACATCAACAATGACTCTTAAAATCATTGTTGGCATTCTGGTTTTTGACTTCTTCTTTCCTTTCATCAGGCTTACGCTATTTCAGCCTTCACAGACTGACTACACTGAGCTACTGAAGTGTCAGCTACGGTCTCAGGTTGTCCTGTCCAGCTGTCACAGCTAACCTGGTAAACCACAACATATACCATCATGATTTTTCTCTAATGAACTCACTGTTCATCTGTCACATACAAACACGTATCTGTCTGTCCTCACAGCTTTTGCTGTGCTCAAGTCAGCTGTGACCTATCATATTGATACTGTTATCATGGTTATATATATTGTATATATGGACTATTTCCACCATATACACTGCAAGTCTGTGGGGAAAAAAAAGCTATTACTGGGTTCAGCTCTGTACAGTCTTGACTCAATACCAGCCACAAAGTAACCTTACATTTATTAAAAACTAGCCACAAAATAGCTCAAAATTATTCCCAAATATTATTATAACTGAGAATACTCCCAACTATTTCATAGAAAACAATCCCTGTCTAATTGCTGCTTTTTCTTTGGAAGGCAGTCACTAATAGCAACATTGATACTAGCATATGGAGCAGACTGCAGCATTTCAAAGTTGCCAACAAGTTTAAACAAACAAATTGCAGAAATTAAAGTTTAAGCAGAACTTTCTTCCCAGAAACAAATACTGACACTGGATACAAAATATATACCAAGCCAATACAAACACCAAAGGAGACAAAACAAAACCAGGCAGGAATTCCATTTTGGCGTAAGTGACAGCAGTTTTGTGCCTGGATCACAAAGGAGCAGTTTCACTTCTGAAAAATTAAGTGTCTGTACCCTCAGGTAGGCAGAGAAGCACCTGGCAAGGCTGGGGAGGATGATGCAGAGCCCTGAGCTCCCTCTGCCCAGTGACTCACTAGGGAGACACTCGCCAGATCTTTTCAGTTTCTTAATTGTTTCACACAGGGCAGACTGGCAGCTCCCGGAGGTAGCTTTTCCTAGTAAATATTATGCCAGGAGATCACAGACTCCACGAGTGGACAAGCCTTGGAGGCAAAAACCTGGATATGCAACCTCAGTGACAGAGATTTCTTCTGATGTGACCTACAGGATTAACCATTATCCTGGTGTGACTATGTATGTTACTTGCCATCCCTACTGCCCAGGAAGGAAAATTTAAGGACACCCCTACTTCTTTCACTATTTCAGGCCAGCAAAAGACTGGACTGGAGATAATACACAATACATTTAGGCCCTATTTCACATTTTTTTCCCTTCTTTGGACAGATGCTGAAGTAAGTAACTGTCAAGACATTAATAAAAAGAGTAATCAAATTATCAAAAAATTAATAAAAAGCAATCCAGGCATCCTTAGTATTTCCTCCCAACAAAAGGCATTCTGTAGCCCTCAGCTCCAAGTGAACTGCTGCCATAGACTTAAAAAGTGTCTCCATTTGCTGATGCAGACATTGCACAGGCAGAAGGGAGCCCTCATTGCAAGGAGCCCTTTCAGTTACCTAACAGGAGCCATTCAAATTAAAGCACCCATAACGAAAGCACCCCAATCTCAAAACATTGTCATTAAAGTTCCAAAAAAACGCGAAACAGCAGGTTCAGACTGAAGCAAACTATTGCTACAAAAGGCTGCTTTGAGAGCATGCTGAATATAACAGCAAATTTTTTGAAGTTATTTTGCTACAGGACACAATCACTTCAGACAGACATTAAATTTGACCACTGTAAATAAAGAAGCAAGCAATAACGCAGATCACAAATAACCAAATCTTATTGCATGACCTTTTAAATCAGATGCTACACAGCAACTTATCTCTGTGACAGATCATTGGTATCACCACGGTTGCTCCATCAGACACTTCCTACAGTCCAGTCTAATATTACATCAGCAAGTCAAGTGAGGACACAGACATTTGACTTTCTCCTTTAATTGAGATTTTGCAAAAGAGGAGCAATTCCTTAGGGCTTTTTTTCCCTGCTCAAAGGAGGCCACCATATTCACACTTAACTATCTGAAGCACTTAGAGCCCTATGTGGTCCAGGACCAGGTTGTCTCAAAGACATTCCCTATGGGCAGTTCTATACTACCTGTGCAGAGAAGGGCCTGGGTATTCAGTGTGGAACCAGCAGCACCTCACCCAGATGTTTTCATTCTAACAGTCGGTACACAACAGATTGGCTTCAGTTCCTTCCAGCCATATTTTCTAGAAGTAACTTTCCAGAACTTTACTGTACCCTGGCTCGGCTTCAGCCCGAATGCTACCGGCTGAGAAGCTTTGGTTGCACGCAGCTAAGTGGTGGATGTGAAGCCAATCACTTCAGGCAGCACTCCACCATCCTGAGAAGCCATCCAGACAGCAGTGGAAACCAGGCTCCCGAGCCTGGGCAAATGCTTTTCAACTTAATTGCTTTCCCTGTTGGGGCTTCGCATTGCCCCAAAGCCATCTGTCCCAGCCTGCATTCCTTCAACTGCTTGCTCACGTTAAGTACCTGCTTACTTAGCTGTCCTCAGTCACGTACACAGCTTGCACAGCTCCCTGCCCACGCTCCGCCTTGCCTGAAAATAAAGCAGCTCCTTCTCGAGGTGAGTTTAGTAACATTACACTTCACCTCAGAGCTGAAAACAAACTCACACAGAAGGCCTGACAGGCCACAAGACAGTTAGTGGAGGGGAAAAGAGCACCCAGGGTAAAAAGGCTAAACTGCCCTATAAAACCACTTTGCAAACTTGTAGGAGGAAACTTCTGTTAAGTATTAGAGGATTTAAGCAATGAGAAGTCACATGCCTAAATAACCCTGTGGAGTTTTACCCTCATGCCGAGGCTTGATGGTTTTAGCCTTACACTGCAGCATAGTTGTCTTCTTGCATAACTGCAGGCTGAACCTGGGAAGGAAAATCAGCTGTGCTCTACCCATACCTAAAAGGACGAGATGCTGTGTTTACTCAGTTGGGTCCAAACAGCCTCATAGAAGTCCACATTGGTAGCTCCTATCAGAAGCCATAGGATTTCCTCAGTATACACTGGTCTATTATCTGTTATAATCAGTAACATCAAATTGGACACTGTGCTTACAGGACAGACACTGGCTGCACAGCAGGCTGCTCTCCAGTGTTCCCAGCGGTCTGAGCAAGGTATAAAATATCAACTGCTACCCATTTCCGTCCCTGATAAAGCTCCCAAGGCAGGAAATCAGAGCATCCATGCCTTTGCACTTGAGGATGGTGGAGGAACGAAACATTCAAACACATGAGAAAATTTATTTTTTTTTTTTTTTTTTAAATTATTAGCCTCACATGGCCATTTCTGCCAGAGAGACTGGAATAACCCAGATGCAGGAATTAAATGCAGTTTCACTTCTTCCTTGCTGTTACTCAACATTAAGTCCTGCTATTAGTCCTATGTAGAAACTTTATTTTTCATAGAAATGCCTGGATCTCCATGGCCTTTCATAGCACCCTAGTGGCCACAGCAGCTAAACAAAGGACCACCAAAGCAGAGAGAACATAAAACCTTGGTAGTGCTAACATAGAGCACATCAGGCATTTTAACAAGACTAAACAATAGCTACAGCAAAACCCAATCTCGTGCCCATTCATCACTGCCTGCATTTAAGTCTGTTGCAGCCTGTCAAGTATCTGGAAGCTCTTCCTGCCATCTGTTTCCTTCTTCCAAGGGTGCTGCAGTTTTCCATGATTGCTCACTCCCTCTCTCTCTCTCTCTCTCTCACACACACACACGTGTCTTTATTTCTGTGAATCATAACAATCATTTTTTAAGAGGGCTATGAATTTTGAACCTGCCTGTGCAAAGTGTCATTTGCTTGGATTGATAAAATTCATGGCTGCCTGTCTCCACCTCCTCAGAGTAACACCAAAATCTCTTTTCCCCACCCTTTCTCTGTGGACTGGTAAAGCCAGCCAGTTAAAATGGCAAGAACTTACCAAGCTGTTTCCAGAATGCAGTGGCTTGCTGCTCCCACAGAAAGCTGTCACAGCAATTACCAAACCAATTAACAACAACTAAGCAAAGGGACAGATTTGTAGAAAGACTTGCTTGAGTTTCAGTGCTGAGTGGGTGTCTTACTGCTGCTCTTTGAACACCAGAGTTTACAACAGATTGTAAATGGTACCTTTTCTGCAGCGCTGAGATTCCAGCAGATGAGCATCTGCCTCCTTTCTGTATGTAAATACTGCCCTTTTCCTCACTTCCTACAGAAGGCACCTATGGATTTTACTGTCTCAGGAAAAAGGTTGCCCTAAATATTTAAGGATCCTTTCAGAGTTTTACAGCAAATAGCCCTAAGTGTTCATAAACATCTATTTGTACTTCTAACAAAGTCTAGTTTTACCATAATGCAGAAGTTACATTACATAGTTATCTGTCCTTACACCAACAAAAAACCTAAGGACTTTAAATTGTAAGAAATATTCTAGCCAGAAACACTGAATTACAATTAAAAATCCTTTAAACAATTTACCTTCTGCAGCTACTAGCTTTGATAACCACAAACCAGGGATGGGCTGGCTACCTAGCATTAATTTTACCTCTTGTTTTATACTGCAGCTCTCTTGCAGAAGGAGGGTGGGATTTCCCACAGGAAAGCATTTTCATTTTGAACCTGAGCCTAAACTTGGAGTGGAACATTTACATTAAGAATACCACTGAAAAAGAGTCAGAAGAAATACTCCGGTGTTAATATCAAGTTTGGAAGTAAAGAGTAAAAATCTCTTTAGAGTATACTTTGCAATAGAACTTCAGGAAGCAAAGAGGAACACACACAAAAAATGTCCTGCACCAGGTGCATCTCCTGCACTTGAGAGTTTTAACAGTAATAATAATGTCTTTACATAATCACACTGGAAAATACCACACCAATCTGACCTACATGTCTTAAATAACCGGTTGCTTCTACTTTATGAAGAAGCTGGTATTAAACCATTAAGCTAGTAGTCAGAGCTGGCTACTGTTTGGGTTTTTCTAAGATCTGGTGCAGCTGATAAAACAAGTGAGAGAGTTTTGTAAATGGAAGCTTTGCATGAAAGCCTGGTCATGGTAACACCAACTCAATTTCCCCTCAGAAAAGAACAGCCATAAAGCCAGCACATTAAGCTGATTTCCTCTATCTACAAAAAGATACCAATATCCATCTGTATTCCAACAGGTTGTGGGAGCAAAGGCATTTACTGAACAAAGATGTTTCTCAGAAGGGTGTATGCTTTGCTGTTCATTTAGAGATGAACCTTATCCCAATTCCGTATGTTTTGAATATTGAAGACCTATTCAGCATGAAGGACGATGGGCCATGCTAAAGTAAAAAACCAGCAACAGAATTCAGCACATCTGCCTCCAGAAACTGCAGAAGTGCATGTAGAAGCCAGTGCTGAAACATTTCTAATTGTGAAATTGTGCAGGAAAACTGGGACGAGGCTCTGTTGTCAGACAAAAGGGAAAAACAAAATCCAAGCATTCTTTGAATTAACTCCAAACTGCCAGGCACTGCTTGCCTCCCTTTTTTCCACCCTTACAAGCTCCCCACTACGAAAGAGTAGCTCCCATGCAGCCATCCCTCTGTGCCTCCCCTCATAGCAGTACCAAGGGTGTTTGTATCCTCCAGGCCATCACTCCAGCATTACTTCTTTCCCAAGGACAGAAAATAGCAGCAATTCACAAGATCACTAAATAGAACACTGGGATACGTTGGACAAATGAGCACTGTGAGACTGGGAGTGCTACAGAGTGCAAGATGACCCTCACAACTTGATCTGCAACCATGGGTCTGGCTGAAGCTACTGCCTCTGCTTATTCGAGGAAAGGGCTCTGTCTGCTCTGTTCTCAAATTCCCATCCATCTTCTAGCTGGTCTTTCTCCAAAGCCAACACAATTCTTTCTGGACAGCAATGCCTAAGATGCTTCCCAAGGGATTTGTTCCATAGCAATTCCTGTGTGCTGCATCTACCCAGAGAGAGCAAGGCCCAACCTTGCTTAATCCATCATTTCTATAGCAAAGGCTTACCTGTCTACCATGACAGCAGTACAGCCAACATCAATAGTAAAAAGGTACTACAAGTAAAGAAATTGAGCTATCTTCTAGCTTTTCAGTGTTTACAGCACATTCAGTTCATGTTTTCACGTTCTCCTGTACTGGAATTCTTTTAACCACGAATTTAATAAGATTCACCAAAAAAAATTGAAAAATGTGGAATACATGATTTGAATACAAGCCCAGTAACACTCCACATTTGCTACATCCCACAAAGGCCCCTTTAAAAAAAAAGACTCTCTAAAATAACAACCAAGTAGCATAGCACTTTTAACTCCTTCATTCTACATTTGCTTTGGGTTCAGATGTTTGGTGTGAGCTATGCTCTCTGCACAACCCTAACCATTGCTTGCTGCCTGCATTTCCCTTGAGGAATGTAATTAACATCAAGTTAAAACCCCGCCTCCAGCATCAGGGAGATAATTGAAATCTAGGCAGTCCCAAGACTCTTCTCAAATTGAGAAGTTGCTAAACCAAAATGTAAAGCTGCAGCAAGATGCTTATATTAATTATACTAACCAACCACCAAGGGGCTCCTATCTAAGGGCCGTTTTCCATGGATAATTCATGGCAGCTTTTGAATGATGGTCCATTCCTCAGCAACACAAACACGCTGTTACAGCTACTTCAGGCTTCCAGTATGAAAGTGCAGTGGCTGCTGAACTCCCTGAAGGAACTAATCTCTCAAATACTATCTTTCAGTGACTCCTTTGTCAAGACGGGGGCATTTCATGGGTTAGTTTCCAGCAAAGTACTGCCGTGTAACACCCTTGAACTTCCACCATTCAATGAAGATACCTGTGAGCTGACAGTCTGAAATTTCAGGCAAAAACATTTCTGAACTTGTTTTTAAAAGACACCTGCTTTTTGCAATGCCTTCCCTATGAGGTTTTGAGTTTTCCCCTTGAGGTTCTGCCCAGCAAAGCTTTTCACAATTCCTCAACACAGAACTACACAGTGAGTTACACTGATACGACTAAATCAATTTAACTGACTAGCTACAAAGTTAATCAATTAGATTAACTGTTGACCTACTTAAAGAGAGGGAAAAGTATTTGATAGTTATCTTCTGGAAAATAACATGCAATAGAGCATCACGATCTAAACACTCAGTCCAGATAAAGCACGCTGAAGGCATGTGAAGGACATGCACAATACTGGAAGAACACTGGGCTCAATGGGAGGCAAAGGACTCCATTTTATATTGATGCATTTTCTTGATGTTTGCAGTCTTGGGGGAGAAGCAGCAGGACAAAGCTTCTCTGTGATTGATATACGAAAAGCTATCTTCTCAATAGACTGCAATTTTCCCAACAGGTGCAGCTCAATGATCAAAATGTCTCCTTTTGGACTTTTTCAGCCCTCTTCAAAGTAGAGAAGACAGGAAGAAAATGCTACAACTCCCTTTTCCATGGTACCTCTATCAGACAACCATATGAACTTCTGCAAGCCCACATTTCACACTGCTGCATCTATGCCCTAACAAGCCATTTATCCTGCAGAAAGCTACAGCAGGAGAGGTCTATCTGCATTCACCCTTAACTGCAGCCAGCAGTTATCTCGCTGTATGTGCTCCTAAGAGCTCTTAGATCTATTCTGTCTAGAGATCAATTTACTGGACGTCTGATTTTTTAACACACTTCTTCCTGTTCAACTGATAGCATTTTGGGGACATACTTCATGAACAGCTGATTCACACCACTACTACAAACCACTGCTGTGGGGGAAAGGTGTGGAGCTTTCATTGTTGCCTTTTTTGGGTTTGGAATAAATAGCTTCACTGGGAAAAGCTTCACAGTGTTCAGATAAAGGTTACAAGTTCATGTTCCACAGTGGAGTGAGCAACAGCAGCTTAGTGGAATCAGCCTTCTCACAACACTAGAGCTCCTCAGCCTGCAGCGTGGTTTCACACCTGCATCACTGGATTAAGGCAGTGACTACAGAGCAGAAAGCCCGTTCAAATAATTTGATGAAAGACTCCTGTGGCAGTGCCATGCTACTCAAAAAGACCTATTTGTACTGAATGCTGGAGCCACAGCAAACCTAGTAAGTAATTCCTTCAGCTATTCGTCAATCAATAGACGGGTACATTGACGAAGGCTGCACTGTCTCCTAATGAAATGTGCTTTCTTTCTGTGCAGCCAATCTGAAAGTTGTAATTCTAGCTCATATCAGACTGTGTGTAATGTCACTTACAATCAACAAACCTGAAAAGCAGAAAATAATTCTGAAAGAGAACTGAACAAATGATGTCAGGTTTTATGACAAGATGGTTGCAGCAGAGGCAATGCATCAAACAGCTACATAACATTAAACTTCCTTCTGAAGAAACGCTCACCTGCTCCCTATTAATTCACTTACTTGATATTTAAGGACTGACAGTGCTGAAAAACGTGTCATTCCATTAGATAGATAGCCTTCCTGCCTCAGGGGAAATGCCAATAGTGTAATGGAAAGAGTTCCAAGGCTGGTGTGTCATCAGCCTGGGTCTGCCCTGAGCAGCTGTTCAGAAACCCCACATAACCATTCCTCGGGCAACCACAGACACAACAGTACAGCCGTAAGTTTCCAAAAAACGAAAAGCATCTCTCATCCCTCAAGAGAACCTGGGTAAATGGAGAGAAGGACAAACAAGGAGGAGAGGCAGAGGGAGTAGCTGGGAGTCAAGGCCTGCTTCTGCTGAAATGTCCCTTGAATGAGGCAATTCCAGGCAGAGAACATAGGGAAAACAACTCTGCTTTGCAAGGTAAATTAGGAGAATTCACTCATTGTTCTTGCTTTGAAGGTAGTCCAACGTATTTCATTCAATATCTAATACACACAGAAAAAAAAAAAGTATTATTTGTATTCTTATTTTCTCACAAGAATATCCTTTCCTTCCAGTTATGCTGTGCTTTGCACTGGTAGCTGGAAAGGTGCTGATAACATACCAGTGTGTCATTTTGGTGACTTATTTTATTCTTTTTTTTCCCCACTTTTCCCAGAGGCTTTTCCTGAGAGACAGTCTTAAATGGCTCCAGCTGCATACTTGCTCTTCAGTCCTGATCTCCTTAGTAAGTTTTAGGGTCTCTTCATGAAATGTTGCCACACAATTAAGTTCCCAGTCATCTGAACAGCAGCATTGTGTAAGGACAGCAGCAGTCCTTGGGATGGATTAATTTCACCCTCCACCAACAGCAATTTTAATACTACAATGCAACATGAAAGGTAAGCAGCAGAAAAACAAACACTTAGGGAACCTGATTACAGAAGAGTCCAGCAGTAAAGGGAGTCTCCTGCCACTTCCCTTTGTCAGTATATTCAGTGATGGCAGATCTCCTCTCCTCCACAGCAAGGGTACTGCTACTCCCTGCTGAATGGGAAGCATGCAAGATACGAGATCCTGACTATTGGGTTGCAGGCTGTACATTACTCCCTAATCCTTTCAGACCAGGTCACTGTTTTTCTGCTGCCTGGATATGTTTCCTGGCACATACCTATTTCCTAGCTTAGAGGCGTAAAGAAAGCTGGGTTTGATATCTTGAAAGCAGCATGCCAGTACTTCTCAGCCCTTCCCGACCCCTCTATCTCAAAAGCAGAGCATTGCTGGTGGAGTGCCATCCCAACCAGCTGGCCCTCTCAGCACTCTTTACAACTGTCTATTGTCTTTGTGTGACCTTCACAGCATTAACCAAGTGCAGAGAGGACCAGGCAAACAACTCAAGGAAGAACACTAAAAATATCCCAAACTTGCGTAAGTCACAGGACTGAGGCCCTGCTGAGAGCACCAGTCACTGCTCAGTTGAGCCGCAGCCCTGCTTTTCCAGCTCAAAGGGATCTGCACATCAAGTAAGCTCAAACTCTCATTTGGGTTATTTTAAAATGGCAGTGAAGAAACACAGATCTCTACTGCTGAGTTTTGTCCCATGACCAAACCAGAGTATTAGGAGGCAGCTCACTGATCCCAATCAGCAGTGGCATAATTTAATGTTCAATAGCTTCCTTGTGCCAGTGCACCACCACATCAAAGCTCTGTCACTGTGGGTCATTCTCCTGTGATTTAGTGAAACCAGCCTTCCTCTCACCAGTTTGTCAGAAGACTCGGCAGAGGAAACTGCTTGTTCAGTCCTTAACATGGAAAGAAATTCCCCGCAGACCCAGGAATCAAGCCTAGAACCTCAACACTGAGCTAGGGAATACCAGGAGCTCTTGGGAACAGCCCTCATCAAGTGGATTCAGCTACTTAATTCCCACCTGGCTAAAATAAAATGCAGTATTTAGGATGGTTGGGGGTAAAAGGAACTTAAAAAAAAAATTGTAAGTTCCCGGGTCAGGCAGGGTTCCAGGGATTAAAGAGCAAGCAAAGCATCTCAGACAGGCAGAATTTGACAAATGGATATGAAAGACAGCGTGAAAAACAGCTTTTCCACTAATGTGAATGGTCACCTGCAAATGAAACCCTTTCATCAGAAAAACACTCACAGAAAAGCTGGCTGTAATAAATAACGCATCTGTATTTTCTCCTCAATTTTAAAGCAACCACTCCCAGAAACACCAGTGAATTTTGGGTGCTCTTTTAATAACCTGCAGCAAAGACTCCCAGCTGGCCAGCGACCCACAGGCAGTTCAGAAGAACAGGAATGTGTGGGTGCAGAGGCTTTTCTCTGTGGCTTCCCCACCAGCTGGTGCTGTGGAAGGGAGGGCTGAGGGCAGCTGCTGTAGGACGTAAATAGGCAACAGCTGTTTGGCCATATGCTCAGTGGGTTCCAAAGGGTTAAACTCTGTCACTACCCAGAATTACACAGGCCCAAAGCAATACCCTTGCCGCTGTCTGCAGGATCACTGCTTCCACCCTTTGGGGTATGGGAGGGGGAATGAGAAGGAGAAGCGCTGCGTCTCAATTTCTTAATATTTTATTTTGAAGACAAAGGGAAACCTCTAAGGGAAGCGAAAACTATTAACCATTGCTCCATGCCATTTGTCATGTGAAGGCACTGATGCGATGCTGCTCACATCAGTACTCACGTCAGGAATTTGTTGCTATTTCAGACCAAATTCAAGTGCATTTCAGTGCACAGTGACAGTCATCTTCAAATACAAGAGACACTTTTTCTTGCCTATCACTGCACAGCTGTAAGCAGCTCCAAACCCCAGAGCAGCTTGCCGCTCCACTGCATGTTTACAGCACACAACTGAGCCTTGCAGGCTCAGCTACCCCACAGAGGTTTGGAGTTTTCCTTGGCACCCTTTTCCTTTCGGGGGGCTGGCAATGACCTTCCTCTGCCTCCCACCACTGTCCACAACACTCCAGTTTTGGTGGAAACAATCTCCTGACTGGGGCACACAAAGGCAGCAGCTCTTTTTGGAAACAAGCTGCTCAAGAGGAGTTGAGAGCAACCACAAACTGCAGCTTTACAACAAAACCTAAATCTCAGCCTGGCCTTCCTGTCAGCCACAAGCACAAAGAAAGAAGCATTTTGGGGGAATCCTCTCAGACTGGGATGAGACAGTCTGACCCACTGAATACACAACTGTAGCACTGTATAGAGTGTTACACAGGGGCAGAATGGAGCCTAAAGTGGTTTTTAAACTGTGAACTTTAATCACTCTCAAATCCTTCTAACCCTGTTGCAAGGATGGCTTATTTGCTGCTGTTTGTTGAAGGAACTTGTGAGCTTTGCCGTTCCCATGGGGCTGGAACAGGGCAGACTGAGCTGCTGCCACAGCACCCTGCATCCAGCCAAGGTCACTTAACTATCCCACATAATTTGCATTCTGCCTCTAATGCCAGGAACTCATTTCTCTCATCACAGCACTCATGCAAGATTTAATGAAGACACACATGACACCTGAAAAGAAGTGACTGAAAGAAAAGGATGAATTATTTAAACTCACAGTGTCTCTCTTTTCCCCATCAAGTGCAATCATACAAATGTCCTCCTCTGATACAAACCCTTACCAGTTAACGAAGTACCACCTTTCTGGAGCATAGACCAAGAGTGAATTCTGCTTCTCCCAAAACCAGTTCTGCTACAAACATTAAAAAAACAATCAACACAACCAGCTGCCTCCCAGAGTACTGGAGCAAGAGACACAGGCACAACAAACCACTGCACATTAACAAGAGCTGCTATTTCTGGTACAAGCCTGGGCCCCTCGTTTCCTTTGGCCAATTATGATAATAGTATTTGGCAACAATACCAGGACTAATACAAAAACAAGACCAAAATGTTTATATAGAGAATCTGCAGCACATTTGTAACCTCTGCAGATACTGATCTCACCAAGCCAGTAGCATCCCCACCAAGGCTGAGAAACACAGAGCACAGAAGAAAGGGAAGCAAAGTTAAGGGCTTGCTGGGGCAATGGGCATCACACCATAGGTTTACACCCAAGCAAAGCAACTTCATCCTGACATTCCCTTACATGCCAACTTCAGCTGCAGTGAAAATCTTAAGGATAAAACACCATGCAAAGAAGCACCTTGAATAACCAGGTGGGAAGTCTATTTTCCCTGTTTATCACCCCACTTTAACATAAACTCTGGTTTGTGGACCAAAACTTCCATTAAAAAAAGTGATGGTAAACAGTACTGTGATGTTTCTGTGAAAGAGGCCATGGGAAAATGGCACATGTAATGGTTAGGATTTGACTAGGATTTTCCCATTTATTCCAATGATTTCACCTCTGTGAACAGGGATCCCATTTATTTCTTTGGGCTATATAGGGAACATCGTATCTTGTCATTTCTTATGACAAGTCATTTCTTATGACAAGCTGTAGTTATAGCGTTGAAGACCACAGAAGCCAAAATGGTGGTTCCTCCAGGAAAGATATAAGCAAGCTCCTATTTTTCAGGTACTGTATAGGAGATTTTAAAGTCACTGGTACAGAGAAACCGTTTGCTAAATCTGGTCAAGACAAACTACATCATTCATAAGTGTGGCTACAAGACAACTTTCAGTCTCAAAATTAATGCCTGGATGCAAATAAATGAATAAATGAATGAATGAAAACACATACTATAGCATGAGATGGGGTTCTCATGCAGCAAGTGCAGTAGTTGGGAGAAGAACAAGGGTAGTATTGCAGAAATCACCTAATTACATAAATACTCACTTCCCCATCACTACTATTTCACACTACTTGCTGTGTTAGCACAACAAACAGAACACAAAGTTCTGCAAGAAACACTGGTGCTATTTATTCTGGTGCTTTCTCTATTTTGGATGTAAATACATCCATGATAGCATGATCACATGAGAACTGTCCAGCTTTCTAAGCCTTTTCCCTGTCCCACTGAGGTTACGGGTACCTAGCACAAATCATTTTGACAAAACTGGATTGTCAGTAAAGCCATGGCACCAAATCTGTTTATCTATAGCCAGGCACTCCATGGGTATTTTTCCCAAAGCCGTATCCTTAATCAAGCGCAGCTCCTTTTTTAATCTTTTTCAACGTTAAAGGCAATGAAATTAACTGCTGTAAGTGCAAGCACCGGGCACACTCACCATCCCTGACAGAGCAGACAATTATCTTCAGCAAGCAAGTTAAGCAGTGCAAGAAAGAATACTGGGATACATAAATCTGTGTAAATCGCACCCTGCCAGTCTGTAGGAAGCAAACAAGATGGTTAGATACCAAAGCTGTACTTTTGCTATAATAGTGTGAGTTCATGCTCTCTCCAGTTTCACTACTCATGGTGTTGCTATATTTAAAAGAACTGGGAACTGTTTCACCAGCTAAGAGCCTCCCAGGAGGGGACAAGTCAGGCTGCAGACAGCTGGCATCAGCCACTTGGCAACTGCATATATGCATTTGGGGGAACCAAAGCTGAGCTTCTTGGAGATAGGCACAGATTTTCTATGGATTCTTCATAAAGTCATGAGTCTCAGCAAGTCAAGGATGATACACTTTCATGGAAGCCATACAGCCTATTTTAATCCTATTTTAAGAATCCAACAGTATTTCCTTACAGTTGGTTGACATCAACAGGATGCAGCTTTCTGCTAGCAAGTACAGGTTACTTCTATCTGAGGGATATGTTCCAGAACACGTTTTATGCCATTTATGCACTCACATTTAGATTAATGTATTCCGTGTGTCTCATTGTTTCTCCACAGCTTCCTTCCCAGGATTTCATTTTCCTCTTGGAAATAGTCACAGGAAAATAAATGGCTCTTTCAGAACTTTAGGGATATTCAGCCATTAATTCATTGAACAGGAGACCTATTTGAACCCTCCCTTTTCAGTTTCTGAAAATAGTTCCTTTCCTTTCACAAATTAACTAACTCGGCAGCAAAAAATAAATGGGGGGGTGTTTTGGTTTTTTTTTCAGTAAACTACTACTAGAATAGTTAAAACTGTATCAATGGTTATCAAGTCTACCTTTTTAGGGCAGTAAAAAAACAGTTCGAAATTCCAGAATTAATGCTGTTGTTAGACACTTGTTTGGCTTGAGAATTAAATAAGAAAATTTAAGCTTCCAAGTGGCTTTCTATTTGAGGCTTGGGTGACCAACTATGTATTCAGATGCTGCTTGTTTTAATATCTACTCGATTCCCATTCTCTTTCTGTGGGAAGAGATGCAAAATACTTTGGAAGAAAGTTTTCCTGACTGTGAAACAGAACTTTCTGATGCAGTATTTAAAAAGGAAAATTTAATTCCACAATTGGAGCAACATAAACTAATCTGCTTCTTTGCAGAGAAAGCCAAAACATTTCTGGTTGCAACATGTGAAAATGGACAATGACAGCAAAACCTCAACTGCACCCTAACCCCACCCCCCCCTTCTTAATACCAACTATGGCACCTCAGCATTACCTCAGTTCTGATGAAGTGTGTATGAAGATCAGCAACTGAAAATCAGGTACCTCAAACGCCAAAGTTCCCCTTCACTGAAATGTCAAGGATTTCAGATCCAACAGAATATTGAGGGGGAGGTTGGGAAGAGACGAAGTTCCATGGGAACCTTTAAATTAATCTGAGTTTACAACAAAGTAGAAGGATTGAACATTCCTTTTACGTGCCTGGGAAGCCTCCAAAGTAATCCCCCAAATTCTGATTCTTTGTCATACAGTATGGTAACAAATACACTCTGCCCTGCATGACTGATGTGAACCTTGGCCCCCACTTCAAGCTCTGGTTTTCAGACGTGTCAGAGGCTCCAAAAACCTATTTCTGGTTGTTCAACAAGTACTCGAAACTAAAAGCAGACAGCTATTATACCTATGTGGGTGTGCAAATATAGCAAATGCATTTTTTTGCAGAGACTTGTCTCTGGAAAAAATATAACTTAAACATGTCTGTTACTGGTTATTTCACTGCAAATAACTTTAATACACTGCTGTAATTAAATGAGTAAGGCAGAATAAACAAGCCGTTTAATTTTTTAAAAAACCTCTTACCACTAATTTACATATCTGTTTAACCCTTAATTCTTCCATCCACACATGAGGGTACATGAAACTTTGCAATTCCTCTTTTCCTCCTGTTTAAAATGTTGATAGTTTTGAGCTTTTACTGTTGTGTGGATGTAGGGAATGAGAAGTCAAAAGAATTTGTGTAGTTTTAATTATGGAGTTACAGATCTACATTTTACTTCCACAAAGACTAAATTACAGCATTTCCTCCAAGACTAAAGATACAGGATGTTATACTGGGCATTCATGCTGCTTTACGGACTGTCATTTATTCTAAAAATGGCACCAACAAACCCGGCTGTGGCACCAAGGCACGCTCTCAAGGGTCGCTTACTACAGCCACATCTCACATACAGTGAACTACATCCACCGGCGACAGCTGGTGCTTAACCCAGGAAAAGGCAGGTTAAGGCTTCAATTTTAAATCTTTACTTGTAAACTTTTTAAAAACACATGTGAACCAATTGAGCCAGATTTGATTTTTACAGAATCATCAAAGTTGGAGAGATGCTCAAGATCATGTGCTCCAACCGTCAACCAGCACCACCATAATCACCCCCTAAACCAATCCTAAGTGTCACATCCAGATGCCTCTTGAGCACTTCCAGAGATGATGACTCCACATCCTCCCTGGGTAATTTATTCCAATGTCTGACCACTCTTCCAGTGAAAAAAAATTTTCTAATATGGAATCTGAACCTTCCCTGGCACAATTTAAGGCCATTTCCCCTCATCCTTTCACTTGAGACACGGCAGAAGAGACCAACCCCAATCTCACTATGAGGTTCCCCCTGAGCCTCGTTTTGTTCAGACTAAACACCACCAGCTCCCTCAGCCATTTCTCGTAAGATTTGTTCTCCAGACATTTCACCAGTTCCATTGCTCTTCTCTGGACACACTCCAGCACCTTCATGTCCTTTCTGAACTGAGGGGCCCAGAACAGGACACAGCACTCAAGGTGTGGCTTCACCCTGCCGAGTACGGGGAGACCATCCCTGCCCTGGTCCTGCTGGCCACACTATTCCTGATCCAGGACAGGATGCCACTGGCCTTCTTGGCCAGCTGGGCACACAGTGGCTCATGTTCAGCTGCTGTTTACCTGCACCCCCAAGTCCTGTTCTGCTGAGCAGCTCTCAAGCCACCTTTCCCCAAGCCTGTAGCAATGCACATGAACTTCCATGAATCTGAAGCTATGAATTTATTGTCACACTCGCCTGTTTTCAGTGCTGATAGGACTGTGTGATGTTAAATACTCCAGACCATCATAAGCATTGTCTATTCCAGTATTTCCCTTCTTGCAATTAAAAAAAAAAAAAACAAACAAAAAACCCCCCCAACCCCACAACTGTAGAAGTGTAAAACATTCAAATCCAACTAGATTTTTTTTTCTTCTTTCAGGTACCCAGGACTAACTTCACACTCAAGGCAAGTCAGTGTTGAGACCTGCAGTGAGGTTGCTGTCACCTTGACTTCTTCCAACTTTCATTCAAAAGTTCACTTGAATCTTGTTTCCTGTTCTGTTCCAACACTGGAAATCCTGAAGTCCTCCTCCCAGCCTCACCCTACCCTCTCAGACACTGGAAAGACCACAGCAACATTCATATGAATCCAAGACTCTCATGTCATCTGTCATAGGTTAGCAAGCATAGTCCCGGAAGGGACGTCCTTGCTAAGGGGTGCTTACAGTTTCCTCTGGGAACTGATAGAACCTATCAGCTGGCCAGTTTGAATATGGACAATTCTCTAAGCCACTTAAAGTTGTGATCACCTCTGTGATCCACATTTAAGAATAGACAAACTCCCCCTCCAAGCTCTC
Source organism: Corvus hawaiiensis (assembly GCF_020740725.1). Taxonomy (NCBI): domain Eukaryota; kingdom Metazoa; phylum Chordata; class Aves; order Passeriformes; family Corvidae; genus Corvus; species Corvus hawaiiensis. The sequence goes on from NC_063238.1 coordinate 33,940,344, forward strand.
TCTCGTTTCCGGCGCTGGCACAGGTGGCTGCAGGGCCCGAGCAGGGCCCACTGGGCCCGGCCAGGCCCTGCTTGGGCCAGGCCGGGCCGGGCCACGGCCATCCTGAAGCCATGGACCTGTTCCAGCCGTGGAACCCCCCCCACTGCCTTGCCGTGGGCAGCCGGAGCGGCTCGGCTCTCCCCCCTCTCCACTGCGATAAGAAAAATTCAACATTCCAGCTGCAAAGCTGCAAGGCCGAGGTGAGATTAACCCTTTTTATTGCTGTGAAGAGCTGAAAACCTGAGGGAAGAGAGAGAGGAGATGCTTAAAGCTGAAAGTCTGTTGTGAAGCTATGATATATCAGAGTATCCTGTTGTAATTTCATGAAGATATGGGGGGTGGAGTGTTCAACTCGTAAGCAAAAGCACCTGCGCTGAGATAGGCAGATGCTGACGCAGCTGTAATTTCATGAGAAGTTCGGACAGGGAGAGATGAACCAGATGAGGACTTTTGCTCCAAACGGGAAAGGAGAAAACCTCAGTTCCTAGAGATGCCCCCAGAGATAGTCCTAACGATGAAGATGATGAAGACCCTTTGCTCCCAGGGAAGGAGAAGGGCCTCTGTTTTTGTTTCTGAACGGCTCAACCTTAAAATTGTACCCCAAAAAATTTCAAGAGTGGACCCTCGAAAGCAGTTGCGGGAAAAGCTGCAAGTCGGGGGAAAGGACTCACACGCAGGCAGAGAGACTCCTCTTCCTAAATGGACTGAACGATATTTGGAAGTGGGCGGCTGTCTCGTTGTGATAATGTTTTCATAGCATGAGCAAGAAGAGACTTCTCTTTCTAAATGGACTGAACAAGGTTATTATGGAAGTGGTAAACAGACTGAACATCTAAAGGGTTGTCTTTTTACATTGTCAGTGGGAGAAGGGAGGAAGGTGGGGGGAGGAGAAGAGTTCTGAAGGTGGTATAATTTTTTTTTCTTCTTTTAGGTCTGTTAATAAACTTCTTTATATTCTTTCAAGTTTGGTGCCTGTTTTGCATTTCTCCTAATTCTTATCTCACAGCAGATAAACAGTAATGAGTACTTTGGACCAAACCACTACACTCTAAATTGGTGTTTCCGCCCGGTTCAAACCGAACCCGCGACACATCTCTTGGCACACGCTCCCAGGTCAGCTGTGCGATGCTGCTTCCTCTTAGAAGAACGAGGAAACGTTGCCAATCTCTTTTCCTCCCCTCATTTTTAGCCACTATTTCACAACTAAGCACAACCCTCATGACATTTAAAAATAAAAATGTCCAACCATCAATTTTCTCTTCCTCCCACCAGAAATGTATTTGATATGTTTACTCAAATATTTAAATTGTGAGGCTTTCCTGTGCCTGATGTAGTCATATTTAAGGTATTGCTGGTATTTTTACAAGATGCAGGTGTAGTCAAAGTAATTAGCAGTTAAAAACAGATTCATCTTTTGCCAGTTATTAAGAAACACTGAACAGCACTATTTAAATAGATAACATCCTGCTACCAAGAAAATACAATTAAAAATGTATGCTAGTGAAAAGCACCTAGTATGTTATTACAAAAAAGGAAACAATGGAAACAATAAGGTCTGCAAAATGCTCTTTTTTAAATAGAGCCTGTGCTGAATACAATGCAGATTTTCTGGGAGAATATGCAGATATCACAAAAGAAAGATGAGATAGGAATTTTCACTGTGACAGAGAGGATTTACCAAGAAGTTTAAAAATAAATTCTTTGTCAATTGACAGAAAATTGCTTGTACAGCTCTGGCATCTGAGACCAGTTCAATGCTATTTGGATGCTCCGGATTCTCCTTTTTGTCTTAACTTGGTCTGTTTTAGAGACCACACAAACATTCTTCTGCTAGAAGCATTTGTTCCTTTAAGTTATTATTAGCCGTGAAGATCTAAAGCAGATCTGTTCTCAGCTACATTCATAGCCCAGATGTGGATATTGTGAAAACTCTGCATGAAGAATCAAAGCCAAGATTCTGGAGTCCCATACAAGAGACCCACAGGAGATGAAAAGAAGGCTGTCTTCAGCATTTTCATCCTACAGGCTATTTATGGGATGATGACTTCATACTTTTTTGTTCTCAAGTAGCACAGATGTGCTGTATCAATTCAAAGATTTGGAAAAAGACGTGTAGAATAAGTGTAAAGAAAAAAAAATCACTTTTTGTATCCAAATTTGCAGCAGTTCAAACATGGAACTGATAGGATGTGCTGTATTATTATTGGGGCAGATTGTTTCTTTACATAAATACTTACATTATATTTTGTCTGACCATCATTTGTCTGCAGAGATTCTGATGCCAACAACAATAAAAACCTTTTTTTATTAAACAAGCTGAATAACAAGTTATTTTGTCCCTGTTCTCAGCTTGCTTAATATGCAGGAACAAATCCTGTCTGAACTAGGAGAGCGCCTTGCTTTTGACTTGTATGTTATCTGCGTGGTAGCCATTTTGTTGAAGGTTTGTTTTATTTTTAAATCAAGAACTGTCACTATTAAAAAACACATCCTGTCTTCAGAACTCAAGAGAGATAAAAATTTAAACAAAACCTGAACATTATGGTTGGACTAGATTATCTTAGGTCTTTTGCTGCTTAAATGATTGTGTGATTCTTTGATACTGTCCTCTGTAAGAGGGAAGATATTAGTAGGTCCAGAAAATTGACTTACTGTGCCATAAAACAACTTCCAAGTACGCTAAAGAGGATGTAGTAAAATTCCTTATTTTGGAGCTGTAAGTTTGCAATACCTTCTGCCAATAACGTTTATGGGGAAAACACTTTATAAAGCAACCAATAAAGTTTCCCTTCCTATAATTTTTCATTTACATACCACACTACTATCCTCCTTTGCACACATGAAAATTACATTTGCTACCAACTGAAAAACATACAACATCCAAGGACAAAGATCAAAATCTGTGATGAATTCAAGAATTTGCATTGGGATGTCCCTGAACACCAGGATGCTGCCTTAGAAACCCTCCTGATTCTTGAGTCTTCTATAGAATATCACACAGCATCAGAATATCACAGAGTCACAAACAGATCTGAAAAACTTTAAGGAATACATTTTCAATGCACAGCCCTTATTCCACTCAGTGGTACAAATTAGCAAGGGAGGTTCCTTACTTAGGAAGTGCTAAATTTAGGATTGCAATACTCTTCTCAAAGGGTCACAGCCATCTGTGTTTATGCCGGCAATTACAGAAACACATCTTATATATGTGCATTATAGTGTATGATTTACAGCACATAACTTTTAGGGTTTTGGAAAATACTGGCCTGACAAATGTGAACACTTTCCCATTTCTTTTTCCTCCCCCTGTCTCCCACTTTCACTCAAATGATGTTATCTAAGAAAAACCCTATTCATAGGAATTAGGAGCTAAATATCCAATCCACTCTCACAATTAACAAGTAGCCTCAGTCAGTGTCTTTGCCAAAAACCTGGCTTTGGAGGTTTATAAACAGGCCCCTGTACATTTTAATTTCAATGAAATATGTCTGAGCTATTAGAGATGCTCATACCAGGAAGAGCTACTCAAAAACTGCAAGACACATGTTTTCATTGCATTAACAGAAATGAAACAGTGATGCTTTAAAAGCCATGGATTAAAGGAAATCATCATGCTCTGGACTAAATTCCTATGCTTTTGATTACTTCTGTGGTGTAAATGTCTCAGGAACTGGAGGAGTTAAGAGCTCTCAAGCTGTTATTCTGATGGTACCAGGCACAAAAAGCTCTCCTTCCTCCAAGACAAGCCCAGTCACACACAGTGCTGAGGATGCAATCACAATGTTTCATAAGTCTTGCAATCAGAAAGTTCATTAAAAATACGTTAACTATTGACCTGCAGTTACTGACCTGCAATTGCATTGTCACTCAGTTTCCATGCTCCTCATCCAGCTCTGAATACAGTCTAAGGCTCATCTTGTTTTCAGGTCATTTAACAATTGACAAGGTCAGTGCCTTGACAAAGCTCAAAGCAGGGCAGATGAATGGGTCTAGCACTAACTCTTCCTGCAAAGCATCCCATTTAAAGTAAAACACTGAGCCTTAATCCTGAGACATAAACCTCTGTAGATCTGTGCAATTCCATCTTTGACCAACCAGCTCCTCTAACTACTAGGATGACCACAGTTTACCGCCAAAGAGGTCCCTGCCTGCCAGAATCAGCTTATTATGGAGGAGGACCATACTTCCTACTTGTCTCCTCAAACCTTGCACACAGAGAAAGACGACAGTTGGATAATGGGTATGCTGCAATCCTCCACATTTTACACACTGTCTTGGTCCACCATTTTTTCCTGCTTATTACAGTAATTAATCCAGCAGATCCATGAAGGCACCACACTGGTCATTTCCATCAGCTAACTTACAGGAGCTATACAGCCTTTCAACAAAGCCTTGGAATAGCTCATTTCCACTCCTTTTACAGCTGATGCCAGGTCATACGACCTGCAGGTTTATGACCCATTGGGAATGTATGACAGAACACACTTGAAGGTTGCAGCCCGTGGTTCAGACGAACGGCCCAGGTCACAGGAACTGGATACAAACCAGAGATCTACTGTTGAAGCTGTTATTGCTTTAACACCATAAATACCATGTTTACCACACAAAGACAGCCTCTAAAGAGAGTAACTGTGAGACTGATGTGCAGGAGAAACAAGTAACGTTAAGATATTATTGCAAATTTCATATAACAGAAGTATTCCCTGCCACTCTGGCAGCTGCATAGAAGCACTAGCAAATCTGCAAAGGCTAAGACTGTTTATTCCAGATATAGTGGACACATCCAACTGAAGTGGTCTAGCGTGCAAATCAAAATTCCAAACAACAAGCTGCTGGATAGCTGTTGCAAAATCATCTGTTAATTCTTTCAAGTCTTGTCAAACAGAAGATCTCTCAGCCTCCACCAAAAGAAAAATCATCCACCAGTAGTTGATATAATTAAATTTAATGCAATAAAAAAATTACCCAAACTCTAAGACCAGCTCATAAATATGTAGATTTCATTGTTATGAAAAGACTAGTCAATCAACTCCATGAAGCGATAGTGAGATATTAACTTCTTTATATTGTTAAGTGCCCATCACTTTTGCCCAGATAGTAGAAATTGCAATTTGCAAATACACAAAGCTAGCTGAATAAAGACCAGCATCTCATTTCTCTCCAGCTAAAAAAAGAAACTGCTGAATGTAATCAGCACATTTCTCTCTAGATGAGAATGACAAATACAGTTGCTAATGCATTGTGCTGCATTTCTGGTCTTACAGCTGCTTAAAGCCTCTACTTCCAGAAAAAAGTGTCTCAAAAGTAGACAGCTGTGAATGTAACTTGCCTTCACAAATATTTTCAACTTTAAAAGAAAACCAGTTTCCTCACTGCCTAACTCCTTCTTGTAGTGCAAATCAGGAGGAAAAGAGAGACAGAATGCTTAGATTCCTTCTTTCTGTTATTCCAGGAAGCTGTTTGGGGAAATAACTGCTCAGGCTCTGCATTTCAGAATAGCCTGAACTCCCCCAGTCATGAGCAAAGGGCTTCCCCTCAGCCAAAGATCATGCTGCACCCACGCACTCTTCAAAGCTCCTCCTGCTGATCCTCATGACCATTCCTGGAAACTGTTATTTGTGCACAGCTCCAAGTACATCTCCCTGGTCAGAACAACACATGCCTAACTGTTATAAACCACTCTGCACACAGTGCGAGGGAATCCGTGCAGCTCCAAGGCATTTTGTAAACAAGCAGACGTGCTGCATACCAGACAAGAAAGTTTAACAGCATTGGGGGACTAGGAATTTAAAATGCATACAGGACACCACTGACTTAATTATGGCAACCATCACATTTTATTTTTCTTTTCTTAAATGCTTAGGGTGACTTACTGTACTACCTAGCTTTAAAATGTCAGAGCACAGGCACAAAAATGGGTATTAACCACATAAGTAAGCAATGCAATATGCTGCTGCTTTTCTTCTCTTTATACATTTTATGCAAATAACACCTGCAACTTTTCTTCTGTTTTTCCAGATCTTGACACCAGAGAACAAACCTGCTTAAAGTATCATGGGAAGAAAGTAGCTAAAAGATTGAACATGCTGGCAGGGAACCATCTACATTCACCCCTTAAGCCTAATGCAATTTCAACTCTTACACTTTCACAGACTTCTGGCTAACCAGCAAGGTGGCAGAAACTGGAGGAAAGCTAGCTTCAGTTACTCCTGTTATTTTCTATTCTTGCTCTCATTTCTAGGCAAATGGCCTGCAAAAAAACCACTCCACAAAGCCTCACCACAGATGGCAGTTTGGCATTCTCCAGCCAAGCTCACACCTGCAGCTTCCATGACCGCTGCTGCAGCTGGGCTTTTTGTCTCTTCTCACTGACAAAAACTGCAAAATATGCAAGTGTTAAGTGACCCACTACCACCATCCATTTCATTAATGAAGTAAGTCCATAGGAAATCAAGATGCAAGCCTCCACTCCTGGCTCTGCTCCCACTGACACAGCTCTGCTTATTTCACAGGAAGGGGTAACCTTCAGGCAGTTTGAGCATAGAACCATTTGCCATGGGGAAATTTCAATCCACAAGAAGAAGGAAAAAAAAGAAAGCATACGAAACTGACAGTTCTGAAGAGGACTTCAGTCACCAATACCAGCATGAGCCACGGGAACTCTGTGCTGAACAGGTGTCATGAGCCCTGCAAGAGCAAAGGCAGATCTCTTCACGGCAGTTTCACTTGAATTCTCAGCTGACCACCCCCAAATGGGAGTCACCGGCCTCTCCACAGCACCTTCCTCTCTCCTAGCCATGACATTTCATTCCACGCCATGGCTTGATATAGTCCATGAGCACCAGGTCAGTGATGTTATAGAAGGCAGTATGTTTTCTTGCACACTCTTGAGTTGTGGCAAAACAATCTCTCCCTGGTCTGTGAATTTTATGCAAAATCCACAGATGACAGACACAACCGAACCCGAAGTCTGTACTTCCTTCAGAAATCCAAGCAAGACTTCTAATGGGTACTAGTTTGATTCATTTTTTTTCCTACATATACATTTATACAAAAAAGATGCACCCAGAGCATTTTCCAGCACACCTGCCACTCCAGAGACACTGCCTGTTCCCACGCCTCTCTGTGCTGGCGGGCTCCAGCCATGGCTGTGTCCAGCAAAAGGCCTGCAGCAGACTAAGCCCTGACCAGCCCTCCACAGATAATCAGGTTAGATGATCTAATGGTCCTCCTGGTCCTTAAAAAGAAAATTAGCTGTGAATCACTTTGATGCTTTGAAGTCCTGGTCCAGTTAGTCCCACGGACAGAGAGCAGCCACTGCAAGATGAAACTCAAATCAAAGCCAAGTTTTATTTCTGTGGTCAGCAGCATAGACATATTTCAAAACCAAGGTGAAGCAGATGACCAGGAAAGAGAGGTGAAGCCAGACAGGCTTCTCTCTGTCTGTGGGACAGAGAGGCATTCAGTTGACTAAGAAACAAAAAGGTAGGGTGACCAAGAGCCTGAGAGGCTTTCTGGCCTGATGCTTTCCATACGTAAATCCTAAAATGGCAGCCACTGGTCCCCACCGTTCATTCACTCACTCATACTTATCAAAGAACAGTTCTCACTCACATCAGCTTGCAAAACTTTGCACAGGTAACTGGAGTGAATAATCCTCTAGTCATGCTTCACCCTAATACTTTATAAAAGATTAAAAAAAAAATTCTGAATTATGCACTAGATGGCTATTAACAAGGATAACCCAAGAGGCTTTTTTCCAAGCTCAGAAGCTACTTTTTTCCAAGACTGACCTGTCCAGTTGTCCATACTAAAATAACTCACAGATATTTAAATCATGCAAGGCCATCAGTGGGTAGTGCTTTCACAGAAACCTTCCCAAACAGAATTAATTAACTGATAAATGATATTGAGAACATATCCATCAACCTCGCGATGCTGTTCCTCATGTTTGTGCCAAAGCAACTCTACTCCTAGTCTTCCATCAGCATAAATGAGTCTAAAAACAGCCTTATAAAAATATTAAAATGGGTTTCATTATAGCTTAAACTAGTGAGAAGACTTTGACAACTATTCCCAAAAAACAAACTCCCCGTTGACCCTTTTTAAGTATCCTAAAAAGAGTTGCAGCTCTACCTACAGAATTGAAATCAAAAACAAGTTAACAGAAAACAAAAGAGAAGGTAAGTTATTACAAAGTGTTCATTGCTGCATGGAAAGGTCTTTGTTCAAATATACTGCATGTAAGAAATCTTATTATTGTATAATTAAATCCTGAACTAATATGGCCAGGAAGTGGAGCTTTAAAAACAAGGCTTTCAGGATTGTCTAGTTTGACACCTTCTTTACATGGCAGAAACGGGTTTGTCTGCCTTAATCCTTCCTCTACAACCACTGAGAAAGGTCTGTATGTGCTGCAAGAAGAGCACTTGAAGTTTTCAGGAATCCAGAAAAGAGTAACAGAACTTCAGCTAGGCCTGATCCCATTCAACCAATCAATACTGCATCTTGCTCATCTTTTGTTATTACCAATCCTCTTGCAAAATGAGGCTGTTCTACATAAATATTTCCGAGTCATCCATATTAATGCAAATACATTGAAAATGCTGCAGGAAACATGCAGGGCCACAGTCAGAAAGGAAAAAGCACAGAAACCCACAGAAGCTGAAAACAAAAAACCACAGGTAAGCCTCTTTCCAATAAAAACAAACAATACCCTCTGTAAAGCAGAACTAAGTGAACCAGAGAGGGAAATCCAGACAAAGCCACAAAACACCAGGAAACAAGTTACCCCACACTTTTTTTTTTTTTTTTTTTTTTTTTTTAAAAAAGGAAAAAAAAAAGAAAGTGGGAGGAGTGTGAAACTCTAGCTGCCCCCATATCCTGTGAACAGTTACCCACTGTTCAGTCCCGGTAATGCTCTGGGGTAGTTCTGGGCATGCAAAGCAGCATACCTAGGATCTTAAGTAACATTACTGAAGGAATTAGATACCAGGAAATACAGACCCTACATTTTTGATGTAGTCACTTTACAAGAACTACACATGGCATCTCACACTGATCTCCAAGTAACTTGAACAAACTTGGCAGATCTTAGGACCAAAAGAAATTCTCATTGCTATAGATAGGTCATACAAAATAGATGTGCCTGGCAATGTATGACTTCCAAGTCTTGGGGTCAAACTACCACTTCACACCTCCATCCTGGGGATGTCGAAACCTCTACAGCCCAGGATTATTCTTGGAAGTCTTTATTTCATTATCCCTTTAAACAGAACTAGATCTCCTTTTAACTAGGAATCATTGCAATTATGTAAATTGCTATTACTGCATTGCTTGCTTTTAAAAATTAAAAAAATATATAAATTTTAGAAATTATAACTTTTGTTCATCTACTTACTGAAACTATTGTTTGAGGCAAAATATGTCATTACAAGAAAAAGCTAAAGGAAGAGACTCCTGTTTGCCTTGTGTCCCTTCAACCTTTCCTAATGGTTGGAAGCAGTGACTCAAAGGTAAAATGAACTGACTTGCCCCAGTTTGTTTCCATGCAACTTAAAGCTGCATCATGAATGTTTAATGTTTACTCCCATTGGTCACAAAAAGCTTTTTACACACTGAGTATGTTTCATCTAAGAGACCTTTTCTCTTAAAGAAAGCTGTTCATACATCTTTCAGCTTACGGGTGCACCTGGAGGGCACAAGTTTTGAGTCCAGCTTCCTTTTTTGGCCAAAAAAAAAAAAAAATCACATGTGAAAATAAGTTGGAACCAAACTGTGACTAACTTGAAGTAAACAAAAGTTAAGCATAAACAAGAAAATATATACTACTTTATCCATGACAATCATGACCTCAAAAATGGAACTCTAAAGAGGCTGGAATTCTGACCAATTTCAACAGATTAGGCAACAGTCAAAACATTGGAGACAAAGAGCTTTGGAAAGGCTGTTGAATAGATGATTTTTTTAACCTGACCAAGCTTTAGCCTTCATTAACCAACCTAAGAGGACAGGACAGACTTCTTGCCACTTAGGCTCAAAAATCCCTTAGCAATATTCATGATGGGCAGATGGGTGGTTGTATGCACTTCTGAAGACATTAGCTTTTTTCTTGTGAGAATCCATTAACCCTAACACAAAGCCTTAACAAGAAAGCTTTATTCTAACAAGTACATTTGTTTTAAAATACTCAAATCTAAACTTGAAGCTTAATTACACTGTGCATAAAGTCACCCTAGAGTAACATCTCAACCAGCTTCTTCATTGTCTTTATAGATGCACACCGCAAGTTCAGCACTTTCACCCTAGCTGGGAACATACATGAACAAGGCTTTTTCTCCTACTCCTAATTTTGAAAGCCATGTTAAATTAGTAAGATTGCCAACAAAGAGAACACGTTGGGAAGAACAAAGAGTCTCTGAAAACAGGCAGCCACTTCAGAGAGAACGGCTAAAACCCTTGCGGAAGTGCAGCTTGAGAAACATGGACTTTATAGCTCTGAGTGAAGCCGGCCTCAAGCTTACAATGAAAGATTAAAATCTGTTCGTCTAAATCAATTATCCGTCCTGAGCGCACGTCGTGCACTTGAGCCCAGCAGTCTGGGGAGGGCTTTGCATCACGGTACACACTCAGTGACAACATTCATTTCCCCAACATTCCAGCTTAATAGCTAAAACATTTCCTTGACTATATTCATAACCAAGGCTCCTGCCTCTGCAGCAGCTCCAGAAGAGCTACACATGAACTCTTTACCTTTGAACCACAGCGACTAACACTCACACAGAGCTGCTATTCTCCCTGCAAGACAACCTAGATTTAAAATGGATACACATTCACAATAGCCTCCAACGGAAATGTGCTCTATTGGAATCCAGTGATTTTGCAAACTAGCAGAAAATGAAAAAGCATTAAAAACAGGGGTAATCCATCACAATATGCACTTTAAGTATTTACTAAATGTACTTTGGATTTAATTTATTTATAACAACTCAGCGTTCTGGACTTCCATCACTATATTGTGTAAATATAACAAAATCTTACTCTAAGATTCTCATTTCAGCACTCTACTTAATATCTGCTTGAAAGAAAGGGAGATTTTTTTTATTTCTACACAAGTACAAAGGTGAGGATGATTTCTCAGCAACATGAGTCATTATATTCTTAAATGACAGTTTCCAATCCTACTTCTGAAACTGTTAATCTGGTCATATCTCAGTGCCAAATTATCTCAGATTATTCAAATGCATCATTACTCTCTTGACGCAAATAGTTTAATCCAGTAATTTATCGGGTTTTTTAAAATCACTGTAATACTTTTACTATGGGTTTGCATACGTAAACAGTGAATATAAAAGATGACCGGTCTGAACAATAAATAAAACCCCTTACTTTTAAAATTTTTTTTTTTAAATAAAATCCCTCACTTCTTCATGGATATGTACCAGATGTTCCCTAAATATGCCCAGCACAACACACCCAGCTCCTCTTTGTCCACCATACATTTCTTCCTCTCTACACTCACTCTCCTCAGCCCACTCTGGCATCCTCAAATACCAAATGAGTAAGAGGCTGCTCTGAGGGTGGCTAAGTCAAGGCTCCCCTTGCGCGGGCTGAGCAAATGGCACTCCTTGTGAGTCCACGTCTACAAGTACACAGGACATACAACTTCATCCTCTCCTCAGAGATGCTTGGCTTCTAGGGGGACAAGGCTTGGAAGACAAGCACATCTGATACACATCTCCTTTTCTTGCACAGCCAGGATAACCAACCTTCAGTCATACAAAATGACATCTTCACACTTTAGACTTTCATCAATGCTCCAAGTTTACTTTAGAGAGCTTGGCCTCATCACAATATGGGGAACTACTGGGGTGGGAAAAAAAGAGACCAAACCATTATTGCCTGCCTAAGTCTAATTTCTGTACTTAGAGGACTTGTCAGGACAGCAAGCACTGTTCTGCATTTCTTTCACACCTCCATCACATGATTCAAGTTTTTAAAGTGACCCTAAATAAAAGATTCAGTTACATTTTCAAGTATCTGACCCCACTATGCCTTTCTGGACTAATTACAAATTATGCAAACCAGGCTTTGCATATTGCCTGGCACCCTGAAAGCCTACAGTCTATACAAGCCAAGCTTCAACACTCCAACCCCTGCTTAACCCTGCAAAACCAAATACACTTAGCAGGTGTGTCTGGGCCTAAGTAAGGGCAGAAGCTGCTCCTGCAGATGAAAACACATTAACAATGCTATTTATCATGCTCAGCAGAACGAACACCAGCTCTGCTTCGAAACAGAACAGTGGCAACACCAATGGCTGTTACTCTCAGGAGAAAATGGACCCAGTTCTCAGGCATATCTTTCACTTTGGGGTGGGCTGAAGTGACTCCAGGACAAACACTCATTGATGTATTCTTTAGTGTTTCCATTTAGCAGCTCTACCAAGGGAGGGGACTGGTGTCAGAGAAAAAGACAACCCCCCTCCTCACCTCCAAATCTATTTTGCAAAAAGCCTATTCTTAGCTCTCAGCGAACATGCTGAGATGCACAGCACTGCTACTGTAGTAATGGCAGCCACAAACCCGACTGCTTGTTTGTCATCCATCAAGCACTCGCACAGGGTTGCATCGAACTGCAAAACAGGCTCAAATACAGCTCCAAACTGAAGTCCCAGCCAGCTCCCTGATATTAGTTACTATAGAAACCAGTCCCTCGGCACAGGCGTTCACAGCAGGAAATCATGCAGATTTCAATTTTACATAGTAATAAATGCTGCGGGAGAGCAGAATTTCACAACAATTGCAGGGGCTGATTGTACAAACCCAGACCTCTTTTACCCCACGACACTATGGATGAATGTGCCCACGCAGAAAATTGTCACTGCTCCTAGTTTTGAAGTGGTTTCCACAAAGCTTGAGTTGGGATGGCTGCTGAAAAGGTCATAGCATTTTTCAATGGCTTCATTAGATTGGAAAAGGTACTTTACACGCAAGAGGCCCATATGAAAACAACAAAAAAAGCACCAACTGCAAAGCAGTAGGAGGATTTAAGCATATATGTAACTACAGAGAGTCTAAACATTTTACAGGAAGTACTATCAGGTCACAACCCAGGGCTCCTTTGGAAACAGCCCATCTTCATTTCCTTCTCCACCCTGTCCAAAAAAATAAACCTGAATGGAGGGCAGGTCACAGATTTATTTGTAGAAAAAAACTGTTGTAGAAAGCACAAAGACAAGAGGGAGGACTCTGAGCCCTGAAATGAAACAGTGAGGTAACTATATTATTTTAACTTTTCAGAAGTAGTTCTACAGGTTGGACTCCATCATGTGTGGGAGTGGAAGAGGAAGACACACAGCGAAATGCACTTCTTGTCCTAGGCAGATGGGGACTCTACCCCACCTCTCTAAATGAGCCCATAAGCCTGAACAGTGCAGGTTTTACTACATGAACCGGGGAAGAAAAGAGCAGGGAACTGCTTCACTGAAGAAAACTAACGTGAAGGGAGGAGGGAAGGGGTGAACAGCTTGCACAGCAACAGGGACAAACATTTGTGCTGGCAACACCCGACAAATCATCAAGCAAACAGAAGGACAAGAAAATTAAGAAAGCTGGTCTATTTTTAAGCAAGACCTCATTATTACCATGAACATGCACTGCTTCCTGGGGAAGCAGCAGGTATGCAAACATGAGATGAATCATATCACCGAGTAAATCACCTGGCAGTATAACACTAGTTTGCATGGACACACACAGAGTGAACGTATACGATCTACGGTCCTGACACCTACAAAAATGTGTGGAAGAGCATTTTTCTGGGAGGCAGCCTGAATTAAGGAGAGCAGAAAAAAACCTGTTAGACAATGCAAATGTCACTGCTGCTGCTGAAAATTACTTTTGTTATTGCTTTTGTTAATGATTAGATGGAGCTCCATTGTTATGGACACTCCACTCGCAATTAGTCTGCTGCAGCTCATAATTTCACTTTTTGTATAGGTCTCTTATGTCATTAGAAACAAACATAATTTTTTTCCAGTCAGGGTAGGAATAGACAGAGGGAACTGGAGAAGACATCCCAAGTGAAAGCACACATTTTATACTGCAGCCTTTGCACAAATTGTCTGATACAAAGGAACTTCACAAGTGGTTCAAGGATGTGTGGACTGGAATGCAATGAGATTGAGTAAACTGCAGGACTCTGGTCAGGTCTAGACTCACACCCCTAGAGTCTGGTGAGTTTGCAAGAAGCCAGCTGACGGCACCAATCTGATACTTCACCAACATGTGTCTTCTTGGAAGCCACCACTGAGGTGACCAACAAAAAGACAACCCCCAAACCTGCAGTTCCAGACAGCTGAGGCACAAAGTGTGAGGCTGCAGAAGCTCAGCAACTGCTCTGCAGCCGCCACAGTTTGTTATGGGCAAGGTCCAAGGGACAAGAAGCACCACCCTACTTCACAGAAACCTTGCTTAGTCTGAGCTGATTTTCTAATTCTCTTCCCACACCACACAGAACTTCCTTCTCTGTCGTATGGCAAATAAAAAAAGATACTAAATAAAACTCAATGGGAACAGATCTTCAGCTACCTTTGCTACCCAACTGGTGACAGATTAAAACTAAGTAAGTAAGAGCTGCAACAACTCTCTTGTTGTGGTTACTACAGCATTTTAACTGTGTGCCAACTAGTAATTTATCACATCAAAAGGCTGCCTGAATTAGCCTGAAAGGGGATCTCCCACCACAGAAACATGTGCTGCACTGGGAAAACCAACCACCAACCAAAACCTCAGCCTCCACTTTCAAATCCACATCCCATCATCAAAAGTATGTTTTTGCATCTTTGATTCTAACCTAATAAATTATCTGAAGGAAATCCTCAGAGCCATTTATGATTTATCCTCATTACTTCCCAAACTGGATGTTTAAGACATCGAAAGTCTGGTTCTGCTGCCAAGACTAAGAAAATTCTTTACAGCTACAAAACCAGGACTTAGTTACAGAAGTGTAGGTGCTCTGCATGAAGATGCCCCCAGAGATACAAATTCATCATGTAGCTGGAAACAACAATCCATCCATCCCAAGCCTGCAGAAAAAACAGGATCTGATATTCTATCCTCCTAAAAGCAACACAGCTGTATAAGTAAGAAGAGAGGAAGAACTACAACCAACTGTATGAAAAATTAACTCTGAGCTGTTCCCTATCCCTAAAATCCCAAAGATTTCCAATTCAGATTATAGTGAGCACACTTACACTTGGTCATGTGAAAAAAGTCCAGCCACTTCTTTCTTAACACACCTGCCCACTCCTTGGATGAAGTATTAAAGAAGCTTGTTTGCTTCTTCCTCCCTCACTCTTTTTTTTTCTCCCCCATAGAAGCTGGCTTTGTATTCAAGTTTTCTGTTTAGCACACACAATCACCTGGTAGCTTTACTCCCTTTCCTAACAACATTTCAGTCTCTTAGCAAGCACCTTAGCAAGCTCAAAAAAATACTGGGTTGTAGGGCAAATGCAAACTACACTCCTGCGTCACTCTCTGCACTGTACCAAGGGGCAGCTGGCTATGTAAGTTACTATAGCAATTATTTTTGTCTATTGCCCTGAATATTTCTCCTTAGGTAGGAGAAAGCAGCACAAATGTTGTCAATGACCCTGAGCTAGATTTCATCTTGACCTCAAGGGAAAAAATAAGGCATAAATAAATAATATTTCTTTATGCTGAAATGCCTGCACTCACCCAAAGAAAAGAAAATGGCCATGTTATTTTTTATCTGCAGAGCAGCCCTTCCAAGCCCCTAAGTATAAAATCTAGTAATTAATAACCAAACCACTTGTCTTGTGTTTGAGCATTTAAGATGCTCATCCCATTTTGACTGCTCCAGCCAAACAGGTTCACATCAGAAGCAGAGTTCTCAGGGCGACACACTTGCTGAAAGACATGGACCGACATTTGCTACTTGTCTAGAGAAAGATGGGAACACGGAAACAGAGAATAACACAGCACGGCCTTTGTGATCTGCAGTTTTAGCTGTTGTAAAACAGAATATCCAAGTTCCATTTCTCCAAATGCAACAGATATGTAATATGCATCCAGCTGCAAAATTATCTGCCAATGATTCTGAATTTGGTCCTGTGTTTTGCATCATCTTCATGAAAACATATTGGAAGACTGAATGGTTCATTTAAATACTTTTCTTCCTGATTATTTTATATATGAAAATCCACAAAGAAAAAATCTGGACTGTGTAATTTTACTTCAAAGACTCCATAGGAAGAGTAAGTACTTATTACAAAGTCATACCTTAACTGACAGGAAGCTCAAACAGAGGTTTTGCTATGAGTATGAGCATCTGAAATTAAAGAGGAGTCAGAAAGACAAAGGAATTGGACAATGAGAATGCCCTTCCTCTTGTGACCAGCTTTGTTTTCACTCTGAAATTAGGCACCGCTCACCATCACAACTCCCCAGTCCATAGCCAGGAGCAAAGCAGTTTATTTAAAAAATGTTTTACAGCTTTATTATTACAGTCTACTGCTGTAGATTATGGTGTCTTTCCCCTCCCCAGGCTTAACTTCTGTTTCATTTTTTTTTCCCCACCATGAAAATAAATAAATTTTTTAAAAACACCATTCAGTACTGTCCATCACATTTTGCTGTGGCACCAAGGATTTACCATGCCTTGGGTCACACTGTGCCATATTTGCACTGAGCAAGATACTGGTTCAGGAGGCCTAAGCACACTTACTTGGAAGATAACAGATGCTAATTCCAGCCCTGCGACACTTTGAGCAGCTTGTCACCTTGTAAAACCACTTCAATACATACCATATAGATCCTGGCTAAAATAAAAATGTATCACCCAGACTACGGACTATTTGAAGGGGTACTCACACGGTACCTGGAGCAACACGGTTGTAGAGTCTGCCCTGGAACACTGATCTGCAGCAAAAGTACTATTTTAAGCAGCCTTACTAAACATGAAGAGCAGTCACTGAGTAGTGCCATGTAAGAGCTACCTGACGCAGATACTCACAAATATTAATCAAATTTAATTTGTAAGTAAAAGTGTTAAGCCATATTTACATTTTTGTGTGCTGTTGAAGTTTAATGACGCCTGAAAAAAGTACAGGCACTTTAATGCAGCACTTCTTCTACACTGATAAATCCTGCCACTCGAAAGGATAACATTAAAATTACTATGCTGATTTTGGATGCCCTGCTGCTCCTGCATGCCATGCAGACATAGGCTGAGTTTTGCTTCCAAGTCTACTCAGTGTCCCTTGGTAGCTGGCTGACCATCCACAGTACTTCCCTCCCCGACCTCAGACCCCTCAGTACAGCAGAGAAGGTCTCCCTCTCAAGTGGAATTTCCTGCAACTCTTGTCAGTAGCTCTACATTGCCTTAAAATCCTCTCAGATGTCTGTAAAATGAAAGAGATGGAAAACATAATAGATGTCAGAGTTACCAAAGGCAGGGAACACATACCTCTAGTAGCACTTGCCAAGAGGGAACTTCAAACAGCACTACAATCCACGGAATCCAACTGGCCAGAGAAAGCTGTGTGATATGCTGACACCCTCTTGAAGTGATTTAACTAATCTGCTAATATCAAACACACCTATGTATATGCAAAACCCTTCAATATGAATGAAAAACAAAAAACCACAAGACTTGAGTATCAGCTGCCTCATTAACAATCTCACTTTGAAGATCAGTTTTAAGCTTGGGTAAATCAAAGCTTTTAGATCATCTTTCCATAAATTTTAATTTACACCTGTGCAGATGCAGGAAGGCACAACTGGGGCAGGGTTTTATCCATGGAAGCTGCCAATGGTGTATTAAGTGGATACAGAAGAAGTGTGCATGTCTTCACATCAATCTCCCTCATAACACAAGGAGGATAGTTACTTTTCACACCTACTTTTTCAAGTTCCTGAGCTCTAGTACTTATCTACAAAGGACATTCAAATCCAGCAGAGGCAGAAGACGACTAGCATACAAAAAGCAAAGCAATTTACACACATCCTTTTACATACTGTTGAAACCCACCTTATAATCATATATCACATTTAAATGTACAGTACGTGGGATGCGTAAATTTCTTCCATGTTTCAGAACTGATTCTGATTCAGAATTATTACTGATGCAGGTAAAAACATTAAGAATCTCAAATATTGACAGTAATAAGCCATGTGAGAAAAGCCTGAACTGAAACTCATGAGCATACATCTCCCCAAAAGGAAACTTCACTTTTAAGGTATTCCAGAGTTATTATTAATACTATTTAAGGTATATTAAGGATTTAAAGGTACCCTGAAGTACCTCATTCATTTAAGACTTTGTGAGCATTCTCTTTAATACTCATAGTGAGAGATAATACAGATTCCACTGGAGACTACTGAGTTCTGCTGGGCTTTATGCCAAACAGATGCAGCTTGAATAAAACAAACTGCTACATAGATGTCTCTATTTTGTCAGAGCTCAAAAATCAAAATATCTGAAGGAATTTTGTTTTCAAAAATCTCTGATACCAGCAAAAACAGCACACACTGCTATACAGCTAGCATTACTAGAGAATTAGCAACATAACTTGACAATCTCCCCCATTCAAATGATGTTTCTCAGATGACCAGACCCACAGAAACCCAACATTTTGGTGATACATGCATCAGAACCACCTTCCCTGTGTTTTCACTTGTCAGGCTAAAATCAAAAAGCACTGAACTGAGGGAACAGAACTGAGGAAAAAAGAGACTGAACTTTGGGTTGATACACATCTAAATGGAGAGACAGCAAAGGAGGAAGCAAAAGCTGAAATGAGCTGGTTGGGAAATTAATTTGTGTACTGAGTCACCACAAAACATCAGGTACTTCACGTTCAGGGCTTTTCCTACTTTAGAAGCTACAATGTGAAGAAAATACAGCAAAGTACAGGTTATCAGATTCATCCAGTCATAGGTTTTACCATAGGCAGAGCTCCAATTATGCCTTCTATCTGAGCTCCAGATGGGAACGTGAAGATTAACATCATTACCATTGCAGAAATAGAAGGAAGTAAATGGCATGGAGAGAACGATGCACCAAAAGAGGAAAGACAAAGCTTGGGAACAGCAGTAATGCCACACAAGGTAAAGATACCAGTTGGAACACGGACTGGCAATGATGGATATAAGCTCCCATTCTTGAACACTTGGTGACTGAAAAGGAGATTGTCTCCCCTTGTGTGTGTGTGGACATGTACATCCATGCAAACACTTTTTCTTCTTTCAAAGCTAATGCTGATGCAAACAGATTAAAGAGTAGCCAGAGTGCTTCTGTTGACTGATAAAACACTTTCATCAGCTAGATCAGTGAGTCTTAAAATAACAGGCCACTTTCTGTAGTATAAGCAATTACAAATTAAAGGCAGCACCCAGCTTCACAACACTTCAGTCATCTTAACAAGGAACTAACGTTGTCCCTCCAGAGCAGGCACCTGCTTCAACATTTGCATATACAGTTAGGTCCCAGAAGTAGTATTTGGCTCATGCAATGATAAACCAGCCTTATGATGTAAAATATACCAACCTCCCTGCCATTGTCATGGGAAGTGCTACATGAGTCTCATATATCCCCAGAAACTGAACATGAACTTGCCTGACTTTGGTTAATCTGTTAACTGTAAACTTTGGTTTATCTGTTAACCCTCTAAATACTGTGAAACACAGCCAGGTGTTTGATAATTTTATAAACTGGGTAAGTAACAGGCAAAATTTAACAAAGAATTTTTCACGTTAGGCAACCCCTCAGAGGGAAAACAGCCTGTCAAAATTGCCACATCAGAGAAGGAAAATAGTAAGTTCGTTCTGTTTCAGTTTTGGAATACAATTCTTTATACTGATGGCAAATTACATTTTTACTGAATTGTGCCCTCATAAGTCATAGGGACTTTTGCCATCACCTTCCATAGGGTCAGGTGTTTATCCCTGTCCACAGCAAGGTAGAACCATCTGTATTTGTTAAAGGACCAAGGTGCAACCTCAAAGGTAAACTTGAATGGGCACAAATGGAAGTTAGGTTGGGAGGAAGATCAGAACCACCAGCTAACCCAGAGCTTTCATTCATTGCCCAGAACATCACTTTCTAAAAATAAAACCAAAATTCCTTTCTATCCTTTCAGTCAGGGAAGGCAGAAGACAGAACAGAGGAGCTATACAAATTTGGCATGCCTGGATTCACAGAGCTCCTTTTGTAAAGGATGTGTTCGAAGAGATAAGACACAACACTTGTTGGACATGGTCCAAATAATACAGCAGAAAGTGTAAAATACCCTTCAAAACCCCACACAAGCCATTTTTGTTTAAGAGTGGGAGAGTTTCAGTCATTCTGGTATCTCAAATTCAAGTCCTATAAGCCTGCCAGCATAGCTAGAAGACAAGTCTGAATCATTTTGGTAGTTTACTTTATTTCCCCTTGGGAAAGCAGAAGGAATAGAAGAGAACATGCTTGAAAGAAAGACATGTTAGCAATCCAAGTTCTGCCTTGGGTCTCATCCTCAGTTTATTCCACTTTCTGTCATGCTTACTATTTTATGTGAGTAGATTACCTATAATTTACAGTAGGTATGCATATAATGAGGAACTTCTTATCAGAATGTAAATATTAGCTTTAGACAGGAAAAAAAGAATTCTTCCCTCTTGTCATTCTCTTGGTACTCACTCCAGCAGCTGCTACTACTCCTGTTAGCCAGAAGTGAAGGGAAGAGGAACTCTGGCTGAGCTTGCACTCTGCTAATGGGAATGAACACTCTTCACATCAGCAGTATTACTTTCTAACTCTCCCAAGTCAAATGCCAAGGGCACAGTAGGACTTTAAAAAAATGCTACAAAACCTTTAAGGTTAAAGGTGACCAAAAGTTGTTCCCTCAGCAGTGATTTACCTGCACTTTGGATTTACTCTTCAGCAGCAGTCCAAGGACAGTGACCATGGGGAATGCTCTACCACTGCAGGGACATCTGCACATGATGCTGTGGTCACCAGGCATCCAGCATCAGAGAGAAGCAGCCTTTTGTCTCCTTCCAACTCAGCAATCTGGACAGAATGCCAGCTGCAGTATTTTGGCTCTCCATACTCTCCAACACGCTTAGACTGCTACCCAGAGAAGCCCACAGCCCAGGAAAATTCATTTTGACCAAGAATGTCAGACTTAACGGGGAAAGACAAGCAAAGTCTTTGCTCAAAGATGTAAGTACAGGTCATGGTCATCATTACTGGCAGAACCCAAAGGCCACAGCATCAGCCAGTATCTGCTCTGTCTCCAGCAGCCCTACAGTTATTTATTCCAGCTGAGTATCAAGCCTTTTACATTTATACAAGGTACAGAAGCGACAGTGAATACAGATTTCTGTAAATCTTGCTTTCAAATATTATTCATCAACGTATAATTCAAATGGTAATTAAGAAGTGTTCACATGATTGATGACACATTTAAATTACAGGTTTCCAGCATTTTTTTTTTCAGTAAAGACAACTTCCTTTTTCACGTGCCACTTTTTCAAAGTGCAAGTCCATCTAACAGATGTCTCACAGATCTGCTTGTCAATGTAACAAGTTAAAACTTCTTTTTATTACGACAAATGGTATAAACCACACAGTGTTCTGTTAAACTCAATATTGACACATCTGCTTACCACGTGTATTAGTAGCCATGTCAGCCACTTTCTGAAAGGCATCCAAAAAGGCAGCAGCTGCTACTACTGTAGTCCTGAAATGCATACAGATAACAAAACATTAGCAGTGTCTCATTGATGCCTATTTAATTACTGCCAGAAACATTTAGGCTTATAAAGAATAACACTGTGAACTTGCAGAGGCCACAAAAAGTATTCTCTTTTATATCTGAACTTAGCCTTTTCCCTCCTTCATTTCTTAATCCCTTCCTCGCTTTGTGTTAGCACTATGGACTTGGAGGCAGCCACGCTAATTCCATGCTGAGAATTGCACAGGACAGGTGCTGTTTCAAAAGAGCACAGCCACCCTCCTTCTAGCTGATTTCCTCTGATGAAC
Organism: Corvus hawaiiensis; assembly: GCF_020740725.1. NCBI lineage: Eukaryota > Metazoa > Chordata > Aves > Passeriformes > Corvidae > Corvus > Corvus hawaiiensis. The sequence continues at coordinate 33,962,430 of NC_063238.1, forward strand.
TAATATTAAGCAGTCAAACATGAAAAACAAATCTAACACACATTATACTTCACCCATTAGCGAACAAATTACAGCCACTGCTATTTTCAGGGAACATGCGTATTTTAAGAATAAACATGCACAAACTTCCTTCTATCTAGGATCCTGGCCAAACAATTTCCTGCATTTTTCATCTGTGGACCATGAGCATCCCTTGAAACAGAAAATTTCTTGGAAATCAGACTGATCTGGAGTTCTTTGACAAATGGAAAAGTGGGAAAGAAGAAAAAAACCCCTCCATTTCAAGAAAAAAAACCACAGAGCTCAAACCCACAGAAAACACCAATCCCCAAACCCCCAAAACAAACAAAACCCCTTTCTGATCCACTGCTCCTCCAAGCAGGACCCTTCCTGAGAGATACACCAGCAATCTCAGACTTCACAATCCAAAGTGTCAACCTCACTAGTCCAATCTCCCTCCACGTCTGGAAAGCACACACAGACCACACATCTGTTCAAGTGGACAGCAAACGTGAGTTACAATTTTCCAGACACATTTGCTCCAGATAAGCAGGCCCCAGAGCCCTGAACACCTCAGGTCAGTCCAGATTTCTGAAGGTTTTTAGTCTGGTTGACCCAATTAAAGTGAAAGTAGGCCAGGGCTCTACAGGTAAAGCACAATTGTGCCCTCTCCACAGTTACCTCATGGTTCTGTTTCTGCACATCTTTTCTAACAGTAACTGATTTTCTCTCCTGATGGTGTCAGTCAGCCTTTTCAAGCGAAATCCAGAACAGGGACTATCAACTTCACTTTGTTTCAAGAGCTCCTTGCTTGCCTCAAAAACCCCGGCAGACCCGCAGGGAAGCTGATCCTCAGCCAGAAAGACCACAGGACTGCTTAATTAGGTCAGATTTTATGCAAGTCTCACTCCAAATATGCTCAAGGTACAGAGGATATAACTGGCAGCATAGTAAATGGCCTACTGACAGCACAAAAGATTTGAACACACACACAGAAAAAACCACCCTATGCATGAGAGGACCAAGCAAATGCATAAGGGCTCTCCACATGCTCAGTAGATTAAAGGAAGGGCAGACCCCACCAACCCTGACAGCTAGCTAGCAATATTGGGCCCTGGAACCAGAGAATCTTTTCTGGGATTTTCCTTAACAGTGTTTGTGATGTTCATCTTCCAAACTTGTGGGTCACACTGTTATTCATGTACCATGTTGTTAATTATTAATTATATTGCTAATAACAAAGTTCCATTTCCCCAGTAACAAGATCCAGGAAGACCTGGCTCCAGCTCAAATGACATCTGCTGTCCTTTATCAGAGCACACAGAAATGAAACAGCAGCAAAAGGCTCACATTTGCTAGAAACAAACAGCAAATCCTCGAACACGGGCTTTCAAGCTGCCTGCTTGCATGTTCCTGTAGCACTGCACTGATTGAATGCAACACCACAGGACCGGGAAATAAACAAAACTATCCCTCATGCCATCCCTGAAAGCCTGTGTTTGAAGAGTACAAAAGGCTAGGAAAGTTCTCCATTTCTCTTCTTTCTCTACTTCCTCTGCATCTTCCATACTCCACTCATAGCTGGGAAAAGAAAGAAACCACACGCAAGTGTGGCATTTTAGGCAGGGTGTAGCAGAACAGCATTTTCCAGCTGTTTAGGGCAAATGAAGCTAACTCCCAGCTTCTTTGGGAATGGTTCATAATGCAACACAGAACCACAAACCAGACTGTCAATAACCTGTTGCCACTACAGCTGCTGGGGAAAAAACCTGATGCTTTGGAGAACAGAGAGGAGACTGTGATTTGGAGAGTGCTGTGAGGAAACTGAGCTTGCATTCGTATTAACAGAAACAAATTTTACAAATGAATGAATTCTAGAGGTAGAATTGGTCTGTGATACTTATGCCATATACTAAAAAATCCAGAATGCCATTTTCAAAGTATACCCCAAGCCCTTAAGTTTTAATCATCACCAATGTATGATCCAGCTAAGCAATTTTTTTCATTTTTAAGTCAGAATAAAATGCTGTTAAGGCTACCAAAGATTTCTTAGTATTTCAAGCCATCTTCTAACATAACCCCTCTGTATTCTACACTAATAAAAGGGCAACACAGACCTAACTCCAAATGTGTGCTCACTAAAGAACAATAGACTATCTTTCCAATTTTCCATGAAAATCCATGAAACTTAGCTCATTTTATGTTTATTATGTATAGCTGGTGGTAGATTATGAATTTTCCTAAATATATTAAAACACCAGTAGTAGTATTTGAAAAATTACATGCAGGTATTGACTATGTAATATGCACAATTTTACTAGGACCTGCTTAGAAAATTATCCTTGCAAAAGCTGCATTTAATCTTAATGTTTGCAAATCCAAGGAACTGTAGGGGATCTTGACTGTGTAATGTAAAACTTACCGAAGCTGAGACTGCAGTTTCCCAGCTTTATTTATAAAATCTTCCCACACTGGGTAACTTCCCTGCAAGAAAAACAAAACACAATAATGAACACTTAATTTAAGCATTCTGATTTTAATACTATAGATCAAATTAAACTAGATGTAAAACAATAACTAAGACTACTAAATCCTAATCCATGAACACCAAAATTGAATTCTGAATCCAGATGAAACAGCAGGTCCTCTGATGAGGCTTCAAAGTTTTTCTGAATAGAAACCCTGGGCAAGAGGGATTTCAACTGAAGCAGCAAAAATAAATGCCTTGCTTTGGATGGATACTGCAAAAACCAAGCCCACTGGAAGTGAGGTACTAGGATATTGCAACAGCATGGAAAGAGAAGCTCCCAAAACTAAAGGCAGCATCACAGTTGTTGTCTACCAATGGATCATCTGTGTTTTTACCAGGTTCAAAGCCTGTATAATAAAAGTGTGATTTGACCAAGAGACAACCTCAAGCACTGCCTCAAGATAACTCTGTAATCGGACACAGAAAAGCACAGTGACAGCTCAAGACAACCAACTTTCCCAACAGCTGCCTTGTCACTGCAAGACCTGTTTCCAAAACAGTCAAAAGCCTTGGAGACAATCTCTGAATTGAAGCTGACAAAGCAGCATGGCACTGAGTGTATACAAAGTGCTTAAGAAGGTTTAATTCTTCTGGACCTCGAGTTTCCTGTAGAATTTTCCCCATTTTTTTTAAACTGGATTAAAAGCACAGGTTTTACTTAGAATATGGACACCAAGCATTCTTGCAAGTCGTGATGTTTATTTTCCAAAGTTAAAAAAAAAACAAGATTATTTTTTAGACCAAAATTGCTTTCTGCAGAGCAAGTACAATTTTTCCACTAACAGCAAAAGTGTGGTAGAAAGAAACCTCAAAATTTCACTTTGATTGGAGTCTAGAGAGTAAAATAAAATATCCCTGCTTCCTTTAATAAAGGTATAAGACTTGCTGTTACCAGAGCAACAACACAATATAACCCAGATAAGGCAGATCCTCAAGGCTAACATTACCCCAGCTCTGACTGGCAGAGGTTGCAAGCAAGTGCAGTTGCTCGTAGCAAACTCAATCCACCCTTATAAACTGGTCTGCTTTTTGTAAGTAAACCAAAATCTATTGCCCCCACTGCCGTGAGAGACAGTGTTTTGTTTTCAGGGCAAAGACAGGACCTTCCCCAAAAGCTGGCAGACAAATTCCAGCTCCTCAGTATACCCTGGTAAGGCAGCTCCCAGACACCTGCTCAGAAGCCTGCTGGTACTCTACTCTCTGTATTTTTCTGCAAGGCTTGTGGGTTTTTGCTAAAAGGAAAAGAAAAAGGGAAAAGACCCCAAACAATGCAAAGCAGGTGTTCATAAGCCTTGTTATACCTACACATGACAGAACCAGTGGCAAATACAGAAGGGGAAAGAGAAAATAGCAGTTATCTGGGTGGCAAGACCTAGAATATAAAGTGCTTTGTGCTAAGCAAAAAACTGTCAGACATTTTAAAAATGAAAGAAACCCACCAATTATTTAACAGAGGCAAAAAATGCTATTTCCTTAAACCTATTAGTCTTACTGCAATCCCTCCTCTGAACCCTGTCTCTCAACGTCACCTGCATGCTGTTCATGCATTATGCACATGTATGCTAGGAGCCCTGAAAGCCCTGACAATCACCAGCAGGGCCCAAGGCTTTACGGGATACTCCAGCAAAATGCAAGCCGGCAAGCAGGCGATACCAAAGCAGCCTGATTATGTTTCCATCTCGCTGGTGTATTATCCAGCTAAATGCACCTGATGGCTCCCAGGAGATTGATACCAGCTCTGCGTTTAGCTGCTTTCCCAGGGAAGCTTAAGACACTCCTATCAAAACACAGCTCAGGAAGAAATTCCCCTTTTTTTTTATTTTGTGGTCAGCCTGGCAAGCAAAATTGGAGAAATCAAACATTTCCACAACTATTTAATTCTTGTCTATAAAAATGATGTTTTCTTCAAACCAAGCCTGCTCAAATAAGCTGTAACAGTTCATTTTATTAAATAGTTTGCTATATTTGTTTGGTTGAAATCAACGCAGTTTGTTTACCTGGGCTCCCCATATACTGGCCGATAGCACCTAATCTCATTTCGACAGTAGAAAAATGGAGCTTTTTGTGGTTCTAACATCACTGAATTAATACCTTGGCTGGTGGATTTTGTTGGGGTTCTTTTTTTGCTTGTTGCTGCATTTTTAAAGAAAACCTTTCAGCAGTTTTACATCAGTGATATGAAGTCCTGCATTATCTGCTCAGCTTGCCATATCTTGTTATCTCTAATAAACTCAGCTGAAAATAAGAGGCATGTACTTCATCTGGGTTCTAGAATAATTTTCTCTCACTTTTCCCTGCTGAAGCCACATCCACAAGTTCATCTCTCCGTCAGATCATGAAGTCACGCTCTAAATTGTGTCATTCCTTTGAGCTTTTCCTAAGAACATTTCCACCACTCTATCTCTGCTGAAACCAAAACCCCCTTCATTCCTACCTACAGCAAAAGTGCAAAACACCTACCACTTCACAAGACCAAATAACCAAGGGTTTGTCCCATCTCCAGCACCTAGGAACCAAGGAAGCCATTTAGTGATGCCTGTGGGGACAAACCAGGGAGATGGCAGGAATAAAACTAGTGCTGTAAATCTGCACAGTGCCAGTGCCCTGGGCAGCAGCAACTCCTTCTCCAAGACCTCTTCGTGTGCCACCTGGAGCATGGCAGCCCCGCTGTGTCTCACCTCCAGCAACAGTTCTTGCTTTTGTCAAAGCAGAGTCAAGAGAAATGTTAACAGTGGTGAAAAACACACACATCCTTGATTCAACATGTATTACTTTCTCAATTTAAACACAAAGAAACAGCAGGTGGAATTTGATATCTTTGTCCAAGATGTGCTTTTGCGACATAAAGCCACTTCTGAAGAATAATAACACAGTATTTTTAATGCTGCCTCTCCCAGAGCTTCCTCTGCTCCCTCTGCAATTTCCAATTTCAGCTGGCTGATGCAGAAAATAATTTTTCCCCCTTTTAAATGTCAGGGTTACTCAGGCCTGGTGTTATCTGTGAAAGCAGGAGGCCTCCCCCAGGTCCAGTCACGCTTAGGGAAGAGCCACAGCAGGATTCTGGGTTGCAAATTCCCATTTAGCTCTTCATGGATTGAAAAAGGGATCGATTACAGTGAGGGTTTGTCTTTTTTTCTTAAAAATTGCTAAGGGATTAATCCAAGGACTATTTTCCCCAAAATAACTTTGTGCCCAATTATTTCTTCATCATCGAATGAAGAAATTTGACCTGTCCTCATCTGAATAGATGTTTCCCACTGCCATATGACATTCCATGGCGTCAGGGCCCCTGGAGCTCCTCAGTGGGGCTCTGCTGCCCGCCCAGCACGTCACCATAAGTAAGCTGCAGCATGCCATTATCCTACCCCATTGCTTAATTAGTGGGCGTATAGGTGATCAGTCACCTGATCCCACGGCCCAGCTCCAGCTAATCTATACCAAACACAGGCAGGGAAAACACGGAAAACACCTTTCTGCCTCAGGGCTGAGAAACAAACTGCTGCCTCGTGCCTTGTCACTCAGGTAGCCAGTCCACAATTAGGGACATGAAACAACTTCCCCTCAGGGACAGAGAGTGTGTCTGGAAGTGCCAGACACCAACACCCAAACCTGGGCGGAGTCCTCGAAAGCCACAGCTCCTGGACTGCCACGGGGAAAAGGGTGGACCATCATCATTCAGTGAAATCCCATCTGACACCCAGACGCATGGACGTGGGCAGATGTCTTAATTTTTGTCCTCCTTCCTCACCATTCAAATCTATTTTAATTGGCAATAAATTTCATCTTCTCCACTCAGGTCTGGTTTGCTTGTGACAATAACTAGTAAGTGATTTCCTTGTCTTTGTCTCAATCCTTGAGCTTTTTCTTACTATTTTCTCCTCCATCCCATTGAGGAAGAGGAGATAAAAAGCAGCTGGTCAAGGTCAGCCCACCACACCAGAAAAGAGCAGGCAATGGTCACCAAGATGCAGCTTTGGAAAAAGAATTTAAGCCTTGGTTGGAAATTTTTTTCTTTTTGGTGAACCAGCACAACCGCCCTGCATAAACACAACACTACAAAAGATTTATGGAAGATAGTTTTTTCCTCTCTTTCAGTCCAGTGATCCCACAGCAGGAGTGAGAAGAGACACACATGAGAAACTCAGTGATTTCTCAATAAAGGAAGGGTAGATTTGCAGCAAAGTATCGTATTTACTGAAATTGTTATTGATGACATCTAATGGCAAGAAAGAACAGGTACCCAGATTGTTGTACCTAAGATTACAACTTGAGTATCAGCAGCCTTGAGTTTTAAAATGTTCTGTCACTCCTTCTGCCAAGAAGTTATGATTCTTCTTTTTCCACTAAGCAAAAGGATGCTTACTTTATTAATTTATTTACATGCACCCCAATTCCCATAGACAAGACTCATTCCATCTTCGAAAAACCCTTGACAGTGTTCTTTTAAGTGCTTTCATTTATCAGAAAGGCTTTTCAGCCTTATTACCAGTTCTTGCTGAGACATCAAGTACAAAGGCAGCAGTAACAGTTTGGAATCTTGTTCAGAGCAACAGCCCATCTAAATTTCTGGGGCAGGGGGAAAGAGACAAGGAGGTGCTCTTCAGTAAAGCAAATCCAGAATCTGATTTTGGCTGTTTCAGCTAGAGAGGTAAGAGAGAGAACTAGGAGAAAGCAGTGCCTTGTTTTTAGCTCAAGGGTTATCAAACCAAGACCTGTATGGCTTCCAGGAAAGTACTAACAATGACTAACTGCAAGACTTCAATGAAATGGGGAAAAAAACAACTACACAGGCTACAGGAATTAGAACTTCTCCACCTCAGTGTCATTGTTCAGCTATGATAAGCTAAAAAGCTGAGTCCCAAACACATAACAGTGTTACAGAGCTCCACACCCTAGTAACACATCCAAATGCCATACATCTATTTTTGGAACAAAAATTGTAACTTGGCTTGTGCATGTGTCCTCCTACCCCTCCAAAGTAAATTATGCTGAAAACAAAAGATTTCTTTTTATATTTTTACCAGATAACAGAATCACAAGGATTATTATGAATGTCTCATTTCTGTGGCATTCACTACACTACCTCCAAGTAGCAAAGAGACTTTATTGTGCTAGACACCACACAAGGTCACAGATGTTACACACAAAGAACGGCAATCAGCAAGTATGGTTTGCACACAGAGACTACCACTTTTCCACAGTTCTTTAACAGACAAAACCAGGAAAGAGTGGAGGGGAAGAGGACAGGAAACAGTAATAGTCTGAAAAAAAAGAGGGAGGGGGAAAAAAAAAATAAAAGAGGGCTCCAGCCATAGATGTCTCAACACATTTGGAAGACACAATTGTTGACAGTCAGCTTTCCTTCTCAGGTAACATCTGGCACTGGAAGTTTTTCCTCTTTCCCAGAAGAATCAATAGTCAACTGGGTGAAAGAACACTCGGCCAGCCATACCTGCAAGAATTACAAAGTGCTACCAGACATTAATACACCCTCTGTTCAATCCACTCATTTAGCCAAGTCCATGACTCATGGATAGGACTGCCTAGACCCTTAACAAGTCACAAAAGGTCTTGCAAAATACAGGTGAGAATACAGAATTAGCATCATTGTGCCTGAAGTTCATAATTGCTCTTCTCCATCCAAAAAACTTCTGCTTGTTGGCTTTTCCTCTTTCGAAAAGCATCAAGGGCCTGTCTCATGAATATTTCTAGGCTGCATCTAAAGTCTCAAATCTTTCAACGCACTGAAACAGGAATTTTGCTGGCAAGAGAGACTTCACCCTTTATAATGACACAGATATATACACACCACCTATTCTATTACTCCTTGGTATTACCCACCTCATTTCGAATACACAGAATCACAGAACGGTTTAAGTTAGAAGGGACATTTAAAGAACATCTAGTCCATGCCCCCTGCCAGGAGCAGGCCTATCTTTCACTAAATCAGGTCATTCTCAGCCCCATCCAAACTGAACATGAACACTTCCAATAATGGAGAATCCACAATTTCTCTGGGCAGCCTTTTTCACTGTCTCACCACCCACACTGCAAAATAAATCAATTTGTGTCTAATCTAAATCTCCCCTACCTACTCTCTCTTTCTTGTATGCAAAACCAGAACTCAATCAGCCGAGTCCCAATACTGATTTCAAGAGCATCCCATAGCCCGATGTTGTCCATCGTCTGTTTTCCAGGGGTGCAGGACAAGAAACAATCAGTTTTGCTTCAGCAGAGAAGTTTCAGATTGCACAACCCATTCAACTATAAGACCAGGTAACAGGCAACTCTGAAAGGTCAGGCAGCTTCCTTTCACTAGAACTCTTTCAGGAAGAGTAACACATTTATATAGAGGTCTTGCAGAAATACTCCCACAAGACAAGGAAAGAGACCACTTGACTTCAAAGTCTCATCTGTCTTTCTAAGATAAAGATACTGCCGTGCACAGAGGAAGTTTGAGCTTAGCTCCATCAGCAAAAGGGACTCTCAATTTGTGCTAAACCCTCACTGGGCCAGGAATGAAACGGCATCAACAGCAAAAGACATG